>NC_134359.1:153951880-154571811 GCF_048569485.1 Anomaloglossus baeobatrachus
AGGGAGGACTGGTAGGCCCAGGAGGTGGATCCACTGGACCATGCACCCCACCGTAGGGCAGGGTACACGGCAGCCGGAGCACTGGCGTGGCAAGGACAGGTATAACCAGGTCACCAGGGTCACGGAGTTCTTTAAGACGGTACAGAATGCTGGTACAGGTAACAGGACGCAGTACAAGGGGACCTGAGGACCTAGCTCAAAAGACAAGGCTTCAAGACACGTTGATCAGGCTCCGCCCACATGGAAAGGCCAGCCTTATATACCCAGCACAGCCTCATGTCATTTCCTGCTGCAGGTGTGCTGGCCTATAAGACCAGGAGAGTGGGCGCGGCCTGGTCCTATACAGAACCATGTGGCTAAGGACTCAGAGTCAGACTCATAAGACCAGGAGGAGTGCAATGACGGTGAGGCCGGATCAGTGGGTACGGAGCGGTGCAGAGATGGTGCGACCGGATCAGTGGGTAAGGAGCGGTGCTGAGGTATCGGGAGCGTGACAGTACCCCCCCTCTATGCCCCCCCCTCCGTGCACAGTACCCCAGGGGCACCCCGGATCGAGTCACCGGACCAGGACCCAACGCAAAGGCGGGGAAGGACCGCTGACCCCGTACCGTCTTCTTGGCCGCACGACGGTTAGCCGAAGATTTACCAGCAGTGGCAATGGGAAGCGGGGGACAGAGAAGCAGGACTGGGGTCGTAGACGATCGGATCAGGCGGCTCGGACCTGATACAGGTCGGTGTCTCATCCTCAGTAGCCGGGGACATCGAAGTCTCAATAGCCAGGGACGGTGGAGCGACGCTAGACTGCGTCGTTTCTTCATCAGGGCCCGGTGGTACCAAGGACTCAGGCGACAGGAGTTGTGGTACGACGCTGGACTGCGTCGTCTCCTCTTCTTGTTCTGGTGGCACCACAGGTACAAGAGACAGGAGTTGTAGTACGACGCTGGACTGCGTCGTCACGTCTTCCTCCTGTTGTGACATGACAAGCCCAGGTGACAGGGACCAAGGAACAGGCTGTAGACAGGTATCCTGGCACAACGGACTCCAACGTGTGATTGTGCCAGAGCGCCAACTGATGTCAGGGTCATGGAGTTGTAGCAAGGGCAGACCCAGCAGGAGCACGGGAGTCATTCTCGGGATGACGTACAAAGCAATAGTCTCAGTGTGCAGGGCACCAACACAGAGTCTCACGGGTTCAGTGGTGTACTGGACGGGTTTCGTATAGTGGTTTTCCGCCCACGGAGGCGAACCAAAGGGGTTTAGCAAGCGGGATGACCGGTATTTGATAACAGTCCACTGTAGCTTGTAGAATGAAATTACCCGCTGCCCCCGAATCGATGTGAGCCTCTGCCGTGAACCGGACCCTCTCAGTCGTAACTTGGACAGTCTGTGTAACCGGGACTGAGGGGATTCCAGTACCAAGGGTGGCGGTTCCCAGCATCCCTTGGACTCGGGGTCTTCCTGGTCTCTCAGGGCATGAGCGGAGGAGATGTGAACCGCTTCCACAATAGAAACACAGGCCCTGGGCAAGTCGCTCTGCTCGGCGTTGCTCAGCTTGGCTCAGTCGGTCAATTTGCATTGGTTCAGGAGTAAAATCGCAGAACGGCAGTTGCGGGGGAACGGTAGACCTCTGCGGAACGGAGATGTGACGGATTGGTCGCTTCTCCCGCGATACTTCCTTGGTTCGCTCTTGGAAACGGAGGTCAATCCGGGTGGCTCGGGATATCAGAGCATCCAAAGAACGGGGAACGTCACGACCGGCTAATTCGTCCTTAATGCGGCCCGACAGGCACTCCCAAAAGGCTGCCGTCAATGCCTCGTTGTTCCAGCCTAGCTCAGAGGCAAGCGTGCGGAACTGGATGGCATACTGGCCCACAGTCAAGGTTCCTTGGCGTAGCCGGAGGAGCGAGGAGGTAACCGCGGTAGTGCGTCCCGGTTCATCAAAGGTACTTCGAAAAGCCTGAAGGAATTCCCGGATGTCGGTCGTTACCGGATCCTCATTCTCCCACAACGGATTTATCCAGGCCAACGCTTCGCCTTCCAAGTGGGACATCAGAAATGCCCACTTTTGCTTGGTCAGAAACAAACAGGTGCGGGAGCAACTGGAAATGCAGGGAGCACTGGTTCAAGAAGCCTCTGCAGGTCTTTGGATCTCCCGCATAGCGAGGTGGTGCAGCGAGGCGGAGTTGCGAAGCCAGGGAGACAACGGGTTCGGACGTAGTCGCTGTTCAATGCGTAGACGGGGTCGAGGCGGTGGTCTGTAGCGTAAACAAACGGTGGTCCACAGACGTCAAGAAATTCAATATGCGGGTCAGGGTCTCTCGCTGTCGCACCAGTTCCTGGCGCAGTTCGCCCAGTTCGGACGGTTGTGCTCCGGCGGAATCCATGGCCTGATCAATCTGTCAGGGCAGGGAGGACTGGTAGGCCCAGGAGGTGGATCCACTGGACCATGCACCCCACCGGGGAGCAGGGTACACGGCAGCCGGAGCACTGGCGTGGCAGGGACAGGTATAACCAGGTCACAAGGGTCACAGAGTTCTTTAAGACGGTACAGAATGCTGGTAAAGGTAACAGGACGCAGTACAAGGGGACCTGAGGACCTAGCTCAAAAGACAAGGCTTCAAGACACGTTGATCAGGCCCGCCCACATGGAAAGGCCAGTCTTATATACCCAGCACAGCCTCATGTCATTTCCTGCTGCAGGTGTGCTGGGCCTATAAGACCAGGAGAGTGGGCGCGGCCTGGTCCTATACAGAACCATGTGGCTAAGACTCAGAGTCAGACTCATAAGACCAGGAGCAGTGGGTACGGAGCGGTGCCGAGATGGTGCGACCGGATCACTGGGTAAGGAGCGGGTGCTGAGGTATCGGGAGCGTGACAATATATATAACAAAAAACATACATTAACTACACAATAAATTCTAGAATACCCGATGCGTTACAATCGGGCCACCTTCTAGTGCTTAATAAAAGTTGAAGCTCTGAACTTGTTTTCTGCAGTGTAGATTAGAGATGGGTGGATGTTTTGAAACTGTAATAGGATGTCTTTGCTGAATTTTTGTGGCAAATAAATGACATATAATTTACCCAAAAGCTTCTGATTGTCATCAAAATATGTGTTGATTATAAGCTAAAAGGACAATAGAGCGCAAAATAGGTGTTTTGTGGTGCAGTACTTGAGTTACTCATTCGAAAGACAATACTAAGGACTAGGTAGGGGGCATTTACTGTGAGAGGAAGAAAAGTGATCAGCCTGTGGAATGCCCTACCACAAGAGGTAGTAATGGCAGATACTATAAGGGTATGTGTGCACACTGCAGTTTTGTTTCTCCAGCGAAAAACGCACCCTCTGAAAGAAAAAATGCACCTTTGGCTGGAAAAACGCATAAAAACGCATGCGTTATTTCTGCGCTTAGGTGTGTTTTTGCCACGTTTTTGTTAATGCTTTTTTAACCCCATAGCGACGGCCTAACGTCTCAAGACGTTGGAAAAAAAGGGTACTTATTCTGTTTTGACGCTTTGAGACGTCAGGCCGGAAAAAGCTTGTAGCGCCCCCCAGTGAAGGAAAATCTCGGGGTTTCAGCTACCGGGGGTAGCTGAGACCCCCAAGATTATTAATCGGGGTGTTTTTTTTGGACCCCGATAATGTGATCACCGGTATACACCGTATACCGCCGGTCACATTAAAAAAAAAAATGGCAAATAATACTGATTTTTTTTCTCATCTGACATGATCAAAAATGTCAGATGATAAAGAAATATAAGCCCCTAGTGCCCCCAAAGCCCCCGGTACCGGAGAAATCAACCCCCACAACCCCCACCCCCACCGGACATCCAAAATGGCGCCGACGCGCGCCAAAAAACTGCCGCCGCCGGCTCTGCATTCATTTCCCTCTGATCTGAAATGATGAAACATTTCAGATCGGAGGGAAAATGTCCTCCCCCTGAGCCCTCCTCCGGTACATCGGAGATCTCTGGTCCCCCGGAGCCCCATCCGGTTCTCCAGAGCAATCCCCCCTCCCCTCCGGAGCATCCAAGATGGCAACGCGCACAGTAGCGCGCGGCCGCATTTATCTTCCTCTCATTTCTGTCGCATTTGACACGTCACATGCGACAGAAAAGTCGTCCCCACGTCCTGCCAGGTCACCCCCCATCAGCCTCAGCCCCCGGTCTTCCCCGGTACCTGGCTGCCGCTCCGTCCTCGCGATCACTCCGCCTCCCTCTGAAAAGCGTGAGGCGCATGCGCAGACAGCGGCTGTCAGCTGGCTCCCTGCAAGCAGGGATGCTGAGCTCACTACCGCAACTGCTGTACTGTGGACCGGGCGAGTGTGAGTGCAGTAATCTGCAGCCACACTCCTCACATGGAGGGCCTGCTGTTCCAGAAAATGGGGGATACGTTCTCTCAGCGTGCCCCTCATATTCTGGAATGAGGTTACTGCAGGTCACTCTGCCCTAGGTTGGACCGGGGCAGTGTGAGTGCAGTATTCTCAGATTACTGCACCCACACTGCTCACAGGAAGAGCTTGCTCTTCCAGAAAATGGGGGATACGTTCCCTGAGCGTTTCCCCATATTCTAGAAGGTCCAGAACCTCCAAATGGATTACGGCGGACCGGAATTTTTTTTATTTTCAATAAATTGGTGAAAGAGGGAAAGTTTTGGGGAGTGTTTTTCAAATAAATTTTTTTGTCGTCTTTATTTTTTTTCTATTACTGACTGGGTTAGTGATGTCGGGTATCTGTTTAGATGCTGTGACATCTCTAACCTCTGGCCTTGCTGCCAGGTGACATTACACATCTAGCATCAATCCCATTTATTACCCCGTTTGCCACCGTTCCATAGCAACGGGATGAGCTGGGGCGAAGCACCAGAATTGGCGCATCTAATGGATGCGCCACTTCTGGGGCGGCTGCGGCCTGCTATTATTAGGTTGGGAAAGGCCAAATAACTATGGCCTTTCCCACCCTGATAATACCAGGCCACAGCTGTCTGCTTTACCTTGGCTGGTAATCCAATTTGAGGGGGATCCACTTTTTTTTTAATTATTTATAAATAATTATAAAAAACAGCTTGGGGTGACCTCCAAATTGGATCACCAGCCAAGGTGAAGCTGCCAGCTGTGGTCTATAGGCTGCAACCGTCTGCTTTACCCCAGCTGGTAATCAAAAATAGGGGCGACCCCACGTCATTTTTTTAAAATTATCTATATATATATAATTGTCTGTCTGTCTGTCTTGCTCCAAAATTCTGTCGTTACCGTTACGTGTCTCATTGGCCGCTCGCCTCGAATTGGCTCCGACCCCCGCACGGATTGGCCGCTCGCCCAGGCTCCGCCCCGCCCACGGATTGGCCTCTCACCCCGGCCCCCTGCACGCATTGGCAACTCGGCCACGCCCCGCCCCCCTCACGCATTGCACGCTCGCCCTGGCCCTGCCCCCCGCACGCATTCCCCGAACCGACACGGAGCCCCGACTCCCAGGTGAGTGCTGTACCCCCGGGAGCCCACACCAGCGTACGCCGGCAACCCAGCCGACACATACCCTCGCATTGCTGGGGTTGCCGGCGTACGCTGGTGTGGGCTCCCGTGCGTGCGGGGGGTGGGGTACGCTGGTAACCATGGTACACATCGGGTAATATTGTGTAGCATGGTTACCAGCGCATGCCGGCTCCCTGCCCATTCAGATCGTTGGTCTCCCGCTGTCACACGCTGATGCGTGCTGCACAGCAGGAGACCAACAAGTGACCCAGCACTGTCGCTTTGAATACTTACCTGATGTGTACCATGCTTACTAGCATACCCCGACTCCCGGCACACGTACGCTGATAACAATGATACACATCAGGTAACTATGGAAACCGCTTTGCATAGTTGCCCCCGGTCGGCCAAGCCCCCCCTGCTCGGCCACGCCCCCACTCGGCCATGCCCCGCTCAGCCACGCCCCCCACACTCTGCCCCCTCGGCCACGCCCCCCACACTCTGCCCCCTCAGCCACGCCCCCCCCACATGCTGCCCCGCTCAGCCACACCACCCCCACACTCTGCTCCGCTCGTCCACGCCCCCACGCTCGGCCACGCCCCCCCAACCACGGCCACGTCTCCCCCTCGGCCATGCCTCCCCTCGGCCACGCCCCCCACACTCTGCGCCACTCGGCCACGCCCCCACACACTCGGCCACGCCTCCCCGCTCGGCCACGTCTTCCCCGCTTGGCCACGCCCCCCACACACATTGGGCACACCTCCCCCCAGGACTACTCCACCTATCAGACACCTCTCCTCCAGGACTACTCCTCCTGTAAGACCTGTTAACATTTACATATATAGGTTAGAAGACTGTGGACTTTTCCTTGTTATGCTGCCACCTGCTGTCAAAACAAAGAACAGCGGGCACAAACCCCCTGCTGCTTGATTTACTTGATACAGTCCTGAACAGGATGTCAAGAGGAGCTAGTTTTGTTTGGTAGCTGTTTATGCAGAGAGGTGTGTGTTCGGACGTGCTGAAGAAGGCAAGGCCGCATTCTGCCCTGCTGAACAAGGTCCAAGTACCTGAGTGTTGCGTGACATCTCCCCAAGACACAGATCCAAGAAAGGCTGGATGTGGAGCGAGGTGCCAGACAGCACGGGCAAATTACAGATCCGGGACAAAGACTTAACTTTAGAGGTGTCTGTAGCGGAATACGGGCCCCAACGGTGACGAGGTACCCCACGCCGAAACCTGCCGTTAAGTGTGCACACTACTTTTAGTTAGGGACAGATAGGAAAAGACTCCGCACTGTGTTATACGAGTAAGGTAACAAGGACCCTGCGGTTTTTTTTTTGCTTAATAAGGATTTTTGTGTTTTGCTTTTGGGAGTACAATCTGAGGCTTCCCACCCTTGACAAGCTATTCAAAGTGGTTGTATGTATATTACATTATATCTACTGCTGTGCACCTTCACGCTTTTCTCCCCTTCCTTTCCCGCACTATTCCTCCACCTGTGTTGTGCAATATGTTATTAAATTTGCATTGATTAACCCCCGTGGTTCCGTGCAGTACTTGCGTATCCCGTTACCTGCAGGTTATTACATTTGGCGTTGTCGGCAGGATACGCTGGCTGGTACGGAACAATGGACGAACAGGGGGGTGTCGCTGATGGAGGTGTTCTAATACAACCTGATGGGGGAATACCAGCAAGGCAACTGTCCCTGGGGGCTATGCTGACCCATATACCAAAATTTACAATGTACTTCTCCATGACTGGGCGCAGAGAGTGAGGGGCATGTTGAGAATAGCAGGAGTGACTGCAGAAAATCAAGGGGAGATATTGTTGATTGCCCTTGAAGGCCATGCTCAAGAGACTATTTTATTGCGCCCTGAGAGTGAACGAAAGACGTTAGAGCAGGTGGTGAAGATTCTTGAGAGCGTGCATGGCGGGAAACCAGAAGCAGGAGATTTACAGGTGCAACTGTTCTACAGGCTGCAGGGTGAAGAAGAAGGTCTGCCACAGTATGCAAATGCACTCCAGAGAATAATGAGACAAATGCTTACAGCAGAGCCAGAGCTAGCACCAACCCCCGGTTATGCTGACCGTACCCTACGAGATCAATTCCTCCGAGGGTTACATAACCCCAAGATCAAAGGTGCCCTCCGTGAACGGCTCAGGGTAGAAAAAAAACTAACTTTCCAGGAAATATTGGAAGAAGCAGTCTCCCTCGCACAAACTGAAAATTGCGACCCGCAGAACGCCTTTGGAGAAGTTTGTATGCATAAGATAGTCCCGGGTGAGAAAAACCGAGAACCGAGCCAACTTGAGGCTAAAATGGATCAGTTACAAGAGAAGGTTACTGCTCTACAAGAGTTGCTGAAGAATATGCAAGCCCCGGCGTCAGAAGTAAGAACGACAGCACCGCGGCCAAATACCCGCACGCATACCTATCAAGAAGAGAGGGGACAGATCGAGCAGAGACGATCGAGACCCGCTGGAGAGTACCAGTGTTGGAACTGTGGAAATCAGAACCATTTATTCCGACACTGTCCGGAGAGGAAGACGTCTCAAGAAAGACCGCCGTTAAACTAGTGCCTCCCTTCATGGATGGGCACATGGCGGGGAGACCAACTGAGCTTAGAGAAAACCAACGCCCTGAAGATATAGCAGCCAGCACGCCAACGATCATGGCCGAATTTGAACTGAAAGAAGTAAGATACTTGATGGATACTGGGTCCCAAGTGACCACCATGCCAGAACAGATCTTCTACCAACATTTTGGACAAACTGTATCCATTGACAAAGGGGCACATATCAAACTGAGGGCTGCAAACAATCTTCCTATTCCGGTTGTAGGGGTCGTGTGGATGAACATACGGGCATGTGGCCAGAACTTAGGCAAAAAAGGGATTGTGTTAACGGTGGGCCGGTACGATAGAGAGGTGCCGGCTATCGTGGGTATGAACGTCCTGAAAGAATTAGACCAGTTGCTCTTCAACAAGGGGGGCTGTGATTACTGGAAGATGACAGTTGCTAACAGGCCCGCCCAAAAAGTCTTCCAACACCTTATCCGTGCCCGAGGACTGTGGAGGAATGGTGGGAGCCGCTACCCGGTGGGGAGGGTTCGAGTCCCAAGACAGACAACAATTACTCTACCTCCAAATCGTGAGACAGTCCTCACCTTGCCAGTCGGAGCCCACCGTACACTCAAGGGGATGGAGGTGTTGGTGGAGCCTTACCGTGGTGAAGAGAATGGAGATGAACCGTTGGTGGCTCGCACTTTAGCAATAGTAAGAAATGGAAGAGTCCCTTTCCGTTGCGTGAACACCTGTGAACAGGCCTACACCTTGACCTCGGGAGTTGTTCTGGCCCATGTCTACCTGGCGCCTGAAGAGGTGGCGACCGCAGAATCGATTGAATTGCAGCCCATGGCAGGGGAAGCCTGGACTTGGGCTGTTTCTATGGAAAGAAAAGAGAAACCCACTGATCAGTGGAACAGTCGCATCATCTTAGGGCAGATGGGAGTGGACCTGAGCCCCTTCGCTTCGGAGCAAGCCCAAGCCATAGAAGACTTTATTTGGGAGAATCAAGCCACGTTTTCCCGTCACGCAGAAGATTTTGGCTGTACTGACAAGATTCAGCATGAAATACCCACGGGAGATGCCCCACCGATCAGGGAAAGGTACAGACAAATACCCCCAAAGTACTACCAAGAGGTGAAAGAGCTCTTGGCGCAGATGCTGAAGAGTGGGGTGGTAAGAGAAAGTCAGAGTCCATGGGCTGCCCCAATCGTGCTGGTCAAGGAAAAGGATGGGTCTACCCGCTTCTGTGTTGACTACCGCAAGCTTAATGGATGCACGGTTCGTGCTTCCTACCCTCTGCCCCGGATAGAGGAGTCCCTGTCGGCGCTGGGAAAGGCACGTTACTTCTCCTCCCTTGATCTGGCCAGCGGATATTGGCAGGTCCCTGTGGCAGAGAAAGACAAGGCCAAGTCCTCATTTATTGTACCCATGGGACTCTTCGAGTTCAATCGCATGCCGTTTGGACTAAATAATGCCCCAGGAACTTTTCAGCGCCTCATGGAAAGTTGCCTTGGAGACATGAACTTCGAGGCCACGTTGATTTACCTGGATGACATAGTAGTGTATTCTGCAACCTTCGAAAAACATCTAGAAAACCTGGGTCAAGTGTTTCAGTGGTTACGGGCCCATGGGCTTAAACTGAAACCAAAAAAATGCCGCATCTTTCAGGAAGAGATTGAATATCTCGGACACAAGGTGTTGGAAGCCGGCATACAGCCCTCCGATGGGAAAGTGAGAGCAGTGCTACAATGGCCCACACCCAGCACAGTGCGGGAGGTTCGAGCTTTCCTGGGGCTAGCCGGATATTACCGTCGCTTTATCAAAGATTTCGCGAAGGAGGCAGAACCTTTGTACGAATTGCTCCGAGGGACTGCGAAAGGACCAAAAGCACAGAAAATTTGCTGGGGACCAAGACAAGCAGAAGCCTTACACCGATTGAAAGAGGCCTTGGTTAGCGCCCCTGTGCTTGCCTATGCAGACTATAACCTCCCTTTTCGGTTGTATACAGACGCAAGCCTCTACGGCCTGGGTGCAGTACTGGCCCAGGTACAGAATGGTACTGAACGGGTGATTGCATATGGAAGTCGGACGTTACGGGAAGCCGAGCGCAACCCCGAGAATTACAGTTCCTTTCGGCTGGAGTTACTGGCACTAGTATGGGCAATAACCGAAAGGTTCTCGGAATATCTCACGGGAGCCCAAATTGAAGTCTATACGGATAATAATCCCCTGGCTCACATCTCCACCGCCAAACTGGGAGCAATGGAACAGAGGTGGCTGGCACGACTCTCCAGATACAATTATCATGTGCAGTACCGCTCCAAGCATGAAAATCAGAATGCGGATGCCCTTTCTCGTGTTACCACCGAAGCCCCAGTGGGGGAGAGAGATGAACAGTTGGAGGAAGACGAAATTCCGGACTTCAGTAAATTCACCGCTCAATTGGTAGAGGCTCATATGCTGGAAATTACGTCGGGCACGACATCACGCCTGCTGGCCAAACCAGAGAGGAATGGGTGAAAATCCAGTCATCTGACCCAGAACTGCTTCAAGTGCTTATTGAAGTGCTTATTTCATGAAATAATTAAAAAACAAATGACGTGGGCTTCGCCCCATTTTTGTGTCCAGCCGGGTACAACTAGGCAGCTGGGGATTGGGATCCGCAGCACAGGTTAGCCCGAGGTTTCTGGGCGTCTCTGCTGCGGATTTCAGTCCGCAGCCGTCTCAGAAAATGGCGCTCTCATAGAAGCACCATCATCTGGCGCTGTATCCAACTCTTCCAACAGCCCTGGAGCCGGGGGGCTTGTTGGGTAATCATGAGTTAATACTGGCTTTGTTTTACTAGCCAGTATTAAGCCAGAGATTCTTAATGTCAGGCACGTTTGACCCGGCCATTAAGAATCTCCAATAAAGGGTTAAAAAAAAACACCACACAGAGAAAAAATACTTTAATAGAAATAAATACACAGACACATTAGAGACTCCATCTTTATTACCCCCTGTCAGCCCTCCACGATCCTGCTCTTCTGTCTTCTTTCTTTCTAGTGTAGTAGTAGTGACGATTGTAGTGAGGATGAGTTCCCCAGCTCATCACTTGATGAGCTGGGGAACCTCATCCTCACTACAATCCTCACTAGTGTAGTAGTAGTGACGATTGTAGTGAGGATGAGGTTCACCAGCTCATCACTTGGGGCTGGGGAACCTCATCCTCACTACAATCGGGAAGCAGCGTGCAGCCTTCACTCCGTGAGTGATCAGTGCTGGCTGTCAGCGGTAACAGCGGTAACGCTGACAGACACGTTACCATAGCAACGGTGCTCTCGGAGCCGCGGTTAGCGGTGACGTCACCGCTAACTGCGTTGCTATGGCAACGGTGATCTCCGTTAATGACCGGCTGTGTCAGCCGGTCCCTAACGGACCGGGGAGTCGACCGTGTGCTAGAGCATGTCGCCGGTACACGGCGATACACATATGTGCACCGTGTACCGGAGAGATGCACTCGCAGGTCCTACATGACGCGTCATAGTCATGTGACCAGTCTGTAGCCAATGAGATAATAGCCACGTGACTGGTCACATGGCTATTTTGACGTCACGATAGGTCCTGCATCTCTGCTGGCAGTGCCGTCACCGGGAGGATTCAGCGATCATCGGATGGAATAGCGGCAGGAGACAGAGTGCAGAAGGGATCGCGAGGACCGGTAAGTGTTATGGCAATGTTTATTAACTGTTTGTGTACATTTATAATGCATTTTTATGTGTTTGTGATTGCCTCCCATTATAGCCTATAGGTTCGAGTTTGGTTCGTCGAACGTTCAACGAACCGAACTCGAACGGGACCCCCGTTCGGCGAACCGACCTCGAGCCGAACCGCGACCGGTTCGCTCATCTCTACTCCACACCCACACAAACCGCGCAACACACACAGCACCACACACAGACAACACTGCAGACACACAGCGCTCCACAAACAACGCAACACACAAAACGCAACACACATACAACACTCCCCCACACCCAGACAACACCCAGAACATTTACAGTGCCCTACACAAACACTGGCAAATACACACAACAACATCGATATATGTCAGGGCAGGGAGGACTGGTAGGCCCAGGAGGTGGATCCACTGGACCATGCACCCCACCGTAGGGCAGGGTAAACGGCAGCCGGAGCACTGGCGTGGCAAGGACAGGTATAACCAGGTCACCAGGGTCACGGAGTTCTTTAAGACGGTACAGAATGCTGGTACAGGTAACAGGACGCAGTACAAGGGGACCTGAGGACCTAGCTCAAAAGACAAGGCTTCAAGACACGTTGATCAGGCTCCGCCCACATGGAAAGGCCAGCCTTATATACCCAGCACAGCCTCATGTCATTTCCTGCTGCAGGTGTGCTGGCCTATAAGACCAGGAGAGTGGGCGCGGCCTGGTCCTATACAGAACCATGTGGCTAAGACTCAGAGTCAGACTCATAAGACCAGGAGGAGTGCAATGACGGTGAGGTCGGATCAGTGGGTACGGAGCGGTGCAGAGATGGTGCGACCGGATCAGTGGGTAAGGAGCGGTGCTGAGGTATCGGGAGCGTGACAGTACCCCCCCCTCTATGCCCCCCCTCCGTGCACAGTACCCCAGGGGCACCCCGGATCGAGTCACCGGACCAGGACCCAACGCAAAGGCGGGGAAGGACCGCTGACCCCGTACCGTCTTCTTGGCCGCACGACGGTTAGCCGAAGATTTACCAGCAGTGGCAATGGGAAGCGGGGGACAGAGAAGCAGGACTGGGGTCGTAGACGATCGGATCAGGCGGCTCGGACCTGATACAGGTCGGTGTCTCATCCTCAGTAGCCGGGGACATCGAAGTCTCAATAGCCAGGGACGGTGGAGCGACGCTAGACTGCGTCGTTTCTTCATCAGGGCCCGGTGGTACCAAGGACTCAGGCGACAGGAGTTGTGGTACGACGCTGGACTGCGTCGTCTCCTCTTCTTGTTCTGGTGGCACCACAGGTACAAGAGACAGGAGTTGTAGTACGACGCTGGACTGCGTCGTCACGTCTTCCTCCTGTTGTGACATGACAAGCCCAGGTGACAGGGACCAAGGAACAGGCTGTAGACAGGTATCCTGGCACAACGGACTCCAACGTGTGATTGTGCCAGAGCGCCAACTGATGTCAGGGTCATGGAGTTGTAGCAAGGGCAGACCCAGCAGGAGCGCGGGAGTCATTCTCGGGATGACGTACAAAGCAATAGTCTCAGTGTGCAGGGCACCAACACAGAGTCTCACGGGTTCAGTGGTGTACTGGACGGGTTCGTATAGTGGTTTTCCGCCCACGGAGGCGAACCAAAGGGGTTTAGCAAGCGGGATGACCGGTATTTGATAACAGTCCACTGTAGCTTGTAGAATGAAATTACCCGCTGCCCCCGAATCGATGTGAGCCTCTGCCGTGAACCGGACCCTCTCAGTCGTAACTTGGACAGTCTGTGTAACCGGGACTGAGGGGATTCCAGTACCAAGGGTGGCGGTTCCCAGCATCCCTTGGACTCGGGGTCTTCCTGGTCTCTCAGGGCATGAGCGGAGGAGATGTGAACCGCTTCCACAATAGAAACACAGGCCCTGGCAAGTCGCTCTGCTCGGCGTTGCTCAGCTTGGCTCAGTCGGTCAATTTGCATTGGTTCAGGAGTAAAATCGCAGAACGGCAGTTGCGGGGGAACGGTAGACCTCTGCGGAACGGAGATGTGACGGATTGGTCGCTTCTCCCGCGATACTTCCTTGGTTCGCTCTTGGAAACGGAGGTCAATCCGGGTGGCTCGGGATATCAGAGCATCCAAAGAACGGGGAACGTCACGACCGGCTAATTCGTCCTTAATGCAGCCCGACAGGCACTCCCAAAAGGCTGCCGTCAATGCCTCGTTGTTCCAGCCTAGCTCAGAGGCAAACGTGCGGAACTGGATGGCATACTGGCCCACAGTCAAGGTTCCTTGGCGTAGCCGGAGGAGCGAGGAGGTAACCGCGGTAGTGCGTCCCGGTTCATCAAAGGTACTTCGAAAAGCCTGAAGGAATTCCCGGATGTCGGTCGTTACCGGATCCTCATTCTCCCACAACGGATTTATCCAGGCCAACGCTTCGCCTTCCAAGTGGGACATCAGAAATGCCACTTTTGCTTGGTCAGAAACAAACAGGTGCGGGAGCAACTGGAAATGCAGGGAGCACTGGTTCAAGAAGCCTCTGCAGGTCTTTGGATCTCCCGCATAGCGAGGTGGTGCAGCGAGGCGGAGTTGCGAAGCCAGGGAGACAACGGGTTCGGACGTAGTCGCTGTTCAATGCGTAGACGGGGTCGAGGCGGTGGTCTGTAGCGTAAACAAACGGTGGTCCACAGACGTCAAGAAATTCAATATGCGGGTCAGGGTCTCTCGCTGTCGCACCAGTTCCTGGCGCAGTTCGCCCAGTTCGGACGGTTGTGCTCCGGCGGAATCCATGGCCTGATCAATCTGTCAGGGCAGGGAGGACTGGTAGGCCCAGGAGGTGGATCCACTGGACCATGCACCCCACCGGGGAGCAGGGTACACGGCAGCCGGAGCACTGGCGTGGCAGGGACAGGTATAACCAGGTCACAAGGGTCACAGAGTTCTTTAAGACGGTACAGAATGCTGGTAAAGGTAACAGGACGCAGTACAAGGGGACCTGAGGACCTAGCTCAAAAGACAAGGCTTCAAGACACGTTGATCAGGCCCCGCCCACATGGAAAGGCCAGTCTTATATACCCAGCACAGCCTCATGTCATTTCCTGCTGCAGGTGTGCTGGGCCTATAAGACCAGGAGAGTGGGCGCGGCCTGGTCCTATACAGAACCATGTGGCTAAGACTCAGAGTCAGACTCATAAGACCAGGAGCAGTGCAATGATGGTGAGGCCGGATCAGTGGGTACGGAGCGGTGCCGAGATGGTGCGACCGGATCAGTGGGTAAGGAGCGGTGCTGAGGTATCGGGAGCGTGACAATATATATAACAAAAAACATACATTAACTACACAATAAATTCTAGAATACCCGATGCGTTACAATCGGGCCACCTTCTAGTGCTTAATAAAAGTTGAAGCTCTGAACTTGTTTTCTGCAGTGTAGATTAGAGATGGGTGGATGTTTTGAAACTGTAATAGGATGTCTTTGCTGAATTTTTGTGGCAAATAAATGACATATAATTTACCCAAAAGCTTCTGATTGTCATCAAAATATGTGTTGATTATAAGCTAAAAGGACAATAGAGCGCAAAATAGGGTGTTTTGTGGTGCAGTACTTGAGTTACTCATTCGAAAGACAATACTAAGGACTAGGTAGGGGGCATTTACTGTGAGAGGAAGAAAAGTGATCAGCCTGTGGAATGCCCTACCACAAGAGGTAGTAATGGCAGATACTATAAGGGTATGTGTGCACACTGCAGTTTTGTTTCTCCAGCGAAAAACGCACCCTCTGAAAGAAAAAATGCACCTTTGGCTGGAAAAACGCATAAAAACGCATGCGTTATTTCTGCGCTTAGGTGTGTTTTTGCCACGTTTTTGTTAATGCTTTTTTAACCCCATAGCGACGGCCTAACGTCTCAAGACGTTGGAAAAAAAGGGTACTTATTCTGTTTTGACGCTTTGAGACGTCAGGCCGGAAAAAGCTTGTAGCGCCCCCCAGTGAAGGAAAATCTCGGGGTTTCAGCTACCGGGGGTAGCTGAGACCCCCAAGATTATTAATCGGGGTGTTTTTTTTGGACCCCGATAATGTGATCACCGGTATACACCGTATACCGCCGGTCACATTAAAAAAAAAAATGGCAAATAATACTGATTTTTTTTCTCATCTGACATGATCAAAAATGTCAGATGATAAAGAAATATAAGCCCCTAGTGCCCCCAAAGCCCCCGGTACCGGAGAAATCAACCCCCACCACCCCCACCCCCACCGGACATCCAAAATGGCGCCGACGCGCGCCAAAAACTGCCGCCGCCGGCTTTGCATTCATTTCCCTCTGATCTGAAATGATGAAACATTTCAGATCGGAGGGAAATGTCCTCCCCCTGAGCCCTCCTCCGGTACATCGGAGATCTCTGGTCCCCCGGAGCCCCATCCGGTTCTCCAGAGCAATCCCCCCTCCCCTCCGGAGCATCCAAGATGGCAACGCGCACAGTAGCGCGCGGCCGCATTTATCCTCCTCTCATTTCTGTCGCATTTGACACGTCACATGCGACAGAAAAGTCGTCCCCACGTCCTGCCAGGTCACCCCCCATCAGCCTCAGCCCCCGGTCTTCCCCGGTACCTGGCTGCCGCTCCGTCCTCGCGATCACTCCGCCTCCCTCTGAAAAGCGTGAGGCGCATGCGCAGACAGCGGCTGTCAGCTGGCTCCCTGCAAGCAGGGATGCTGAGCTCACTACCGCAACTGCTGTACTGTGGACCGGGCGAGTGTGAGTGCAGTAATCTGCAGCCACACTCCTCACATGGAGGGCCTGCTGTTCCAGAAAATGGGGGATACGTTCTCTCAGCGTGCCCCTCATATTCTGGAATGAGGTTACTGCAGGTCACTCTGCCCTAGGTTGGACCGGGGCAGTGTGAGTGCAGTATTCTCAGATTACTGCACCCACACTGCTCACAGGAAGAGCTTGCTCTTCCAGAAAATGGGGGATACGTTCCCTGAGCGTTTCCCCCATATTCTAGAAGGTCCAGAACCTCCAAAATGGATTACGGCGGACCGGAATTTTTTTTATTTTCAATAAATTGGTGAAAGAGGGAAAGTTTTGGGGAGTGTTTTTTCAAATAAATTTTTTTTGTCGTCTTTATTTTTTTTCTATTACTGACTGGGTTAGTGATGTCGGGTATCTGTTTAGATGCTGTGACATCTCTAACCTCTGGGCTTGCTGCCAGGTGACATTACACATCTAGCATCAATCCCATTTATTACCCCGTTTGCCACCGTTCCATAGCAACGGGATGAGCTGGGGCGAAGCACCAGAATTGGCGCATCTAATGGATGCGCCACTTCTGGGGCGGCTGCGGCCTGCTATTATTAGGTTGGGAAAGGCCAAATAACTATGGCCTTTCCCACCCTGATAATACCAGGCCACAGCTGTCTGCTTTACCTTGGCTGGTAATCCAATTTGAGGGGGATCCCACTTTTTTTTTAATTATTTATAAATAATTATAAAAAACAGCTTGGGGTGACCTCCAAATTGGATCACCAGCCAAGGTGAAGCTGCCAGCTGTGGTCTATAGGCTGCAACCGTCTGCTTTACCCCAGCTGGTAATCAAAAATAGGGGCGACCCCACGTCATTTTTTTAAAATTATCTATATATATATAATTGTCTGTCTGTCTGTCTTGCTCCAAAATTCTGTCGTTACCGTTACGTGTCTCATTGGCCGCTCGCCTCGAATTGGCTCCGACCCCCGCACGGATTGGCCGCTCGCCCAGGCTCCGCCCCCCCCACGGATTGGCCTCTCACCCCGGCCCCCTGCACGCATTGGCAACTCGGCCACGCCCCGCCCCCCTCACGCATTGCACGCTCGCCCTGGCCCTGCCCCCCGCACGCATTCCCCGAACCGACACGGAGCCCCGACTCCCAGGTGAGTGCTGTACCCCCGGGAGCCCACACCAGCGTACGCCGGCAACTCAGCCGACACATACCCTCGCATTGCTGGGGTTGCCGGCGTACGCTGGTGTGGGCTCCCGTGCGTGCGGGGGGTGGGGTACGCTGGTAACCATGGTACACATCGGGTAATATTGTGTAGCATGGTTACCAGCGCATGCCGGCTCCCTGCCCATTCAGATCATTGGTCTCCCGCTGTCACACGCTGATGCGTGCTGCACAGCAGGAGACCAACAAGTGACCCAGCACTGTCGCTTTGAATACTTACCTGATGTGTACCATGCTTACTAGCATACCCCGACTCCCGGCACACGTACGCTGATAACAATGATACACATCAGGTAACTATGGAAACCGCTTTGCATAGTTGCCCCTGGTCGGCCAAGCCCCCCCTGCTCGGCCACGCCCCCACTCGGCCATGCCCCGCTCAGCCACGCCCCCCACACTCTGCCCCCCTCGGCCACGCCCCCCACACTCTGCCCCCTCAGCCACGCCCCCCCACATGCTGCCCCGCTCAGCCACACCACCCCCACACTCTGCTCCGCTCGTCCACGCCCCCACGCTCGGCCACGCCCCCCAACCACGGCCACGTCTCCCCCTCGGCCATGCCTCCCCTCGGCCACGCCCCCCACACTCTGCGCCACTCGGCCACGCCCCCACACACTCGGCCACGCCTTCCCGCTCGGCCACGTCTTCCCCGCTTGGCCACGCCCCCCACACACATTGGGCACACCTCCCCCCAGGACTACTCCACCTATCAGACACCTCTCCTCCAGGACTACTCCTCCTGTAAGACCTGTTAACATTTACATATATAGGTTAGAAGACTGTGGACTTTTCCTTGTTATGCTGCCACCTGCTGTCAAAACAAAGAACAGCGGGCACAAACCCCCTGCTGCTTGATTTACTTGATACAGTCCTGGACAGGATGTCAAGAGGAGCTAGTTTTGTTTGGTAGCTGTTTATGCAGAGAGGTGTGTGTTCGGACGTGCTGAAGAAGGCAAGGCCGCATTCTGCCCTGCTGAACAAGGTCCAAGTACCTGAGTGTTGCGTGACATCTCCCCAAGACACAGATCCAAGAAAGGCTGGATGTGGAGCGAGGTGCCAGACAGCACGGGCAAATTACAGATCCGGGACAAAGACTGAACTTTAGAGGTGTCTGTGGCGGAATACGGGCCCCAACGGTGACGAGGTACCCCACGCCGAAACCTGCCGTTAAGTGTGCACACTACTTTTAGTTAGGGACAGATAGGAAAAGACTCCGCACTGTGTTATACGAGTAAGGTAACAAGGACCCTGCGGTTTTTTTTTTGCTTAATAAGGATTTTTGTGTTTTGCTTTTGGGAGTACAATCTGAGGCTTCCCACCCTTGACAAGCTATTCAAAGTGGTTGTATGTATATTACATTATATCTACTGCTGTGCACCTTCACGCTTTTCTCCCCTTCCTTTCCAGCACTATTCCTCCACCTGTGTTGTGCAATATGTTATTAAATTTGCATTGATTAACCCCCGTGGTTCCGTGCAGTCCTTGCGTATCCCGTTACCTGCAGGTTATTACATTTGGCGTTGTCGGCAGGATACGCAGGCTGGTACGGAACAATGGACGAACAGGGGGGTGTCGCTGATGGAGGTGTTCTAATACAACCTGATGGGGGAATACCAGCAAGGCAACTGTCCCTGGGGGCTATGCTGACCCATATACCAAAATTTACAATGTACTTCTCCATGACTGGGCGCAGAGAGTGAGGGGCATGTTGAGAGTAGCAGGAGTGACTGCAGAAAATCAAGGGGAGATATTGTTGATTGCCCTTGAAGGCCATGCTCAAGAGACTATTTTATTGCGCCCTGAGAGTGAACGAAAGACGTTAGAGCAGGTGGTGAAGATTCTTGAGAGAGTGCATGGCGGGAAACTAGAAGCAGGAGATTTACAGGTGCAACTGTTCTACAGGCTGCAGGGTGAAGAAGAAGGTCTGCCACAGTATGCAAATGCACTCCAGAGAATAATGAGACAAATGCTTACAGCAGAGCCAGAGCTAGCACCAACCCCCGGTTATGCTGACCGTACCCTACGAGATCAATTCCTCCGAGGGTTACATAACCCCAAGATCAAAGGTGCCCTCCGTGAACGGCTCAGGGTAGAAAAAAAACTAACTTTCCAGGAAATATTGGAAGAAGCAGTCTCCCTCGCACAAACTGAAAATTGCGACCCGCAGAACGCCTTTGGAGAAGTTTGTATGCATAAGATAGTCCCGGGTGAGAAAAACCGAGAACCGAGCCAACTTGAGGCTAAAGTGGATCAGTTACAAGAGAAGGTTACTGCTCTACAAGAGTTGCTGAAGAATATGCAAGCCCCGGCGTCAGAAGTAAGAACGACAGCACCGCGGCCAAATACCCGCACGCATACCTATCAAGAAGAGAGGGGACAGATCGAGCAGAGACGATCGAGACCCGCTGGAGAGTACCAGTGTTGGAACTGTGGAAATCAGAACCATTTATTCCGACACTGTCCGGAGAGGAAGACGTCTCAAGAAAGACCGCCGTTAAACTAGTGCCTCCCTCCATGGATGGGCACATGGCGGGGAGACCAACTGAGCTTAGAGAAAACCAACGCCCTGAAGATATAGCAGCCAGCACGCCAACGATCATGGCCGAATTTGAACTGAAAGAAGTAAGATACTTGATGGATACTGGGTCCCAAGTGACCACCATGCCAGAACAGATCTTCTACCAACATTTTGGACAAACTGTATCCATTGACAAAGGGGCACATATCAAACTGAGGGCTGCAAACAATCTTCCTATTCCGGTTGTAGGGGTCGTGTGGATGAACATACGGGCATGTGGCCAGAACTTAGGCAAAAAAGGGATTGTGTTAACGGTGGGCCGGTACGATAGAGAGGTGCCGGCTATCGTGGGCATGAACGTCCTGAAAGAATTAGACCAGTTGCTCTTCAACAAGGGGGGCTGTGATTACTGGAAGATGACAGTTGCTAACAGGCCCGCCCAAAAAGTCTTCCAACACCTTATCCGTGCCCGAGGACTGTGGAGGAATGGTGGGAGCCGCTACCCGGTGGGGAGGGTTCGAGTCCCAAGACAGACAACAATTACTCTACCTCCAAATCGTGAGACAGTCCTCACCTTGCCAGTCGGAGCCCACCGTACACTCAAGGGGATGGAGGTGTTGGTGGAGCCTTACCGTGGTGAAGAGAATGGAGATGAACCGTTGGTGGCTCGCACTTTAGCAATAGTAAGAAATGGAAGAGTCCCTTTCCGTTGCGTGAACACCTGTGAACAGGCCTACACCTTGACCTCGGGAGTTGTTCTGGCCCATGTCTACCTGGCGCCTGAAGAGGTGGCGACCGCAGAATCGATTGAATTGCAGCCCATGGCAGGGGAAGCCTGGACTTGGGCTGTTTCTATGGAAAGAAAAGAGAAACCCACTGATCAGTGGAACAGTCGCATCATCTTAGGGCAGATGGGAGTGGACCTGAGCCCCTTCGCTTCGGAGCAAGCCCAAGCCATAGAAGACTTTATTTGGGAGAATCAAGCCACGTTTTCCCGTCACGCAGAAGATTTTGGCTGTACTGACAAGATTCAGCATGAAATACCCACGGGAGATGCCCCACCGATCAGGGAAAGGTACAGACAAATACCCCCAAAGTACTACCAAGAGGTGAAAGAGCTCTTGGCGCAGATGCTGAAGAGTGGGGTGGTAAGAGAAAGTCAGAGTCCATGGGCTGCCCCAATCGTGCTGGTCAAGGAAAAGGATGGGTCTACCCGCTTCTGTGTTGACTACCGCAAGCTTAATGGATGCACGGTTCGTGCTTCCTACCCTCTGCCCCGGATAGAGGAGTCCCTGTCGGCGCTGGGAAAGGCACGTTACTTCTCCTCCCTTGATCTGGCCAGCGGATATTGGCAGGTCCCTGTGGCAGAGAAAGACAAGGCCAAGTCCTCATTTATTGTACCCATGGGACTCTTCGAGTTCAATCGCATGCCGTTTGGACTAAATAATGCCCCAGGAACTTTTCAGCGCCTCATGGAAAGTTGCCTTGGAGACATGAACTTCGAGGCCACGTTGATTTACCTGGATGACATAGTAGTGTATTCTGCAACCTTCGAAAAACATCTAGAAAACCTGGGTCAAGTGTTTCAGTGGTTACGGGCCCATGGGCTTAAACTGAAACCAAAAAAATGCCGCATCTTTCAGGAAGAGATTGAATATCTCGGACACAAGGTGTTGGAAGCCGGCATACAGCCCTCCGATGGGAAAGTGAGAGCAGTGCTACAATGGCCCACACCCAGCACAGTGCGGGAGGTTCGAGCTTTCCTGGGGCTAGCCGGATATTACCGTCGCTTTATCAAAGATTTCGCGAAGGAGGCAGAACATTTGTACGAATTGCTCCGAGGGACTGCGAAAGGACCAAAAGCACAGAAAATTTGCTGGGGACCAAGACAAGCAGAAGCCTTACACCGATTGAAAGAGGCCTTGGTTAGCGCCCCTGTGCTTGCCTATGCAGACTATAACCTCCCTTTTCGGTTGTATACAGACGCAAGCCTCTACGGCCTGGGTGCAGTACTGGCCCAGGTACAGAATGGTACTGAACGGGTGATTGCATATGGAAGTCGGACGTTACGGGAAGCCGAGCGCAACGCCGAGAATTACAGTTCCTTTCGGCTGGAGTTACTGGCACTAGTATGGGCAATAACCGAAAGGTTCTCGGAATATCTCACAGGAGCCCAAATTGAAGTCTATACGGATAATAATCCCCTGGCTCACATCTCCACCGCCAAACTGGGAGCAATGGAACAGAGGTGGCTGGCACGACTCTCCAGATACAATTATCATGTGCAGTACCGCTCCAAGCATGAAAATCAGAATGCGGATGCCCTTTTTCGTGTTACCACCGAAGCCCCAGTGGGGGAGAGAGATGAACAGTTGGAGGAAGACGAAATTCCGGACTTCAGTAAATTCACCACTCAATTGGTAGAGGCTCATATGCTGGAAATTACGTCGGGCACGACATCACGCCTGCTGGCCAAACCAGAGAGGAATGGGTGAAAATCCAGTCATCTGACCCAGAACTGCTTCAAGTGAAAGAGTGGGTTATCCAGCAGCGCAAGCCTAGAAAGGAAATACGGGCCACGCTGTCGCACGTGGCCCTTCAGATTCTCAGCCAGTGGGATAAGCTGTCGGTGCAAGAAGGGATGCTGTATCGGAAGGTGCACCTAGCTACAGAGGTGGAAGTGCGGTGGCAAGTAGTGATACCCCAGAAGATGGCAGTACCATTGGCCCGAGAGGCGCATGAGAAGGGAGCCCATTTCGGACCGGACAAGACTTACCAGTGGTTGCAAAGAATAGTATACTGTCCTCAGATGCTTCGGACAGGAGAGAAGGCCTGTAAACTGTGCCGTTCCTGTGAGTTAAGTAAAGCTCCCCCACAGCGAGCACCAGTACAGACTATTGCAACCAAAGAGCCATTGGAAGTACTCATGATCGATTATCTGAAGACTGGTCACTCCCACCAGGGCTATCAGTTCTGCCTTGTGATGACAGATCACTTCTCCAAATTTGCGGTGGTGACGCCCACCAGAGATCAGACGGCTGAATCAGCTGCTCGAGCCATCAGTGATGACTTTATCCGGGTGTACGGCTGCCCCAAAAGAATATATTCCGACCAAGGGGCTTGCTTTCAGGGCGGTGTCATCAGGGCTGTATTTTGCCTTCATGCTGCCCTAGGCACTTTAAGTGGTCGCGCCCCTTAGTGACAACGTAAAACTGAGTTTTCGCACACGACATCTGTTTAAGGCAGATCTACTCTGTAAAACACTTTAAAAAGTATCAATGAGAAACGAAGGGCCCTAACCCCCCCCCCCCCAATGGGGATCACCACAGGCACATCAAAACATAGCATGAGTATAAAATATTCCCACCACACCGTCCCCACTTATATACTGTGACTGTCACACTGCCCCTAATAAACTACACACTGCCCTCCCTTATAAATTATACCCACCACACCTTCCTCAATTATGAAATATGATCTGCACATTGACCTCACATCATGCTGCCCCCTCCTCACAATGTCCCATGCATGCTGCCCCCTCCTCACAATGTCCCATGCATGCTGCCCCCTCCTCACAATGTCCCATGCATGCTTCCCCCTCCTCACAATGTCCCATGCATGCTTCCCCCTCCTCACAATGTCCCATGCATGCTGCCCCCTCCTCACAATGTCCCATGCATGCTGCCCCCTCCTCACAATGTCCCATGCATGCTGCCCCCTCCTCACAATGTCTTATGCATGCTGCCCCTTCCTCACAGTGTCCCATGCATGCTGCCGCTTCCTCACAGTGTCCCATGCATGCTTCCCCCTCCTCAGTGTCACATGCATGCTGCCCCCTCCTCAGTGTGCCATGCATGCTGCCCCTCCTCACAGTGTCCCATGCATGCTGCCCCCTCCTCACAATGCCCCATGCATGCTGCCCCCTCCTCACAATGTCCCATGCATGCTGCCCCCTCCTCACAATGTCCCATGCATGCTGCCCCCTCCTCACAATGTCCTATGCATGCTTCCCCCTCCTCACAATGTCCCATGCATGCTGCCCCCTCCTCACAATGTCCCATGCATGCTGCCCCCTCCTCACAATGTCCCATGCATGCTGCCCCCTCCTGACAGTGTCCCATGCATGCTGCCCCCTCCTCACAGTGTCCCATGCATGCTGCCCCCTCCTGACAGTGTCCCATGCATGCTGCCCCCTCCTGACAGTGTCCCATGCATGCTGCCCCCTCCTGACTGTGTCCCATGCATGCTGCCCCCTCCGGACAGTGTCCCATGCATGCTGCCCCCTCCGGACAGTGTCCCATGCATGCTGCCCCCTCCTCACAGTGTCCCATGCATGCTGCCCCTCTCCATGAGCTCCTAATGCTGCCTTCCTCTTTTCCATAATGACATCTCCATGCTGCCCCACTCATCATACTAAGACCACCACACTAGCGCTTATGCTGAGACACACACACACACACTACCCCACTCTTGATATTGACTCCCCTACATTGTTCCACTCCATACTGAGCCCACACATGCTGCCCCTTCTCCATAATGAGCTCCCAATGCTGCCCCCCTCTTATTCTGAGTCCTTACACTCCCCCCATCGATATTGTCATTGCTCTATCCCTCAACCCTTGTCCTCTGTCTCTAGCATTGGCCCCCTCTCTTCCATTCCCCCAGCAGCAGCCTCTCTCCCCCCGCCTCAAGCAGCAGCCTCTTCCCCAGCATCAGCCTCTCTCCCCTCAGCCTCCCCCAGCATCAGCCTCTCTCCCCCCAGCCTCCCTCAGCATCAGCCTCCCTGCTCCCAACTTACCCCAGCATCAGCCTCTCTCCTCCCATCCTCCCCCAGCATGAGACTCCTCCAGCATCAGCCTCTCTCCTCCCAGCCTCCCCCCGCATGAGCCTCCTCCAGCATCAGCCTCTCTCCTCCCAGCCTCTCCCAGCATCAGCCTCCCTGCTCCCAGCATCAGCCTCCCTCCTCCCAGCCTCCCCCAGCATCAGCCTCCCTCCTCCCAGCCTCCCCCAGCATCAGCCTCCCTCCTCCCAGCCTCCCCCAACATCAGCCTCCCTCCTCCCAGCCTCCCCCAGCATCAGCCTCCCTCCTCCCAGCCCCCCTCCTCCAAGCCTCCCCCAGCATCAGCCTCCCAGAGCATCAGCCTCCCTCCTCCCCCTCCCAGCCTCCCCCAGCATCAGCCTCTCTCCTCCCAGCCTCCCCCAGCATCAGCCTCCCTGCTCCCAGCTTCCCCCAGTATCAGCCTCCCTGCTCCCAGCTTTCCCAGTATCAGCCTCCCTCCTCCCAGCCTCCCCCAGCAGCAGCCTCTCTCCCCCCGCCTCCAGCAGCAGCCTCTCCCCAGCATCAGCCTCTCTCCCCCCAGCCTCCCCCAGCATCAGCCTCTCTCCCCCCAGCCTCCCTCAGCATCAGCCTCCCTGCTCCCAACTTACCCCAGCATCAGCCTCTCTCCTCCCATCCTCCCCCAGCATGAGACTCCTCCAGCATCAGCCTCTCTCCTCCCAGCCTCCCCCCGCATGAGCCTCCTCCAACATCAGCCTCTCTCCTCCCAGCTTCCCCAGCATCAGCCTCCCTGCTCCCAGCTTCCCCCCAGCATCAGCCTCCCTCCTCCCAGCCTCCCCCAGCATCAGCCTCCCTCCTCCCAGCCTCCCCCAGCATCAGCCTCCCTCCTACCAGCCTCCCCCAGCATCAGCCTCCCTCCTCCCAGCCCCCCTCCTCCAAGCCTCCCCCAGCATCAGCCTCCCAGAGCATCAGCCTCCCTCCTCCCCCTCCCAGCCTCCCCCAGCATCAGCCTCTCTCCTCCCAGCCTCCCCCAGCATCAGCCTCCCTGCTCCCAGCTTCCACCAGTATCAGCCTCCCTGCTCCCAGCTTTCCCCAGTATCAGCCTCCCTCCTCCCAGCCTCCCCAGCAGCAGCCTCTCTCCCCCCGCCTCAAGCAGCAGCCTCTCCCCCAGCATCAGCCTCTCTCCCCCAGCCTCCCCCAGCATCAGCCTCTCTCCCTCCAGCCTCCCTCAGCATCAGCCTCCCTGCTCCCAACTTACCCCAGCATCAGCCTCTCTCCTCCCATCCTCCCCCAGCATGAGACTCCTCCAGCATCAGCCTCTCTCCTCCCAGCCTCCCCCCGCATGAGCCTCCTCCAGCATCAGCCTCTCTCCTCCCAGCCTCCCCCAGCATCAGCCTCCCTGCTCCCAGCTTCCCCCCAGCATCAGCCTCCCTCCTCCCAGCCTCCCCCAGCATCAGCCTCCCTCCTCCCAGCCTCCCCCAGCATCAGCCTCCCTCCTACCAGCCTCCCCCCCAGCATCAGCCTCCCTCCTCCCAGCCCCCCTCCTCCAAGCCTCCCAGAGCATCAGCCTCCCTCCTCCCCCCTCCCAGCCTCCCCCAACATCAGCCTCTCTCCTCCCAGCCTCCCCCAGCATCAGCCTCCCTGCTCCCAGCTTCCCCCAGTATCAGCCTCCTGCTCCCAGCTTTCCCCAGTATCAGCCTCCCTCTCCTCCAGCCTCCCCAGCATCAGCCTCCCTCTTCCAGCCTCCCACAGCATCAGCCTCCCTCTTCCCAGCCTCCCCCAGCATCAGCCACCCTCTTCCCAGCCTCCCCCAGCATCAGCTACCCTCCTCCTAGCCTCCCCCAGCATCAACCCACCCCTCCTCCCAGCCTCCCCCAGCATCAGCCTCCCAGCCTCCCCCAGCATCAGCCTCCCAGCCTCCCCCAGCATCAGCCTCTCTCCTCCCAGCCTCCCCCAGCATCAGCCTCTCTCCTCCCAGCCTCCCACAGCATCAGCCTCTCGCCTCCCAGCCTCCCACAGCATCAGCCTCTCTCCTCCCAGCCTCCCACAGCATCAGCCTCCCTCCTCCCAGCTTCCCCAGCATCAGCCTCCCTCCTCCCAGCCTCCCCCAGCACCAGCCTCCCTTCTCCCAAGCCTCCCTCCTCATCAGCCTCCCTCCTCATCAGTTTCCCTCCACATCAGCTTCTCCCTCCCAGCCTCCCCCAGCATCAGCCTCTCTCCTCCCAGCCTCAGCCTCCCTCCTCCCAGCCTCCCCCAGCCTCAGCCTCCCTCCTCCCAGCCTCCCTCCTCCCAGGATCCCCCAGCATCAGCCTCCCTCCTCCCAGCCTCCCCCAGCATCAGCCTCCCTCAGCATCAGCTTCTCTCCTCCAAGCCTCACCCTCCCAGCTTCCCCCAGCATCAGCTTCCCTCCTCCCATCCTCCCTCAGCATCAGCCTCCCTCCTCCAAGCCTCATCTTCCCCTTCCCAGCCTCCCCCAGCATCAGCCTCTCTCTTCTTAGCCTCCCCCAGCATCAGCCTCCCCCAGCCTCAGCCTCCCTCCTCCCAGCCTCCCCCAGCCTCAGCCTCCCTCCTCCCAGCCTCCCCCAGCATCAGCCTCCCTCCTCCCAGGCTCCCTTAGCTTCAGCCTCCCCTCCTCCCAGCCTCCCCCAGCATCAGCCTCCCTCCTCCCAGCCTCCCCCAGCATCAGCCTCCCTCCTCCCAGCATTAGCCTCCCTCCTCCAAGTTTCACCCTCCCCCTCCCAGCCTCCCCCAGCATCAGCCTCCCTCAGCATCAGCCTCCCCCAGCATCAGCCTCCCTCCTCCCAGCCTCCCCCAGCATCAGCCTCCCTCCTCCAAGCCTCACCCTCCCCCTCCCAGCCTCCCCCAGCATCAGCCTCCCTCAGCATCAGCCTCCCTCAGCATCAGCCTCCCTCCTCCAAGCCTCACCCCTCCCAGCTTCCCCCAGCATCAGCCTCCCGCCTCCCAGCCTCCCTCAGCATCAGCCTCCCTCCTCCAAGCCTCACCTTCCCCTCCCAGCCTCCCCCAGCATCAGCCTCTCTCCTCCCAGCCTCCCACAGCCTCAGCCTCCCTCCTCCCAGCCTCAGCCTTCCTCCTCCCAGCCTCCCCAACATCAGCCTCCCTCCTCCCAACCTCCCTCAGCATCAGCCTCCCTCCTCCCAACCTCCCTCAGCATCAGCCTCCCTCCTCCAAGCCTCACCCTCCCCCCTCCCAGCCTCCCCCAGCATCAGCCTCCCTCAGCATCAGCCTCCCTCCTCCAAGCCTCACCCTCCCAGCTTCCCCCAGCATCAGCCTCCCTCCTCCCAGCCTCCCTCAGCATCAGCCTCCCTCCTCCCAAGCCTCACCTTCCCCCTCCCAGCCTCCCCCAGCATCAGCCTCTCTCCTCCCAGCCTCCCACAGCCTCAGCCTCCCTCCTCCCAGCCTCAGCCTCCCTCCTCCCAGCCTCCCCCAGCATCAGCCTCCCTCCTCCCAACCTCCCTCAGCATCATCCTCCCTCCTCCCAACCTCCCTCAGCATCAGCCTCCCTCCTCCCAACCTCCCTCAGCATCAGCCTCCCTCCTCCCAGCCTCCCCCAGCATCAGCCTCCCTCCTCCTAGCCTCCCCCAGCATTAGCCTCCCTCCTCCCAGCCTCCCCCAGCATCAGCCTCCCTCCTCCCTCAGCCTCCTCCTCCAAGTCTCCCTCAGCATCAGCTTCCCTCCTCCAACCCTCCCCCTCCAAGACTCCGCCAGCATCAGCCTCCCTCAGCATCAGCCTCCCTCAGCATCAGCCTCCCTCAGCATCAGCCCTCTCTCCTCCCAGCCTCCTCCAGCATCTGCCTCTCTCCTCCCAGCCTCAGCCTCTCAGCCTCTCTCTCTCCCCCCCAGCCTCCCCCCAGCCTCAGCCTCTCTCTCTCCCAGCCTCCCCCCCAGCCTCAGCCTCTCTCTCTCCCCAGCCTCCCCCCAGCCTCAGCCTCTCTCTCTCCCCCCAGCCTCCCTCTCCCCCAAGCCTCCCCTAGCATCAGCTCTCTTCTCTCAGCCTCTCTCTCCCCCCAGCCACCCCCCAGCCTCAGCCTCAGCCTCAAAAAAAAAAAAAAATTATAGATTTTTTTTTTTTTTGCTGCCAGAAAGTGCCGCCCCCCCGCAACGTGCCGCCCTAGGCACGGGACCACGGGTGCCTAGTGGCAAATACGGCCCTGGGTGTCATGAGAGAGCTGCAAAGGATTTACGGAATGCAGAAGTCAAGGACTACGCCTTATCATCCACAGGGCAATGGAGCCTGCGAGAGATTTAACGGGACCCTCTCTACAAATGCTACGCATGTTAGAGGATGATCGTAAGAATCACTGGCCCGGCTATCTCGCAGAACTCGTGTGGGTGTACAATAATCGTGTCCACTCCACCACTGAGTACACACCCTGTACGTGCTACTGTTTGGAAGAGCCGGAAGAGGCATTGAAGAGCTAAACCTGGCTCCCCCCGAGATCAGTGAAGGTCAGAGTGTGGGTTCCAGGGTTGACTGTCACCGTCGACGGCTGGAGACTATCCATCGAATTGTTACCAAGCGGCTGCAAGAAAAGACACATCCACAGCGGAAACCTGTGTGTGAAACCCCGTTCTTGCCAGGGGACCGAGTACTAGTTGCAGAGAAGCACCCGAGATACAAGTTGAGCGAGCGCTGGAAAACAGAGCCTTACATTGTGATCAGAAGAATCTCGCCCCACGGATCAGTATACGAAGTGAGAGGCGAGCAAAGAAGCAGCACCCTCATCCTGCATCGCAATATGCTGAGGCCCTGCTATTCAGAAGACAGGACCAGACAAAGTACCTCGGAGACGGTGCCCGTGCCCGTTCCTGTTACCCTCGAAGAGGGCTCTGACGATGAAGAATGGTGGCGGGCCCCGGCCAACCCAGCAGACTGGGAGAAATCCACGCCCCCATCCGTTCAAGACACAGGTGCCACCCCTGCAGAGCAGGAGTCACCAATCGCCAGAGATGGGGACGAGAATACTGTACTCCCTGATACGGCGCCGACGTCTGGTGACTTAGCCGTAGTACCACGTCGGGACTGAGCGGGCTAATGCTGGTATTCCCCCTGATCGGGTACTTGGCAGATGAATTTGTGTGTTCTGTCACTGGATCCTGTTTTAAGACATTGGCTCCCAAGCAACAGGTTGTGAAGCAGGGCAGGAGATGCCACCATGTGCCCCTGTGCAGAGCGCCTCAGGAGAGTATCGGCCGGGACGCCCGAGGTTAAAGAGGGGGGGAAATGGAAGACCTGTTAACATTTACATATATAGGTTAGAAGACTGTGGACTTTTCCTTGTTATGTTGCCACCTGCTGTCAAAACAAAGACAGCGGGCACAAACCCCTTGCTGCTTGATTTACTTGGTACAGTCCTGAACAGGATGTGAAGAGGAGCTAGTTTTGTTTGGTAGCTGTTTATGCAGAGAGGTGTGTTTTCGGACGTGCTGAAGAAGGCAAGGCCGCATTCTGCCCTGGCTGAACAAGGTCCAAGTACCTGAGTGTTGCGTGACATCTCCCCAAGACACAGATCCAAGAAAGGCTGGATGTGGAGCGAGGTGCCAGACAGCACGGGCAAATTACAGATCCGGGACAAAGACTGAGCTTTAGAGGTGTCTGCGGCGGAATACGGGCCCCAACGGTGACGAGGTACCCCACGCTGAAACCTGCAGTTAAGTGTGCACACTACTTTTGGTTAGGGACAGATAGGAAAAGACTCCGCACTGTGTTATACGAGTAAGGTAACAAGGACCCTGCGTTTTTTTTTTTTGCTTAATAAGGATTTTTGTGTTTTGCTTTTGGGAGTACAATCTGAGGCTTCCCACCCTTGACAAGCTATTCAAAGTGGTTGTATGTATATTACATTACATCTACTGCTGTGCACCTTCACGCTTTTCTCCCCTTCCTTTCCCGCACCTATTCCTCCACCTGTGTTGTGCAATATGTTATTAAATTTGCATTGATTAACCCCCGTGGTTCCGTGCAGTCCTTGCGTATCCGTTACCTGCAGGTTATTACACTCCTATTATACTCCCCTTCCCCAGGACTACTTCTCCTAATATCCTCCTCTCTCCCCAGGACTACTCCTGCTATTATACTCCTCACCTCCAGGACTACTCCTCCTATTATACTCCTCACCCCCAGGACTACTCCTCCTATTATCCTTCTCTCCCCCCAGGTCTACTCCTCCTATTATACTCCTCACCTCCAGGACTACTACTCCTATTATACTCCTCACCTCCAGGACTACTCCTCCTAATATACTCCTAACCTCCAGGACTACTCCTCCTATTATACTCCTCACCTCCAGGACTACTCCTCCTATAATACTCCTCTCCCCAGGGCTACTCCTCCTATTATCCTCCTCTCCCCCCAGGACTCCTCCTCTTATTTTCCTCCTCTAACCCAGGACTACTCCTCCTATTATCCTCCTTTCTCCCCAGGACTACTCCTCCTATTATCCTGCTCTCCCCACAGGACTACTCCTCCTATTATCCTCCTCTCCCCCCAGGACCTACTCCTCCTATTATCCTCCTCTCCCCCCAGGACTACTCCTCCTATTAGACTCCTCTCCCCCAGGACTACTCCTCCTATTAGACTCCTCACCCCCAGGACGACTACTCCTATTATCCTCCTCTCCCCCCAGGAATACTCCCTCCTATTAGACTCCTCTCCCCCAGGACAACTCCTCCTATTAGACTCCTCACCCCCAGGACGACTACTCCTATTATCCTCCTTTCTCCCCAGGACTACTCCTCCTATTATCCTGCTCTCCCCCAAGGACTACTCCTCCTCATTATACTCCTCTCCCCCCCAGGACTACTTCTTTATACTCCTCTCACCCCAGGACTACTCCTCCTATTATTCTTCTCCTCCCCAGGAATACTCCTCCTATTATCCTCCTCTCCCCCCAGGACTACTCCTCCTATTAGACTCCTCACCCCCAGGACAACTACTCCTATTATCCTCCTCTCCCCCCAGGAATGCTCCTCCTATTAGATTCCTCTCCCCCCAGGACCTACTCCTCCTATTAGACTCCTCACCCCCAGGACTACTCCTCCTATTATCCTCCTTTCTCCCCAGGACGACTACTCCTATTATCCTCCTCTCCCCCAGGACTACTCCTCCTATTTTCTTCCTCTCACCCCAGGATTACTCCTCCTATTATCCTCCTCTCCCCCCAGGACTACTCCTCCTATTATACTCCTCTCCCCCAGGACTACTCCTCCTATTATACTCCTCTCCCCCAGGACTACTCCTCATATTATACTCCTCTCCCCCCAGGACTACTCCTCCTATTATCCTCCTCTCCCCCCAGGACTACTCCTCCTATTATACTCCTCACCTCCAGGACTACTACTCCTATTATACTCCTCACCTCCAGGACTACTCCTCCTAATATACTCCTAACCTCCAGGACTACTCCTCCTATTATACTCCTCACCTCCAGGACTACTCCTCCTATAATACTCCTCTCCCCAGGGCTACTCCTCCTATTATCCTCCTCTCCCCCCAGGACTCCTCCTCTTATTTTCCTCCTCTAACCCCAGGACTACTCCTCCTATTATCCTCCTTTCTCCCCAGGACTACTCCTCCTATTATCCTGCTCTCCCCACAGGACTACTCCTCCTATTATCCTCCTCTCCCCCCAGGACTACTCCCTCCTATTATCCTCCTCTCCCCCCAGGACTACTCCTCCTGTTAGACTCCTCTCCCCCCAGGACGACTACTCCTATTAGGCTCCTCACCCCCAGGACGACTACTCCTATTATCCTCCTCTCCCCCCAGGAATACTCCTCCCTATTAGACTCCTCTCCCCCAGGACAACTCCTCCTATTAGACTCCTCACCCCCAGGACGACTACTCCTATTATCCTCCTTTCTCCCCAGGACTACTCCTCCTATTATCCTGCTCTCCCCCAAGGACTACTCCCTCCTATTATACTCCTCTCCCCCCCAGGACTTACTTCTTTTATACTCCTCTCACCCAGGACTACTCCTCCTATTATTCTTCTCCTCCCCAGGATACTCCTCCTATTATCCTCCTCTCCCCCCAGGACTACTCCTCCTATTAGACTCCTCACCCCCAGGACAACTACTCCTATTATCCTCCTCTCCCCCCAGGAATACTCCTCCTATTAGATTCCTCTCCCCCCAGGACTACTCCTCCTATTAGACTCCTCACCCCCAGACTACTCCTCCTATTATCCTCCTTTCTCCCCAGGACGACTACTCCTATTATCCTCCTCTCCCCCAGGACTACTCCTCCTATTTTCTTCCTCTCACCCCAGGATTACTCCTCCTATTATCCTCCTCTCCCCCCAGGACTACTCCTCCTATTATACTCCTCTCCCCCAGGGACTACTCCTCCTATTATACTCCTCTCCCCCAGGACTACTCCTCATATTATACTCCTCTCCCCCCCAGGACTACTCCTCCTATTATCCTCCTCTCCCCCCAGGACTACTACTCCTATTATACTCCTCTCCCCCAGGACTACTCCTCCTATTATACTCCTCTCCCCCAGGACTACTCCTCATATTATACTCCTCTCCCCCCAGGACTACTCCTCCTATTATACTCCTCTCCCCCAGGACTACTCCTCCTATTATACTCCTCTCCCCCAGGACTACTCCTCATATTATACTCCTCTCCCCCCAGGACTACTCCTCCTATTATCCTCCTCTCCCCCCAGGACTACTACTCCTATTATACTCCTCTCCCCCAGGACTACTCCTCCTATTATACTCCTCTCCCCCAGGACTACTCCTCATATTATACTCCTCTCCCCCCAGGACTACTCCTCCTATTATACTCCTCTCCCCCAGGACTACTCCTCCTATTATACTCCTCTCCCCCAGGACTACTCCTCATATTATACTCCTCTCCCCACAGGACTACTCCTCCTATTATACTCCTCTCCCCCAGGACTACTCCTCCTATTATACTCCTCTCCCCCACAGGACTACTCCTATTATACTCCTCTCCCCCAGGACTACTCCTCCTATTATCCTCCTCTCCCCACCAGGACTATTCCTCCTATTATCCTCCTCTCCCCCCAGGATTACTCCTCCTATTATACTGCTCTCCCCACAGGACTACTCCTCCTATTATCCTCCTCTCCCCCCAGGACTACTCCTCCTATTAGACTCCTCTCCCCCAGGACTACTCCTCCTATTAGACTCCTCACCCCTAGGACGACTACTCCTATTATCCTCCTCTCCCCCCAGGACTACTCCTCTTATTATACTCCTCTCCCCCAGGACTACTCCTCCTATTATTACTCCTCTCCCCCAGGACTACTCCTCCTATTATACTCCTCTCCCCACAGGACTACTCCTCCTATTATACTCCTCTCCCCCCAGGACTACTCCTCCTATTATACTCCTCTCCCCACAGGACTACTTCTTTTATACTCCTCACCCCCAGGATGACTACTCCTATTATCCTCCTCTCCCCCCAGGAATATTCCTCCTATTAGACTCCTCTCCCCCCAGGACTACTCCTCCTATTAGACTCCTCACCCCCAGGACTACTCCTCCTATTATCCTCCTCTCCCCCCAGGAGTACTCCACCTATTATCCTCCTCTCCCCCCAGGACTACTCCTCCTATTGTCCTCCTTTCTCCCCAGGACTACTCCTCCCTATTATCCTCCTCTCCCCCCAGGACTACTCCTCCTATTATTCTTCTCCCCCCAGGACTACTCCTCCTATTATACTCCCCCCCCCCCAGGAATACTCCTCCTATTAGACTCCTCTCCCCCAGGACTACTCCTCCTATTATCCTCCTCTCCCCCTCGGTAATACTCCTCCTATTATCCTCCTCTCCCCCCAGGACTACTCCTCCTATTATACTCCTCACCTCCAGGACTACTCCTCCTATTATACTCCTCTCCCCCCAGGACTACTGCTCCTATTATACTCCTCTCCCCACAGGACTACTCCTCCCTATTATACTCCTCTCCCTAGAACTACTCCTCCTATTATACTCCTCTCCCCAGGACTACTCCTCCTATTATCCTCCTCTCCCCCCAGGACTACTCCTCCTATTTACTCCTCTCCCCCATGACTACTCCTCCTATTATCCTCCTTTCTCCCCAGGACGACTACTCCTATTATCCTCCTCTCCCCCAGGACTACTCCTCCTATTTTCTTCCTCTCACCCCAGGATTACTCCCCCTATTATCCTCCTCTCCCCCCAGGACTACTCCTCCTATTATACTCCTCTCCCCCAGGACTACTCCTCCTATTATACTCCTCTCCCCCAGGACTACTCCTCATATTATACTCCTCTCCCCCCAGGACTACTCCTCCTATTATCCTCCTCTCCCCCCAGGACTACTCCTCCTATTATACTCCTCACCTCCAGGACTACTACTCCTATTATACTCCTCACCTCCAGGACTACTCCTCCTAATATACTCCTAACCTCCAGGACCTACTCCTCCTATTATACTCCTCACCTCCAGGACTACTCCTCCTATAATACTCCTCTCCCCCAGGGCTACTCCTCCTATTATCCTCCTCTCCCCCCAGGACTCCTCCTCTTATTTTCCTCCTCTAACCCCAGGACTACTCCTCCTATTATCCTCCTTTCTCCCCAGGACTACTCCTCCTATTATCCTGCTCTCCCCACAGGACTACTCCTCCTATTATCTGTGGCGCCCCTGAGGCTTCCGCCGCCACAGGTCATTGCACCCCATCAGCGGTGTGATGCCCCATTCTGGGAGAGGAAGAGAGTGAACTCCGGTCCCCTGGTAAATCCACACTACACCCATTGCTAGGGACACACAGGACCAGGGAAAGTGGCAGGCAACCCTCCCATGCTGCATGCTGAGAGGGGCTGTAAGACCCATCCCTGCTCCCATAGGGTGGTAGCTTAGCAATTGGGGAGGTGGGAGGAGACCAGAGAGCAGATAGAGAAAGGAAGGTCAAGTTAGTTTCAGTTTACCTCAGGGAGTGAGAGAAGCAGCATGTAGTTGGAGGAGAAGAACGAGAGAAAGGAGGGAGGAGGAGGCCTGCTGAGGCAGGCAAGGAGGAGAAAGAAGAGAAGGAAAGAAAGGGTCACAGGGCCGCGGGTAGTCCTGTAGGTACCACGAGCTGTCCTTGTTGGGTACCGAAGCCGAGGGCCCAGAGGCGCTACGAGTAGCTGCAGGCTGCGGTGGCCTGGTCCACAGTGACATCGGTGGAGTGATTAGCTGCGACAGGGGACGGTCCCTAGAGACTGGAGGAGTGAAAAGACAATCTCCAAACAGTAAAAACCGAGGCCCAGGGACGTTGTAAGCTCCCAGGGCCAGAACCCATAGCAGACCTTCAGAAAAGGGGTAATCAGCCAACAGGTGACCCCCCAGCCTGGAGGCTGTAATGGAGGCCAAGCCAGGTCCATCCTAACAAAGGCAAGGCTAGTGAAGACAGCAGAGAAAGAGACACTAAGAGAGAGGGTACCGGATTTCACACTCTGAATCACCCAGAAGACGGAGGTCCCTGACAGCGGTCCCAGCAGTCCAAGGGTTCTGCCTGCCCTGACAAGAACTGTGAGTAAAAGAACTTGAACTGCACCTCTGAAGTTGCCTCAGTTATTTCATCTGCATAGACATTTACAAGCACCAACTGTGCCCCGGGCATTGCTCCACCTGTGGGAGCAGTACCACCATAGCTGCCATCACATCATCCCGGTGGCCTCACACAGCAGCGGCGGCTTATTAGCCGCATACCACAGGTGGCGTCACGAACACAAACTTTAACTTAAGCCACTTATTCTACTGACACCCACCAGGGCCACGGAGCCAGGCCCAGCCACCACTGACTACCACCGGACTAGTCCGGCCCGGCACCGAGTGTCCCATAGCCCTGGGGTGGGCGAGTCAACTTTTGGCGTCACGAACAGGATTTCGTGCCCGGTCACACCGGGTACTGTGCGCCTGAAGAACCGTGTGACAGACTGTGTACTTTATTGAGAAACCGCCGCCATTAGCGCTGCTGAGAGCGGGAAGAAGGGGGGCGTGCAAGAAGAAAGGGCGCGAAGAGAAGCCCCGCCCCCTTGTCCAAGAAAAGCGCGCGAAGCGGTGCCCGCCATAGAAAGCGGAAGAAAAAGAAATGGCGACTAGATAAGCTGGCAGGCTGGCAGAGAGAGTCTAAATGCCAGACCAGCAGATAAAGAAAATGTACCTTATCGCAGCGAAGGTGATGCAGCAGATCCGGCAAGCGACGCGCGGAGCAGCGACCGCCAGAACACCGGAGATGCTACTGAGGGGTGAGTCATTTAATGCCCCTGCCGGCGCGGGTGCCCCAACCCCCGCTGCCATGCCCGCGGTCCCTGGAGGGACGCCCGGCGCGGCGACGCCGATCCGGGCCGCAGCCACGCCAGGTGCGGCCCGCCAAGATTTTGCCGCCGGAGCGGCGCCCATCCACACCGCAGCAAGCGACTCCAATACAGGCCGCCGCCATGCCAGGCGCGGCCCGCCAAGACCAGCAGACGCAGACTGTGCTGACCGCTGTCTACCTGCTGCCAGGTGGGGAGCCGGAGAAGAATCCCTACAAGTAAAGATGAAGAGATGCTGAACTGTAGATAGCCCCTGTCTGCCCCTCATTCTTTTTGAAGACGTCACCCCCCATGTTATGTGCTACCGGGCCACTGAACTGGAATGTGGGCCCCGGTGGAAGTGTATGTGGCATGTCATACCAGGCCACTGGACTTAGTGGCTGGTATGTTGTTTATGTGTCCTATGTAACCAGGCCATTGGACTTAATGGCTGGTTGATTATGTCATTTTGTTTGATTGAAAGAAACGAACTGCCGGGCTACTGGACTTGTTGTAGCCAAAAATGTAATTAGTTGCACCCGTTGTGCCCCCTACCAGAATTATGGGGGATTTGCCTGAACCGTGCAATGGACTGGAAGTGCACACTTAGAGTTTTCTTTATAAGAAGTTTGCAACGTTTATGATATGTGCCTCCCATAAAGGGAAGAAATGTTTTACTGTTTTATGTTATTGCATACAAAAATGTTTTTGCAGTTTCTCCACATGTTTTTGTTGTTTTTCAGCCCGAGGACGTGCTGGGATTTGCTGTGGGGGAGTGTGGCGCCCCTGAGGCTTCCGCCGCCACAGGTCATTGCACCCCATCAGCGGTGTGATGCCCCATTCTGGGAGAGGAAGAGAGTGAACTCCGGTCCCCTGGTAAATCCACACTACACCCATTGCTAGGGACACACAGGACCAGGGAAAGTGGCAGGCAACCCTCCCATGCTGCATGCTGAGAGGGGCTGTAAGACCCATCCCTGCTCCCATAGGGTGGTAGCTTAGCAATTGGGGAGGTGGGAGGAGACCAGAGAGCAGATAGAGAAAGGAAGGTCAAGTTAGTTTCAGTTTACCTCAGGGAGTGAGAGAAGCAGCATGTAGTTGGAGGAGAAGAACGAGAGAAAGGAGGGAGGAGGAGGCCTGCTGAGGCAGGCAAGGAGGAGAAAGAAGAGAAGGAAAGAAAGGGTCACAGGGCCGCGGGTAGTCCTGTAGGTACCACGAGCTGTCCTTGTTGGGTACCGAAGCCGAGGGCCCAGAGGCGCTACGAGTAGCTGCAGGCTGCGGTGGCCTGGTCCACAGTGACATCGGTGGAGTGATTAGCTGCGACAGGGGACGGTCCCTAGAGACTGGAGGAGTGAAAAGACAATCTCCAAACAGTAAAAACCGAGGCCCAGGGACGTTGTAAGCTCCCAGGGCCAGAACCCATAGCAGACCTTCAGAAAAGGGGTAATCAGCCAACAGGTGACCCCCCAGCCTGGAGGCTGTAATGGAGGCCAAGCCAGGTCCATCCTAACAAAGGCAAGGCTAGTGAAGACAGCAGAGAAAGAGACACTAAGAGAGAGGGTACCGGATTTCACACTCTGAATCACCTAGAAGACGGAGGTCCCTGACAGCGGTCCCAGCAGTCCAAGGGTTCTGCCTGCCCTGACAAGAACTGTGAGTAAAAGAACTTGAACTGCACCTCTGAAGTTGCCTCAGTTATTTCATCTGCATAGACATTTACAAGCACCAACTGTGCCCCGGGCATTGCTCCACCTGTGGGGAGCAGTACCACCATAGCTGCCATCACATCATCCCGGTGGCCTCACACAGCAGCGGCGGCTTATTAGCCGCATACCACAGGTGGCGTCACGAACACAAACTTTAACTTAAGCCACTTATTCTACTGACACCCACCAGGGCCACGGAGCCGGGCCCAGCCACCACTGACTACCACCGGACTAGTCCGGCCCGGCACCGAGTGTCCCATAGCCCTGGGGTGGGCGAGTCATATCCTCCTCTCCCCCCAGGACTACTCCTCCTATTATCCTCCTCTCCCCCCAGGACTACTCCTCCTGTTAGACTCCTCTCCCCCCAGGACTACTCCTCCTATTAGGCTCCTCACCCCCAGGACGACTACTCCTATTATCCTCCTCTCCCCCCAGGAATACTCCTCCTATTAGACTCCTCTCCCCCAGGACAACTCCTCCTATTAGACTCCTCACCCCCAGGACGACTACTCCTATTATCCTCCTTTCTCCCCAGGACTACTCCTCCTATTATCCTGCTCTCCCCCAAGGACTACTCCTCCTATTATACTCCTCTCCCCCCCAGGACTACTTCTTTTATACTCCTCTCACCCCAGGACTACTCCTCCTATTATTCTTCTCCTCCCCAGGAATACTCCTCCTATTATCCTCCTCTCCCCCCAGGACTACTCCTCCTATTTGACTCCTCACCCCCAGGACAACTACTCCTATTATCCTCCTCTCCCCCCAGGAATACTCCTCCTATTAGATTCCTCTCCCCCCAGGACTACTCCTCCTATTAGACTCCTCACCCCCAGGACTACTCCTCCTATTATCCTCCTTTCTCCCCAGGACGACTACTCCTATTATCCTCCTCTCCCCCAGGACTACTCCTCCTATTTTCTTCCTCTCACCCCAGGATTACTCCTCCTATTATCCTCCTCTCCCCCCAGGACTACTCCTCCTATTATACTCCTCTCCCCCAGGACTACTCCTCCTATTATACTCCTCTCCCCCAGGACTACTCCTCATATTATACTCCTCTCCCCCCAGGACTACTCCTCCTATTATCCTCCTCTCCCCCCAGGACTACTCCTCCTATTATACTCCTCTCCCCCAGGACTACTCCTCCTATTATACTCCTCTCCCCAGGACTACTCCTCATATTATACTCCTCTCCCCCCAGGACTACTCCTCCTATTATACTCCTCTCCCCCAGGACTACTCCTCCTATTATACTCCTCTCCCCCAGGACTACTCCTCATATTATACTCCTCTCCCCACAGGACTACTCCTCCTATTATACTCCTCTCCCCCAGGACTACTCCTCCTATTATACTCCTCTCCCCACAGGACTACTCCTATTATACTCCTCTCCCCCAGGACTACTCCTCCTATTATACTCCTCACCCCCAGGACTACTCCTCCTATTATCCTCCTCTCCCCACCAGGACTATTCCTCCTATTATCCTCCTCTCCCCCCAGGATTACTCCTCCTATTATACTGCTCTCCCCACAGGACTACTCCTCCTATTATCCTCCTCTCCCCCCAGGACTACTCCTCCTATTAGACTCCTCTCCCCCCAGGACTACTCCTCCTATTAGACTCCTCACCCCTAGGACGACTACTCCTATTATCCTCCTCTCCCCCAGGACTACTCCTCTTATTATACTCCTCTCCCCCAGGACTACTCCTCCTATTATACTCCTCTCCCCCAGGACTACTCCTCCTATTATACTCCTCTCCCCACAGGACTACTCCTCCTATTATACTCCTCTCCCCCAGGACTACTCCTCTTATTATACTCCTCTCCCCACAGGACTACTTCTTTTATACTCCTCACCCCCAGGATGACTACTCCTATTATCCTCCTCTCCCCCCAGGAATATTCCTCCTATTAGACTCCTCTCCCCCCAGGACTACTCCTCCTATTAGACTCCTCACCCCCAGGACTACTCCTCCTATTATCCTCCTCTCCCCCAGGAGTACTCCACCTATTATCCTCCTCTCCCCCCAGGACTACTCCTCCTATTGTCCTCCTTTCTCCCCAGGACTACTCCTCCTATTATCCTCCTCTCCCCCCAGGACTACTCCTCCTATTATTCTTCTACCCCCAGGACTACTCCTCCTATTATACTCCCCCCCCCCCAGGAATACTCCTCCTATTAGACTCCTCTCCCCCCAGGACTACTCCTCCTATTAGACTCCTCACCCCTAGGACGACTACTCCTATTATCCTCCTCTCCCCCCAGGACTACTCCTCTTATTATACTCCTCTCCCCCAGGACTACTCCTCCTATTATACTCCTCTCCCCCAGGACTACTCCTCCTATTATACTCCTCTCCCCACAGGACTACTCCTCCTATTATACTCCTCTCCCCCAGGACTACTCCTCCTATTATACTCCTCTCCCCACAGGACTACTTCTTTTATACTCCTCACCCCCAGGATGACTACTCCTATTATCCTCCTCTCCCCCCAGGAATATTCCTCCTATTAGACTCCTCTCCCCCCAGGACTACTCCTCCTATTAGACTCCTCACCCCCAGGACTACTCCTCCTATTATCCTCCTCTCCCCCCAGGAGTACTCCACCTATTATCCTCCTCTCCCCCCAGGACTACTCCTCCTATTGTCCTCCTTTCTCCCCAGGACTACTCCTCCTATTATCCTCCTCTCCCCCCAGGACTACTCCTCCTATTATTCTTCTCCCCCCAGGACTACTCATCCTATTATACTCCCCCCCCCCCCCAGGAATACTCCTCCTATTAGACTCCTCTCCCCCCAGGACTACTCCTCCTATTATCCTCCTCTCCCCCTCGGTAATACTCCTCCTATTATCCTCCTCTCCCCCCAGGACTACTCCTCCTATTATACTCCTCACCTCCAGGACTACTCCTCCTATTATACTCCTCTCCCCCCAGGACTACTGCTCCTATTATACTCCTCTCCCCACAGGACTAGTCCTCCTATTATACTCCTCTCCCCTAGAACTACTCCTCCTATTATACTCCTCTCCCCCAGGACTACTCCTCCTATTATCCTCCTCTCCCCCCAGGACTACTCCTCCTATTATACTCCTCTCCCCCATGACTACTCCTCCTATTATACTCCTCTCCCCCAGGACTACTCCTCCTATTATCCTCCTCTCCCCCCAGGACTACTCCTCCTATTATACTCCTCTCCCCACAGGACTACTCCTCCTATTATACTCCTCTCCCCCAGGACTACTCCTCCTATTATACTCCTCTCCCCACAGGACTACTCCTATTATACTCCTCTCCCCCAGGACTACTCCTCCTATTATCCTCCTCTCCCCCCAGGACTATTCCTCCTATTATCCTCCTCTCCCCCCAGGACTATTCCTACTATTATACTCCTCTCCCTCCAGGACTACTCCTCCAACACACACACACACACTGCACAAAACATACCTCCCCCCAACACACACACACCCACACAAACCATGCAACACATACAGCACCACACACAGCACCACACACACACACAATGCTGCAGACACACAGCGCTCCACAAACAACACAACACACAACGCAACACACAGCACCACACACACACACAACACTGCAGACACACAGCGCTCTACAAACAACGCAACACACACAACGTGTGGCGCCCCTGACCTGGTCAGGCACCACTGAGTACTGCACCCATGCTGGGGACAGTACAATACAGGTAATCCAGAAGGCTGACAGGGGTGTGGAACACAGGCGCATAGTGATCAGGTCTCACACATGTACCCATGAGAGGACCCCTGGGGGTCCCAGGAGGGGGCAAAGCCTTGACCTTCACTGGAATAGTGGAGGGGGCCAAAAGCCTCCATCTCCTCTCAAGGGGTGTGGTGGAGAATCTGGTTGCTAGGTGGCGTAGGCAAGAACAGGAGAGGAGGAGCAGTGAGTCAGTTAGAGCAGAGAACTCCAGAGGGCTCAGTGAGGAGCAGACCTGTGGGGCTGTTGCTGTCTAACAGCGCCCGCGCAGTGGCTACTGACGGGGGAGAACGGTCAACTAGGAGTGCTACCTGAAAGCCAGCTTCAGCTAGAGAGAAAGCACGGAGTGGGAAGTAAGGAGACTGCTAGAGAGCACCAGGCCCAACCGGGCGGCAGATCCCGAAGCGAAGATAGATCCAGCTTTCTTCTGCTAAACCTGCCGGTGTGGGGGCTCTCAAAGCCCACACCACAACACCACAAAAGCCGCAGCCACGTAACCGCAGTGAGGGCCCATAGGTCACAGGAGGCAAGCAGCTGGAGTGGCCTGGTCCGGGGAACAAGCAAACGGCAAACAACAGGGGGAGAGAGGCTGCAGCATCTTCCCTGGGTGACCCCCATAGGGACTCAAAGTCGGGGTCACCCCAAACCACCAAGGGCTAAGGAAGGCGAGTCAGTAGTCACCCTCATAAAGTCAGCCTGAAGGATACCTGGTTCCCATCTGGTTCATCCCAGCTACGCCCGGGCTACTCACCCTGCCATCAAATGTGAGTAAAGCCCTTGAAAGACAGTTCTGCCTGTGTGAGTCATTCTGCGACTTGTGGTACTACAAACCTACACCGGGCCCTGGGGCTTGCCTCACTCTCAGGAGGCTATTCCAACTAACTGCACACACCATCAGCCCCAGGCGACCCTCAACCTGCAGTGGCGGTCCCTACTGGCCGCAATACTGAGAGTGGCGTCACGATCAAAACCGAAGATTCCCTACCTGTGACCAGCACCAGCTACGTGGAGTCCCTGAAGGTATGCACCGATACAACACCTGTGGGGCTTCACATCTGGCGTCACGAACAGGATAAGGACTAGACCTGTCCAGACAGGTGACCATGTGCCTGGGCGGTCCGCTTGAAAAATTGGAAGCGCCGCCATATTGCCACCATGAAAAGCGCGCTGAAAAACAACAGCAGCCCGCGCTGGAAGAAGTTACCGCCCACGAAGAGGTGTGGCTACCCAGAGATCCCCTGGAGAGTTCTGAGCTTGCCAGCGAAGAGAGCGGAAGCGTCCGGAGACGGCGGAGCAGAAGAGAAGCCAGCAGCTTGCTAATGAGGATGGCGTCTGAGAGCAGAGATTCAGAGCCAGGCTCCGCTGCCTGGTGGTGTCGGGAGCTTGCTGAGTTCTGCGATCAACTGGAAGCCAGGGTCGGAAGGCTGATCAGAGAGGGACGCGAGGAGTTCCTATGGATGACCGCGGCGGTTCGGGCCTACGAGGAGAGAGCCGCGCACCGAGTGCCAGATCGGGCGGTGACAACTCAGACCCCGATGCTGCCAACGATGGGTGAGTCGAGTGATGCCCCGGCTAGCGCAAGTGCCCCGACCCCTACTGCCACGCCCGCGGTCCCTGAAGAGGCGCCCGGCGCGGCGACGCTGAACCAGGCCGCAGCCACGCCAGGTGCGGCCCGCCAAGCCCCGGCCGCCGCAGCGATGCCCTGCTCGGCCCGTCAAGCCCCGGCCGCCGCAGCGATGCCCTGCTCGGCCCGCCAAGCCCCGGCCGCCGCAGCGATGCCCTGCTCGGCCCGCCAAGCCCCGGCCGCCGCAGCGATGCCCTGCTCGGCCCACCAAGACCCGGTCCCTGCAGCGATGCCCAGCCCAGCCTGCACAGACCCCATCGCAGCTGCGACGCCGATCCAGGCCGCCGCCATACAGGGCGCGGCCCGCCAAGACCAGGCCGCCGCCATGCCAGGCGCGGCCCGCCAAGTCCAGGCCGCCGCCATACAGGGCGCGGCCCGCCAAGACCAGGCCGCTGCCATGCCAGGCGCGGCCCGCCAAGACAAGGCTGACGTACCATTTACCCCGGCCCGCAAGGCCAGAGCAGACAAGGCTCCCCGGGTTCAGGAAGTCCCTGCTAGGCAATCCCTGGTAGGTGAGGACTCCGCATACTGGCAGCTAAAAGCCGACCTGGAAGCTAAGTTCCCACGGGAGATGGTGGAGCGGTACATGCTCCCTCCGCACACCCCAAAGAGTATCCCGACAGCTCCCGCAGCAACCACGGCAAAGAGTTCCCCACCTGGGCCGGCAGAAAGAAGTCCATCCCCAGCACTGCTACCCAAGGAGTGCCAGGAAGAACTAAGGGGGGGAGGAGGCCAGGAGGTTGAGGGGCTGACTCCAGAGCCATACCCAGAGCCAGAGATGCTGCCTTATTCTCGCTGGGATGAGGAAGACCTGACACCATCTGCAGAAGAAGAACTGCCCAAAAGCCTTACCTGGGAGTTTGTGAGCTGCACCCTACAGAATCCAGCCCGTAAGACACACCGCAACAGAACGCAACTATCCCCTGCACCGTCATCCCCAGAACAGAGAGAAGTCACCGCCAGAGACCTGCAAGAAAAACGAGCCCTGAGAAGGTCCAAAGCCCAGGCCAGAGGACCCCTTTTCAGAGGAGTAGTGGAGGATTTTAATCTGAGAAGTGGATATGGATTCATCGTAGCACCTGGTATCAAAGAAGGCATTTTTGTTAATAGGAGAGACGTCAGAGCTAATCTGCCCAGAGGACACCCTGGCAGAAACCTAAAGATGGGAGATTCAGTCCAGTTTACTATGCATCAAGGCGAAAGAGGATTGTATGCGCTTGACGTAGCACTATGTACCAGCAAACCTTACAGCCACCCCATGCTACAAGAAAGAAAAGACAAGGAACCTACAGATGAAACAACCACAGACGACGACAGAGAGCAGGAAAGCAGCAGGTGCCACCGCCATACAGGCTCAAGCCCTGGTAAAGAGGAGTAGAGAAAAGTAAAGTAAAGAAAGAAGTTACCAGTTAAAGTTTTGAAAAGTTTTGTTTTGCAACGTTCTCAAGTTCAAGTAATGTGCCCACAAAAACTATTGTGAGAAAAACCATAAACCTTAAGGCTATGAACTGGCTATAGCCACAAACTCTCGCAGTGTAAATAGTTACACCAAAAAGGGCACCACCACCACCAGAGTCAGCCTGTTTAGGGGCTTGGCTCGTCTGCAACCAGGAGGAGCCCGTCCGTATATAGGGCCTTGGCTCACCTGCGACCAGAGAGCATGCCTGTTTATGGGGCCTGGCTCTCCACCACAAAGAGGGTACCTGGTCAGCACCAACTGTGGAGGCCGCCTCTGCATCCTGCCAGAAGAGGCTGAAGGCGCGGATCCACCAGGCCAGGTATACCCTGAAACCACCAGCCCATGAAAGCCGCCTCTACATCCTGCCAGAAGTGGCTGAAGTCGCGGCCAACGTGAAAGGGTTTTGGGTGGGTTAACGGACTTGTGGGTGGAGGGTGGTGATGTATGGTACCTGGTGCTTTTAAATGTTTTACATGTTTTAATGTTTTATGCATTTTAAAATGTTGTCTTGCAGCCCGAGGACGTGCTGGTGATAACTAAGGGGGAATGTGGCGCCCCTGACCTGGTCAGGCACCACTGAGTACTGCACCCATGCTGGGGACAGTACAATACAGGTAATCCAGAAGGCTGACAGGGGTGTGGAACACAGGCGCATAGTGATCAGGTCTCACACATGTACCCATGAGAGGACCCCTGGGGGTCCCAGGAGGGGGCAAAGCCTTGACCTTCACTGGAATAGTGGAGGGGGCCAAAAGCCTCCATCTCCTCTCAAGGGGTGTGGTGGAGAATCTGGTTGCTAGGTGGCGTAGGCAAGAACAGGAGAGGAGGAGCAGTGAGTCAGTTAGAGCAGAGAACTCCAGAGGGCTCAGTGAGGAGCAGACCTGTGGGGCTGTTGCTGTCTAACAGCGCCCGCGCAGTGGCTACTGACGGGGGAGAACGGTCAACTAGGAGTGCTACCTGAAAGCCAGCTTCAGCTAGAGAGAAAGCACGGAGTGGGAAGTAAGGAGACTGCTAGAGAGCACCAGGCCCAACCGGGCGGCAGATCCCGAAGCGAAGATAGATCCAGCTTTCTTCTGCTAAACCTGCCGGTGTGGGGGCTCTCAAAGCCCACACCACAACACCACAAAAGCCGCAGCCACGTAACCGCAGTGAGGGCCCATAGGTCACAGGAGGCAAGCAGCTGGAGTGGCCTGGTCCGGGGAACAAGCAAACGGCAAACAACAGGGGGAGAGAGGCTGCAGCATCTTCCCTGGGTGACCCCCATAGGGACTCAAAGTCGGGGTCACCCCAAACCACCAAGGGCTAAGGAAGGCGAGTCAGTAGTCACCCTCATAAAGTCAGCCTGAAGGATACCTGGTTCCCATCTGGTTCATCCCAGCTACGCCCGGGCTACTCACCCTGCCATCAAATGTGAGTAAAGCCCTTGAAAGACAGTTCTGCCTGTGTGAGTCATTCTGCGACTTGTGGTACTACAAACCTACACCGGGCCCTGGGGCTTGCCTCACTCTCAGGAGGCTATTCCAACTAACTGCACACACCATCAGCCCCAGGCGACCCTCAACCTGCAGTGGCGGTCCCTACTGGCCGCAATACTGAGAGTGGCGTCACGATCAAAACCGAAGATTCCCTACCTGTGACCAGCACCAGCTACGTGGAGTCCCTGAAGGTATGCACCGATACAACACCTGTGGGGCTTCACAAATGCAACACACAAACAACACCGCTCTCACACACCCGCACCCAGACAACACCCAGAATATTTACAGCCCCTACACAAATACTTGGCAACTACAGACAACATCTATATATATAACAAAAATCATACAGTAACTACACAATAAATTCTAGAAAACCCGATGCGTTAGAATCGGGCCACCTTCTAGTTTATTTATATTTGGGCTAAATACAAGGCACAACACAATGAAAGTCTCTAACGGGCACCAGCTTAGAATATGCAGGGGGTAGGACATTATATATGTGTTAGACATCTATCCATCCATCGATCCTAGCTCTTTAGGCTATGTACCCACAATCAGGATTTGCAGCATTTTGGATGCAGAGTGTTTTCACTGCGTCCATAACGATGCGTTGTGCAGTACAAGCACAGTTGAAGGATTTTTAGAAATCTCCTAACCACGTCACTTCTTTTCTCTGCAGCATAAACTCACCTGCGGTGCGGCTTCCTGAGCAGCAGGATGTCAATTTATGCTGCAGAGACTAAAGTGTTCTTCGAAGGCAGAATAAAGTCTGCAGCGGTCTGAACCCGGAGTGTATACACAGGTAGCTTCGTTCTCCCATGAATAACACTCACATCTCTGCAGGAGGGCTCGCACTGCATCCTAGACAGTGTCGCCAGATTGTGAGCACATAGCCTAAAAGTGAGAACTTTGGCGCAACAGCAACATTTTTGTGAAGTACCTGTAGATTTAAAATTCTCACTATACCCCTGAATAAAGTGCTTGAAGGGTCTAGTTTCCAAAATGGGGTCACTTGTGGGGGTTTCTTCTGTATAGGTGACCTAGGGGCCCTGCAAATGCGACATGGTGCCCACAATTTGTTTCAACTTTTACAAAATTCAAATCATGCTCCTTCCGTTCCGAACCCTACTGTTTGTCCAAACAGAGCTTTTTTCACCACATATGGGGTATCACTGCGCTCATAAGAAATTGGATAACAAAACTGTGTGCTCCATTTTTTGATATTTCCTCTTGAAAAAGTGAGGAATTTTGTGCTAAAGCAACATTTTTCTGAAAAAAAAAAAAATCTAAATTTTCAATATGACTACCTAAGGTTATTAAATTCTATGAAGTATCTGTGGGTTCAAATGCACTATACCCCTAGATAAAATCCTTGAGGGGTCTAGTTTCCAGAATGGGGTCACTTGTGGGGGAGCTCCACTGTTTAGGCACCTCAGGGGGTCACCAAACACAACATGGCGTTCGCTAATAATTCCTGCCAATTTTGCAGTCAAATGGTGCTCCTTTCCTTCTGAGCCTTTCGGTGCACCCAAACAGTTGATTTCCACCACATATGATGTATCAGCGAACTCAGGAGAAATTGCACAATACATTTTATGGTGCAATTTTTTCCTGTTATCTTTGTGAAAAAAAACCTACCTGGTTAAAATAACAACTTTGTGGTAAAATTTTTTTTTTATTTTCACGGCCTAACATTATAAAATTCTGTGAAGCACCTGGGGGTTCAGGGTACTCGCCAAACATCTAGCTAAATTCTTTGAGGGGTCTACTTTCCAAAATAGGGCCACATGTTGGGGAGCTTCACTGTTTAGGCACCTCAGGGTCTCTCTAAATGCAACATGGCATCTGCTATTGATTCCAGCCAATTTTGCAGTCAAATGGCACTCCTTCCCTTCCGAGCCCTGCCATGCGCCCAAACAGTTGATTCACACCACATATAAGGTATGGCCAAACTCAGGAGAAATTGCACAATAAATTTTATGCTGAATTTTTTCCTTTTACTCTTGTAAAAAAAAAAGCTACCTGGTTGAAGTCACGATTTTGTGGCAAAATGTTATTTTTTTATTTTCATGGCTCAACGTTGCAAAATTCTGTGAAGCACCTGGGGGCTCAGGGTAGTCACTAAACATCTAGATAAATTCCTTGAGGGGCATGGTTTCCAAAATGGGGTCACTTGTGGGGGGTTTCTGCTGTTTAGGTACCTTAGGGGACCTCCAAATGCGACATGGTGCACGCAATCTTTTTCAGCCAAATTTCCTTTCCAAAACTCAAATACTGCTCCTTCCGTTTCAAGCCCTCCCATTTGTCCAAACAAAGGTTTCAGACCACATGTGAGGTATCACCGTGCTCATAAGAAAGTGGGTAACAAACATTAAGGTAAAATTTTTGGAATTACCTCTTGAAAAAGGGAGAACATTGATGCAAAAGCAACATTTTTGAGAAAATTATTAAAATTTTCAATATGACAATGTAACGTTAACAAAATCTGTGAAATTCTTGTGGGTCCAAAATGCTCACTATACCCCTAGATAGAGGCCTTGAGGGGTCTAGTTTCCAAAATGGCATCACTTGTGAGGGGTTTCTTCTGTTTAGGTACCTTAGCGGACCTGTAAATGCAACATGGTGCCCGCAATCTATTTCAGCCAAATTTGCTTTCCAAAATTCAAATATTGCTCCTTCTGTTCCGAGCCCTCCCATTTATCCAAACAGAGGTTTTTGACCACATGTGGGGTATCAGCGCGTTCATAAGCAAGTGGGTAACAAGTTTTGGGGTCCATTTTGTTGTGTTATTTCTTCTAAAAGTGAATACATTTGGGTTAGAGCAGCATTTTTAGGTAAAATTTAATTTTTGCTTTTTTTCATTCCACATTGCTTTTGTTCATGTGAAGCACCTGAAGGGTTAATAAACTTCTTGAATGTGATTTTGAGTACTGGGGGGGTGCAGTTTTTAGAATGGGGTCACTTTTGGGTATTTTCTGTCACCTAGGCCTATCAAAGTCACTTCAAATATGATGTGGTCCCTAAAAAAATGGTTTTGTAAAATTTGATGTAAAGATGAGAAATCGCTGATAAACTTTGAACCCCTCTAACTTCCTAACAAAAAAAAATTTGGTTCCAAAATCGCGCTGATGTAAAGTAGACAAGTGGGAAATGTTATTTATTAACTATTTTGTGTGACATAACTCTCTGGTTTAACGGTATAAAAATTCAAAAGTTGAAAATTGCTAAATTTTCAAAATTTTTGCCAAAATTATATTTTTTTCATAAATAAACACAAAAAATATTGTCCTAAATTTGGTACTAACATGAAGTCCAATATGTGACAAAAAAACAATCTCAGAATCACTGGGATCGGTTGAAGCGTTCCAGAGTTATAAACTCATGAAGTGACACTGGTCAGAATTGCAAAATTTGGTCTGGTCATTAAGGTGAAAATTAGGTCCGTCACTAAGGGGAGGAGAAGCAAAATATGATAGGATAGGATAATTGATAGATGGCTAGAATAGATAAATAGATAGAAAAAATAATTCTGACATCCTGTGGCCGCGACTAACCTGAGTGAATCACACTGATTGCGCGGCTCACTTCAGTCACTCTGCTGATTTGCTGTCACAGCTAGAGTCCTCCACCTGTGACCGCAGATCAGGCCGCGACTGAAGTGAGCTGCAGGTGGAGAACTCACCTGAGTGAGTCACTTCACAGTGGGCAGTCATGCTCTATGGCCGCTCGCTGTGATTGTCAGATGTAGCAGTCATGGGACCTCATATGGATTTTGTCGACCTGGAGGGGTGTATAGGGGGATTAATAAAGTGGTGAAAAAGGATGATTTTTTTGTCTTTTATTTCAAATAAAGGATTTTTGAGGTGTTTGTGTTTATTTACTTTCACTTACAGATTAATGGTGGGGGGTGTCTCATAGACTCCTGACGCATGAGCGATCGCACCCGCCCCCGTCGTTGGTTGTGCGTCAAGGGCAATTCTTCCTGAAGAGGGAGGGACATTCGGCGTCACAGCGACGTCACACAGCGTCCGCCCAATAGAAGTGGAGGGGCGGAGAGGAGCGGGACGTAACATCCCGCTTACCTTCTTCCTTTCCAATTGCCGGTGGCCGCAGGTAAGCTGTGTTCGTCGTTCCCAAGGTGTCACACGTATCGATGTGTGCTGCCTCGGTAACGACGAACAACCAGCGCACAGAAGGAGGAACGACATTATGAAAATGGACGACGTGTCAACGAGCAACGATAAGGTGATTATTTTTGCTCGTTAATAGTCGTTCGGAGATGTCACACGCTACGACATCTCTAACGATGCCGGATGTGCGTCACAAATTCCGTGACTCCGCCGACATACCGTTAGATATATCGTAGCGTGTGATGGGGCCTTTAGGGGCGGCAACTAACTCCTTATTACCTCGATTGCCACCGCACCAGGGCAATCGGGAAGAGCCGGTAAAGTGCCGGGCCTGTCGCATCTAATTACCCAGCCTAATAACCATAGCCCTCACCAGTCTGAGAATACCAGCCTTCAGCTGTGGGGCTTTATCTTGGCTGGGTATCAAAATTGAGGGGACCTCATGCCGTTTTTTTTATTATTGATTTATTTATTTTACTGAACGATATAGACCCGCCCACCAGCGTCTATGATTGTTTGCAGTCGGACAGCTGTCACTCAGCATGGGGGCGTGTCTGACTGCACCCAATCACAGTCGCCGATGGTCGGGAATGCAGTGAATATGTATGAGCCTAATGAGCGGCCGGCTCGGGAAGAACAAAGAGCTGCCGCAGGACCAGTGTGACTGAAACCCCAGTGAATGGTGAGAATGAAGCGCTTGCTCCTACCCCCATGGACTTTATATGGGGACCATCATCTGGCCAGATACCATGGATAAATTCCCCGCGGACCACGAATCAGCAGGGGATTGATCTGCCAGTCCTCCAAAAGGTAGTGACAAGAAGTGGGAAAACGCAGGTAAAAAATGCAAAGAATTAGCTGCCTGCGTTTTTTCATATGTTTTTTCATAACTTTATTGAAGTCAAAGGGTGAAAAATGCAGAAATAAGTGACATGCTGCTTCTTTTTTCTGCACCCAACACTTCAGGCAAAAAACAGAAGCAACGTGCACACAGCCTTTCTGAATTATCATAGACTCTGCTGGAGAAGGACTGCATGCAGTTTTGGACAACAAGCTGCACCCAAAAATGCCGAAAAAACGAGGCAAAAAAGCGGCAAAAGATGCAGCGTGCGAACAAGGTCAAACAGCTTTTAAAAAAGGGCTGCATGGTTTCCTCATTTCACACAACATTTTCGGTTACAAATGACTTAATGACAAAATGTATAATTGGAGGAGTGGAGGAAGGTTGAACTAGATGGACCTAGTTCTTTTTTCAACCTATGTAACATGATTGAGTTGTGAGAAAGCAGAACTTTTATAAGGGCTCAGATAGGCTCTGTTCACATGGCAGAATTTTGATTAGCATTTTACATCAGTATTTATATGCCAGTTTTTTATGCAAGTGTTAATTTTATCATTTTCTTATGGTTGTTCCCCTCCTAGTTTTTGCTTACAAATAATGATGTAAAATACTGCTGTGGGAATGTAGCCTTACAATAAGTCCAGCTGCTGTTGTTCCGCTGGGTGGCAGATCCAACGTTAACAACAAATGGTATAGGGAAAGAGGATATGCTGTGTGACGCCCCTGACTCTATCAGGGTGTCACAGGGAACTGCACTCCTTTCTCTTATGGTGCAGAACTCACACCCCCCATGGTTCTGGGATCCTAACTGTTGGTATTATTTCCATCAGCACTCAAATCCTAGCCACACCTCACACCACATCCTGTCAGGCACACCAGTGGTTGGTCTAGCTGGAACAGTGCCATCCATGTAGGGGACAGGCAGACTGGTGGGAGGGAGGAAGTGGAGGAAGTCAGAGTTTAGAGTCAGTGCAGTAGTAGCCCTCAGAAAGTTAGGAGCTGAGGGAGTCGGAGCTCCCTGTGGGGCTTTTGGTTAGGTCGCAGAAAGTGGTCTGGGATTGGAGGAGTCAGAGACCTGGTCGCAGGGTATTGGAGAAGGGTACAAAGACAGCAAAAAGACCTTCATATTGAATAATTATTGCACCTCTATCTAATTAAATACTCCAAAAACATGTTTCATTTTATAATGAGGTGCAAATTTATTTATGAGTATGCAAAGTTAATTAAAGGGATAACAACAAAAAGAGCACAGAGTACACAGGAGTGTTTGTAGATTCATATTAAAAACAGGGGGGTGCGCCTGGGGGGTCCAGCCCAGAAAACATGATCATATAGGAAATAATTCATAAGGTACAATGATAACACAACCAATGGATCAAATCACCAGGTTATTCAAAAGATCCCACAACATGCCATAAGTATTCATAGGACATATAGTGTCAGTTATTGCACAAATTGCCCACCAATTTGTATTATAGCAAGGTTAGCCATATGTGTGCAGCAACCCAACAGTATAAGGAGCAACAAAATACACAGAAAGACAATTGAGTCTTAATCATATGCCAAAGGAAGCAGTTGACAACATAATGCAACCCTTGGCATAGTGAATACAATAATCAGACCCTCTTATGCAATTGTAAATGCCCAGAATAGCAGATATAAGTTAATGGTACCATATTAACAAAGAGAGTTCCATGATTAAGTATATACATGAAAAATAGTGATGCCACCAGGGATCCTGAGTGGGACCACTGAGCTGTGTTGCTGGATCTGGTATCTTACCACAGAATCTGGGGAGACCCTCAACATGCACACCCCCCTGCACCTCGACGCGTTTCGCTGCCGCTTCATCGGGAGGTGCAGGGGTGATGTGGGTGGCCGTTTATGTAGGGGCCAGTATTCCTTACCGTCCTATGGTGGCGCGCCGCGGACACCTGATGTCCATCACCCACGCCGCCCGGCGTCCCGGAAGTCAGACCGCGCATGCGCACAAGCCAGACTCCCAATAGGACGCCGGGCAGAGAGGAGGAGGGAGGATCAGGGGGCCGTGCGCGCACAGGACGGAGGCTGTCAGCACCATATTGGAGAAGGGACACCCGATGCCCATCACCCACGCCGGCCGGCGTCCCGGAAGCCAGACCGCGCATGCGCTCAAGTCAGACTCCCAATGTGACGCCGGGCAGAGAGGAGGAAGGAGGATCAGGGGGCCGTGTGCACACAGGACGGAGGCTATCAGCACCATATTAGAGAAGGGAAAGGAGGAGGGCAGCACAGCAATGCTGCACAGAAAGCGGACAACCAAATCCATACAGAAATAAATAGTCATCACACCAATGTTACAATAGATTAAAAGTACAGGACATTTCTTTTCAGGTGTGCTGTTCATATACATGGCTGTGAATCCATAGGTGCAGACATCATTTCCGCTTTTTTTCTTTTCCATTCTTTCTTTTCCATCTCATCCATCCTGAATGTCAAGCCTACATAGCCAACCACATCTGAAAGATCATATAGTGAAAAAATAATAAAAAATGGTTAAAAACAAAAATATAAAACCGATGGCAAAGCAGCCAATAGCAATTACAACCCCATATGGCGCAGCACCGCAGAGCAACAAGTCGAATCAGATAAAAAAGGGTCTATAACTGACCAGATCATTAAGACCCTTAGGTTTAATGGTGTCAAGCAATGTTATCCAGCGGACTTCTCTTTTAAGTAGGGCATTTTTTAGGTCGCCACCCCTAGCCCCAAGATGGACCTTCTCAATACCCCTGAACTTCAACAATCGCCAGTTGGAATTATGGCATTCTTTGAAATGTTTGGGGATATTCTTTAAAAGGCAAATGTCTTCCGGTCTGTGCAGTTTGGCCGCATTCCTGATATCACGGAGGTGCTCAAGAATGCGCACCCTGAACTCACGGGATGTGAGCCCCACATACACCAGACCACACGGGCATATTGCCCAATAGATAATCCCTGATGTCCGGCAGTTGAAGAAGTCAGTGATTCTATATGTGGTTTTCTGTGATGAATCCCAAAATTCCACAGCACGGTCCATCTGTGGGCAAGCGCCACAGTCTCCACAGGGTCGGGAGCCCCATCTTATGCCCTTAATGGCCCCAAATTGTTTTACAGCAGCGGGAATGTAGTGACTTCTCACAATTTGATCTTTAAGGGTTTTTGACCTTTTGGGTGTAATCGCAGGTGACGGAGTCAAAATGTGAGATAGATCATTGTCAGTATGGAGGATTGGCCAATGTTTTTTGATCATATCTGACATTTCCCTCCACTGCGCATGATAAGGGGTAATGAAACGAATTACATCACCATCATCCTTCTTAATGTGAGTTTTGAGCAACTCACTACGTGGGGTGTCCCTCGCCCTAGTGTAGCCATCTTGTATGGCTTTGTGGTGATAGTGACGAGCTCCAAATCGTTTTTTTAAATCATCCGACTGTCGTTCGAACAATGCATCACTGGAGCAGACACATCTAACACGTAAAAATTGACCAACAGGTATGGAGTTAATTACCTGACTTGGGTGTGAAGATTTGGCACTCAGAAGAGAATTCACCGCTGTTTTCTTACGAAAAATATCTGTGCACAAAAGTCCATCGTTCCCTTTAAAAACTCACACATCCAGGAAATCAATTTCATCACTGCTGTAGACATAAGTAAGATTGATGTTATTAGCATTAGCGTTGAGTCGTTGCATGAAGATGTCCAAGTGATTGATCTCCCCCTGCCAAATCAAAAAAATATCGTCGATGTAGCACAGCCACATATGAACTGCGCCCATCTCCGAATCTGGATATAAAATAGACCGCTCCCAATGTCCAAGAAAGAGGTTTGCGTATGAGGGCGCACAAGACGCCCCCATCGCAACTCCTCTCTCTTGGAGATAGAAGCGGTCCTTAAATAAAAATTATGGGAAAGAATGAATCTCAGTAGAAGCAGGAGGAGATCAATCAGTTGGACATCCAAAGCCGTAGTTCTTAAGAAAAAATCAACCGCTTCAACACCATCATCATGAGATATAGATGTATATAGCGACTCAACGTCTGCAGTTACCATGACTACATCTGCTTCAAAGATGATACCCTCCAATCTGTTCAGAAATTCAGTTGAATCCTGGATGTACGAGGGAAGGGTGCTGACCAATGGTTTCAAATAATAATCTAGGAACCTGCAAGCAGGCTCACATAGACTATTATTGCCGGAAACGATTGGTCTCCCTGGTGGACAAACTATATTTTTATGAACTTTTGGCAGAAAATAGATGGTGGGTATAATCGGATAGTCAACAATCAAACCCTCAAAGATAGACTTGGGTATGACACCTCTTTCGAATGCCAAAAAAAGTAAATCATGAAGTTCGCTTTGATACCTCCTCAATGGGTTTGTTGTTAATTTGGTATAGCATTTGATGTCATTCAACTGTCTAAAAGCTTCCACTTCATATTTATCTTTACCCCAGACCACTACATTTCCACCTTTGTCCGACTGTTTTATCACCACATCATCCATGTTCTTCAGTTCTTTTAAAGCCAGACGTTGATTATACGTGAGATTGTCATGTGTGCGTTTACAAGGTAGGCATCTAAACTCCTGTGTTACCACCTTAGTAAATGAGTCAATCACAGGACAAGTCGATAAAGGAGGAAATGCAGTGGATCTTTTTTTAATATATGATGGAAAATCAGCCATGTTTGAATCCTCCTGTTCCGCCAATAGCGACTCCAAAGCCCTCACTGCCTCTAATTCATCCATTGACAGGTCAGAATGTAAACTCTTCTCTTTTTTCAAAAAATATTTTTTGAAGAGAAGTTTTCGACCAAAAAGATTTAGGTCTTTAATGGCAGTGAAGACGTCGAAGTCAGCCACCGGCGAAAAGGATAGACCAAGCTGCAAAACATTAAAATATTGCTCGACACCATTAAACCTAAGGGTCTTAATGATCTGGTCAGTTATAGACCCTTTTTGATCTGATTTGACTTGTTGCTCTGCGGTGCTGTGCCATATGGGGTTGTAATTGCTGTTGGCTGTTTTGCCATCGGTTTTATATTTTTGTTTTTAACCATTTTTTATTATTTTTTCACTATATGATCCTTCAGATGTGGTTGGCTATGTAGGCTTGACATTCAGGATGGATGAGATGGAAAAGAAAGAATGGAAAAGAAAAAAAGCGGAAATGATGTCTGCACCTATGGATTCACAGCCATGTATATGAACAGCACACCTGAAAAGAAATGTCCTGTACTTTTAATCTATTGTAACATTGGTGTGATGACTATTTATTTCTGTATGGATTTGGTTGTCCGCTTTCTGTGCAGCATTGCTGTGCTGCCCTCCTCCTTTCCCTTCTCTAATATGGTGCTGATAGCCTCCGTCCTGTGTGCACACGGCCCCCTGATCCTCCTTCCTCCTCTCTGCCCGGCGTCACATTGGGAGTCTGACTTGAGCGCATGCGCGGTCTGGCTTCCGGGACGCCGGCCGGCGTGGGTGATGGGCATCGGGTGTCCCTTCTCCAATATGGTGCTGACAGCCTCCGTCCTGTGCGCGCACGGCCCCCTGATCCTCCCTCCTCCTCTCTGCCCGGCGTCCTATTGGGAATCTGGCTTGTGCGCATGCGCGGTCTGACTTCCGGGACGCCGGGCGGCGTGGGTGATGGACATCAGGTGTCCGCGGCGCGCCACCATAGGACGGTAAGGAATACTGGCCCCTACATAAACGGCCACCCACATCACCCCTGCACCTCCCGACGAAGCGGCAGCGAAACGCGTCGAGGTGCAGGGGGGTGTGCATGTTGAGGGTCTCCCCAGATTCTGTGGTAAGATACCAGATCCAGCAACACAGCTCAGTGGTCCCACTCAGGATCCCTGGTGGCATCACTATTTTTCATGTATATACTTAATCATGGAACTCTCTTTGTTAATATGGTACCATTAACTTATATCTGCTATTCTGGGCATTTACAATTGCATAAGAGGGTCTGATTATTGTATACACTATGCCAAGGGTTGCATTATGTTGTCAACTGCTTCCTTTGGCATATGATTAAGACTCAATTGTCTTTCTGTGTATTTTGTTGCTTCTTATACTGTTGGGTTGCTGCACACATATGGCTAACCTTGCTATAATACAAATTGGTGGGCAATTTGTGCAATAACTGACACTATATGTCCTATGAATACTTATGGCATGTTGTGGGATCTTTTGAATAACCTGGTGATTTGATCCATTGGTTGTGTTATCATTGTACCTTATGAATTATTTCCTATATGATCATGTTTTCTGGGCTGGACCCCCCAGGCGCACCCCCCTGTTTTTAATATGAATCTACAAACACTCCTGTGTACTCTGTGCTCTTTTTGTTGTTATCCCTTTAATTAACTTTGCATACTCATAAATAAATTTGCACCTCATTATAAAATGAAATGTTTTTGGAGTATTTAATTAGATAGAGGTGCAATAATTATTCAATATGAAGGTCTTTTTGCTGTCTTTGTGGTCTTTTTTGGTGACCGTTCATACACATGGTTTGTGATATTATGGACCTATTTATTCAATTGGTTTTGTATTGGATAAGGGTGCCCAGACTTAGGGGTACTTTGCACGTTGTGACATCGCTACTGCAATCTCGTCGGGGTCAAATCGAAAGTGACGCACATCCGGCGCCAGTAACGATGTCGCAACGTGTAAAGCCTAGATGCATCGATAAACGTTCGCAAAAGTGTCGTAAATCGGTGATCTGTGTAGTGTCGGTCATTTTCATAATTTTGCTGCAGCGACAGGTACGATGTTTTCCCTCATTCCTGCGGCAGCACACATCGCTGTGTATGAAGCTGCAGGAGCGAGGAACATCTCCCTACCTGCCTCCAGCAGCTATGCGGAAGCAAGGAGGTGGGCGGGATGTTTACGTCCCGCTCATCTTCGCCCCTCCGCTTCTATTGGCGGCCTGCCGTGTGATGTCGCTGTGATGCCGTACGACCCGCCCCCTTAGGAAGGAGGCGGGTCGCCGGCCAGAGCGACATCGCAGGGCAGGTAAGTGCGTGTGAAGCTGCCGTAGCGATAATGTTCGCTACGGCAGCTATCACAAGATATCGCATATGCGACGAGGACGGGTACTATCGTGCACGGCATCGCTATCATTGGCTAGCGATGTCGCAGCATGCAAAGTACCCCTTAGTTTTGGAGAATGGTCAGCACCGGAAAGTCCAGTAACCAGACCGGTCCGAGCACGGCAGGGTACAGGACCTTAGATCAGGAAGTAGCTTCACGCAACCTGGTAATTCACCTCTGGAGGACAATCTCTTTATGAAATTTCCCCAAGAGCTCAGACATCGAACGCAACAACACAACGAGGGGGATAGGGCTTTCCAGCTTATGCAGCCTGCAAAGATCACAAATGTCAGCCATCAAGAGCACAGGTCCCCATCCAAGTATAGGGAGCGGGATCCCGACCGCTTTAGGCCGAGGGGTCACTGAGAAACATCTAAATATATGTGCATGGGGGCAGGCTGCAGACCACTAGCAATACTAATGGGGACGGATTCCCGGACGAGCTCTCCAGAGTGGCAGTGGCACCCAGAGACTTGGTTTACTCCTGTGTTAGAGTATACTTAATGGTTGCACCAACATCCACACAGGCTGAGTGAGTACGCTGCTTCCCCCTGCGTCAGGCCTGCCCGCATAGCCTGCACCATCCCATCCACCACCTATTCCATCCAGAGTCCTGGGGTCTTCCCTATTCATGGGGGGAACACCATCTGGCTGCCACACTCTATCTCCCCCGGGTACTCTACTCCCATCGTCAGCGGTGGTACTCCAATGTCCATGAACCACGGGTGGCGTCACAAACTCTTCCCTTGTAAATATTCCCCCTTTTCATTTGAAGTGGCCGCAAGCCCCCGGGTCCAAAGATCCTTGAGCCACAATAGTCCCGGATCCGAGCAGTGCGACTGCTGCAGGGGCGGCACACCTCAAATTTCTGGCTTCACGAACAGGATCGGACTGGGCCCACTAACCTGGGTGACGTGCATCTTGAAAAATCCGAACTGCGGTGTTGAAATACTGTTCCTGCCATTTTCCGCCATCTTTGGCATCTAAAAAGGACAACAACGCCATCTTACCGACCAAAAGAGCGTGAAGCCGAAGCTCCGCCCTTCGTCCTGAGAGTGCAGCCGGAAGCTGGAGAGCTGGCTGATGAAAACTAAGGGGGCGTAGCATGATGTAACAGCAGAAGTGGTGCAGGGATGCCAGGACTCTGCCGATAAAGTTCCTGGAACCCGCAGAGGCAAGATGGCGGCAGCAAAGGACTTGTCACCAGAGCGTGCTACTCCCGGGACCGCGACCTGGATCGAGGAAGAGACCGAGCAGCTCTGCAGGAAGATGCAGACGCATATCCTCTACATGCTGGACCACTGGAGAGTGGAAATGAGAAGTCTGGAGGTGGCGGTACAGGCCCGTGAGATGGAGGCCCTGCGCATGAAGTGGGTAAGCAGCTACCCAGTCTCGGTTGAACCAACCTACCCGTCCGCGGGATCCGGTGTGCCCTCGGCCACCGCAAGTACCAAGTCACCGCCGCCCATGTTTTCGGCGGACGCCAAGCCGCTACCCCTGACAACAGCAGTGGAACCTACAGCCCCAGCTAAAAATAAGCAGGCTACCACACCTCTGGCCTCACCACCGGCCAGACCAGACCAGGCCGCAACATCGGGCCCGTACCCCAGTACAGAGCACCCGGACTCTGCTATCCCGGCTGCGGAACAGCCGGTTTCTACACTTACCACAGCAGAGGCGGAGCCTGTTGAGTTGTCGGTTCCACGGCAGCGCGGCCTCCTGGTAGCCGCCGGGGCCGCAGGAGTCTACTTACAGCCAGTTCCCATAGAGGAGGTGGAACCTGATGTTAGCGCCACCTATTGGGAAAGACAGCAGCAACAGAAATTAGAGAGCGGAGCCAACAGAGAGAAATGTCGCGGGCGGGGAGGAGGGTGTCAGCACACTACGCTCACCCCTTCTGCTCGGGTCCGGCGGCCGCTGCTCAGTGGTGGCTCGAGCTGTGGGCCGGAACCCGGGGGTTTCTCGAGCGGCACTCCTCGCCCGTGAGTGAAAGGGGGGTTGTTGGGTGTGGGAATAGTTTATTGTCCGTGACGCCACCCACGGTTGTGGTGATTTCACCACCGCTGCTCAATATGGGGATCCCGGGGATGGTGATGCGGAGCAGCTAGGTGTTGCGTTGCCCCTCCGTGGGTAGGGGTTGGTGATCCCGGGGCCCGGTGATGAGATGGGAGATGCAGGGCCTGGTGGGCGCAGGGACGCGGGGGCAGCGCTGTGCCTTGCGGCACTGTGGTACTCACTCAGCCTGAGACGTTGACACAGTTTTACGGTAAACCACACGGCTGGAAAGACGGTTCCCACGGACGGCTGCACTTGCTCTCCCAGTAGGTGACGGTGTTGTCCCTCTGACCTGCACCTGATGTTTCTAAGTTGTTAGCGATGGGTCCCCACCGGTAACCCGCTCCCCGGCTTCAAGCTGGACCGGAGGAGCTCTACTTTGCCCGCAGACGCTGGCCCTGAGGAACTGGTGCCTTGGCGGTGGCGGTGTTCCTCCTTAATGGTTGGACTGTTGCCTTCAATCGGGACTTGGTTGTTGGGGGATCTACGTCCCCTTCACTGACGGATTAGGCAAATTATGGCGACTCCTAGCCTTGCCGGGGTCCGAGAGGCCCCTGCCCTGGTGCTGACTGTCCTTTGCACGCTGCTCCAGACCGCCGGGTCACTACCCGTCCGCGGTCCTTCCAGGAACTCCCAAACAGTCACCCCTCTGGACAGTCACCGTCGTTGCTGACCTGTCCTGCACACAGCTGGACTCACTTCAGGCTTTCTTTCTGTCACCTTTCACCTTCCTTTTCTCCTCCTTTACCACTTCACTTCCCTAGCTTAACTTCTTGTTTACTCAAGCCCTGCCTGGGCTAACCTCCTCTCTAGCCCTCAGCTAGACTTCAACTGCCTGGTTCTTCCCGCCTCCAGAGCTGTGAACTCCTCGGTGGGCGGAGCCAACTGCCTGGCCCACCCCCTGGTGTGAACATCAGCCTCTGGAGGAAGGCAACAAGGATTTCTGGTTAGCTTTGGTGTTCCTGACTGGGATGTAGGGTGTGGTGGTGTGATGACCTGTGACCCCTGGCTTGCCCAGGGTGTCACATTCCCCCTTAGCAAAATGCAGACCGTCCGCGGGCTGCCCGTCCAACACCGGTTTTATTTTTCTGCAAAATATAACATGGTAAACGGTAACATATATACATTTTTAATAAATCTTCCCATAACGGGAGGCACTTTTACTTAAACGTTTCAAACGGTTTACGGTTACGGTTTCCGCTCTCTCCCACCCAAGCAACCTGGCCCTGATGCTGCCCCTAAAGCCCAGGCAGCACCCCTTGACCCACAGTCCAGCACACGGTACCCGAGTGGGATCTGTCCTTCCCCTCCAGAGCGTAGCCATCGGTTCCTTTTGTGGCTGGGCCCCAGCCTGCTCTGCTGAGGGCCCTCCCTCCAACCTGCCTCTCCGGAGGCGGCATTGCGGAAACGGTAACGGCAAACAACTTATTTACAAGCCACTAACGTTTGTGGTTGCCCTGCAAGTTCACGGGCTTGTCCATGGATCGTTCCCATGCAAACTTTTTAAACGGTCCCAACTGGGACAACGGTGCTGGCTCCGGCCGGTTGCAAATCAAGCAGACAATCTGGTGAAGTACTCGGTATCATTTCACTTATCATTTTTCAAAACTTTCAAACAAAAACACAACAACTCACACAGACTTCCTGACCCCCCCCCTCCTTAAAGGACAGTCTCCCTGTACCTAAGTGGGGGTCTACCTAGGTTGGGACGGGTAGACCTTCGGGGACCGGTGTAAGTGGGGCTATGCAGTGGGGCAGAGGGAACAACCGGTTCCTCCTCCCTTCTATCGTGTGGGACAGGCGGAGGCATAGGGGAGCTGGGTACAGGTTCATCCCTGGGCATTGGCAATGGTTCTGGCTCACGGTCGACCGCTTCCACCACTTCTTCATCCACAGGTTGTGGGAACAGTATCACTGGAAGAATCACCGCGCCGTTCTGTGTAGGCCAGTCTGCTGGGAAGTCACCCATCACAGTGTGGATCACCTCTTTTGCCTTCTCCGCTGGTGGAGGAACTGATACTTCAGCCGTTGTCCTCAATGCTGGTGGGCACCTTTTCAGATGGTCTCGGGAAACTGTGGCCAAAGTGCCCCCTTGGTCATAACTGATCTGGTAGGCCTTCCCATCTTCCCACCCTGTGGGTTGTATGACGTATGGGATTGGTTCCCATTGATCATCCAGCTTGTGGGTCTTCCTCTTCCGTTTTAACACCACATCTCCTGGCTGGAAAAGGCCCGCAGACGCTTTCTGGTTGAATCGCTGCTCCTGCTGTTCTCGGCTTCGACTTAGATTCTTCTCCACATACTCCTGAATCTGCCGGTATTGTGCTCTCCGCCGAGTTTCCCATTCAGCTGTTGAAGGGAGTGCTTCTGGGGACTCCAACCCGATTTCTAGGTCCACCGGCAGACGGCCGGGACGAGCCCTCATCAGGTATGCTGGGGTGCAGTTTGTCGAGCTGGACGGTATATTGTTGTACATATCGACCAAGTCAGGTAGCTTCTCCGGCCACAGGTTCCGCTCTTCCAGCGGTAACGTCTTGAGGAGTCCCAGGACCAAGTGGTTCATCTTCTCACACATGCCGTTGGTCTGGGCATGGTAAGGGGTGGTCCGGATCTTCTTACAGCCGTACAACTGGCAAAACTCATGGAACACCTCTGCTTCAAAAGCCGGGCCTTGGTCAGTAAGCACTTTTTCTGGATATCCGTGCGGACGGCAGAAATAAGCTTGGAACGCTCGAGCAGCAGTTCGGCCAGTTAGGTCCTTGACGGGGACAACCACCATGAATCTTGAATAGTGGTCTACGATGGTCAACGCGTAGGCGTACCCACTCCTGCTGGGGGTGAGCTTGACATGGTCTAGAGCGACCAGCTCCAGCGGTTGATGTGTGATGATTGTTTGTAGGGGCGCCCTCTGGCTGGTCTCGTCCTTCCTTCTCAGCGTGCAAGGACCACACTCTCGGCACCAGGCTTCTACCGACTCCCACATCCCACTCCAGTAGAACCGCTCCCTCAACAGCATCTCCAGCTTCTTCCACCCGAAGTGTCCGGCACCATCATGGTATGCCCGCAGAACAGTAGCCACATCAGCTTGGGGAATAACCAACTGGCAGATTTTCTCATGGGTCTTCGGGTTGATCAGCTCACGGTACAGCTTCCCTTGATGTAGATAGAGCCGTTTCCATTCTTTCTACAAGCGCTGGGCTTCAGCTGGAGCAGCAGGGTCTATTCCAACCGCACCTTGTTCCACCAGGGTCTTGACGAGGCGGACAGCCGGCGCCTGGTTTTGGGCTTCCTGCCATTCCTGACTGGGCCGTGGGTCCAGATCCATCCGTTGTTGGTATATTTGTACCTTCTCAGTTGGTGGCTGGTGAAATACAGGCAGCTCAATCTCCTCGAGGTCATCATCCTCACCCCCTTCTTCTGACAAATGGGGCATTCGGGAGAGTGCATCAGCGTTAATGTTGACACGACCAGCTCGGTACTTGATGGTGAAATCGTAGTTGGCTAGCCGGGCCACCCATCGCTGCTCCAAGGCGCCCAGCTTAGCTGTGTCCAGGTGGGTCAACGGATTGTTGTCCGTGAAAGCGGTGAATTTGGCGGCAGCCAAGTAGTGGCGGAACCGCTCGGTGATAGCCCATACCATGGCCAGGAGCTCGAGCTTGAAGGAGCTGTAGTTCTCGGGGTTCCTTTCAGTTGGCCTAAGCTTCCGGCTAGCATAAGCTATCACTTTCTCCTTCCCATCCTGGACCTGGGACAGGACTGCTCCCAGTCCCACATTGCTGGCGTCCGTATAGAGGATGAATGGGCAGCCATAGTCAGGATATGCTAAGACTTCTTCCCCAGTCAAGGCCGCCTTCAGCTGGCAGAAGGATTCTTCATGCTTTTCCTCCCACACCAGTGGGGCCCCTAGGGGTCTACCACCTTTGGTCTGTCCCACGAGGAGATCTTGCATGGGTGCAGCCATCTTCGTGTAACCTTTGATAAAGCGCCGGTAGTACCCCACCAGACCCAGAAACTGCCTTACTTCCCTCACTGTGGCTGGTCTCGGCCAGCCCTGGATGGCAGTGATCTTCTCAGGGTCGGGGGCGACACCTTCTGCACTTACCACGTGCCCCAGGTATTGCACCCTGGGTTTCAGCAGGTGACACTTAGAAGGCTTCAATTTCATCCCGTATTTGGCAAGGGACGCGAACACCTCGGCCAGGTGCTCCAGATGGGCTTCATACGTCTGGGAGTAAACAATCACGTCATCCAAATACAATAGGACGGTCTCGAAATTTAGGTGTCCCAGACAGCACTCCATCAGCCATTGGAAGGTTCCCGGGGCGTTGCACAGCCCGAACGGCATACTATTGAATTCACAGAGCCCCATCGGAGTGGTGAAGGCGGTTTTCTCCCGGTCCTCCGGTGCCACTGCCACTTGCCAATATCCGCTGGTGAGGTCAAGGGTAGAAAAGTAATTTGCAGTCCTCAGTGCGGCCAAAGACTCTTCAATACGAGCCAGTGGGTAGGCATCCTTATGGGTTGTCTGATTAATCTTCCGGTAGTCCACACACATCCGCATGGTACCATCCTTCTTTTTAACCAGTACCAACGGAGCGGCCCAGGGACTACAGCTGTCTCGAATAACCCCTGCCTCCTTCATATTCCTCAACATGTCTTTGGCACACTGGTAATGCGCAGGGGGAATAGGCCTGTACCTCTCTTTGATAGGGGGGTGTTCGCCGGTGGGGATGTGGTGTTGGACCCCTTTGATCCGCCCAAAGTCTAGTGGATGTTTACTGAAAACCTGTTCATACTCCTGCACCACCCTGTACACCCCTGCTTTGTGATGTGTAGGAGTATCGTCAGTACCCACGTGTAGCTGTTGGTGCCACTCCTTTACCACCCCTTGAGGCGGGGAAGTGTTGGTGTTAGGTGGGGAGACTGAGGGACTGGCTTCGTGGATGGTGTGGGGATCCAGGGTAAGCAGCTTGGCAATAGTGGCATACCGGGGAAGCCTGACTTCTTCCTCCCCACAGTTCAACACCCTCACAGGCACTCTCCCCTTCTTTATATCCACCACCCCTCTGGCGGCCATTACAGTGGGCCAGTGCTCAGAGGGCATGGGCTCCATCATAGCAGGGTAGTCACGCCCCTGAGGCCCTACTGCTGCCCTACACCAAATCATCATTTCGCTCCTAGGGGGCACAGTCAATGGAGCAACATCCATCACTCTCACTCCACCAATCTCCCCTCCTGTTGAGCTTACATGCTGGCGGTACATCAGAGCTCAGATCTCACGCTGCACAGCTCTCTGCCGGCTCCCTGTCGCTGTGGCGGCTAGCTGTTGCAATAGGGTCAACACATCAGCCATGCAGTGCTCCATCACATTGGTTCCCAGCACTATCTTTGGATTATGATCACTGGGTTCATTCATGATCACAATCATACCCTGGTGTTGCAGTTCAGCTTGCCCCACTGTCATAGCCACTTGTTTATACCCCACCTGGGTCAATGGAAGTCCATTAGCGGCAATCAGTGTTATACTATTATCTGGGGGTGCCAGTTCGTCTATTGCCCAATACCGCTGGTACAACGTGTACGGTATGGTGGTTACCTGTGATCCAGTGTCCAAGAGAGCCATCACTGGTATGCCGTCCACAGCCACGGGGATGATGGGGCGGGCCCCGATATATCGGTCCCGCCAGTCCGGGGGGCCACGATGTTCTACTCCTGAGGATTGGCCCGGGGCCCCAGGGGTTGCTCGTTTAACGGGCACTGTCGGAAGTAATGACCCGGCTTACGGCACTTGTAGCAGGTTGGGGGTCTGCTCCTCGGGTTATTAGCACTTCTCCGCTGCATCCAGGGAACATCCTCGGGGCTGTCAGCAAGCTGTATCTGTGCTGGAGGCTGAGATCTGGTCAGGGGTTGTAGTGCAGCAAGGATCTTGGCGAGGTCTCCGTCCATGCGACGGACCTGAGCTGCCAGTTCTTCCACTGTGCTGCTTGGGGCTGTAGGTATTGGAGAGGTTGATAAGGCAGGGGCCGCCACAACGGGGGCCGTCTCGACGGGCCACGGGGCAGGTTCCCGAACTTCTACAGCTGGGGGCTGTAGTGCTTTAATGGCCCGTTCCTTCAACACAGCAAAGTCCACATCAGGGTGTTCCAGGGCCCACAGCCGGAGTTGTTTACGATCCTCAGGGGACCTCATTCCCTGTGCAAATTGCTCTACTAACATCTTGTTGCTATCCGCCTCATTAATAGGATTCACCCGCTTTAGCGTGCGGAGGGCGGTTTGCAGACGTAAAGCATAGTCCCGAATGCTATCCCCAGCCCGTTGCCGGCACTGGTAAAACTGCATCCTCAGCTCAGCTTCAGTCCGGGTCTCGAAGGCAGTCTGTAGCTTCTCAAAGATGGTGGCTACAGAGAGCCGGTCCCCCTCGGCCCAGGTCTCCGCTTCCTGCTCAGCCGCACCGGTTAACTGGCCTAGCACTATCGCTGCACGTTGCTTATCAGTCAGGGGGTACAGCTCTAGCAACGGGTTAAGCTTTTTCCAGAAGGCCTGTAAGGCATCCGGTTTCCCGTCATACTGCGGTAGCCAGGCAGCTCCGGGCGCATAGGGCAAGGAGAACGGCATGACCTGAGCGAGCGCGGGGGCCGCGGCACCTCCCGCCGGTACGGCCGGGACCTGGGCAGGCCCATTCCCATCCGCGGGTGCCGCTGCGGCTGCGACCACCGCTCCTCCAGCGGCTCCGTCGGGCGCAGACATCTTGTTTCCGTCCCCCTTAGCTCTTTCCGGCCCCTCCTCTCTCGGGGCGGGGTTTTGGCCTTCGCGCCTCTGCTACTCGAGAAGACGCTCGAGCGGGAACTTTTCGCGCCAAAGATGGCGACTTCTGAAATTTTTCAGCCGGATACCTCCGGCGGTAACAAGGCGCACCTCTACCAAACGGCAGAGCGGTAAGATCCTGTTCGTGACGCCAAGTTGTCGCGGGCGGGGAGGAGGGTGTCAGCACACTACGCTCACCCCTTCTGCTCGGGTCCGGCGGCCGATGCTCAGTGGTGGCTCGAGCTGTGGGCCGGATCCCGGGGGTTTCTCGAGCGGCACTCCTCCCCCGTGAGTGAAAGGGGGGTTGTTGGGTGTGGGAATAGTTTATTGTCCGTGACGCCACCCACGGTTGTGGTGATTTCACCACCGCTGCTCAATATGGGGATCCCGGGGATGGTGATGCGGAGCAGCTAGGTGTTGCGTTGCCCCTCCGTGGGTAGGGGTTGGTGATCCCGGGGCCCGGTGATGAGATGGGAGATGCAGGGCCTGGTGGGCGCAGGGACGCGGGGGCAGCGCTGTGCCTTGCGGCACTGTGGTACTCACTCAGCCTGAGACGTTGACACAGTTTTACGGTAAACCACACGGCTGGAAAGACGGTTCCCACGGACGGCTGCACTTGCTCTCCCAGTAGGTGACGGTGTTGTCCCTCTGACCTGCACCTGATGTTTCTAAGTTGGTAGCGATGGGTCCCCACCGGTAACCCGCTCCCCGGCTTCAAGCTGGACCGGAGGAGCTCTACTTTGCCCGCAGACGCTGGCCCTGAGGAACTGGTGCCTTGGCGGTGGCGGTGTTCCTCCTTAATGGTTGGACTGTTGCCTTCAATCGGGACTTGGTTGTTGGGGGATCTACGTCCCCTTCACTGACGGATTCGGCAAATTATGGCGACTCCTAGCCTTGCCGGGGTCCGAGAGGCCCCTGCCCTGGTGCTGACTGTCCTTTGCACGCTGCTCCAGACCGCCGGGTCACTACCCGTCCGCGGTCCTTCCAGGAACTTCCGAACAGTCACCCCTCTGGACAGTCACCGTCGTTGCTGACCTTGCTGACCTGTCCTACACAGCTGGACTCACTTCAGGCTTTCTTTCTGTCACCTTTCACCTTCCTTTTCTCCTCCTTTACCACTTCACTTCCCTAGCTTAACTTCTTGTTTACTCAAGCCCTGCCTGGGCTAACCTCCTCTCTAGCCCTCAGCTAGACTTCAACTGCCTGGTTCTTCCCGCCTCCAGAGCTGTGAACTCCTCGGTGGGCAGAGCCAACCGCCTGGCCCACCCCCTGGTGTGAACATCAGCCTCTGGAGGAAGGCAACAAGGATTTCTGGTTAGCTTTGGTGTTCCTGACTGGGATGTAGGGTGTGGTGGTGTGATGACCTGTGACCCCTGGCTTGCCCAGGGCGTCACAGAAAGATCATCTAAGGAACGCTACCTTCAGGGTCAGAGGTCCGCGGTACCATGGCCAAGTGGCGTGCTTTGATCCCATTAAGGGCTGGGGGTTCATTGCGGAGCCGGGCCTTGCCGCTGGGATGTTCGTTTCCAGGAGCGATGTAGCCGAGCACCTTCCTAGGGGACACCCCAACAGAAATTTGAAGACGGGTGACCTGGTCTCCTATTTCCGGCATTGCGGGGAGCGGGGCTGGTATGCCCTGGAGGTCAGGAAGCATGCAATGGAGGGCGGAAGAGTGATGCCAGCCCCTGCCACTGCCCCCGACTACCTTAGAGAGTAATGGTGGCGGAACACGGCTACTCTAATGTTGAAAGTTGTGTTACATGTTACTTATTGTCCGGCAGTACCGAAATTGACCTGCTGACAAGCGGGCAATAGAGAGCAGTCTGATCGTGACAAATTGATGAACAGCGGGGGGATCGTGTGAGACCCCCACCCGGCTGTTCATGACAAATTAGTATAGCAGTAGTAGCAGAAGTATAGCTCCTATTGAAAAAACTATCAGCAATAGGTCCTCTAACAGAGGGAATTATCCTTGCCACCATGGATGTGGAATCTTTGTACTCGAATACTCCACACCATGATGGATTAAATGCTTGCAAAGTCTTTCTGGAAAATACACAAATTGATGCCGATTCTGTGGTGAAGCTTACAAAATTCATCCTCACTAGAGATGAGCGAACCGATCGCGGTTCGGCTCGAGGTCGGTTCGCCGAACGGAGCTCTCGTTCGAGTTCGGTTCGTCGAACGTTCGACGAACCGAACTCGAACTACATAGGAAACAATGGCAGGCAATCACAAACACATAAAAACACCTAGAAAACACCCTCAAAGGTGTCTAAAAGGTGATAAACAACTCACAACACAAACACATGGGAAAGTGACAAGGACATATACTCATGCGAAAACAAAACAGCTGGACAAGGAAAAAGAGGAGGAGACACAGATATATGAGTATATGCAAGGAAACATCGATGCCATTACTATGCAATTTGAGCCCTGCTCATTTTAGGCTTCCAATCTGGATAAATTGCCTGAGCTCGCCACGTACGCCTTGGGGATCTTGTTGTGTCCTGCAGCCAGCAATCTCTCGGAACCTGTCTTCAGTGCTGCTGGGGGTATGCTGGCAGATAAGCACACGTGTCTGTCCACTGACAATGTGGACATGGCTCTCAGAGGACTTTTCTTCCCCTGGGTCAGCCAGGTGAGGCGAAAGGCACGCGTATTTTTGAGAGTGCTTCATGCAAAGCATCTTTTTCATTTTGAAAAGGGGGGTCAACTGATGCCAGTCAAGTGGGGTGTGTGTGGCCCAATTAGTGGCAACGAGGGAGACTGTGGTTGGAGTCCCCTCGCTGTGTTTCTAAAAGAACCAAGATGAACAAGTCATGGCTCTCAGAGGACTTTTCTTCCCCTGGGTCAGCCAGGGGACGGGAAAGGCACGCGTATTTTTGAGAGTGCTTCATTCAAAGCATCTTTTTCTTTTTCAAAAGGGGGGTCAACTGATGCCAGTCAAGTGGGGTGTGTGTGGCCCAATTAGTGGCAATGAGGGAGACTGTGGTTGGAGTCCCCTCGCTGTGTTTCTAAAAGAACCAAGATGAACAAGTCATGGCTCTCAGAGGACTTTTCTTCCCCTGGGTCAGCCAGGGGACGGGAAAGGCACGCGTATTTTTGAGAGTGCTTCATGCAAAGCATCTTTTTCTTTTTCAAAAGGGGGGTCAACTGATGCCAGTCAAGTGGGGTGTGTGTGGCCCAATTAGTGGCAACGAGGGAGACTGTGGTTGGAGTCCCCTCGCTGTGTTTCTAAAAGAACCAAGATGAACAAGTCATGGCTCTCAGAGGACTTTTCTTCCCCTGGGTCAGCCAGGGGACGGGAAAGGCACACATATTTTTGAGAGTGCTTCATGCAAAGCATCTTTTTCTTTTTCAAAAGGGGGGTCAACTGATGCCAGTCAAGTGGGGTGTGTGTGGCCCAATTAGTGGCAACGAGGGAGACTGTGGTTGGAGTCCCCTCGCTGTGTTTCTAAAAGAACCAAGATGAACAAGTCATGGCTCTCAGAGGACTTTTCTTCCCCTGGGTCAGCCAGGGGACGGGAAAGGCACGCGTATTTTTGAGAGTGCTTCATGCAAAGCATCTTTTTCTTTTTCAAAAGGGGGGTCAACTGATGCCAGTCAAGTGGGGTGTGTGTGGCCCAATTAGTGGCAACGAGGGAGACTGTGGTTGGAGTCCCTTCGCTGTGTTTCTAAAAGAACCAAGATGAACAAGTCATGGCTCTCAGAGGACTTTTCTTCCCCTGGGTCAGCCAGGGGACGGGAAAGGCACGCGTATTTTTGAGAGTGCTTCATGCAAAGCATCTTTTTCATTTTGAAAAGGGGGATCAACTGATGCCAGTCAAGTGGGGTGTGTGTGGCCCAATTAGTGTAAACGAGGGAGACATCATCTGCAACTTGTTGGCAACAGAAAGGCTGCCTTTACACCCTTTTGAGACCGAGGATTTTCGAGACCTTATGCCCATTGCAGTGCCCCAAGAGCCGATGGCCAGTCGTCACTCCTTCTCCAAGAAAGGCGTGCCCGCGCTACCACAGTAGGTCGCACACAACCTCACCGATTCCTTGAGAAACTCTGTGTGTGACAGGGTGCATTTCACCACAGATACTTGGACCAGTAAGCATGGACAGGGGAGTTACATGTTGCTGACTGGGCACTGGGTAACTATGGTGAGAGATAGAGAAGAGTTTGCTGTACAAGTCTTGCCGTCCCCACGACTTGTGTGTCAATCCTTCCTCTGTATGTACAAGTTCCTCCACTGCTTCTGCCTCCTCAACCTCGTGTGGGTCCTCCACCTCGGCCCAAACCCTGTGTGGTCAGTCCACCCTTCCTTGTAACTGCACCCAAGGAATCCCACACACCTCCTTACTATGCTGGCAGCAGAGCTCAAGGCCATCAGGCGGTCAAATGTTTACTTTGAAATGTAGGGGAAATGTGAGACACCGCTGAGGAATTGTGGATGGTTAGCTCTGGAGAGTGAGACCGAGTTTCATCAATGGTTGTCTCCACTCAACCAGCAGCCAGGGAAGGTCGGGTGCGACAATGATGCAAACCAGTCTGCGACCCTTCTTCAGGGCAATGTGGCACACGTGCCTTGTATGGCTCACGTGTTGAACCTTGTTGTCCAGCAATTTTTAAAACACTATCCCGGCCTACATGGCCTTCTGACCAGGGCACGGTGTAATGCCTGCCTGGATCGACACACTCAGATGGGCTGTAAAGGATAGGCTAGAGGCAAGCCACTCACCAAGCTGTACACCCAGAACCCTGAAACCCTTTAACCCCTATACAGTGATTTGGAATTACACAGGGCCCAAGTTGATCAATACCTGTGGAAGGCTGCAGTTCCAGAGAATAGTAGTCATGCAGGGTCAAAAACATTAATTGAGGAAGAGGAACAGAATGGGATGGCCAGGACTTAATCAGAAAACAAGCAGAGGTGAAATGCGGATCGGCCAACAGCAAGCAGGAAAAGTAGTCAGGTAACAAGCACACAAACTCATAAAACTGAACTGGGGGTAACAGTAACAAAAGGTTCATAGCTTTGTCTGGCAGTGGTCTGCAGACAGGAGGGGCCTAAAAAAGGGTGTGGTGTCTTCCCATTGGTTGTAGCTGAATGATGGTACTTCGTCTGTGAGATACCCACCACCTACAATCAGCCTGTGGTTCGGTATCTGTCAAGGTAACGCAACCCAGTGGGTGACCATAACCTGCGTCCACCTGTGCCGCAGGCATCGACTCCTTTCCCATCATCAGCACTATGCACGAAAGGAACACGTTGTCACCTGGCGACCGGAGTACAAATTGATTGAGTGGACTACGTTGGTGAATTAACAGCCGTGTGCGGCAATGATGCAAACCTGTCTGCGGCCCTTCGTCAGGGCAATGTGACACACGGGCCTTGTATGGCTCACGTGTTGAATCTGATTCTCCAGCAATTTTTAAAATACCATCCCGGGCTACATGGCCTTGTGCAGCGGGCACGCTGCTAAGTGCTCACTTTCATCCTTCGCACCCAGCAGCTCAACAACTTTCATCGCTCCTGAAGTCTTATTGTCTGGCGGTTAAACGCCGGAAATACGATGTTCCGACATGCAGGAATTGGAATCTGCACATGTTTCAGCGTCTGTGGCAGCACCGCCGAGCCCTGCTGAAATACGGTATGATGTATACCCTGGGCTAACTTGATCCAGAGGTGGTGCAGATCACGCTGCTGGAGTGGTGTCAGATCAAGGACCTATGCACCCTTCTACACAGTTTACAAATGTCGACGAAGATGTTTAGCACTAGCGATGCCATTCTCAGCGTAACAATTCGGGTCATCTACAAGATGGAGCACACTGTAAGCATTATTCGGAGTCAGGTGTTGGTCCAAGAGGAAGGGGAGGAAGTACAGGAGGAGTCATATGCAGAAGGGATAATAAGATGTACAAGGTCCATACGTTGAGCGGCACCTAGGCGGCAGTCATGGTGGGGGATAGGGATTAACAAGGGCGCATAGTATCAGCAAAAATTGTTGAGGAAGGTGCAGGAGCCCATGAAGAAATGGAGGACGAACTTGCAATGGGCATGGAAGACTCAGCAGATGAGTGAGAGCTTGCTCACATTTCGGTTGTGCGAGGTTGGGGGGAGAGGGAAGAGGAAGGAGGCACGATTCTCACCTCTCTGCCACCAAGAAACCAAGGACTTTGTCCTCCTGGATGCACAAGACACATGAGCGCCTTCTTGCTGCACTACCTACAACATGACCTTCGGATTGTACGAATTCGAAGTAATGCTAACTACTGGGTTGCCACACTGTTAGATCCCTGGTACAAGACAAAATTTGGCGAAATAATTCCTGCCATAGAAAGGGACGCACGTATACAGGAGTATCTGCAGAAGGTGGTACGGATTCTTAGATTTGCTTTTCCAGTAAACACCAGTGCTGCACAGAGTGAATCTCAATGCTTTGTCATGGATAGGAGGAAATGGTCTTTTACTTGTCCACATGTGAGGGACCGAGGGCTGGCTGCTGTGCTGAAATGGCATTGAGTACGGTGTCCCTGCAGAGTTGCACTTTTGGTCATATACCAAATGAGTTGAAAAAGGACAAATGCTGGTGGAAAGGGGAACAGGTGTGTTGGAAAGGGGAAAAAAGTTTTTGTCCGTGGGTTTGTTGGTTAAGCAAAAGTAACATTTGATGAAGAAACACCATCTGTTACGGTGGGACTGGCAGATTTGGATAAGGTGGTATATACTATGTTACCGCTATATAACGAAAATTAGTAAGAAAAGAAAGAGAAAGGTATATATCCCCATCAGCAGTCAGTGTCCACCGTGCTCCCAGATGGAAAAGGAGAGGTTGGCAACTGGAAGGTTAGGTGGAGGATACAGAGCTGTGTGGCTATGAAGCTAATAGTAGCCTGAACCGAGTTAGACGCCACTCGGATCTGGAGACTGGGAGCCCTGTTAGCGTCACAGGGTCCACACGCCCATCCAGCCCAGGAACTCCCTGTTAACATCACAGGGGCCATTCAGTACGCTGACCGTGTGCATTGGGGCCACACCTGTGGACAGCAGGCGCATCAGCAGCAGAGGCCTGTTAATGCCACTGGGCTGCACAAGCAGGACTTGTAAGACAGGAGCTGGTCTTAACCATTCTGCGTTACCAACTGTGGTGGCGGCCTGCATCGATGCCCTATCCCTGCCTACCTCTGGCCTAAAGCCGCAATGGGTTCAACACATGGAGGTGTGCTCTTTCGGAGCATAATAGAAGACTGCGCACCTCCTTGTTGGCTCCAGCCCGTTTTATAACCTGGGTCCGCCCCAAACCAGGGTGGACCACAATGCATCTCCTGGAGACAAAAGCAGAGTGACACGTCATGAGTGGCATAACTAGCGTCCTATTTGGAACCGCAACTTCAATAATGACCTCATGGCTGCCACGACACAAACACCTCACCAGTCATCGTCTGACCATCAATAATGAGGTGACAAGTGATAGGGGCGGGCCTCTGCAAGCCATTTGGGAGTGGCCTGACCACATCGTCAGGACACCAGATGCCCTGTGGTCTATATGGGCCCCCCCACATCAGGGGCAGGGCCAAAGAGTTCATTACCGGACCTAGTTTCTGATGCAGTAAGTGCCTGAGCATGGTCAGTTGCATGAAATAGAGTCTCTGAAAAAAGACTATCAGCTTTAGCATGGTGTCTCGGCACAAAACAGGACTTAGACCCGGCACGGAATGCAAGTACCTGTGCAAAGAGGCTTTTCACACTAAGTGTGGGAACATGCGCTGTATCCCGAAATGAAGACTTAGCCTCAGGAATGGCACAGTCAGGCTGAGCATACTCACTAGGCGAAACACTGTAGTTAGGCTGCAGCTGGGGTAAATCGGCACACGCATGCGCACTAGCTGCCTCTCCACACTTAGACGTGGAGGAGAAATTGCTCTTCGGGTGTGGACTTGGAGATGCTGTCTATGAACAGAAGGAAAAGCTAAAGGAAGCATCACTTTCTATCCCTCTAAATTATCAAATGCAGCAATGAATTCCCTGAGTTTGCTATAAAATTACCGTAGCAAAATGTGCATGAGGGTGTCATACAGAGGTGCTGCAAATAGATTTGCACCAGTGGGACACTGGAAGTCCAACAGCCAGTTCTATGATGCCACTAAATGGCAGTATTTTTTGCTATCATTATAGCTTATTAAAAACAGAGCAGGAGGGTGTCATGCAGAGGTGCTGTAAATAGCTTGGCACCTGTGGGGCACAAATGGAGTACATCAGCCACTTTTTGTATGCCACTAAGATGCAGCAGTTTTTGCTAGTATAATGGCTTAGTTATAATGAGTTTGAGTGTGCAATGCAGGCAGACGTGCTGCAAATATCTTTGCACTAGTGGGACTATACAGAAGTCCAATAGCCACGTTTAGGATGCCACTAAGTTCATTCAGTGTTTGCTAGTATAATGGCTTAGTTATAATGAGTTGGAGTGTGCAATGCAGGCAGACGTGCTGCAAATATCTTTGCACTAGTGGGACTATACAGAAGTCCAATAGCCACGTTTAGGATGCCACTAGGTTCACTCAGTGTTTGCTAGTATAATGGCTTAGTTATAATGAGTTGGAGTGTGCAATGCAGGCAGACGTGCTGCAAATATCTTTGCACTAGTGGGACTATACAGAAGTCCAATAGCCACGTTTAGGATGCCACTAGGTTCACTCAGTGTTTGCTAGTATAATGGCTTAGTTATAATGAGTTGGAGTGTGCAATGCAGGCAGACGTGCTGCAAATATCTTTGCACTACTGGGGCAATACAGCAGTCCAACAGCCACGTTTAGGATGCCACTAAGTTCACTCAGAGTTTGCTAGTATAATGGCTTAGTAACAATGAGTTGGAGTGTGCAAAGGGCAGGAGGCTACAGTGGCAGGGTTGTGGGTCTGGGTAGAGGAAAGGAAGCCTGCCTTTCTATCCCTCCTAATGGGGAAATGCAGCGAGGAAATCCCTGACCTTAGCTACACAGACGCTCTCTCTGTTTTCAGGACCTGTCACCTATAGCTCTGATTCTGCCGGTATGAGCCCTTAAAAGGACTGAAAGAAAGTGCTATCCCTAAGCTGTCCAGCGCTGTGTATGGAGCGTATACAGCAGTATCGGCGATAGGACTCAGGACGGAGCTGCGCCAGTGATGTCTGGCACCAAGGACGCAGAAGAGATAATGGCGTCCGGACGGGCAGATACTCGTTTTTATAATGCAGGGACATGTGACATGGACATCCTATCACACATGCCGTTGCTTCTTTGGCTAAAAGTCCACTTAGCTGTGTGTGTGTCTGGGATTGGCTGACATGCTGGCCCTCCCCACTACACGCGCGTGCTTAGGGAAGGAAGACTAGGAAAAAAAAAAAAATGGCGATCGCCATCATACATACAGCAGTGATCTGAATGCGCTGTTCCCGCACACTATACACTGAAATCTCATAATAGTGTGAGTCACAGAGTGACTTACACTATTACAGCGGAAAGCCAGCTAGGAATTAGCTGTTTTTTTCTCGAACGTATCTAGAACTATCGAGCTTTTGCAAAAAAGCTCGAGTTCTAGTTCGATCTAGAACAGCCCCCAAAATCACTCGAGCCGCGAACTGGAGAACCACGAACCACGAACCGCGCTCAACTCTAATCCTCACCCTTAATTACTTTATATTTGATAATAACATATATCTACAGAAGACTGGAAAAGCAATTGGAAGCAAACTGGCACCACAATATGCACATCTTTTTAAGGCCAAGCTTGAAAGTGACATCAGTTAGCCATTAAAAGGTATCAACTACTGAGAACTCTCAGTTCTTTTAAACAAATTTTTTATCTCTACTGGCTAACACGGTACAAAGATACAGTGCCTACAAGTAGTCTTCTTCAACCCCGTGCAGATTTAGCAGGTTTGATAAGATGCAAATAAGTTAGAGCCTGCAAACTTCAAACAAGAGCAGGATTTATTAACAGATGCATAAATCTTACAAACCAACAAGTTATGTTGCTCAGTTAAATTTTAAGAAATTTTCAACATAAAAGTGTGGGTCAATTATTATTCAACCCCTAGGTTTAATATTTTGTGGAATAACCCTTGTTTGCAATTACAGCTAATAATCATCTTTTATAAGACCTGATCAGGCCGGCACAGGTCTCTGGCGTTATCTTGGCCCACTCCTCCATGCAGATCTTCTCCAAGTTATCTAGGTTCTTTGGGTGTCTCATATGGACTTTAATCTTGAGCTCCTTCCACAAGTTTTCAATTGGGTTAAGGTCAGGAGACTAACTAGGCCACTGCAACACCTTGATTTTTTCCCTCTTGAACCAGGCCTTGGTTTTCTTGGCTGTGTGCTTTGGATCGTTGTCTTGTTGGAAGATGAAATGACGACCCATCTTAAGATCCTTGATGGAGGAGCGGAGGTTCTTGGCCAAAATCTCCAGGTAGGCCGTGCTATCCAACTTCCCATGGATGCGGACCAGATGGCCAGGCCCCTTGGCTGAGAAACAGCCCCACAGCATGATGCTGCCACCACCATGCTTGACTGTAGGGATGGTATTCTTGGGGTCGTATGCAGTGCCATCCAGTCTCCAAACGTCACGTGTGTGGTTGGCACCAAAGATCTCGATCTTGGTCTCATCAGACCAGAGACCCTTGAACCAGTCTGTCTCAGAGTCCTCCAAGTGATCATGAGCAAACTGTAGACGAGCCTTGACATGACGCTTTGAAAGTAAAGGTACCGTACGGGCTCGTCTGTAACGGAGACCATTGCGGTGGAGTACGTTACTTATGGTAATGACTGAAACCAATGTCCCCACTGCCATGAGATCTTCCCGGAGCTCCTTCCTTGTTGTCCTTGGGTTAGCCTTGACTCTTCGGACAAGCCTGGCCTCGGCACGGGTGGAAACTTTCAAAGGCTGTCCAGGCCGTGGAAGGCTAACAGTAGTTTCATAAGCCTTCCACTTCTGGATGATGCTCCCAACAGTGGAGACAGGCAGGCCCAACTCCTTGAAAAGGGTTTTGTACCCCTTGCCAGCCTTGTGACCCTCCAAGATCTTGTCTCTGATGGCCTTGGAATGCTCCTTTGTCTTTCCCATGTTGACCAAGTATGAGTGCTGTTCACAAGTTTGGGGAGGGTCTTAATTAGTCAGAAAAGGCTGGAAAAAGAGATAATTAATCCAAACATGTGAAGCTCATTGTTCTTTGTGCCTGAAATACTTCTTAATACTTTAGGGGAACCAAACAGAATTCTTGTGGTTTGAGGGGTTGAATAATAAATGACCCTCTGAATAAACTTTTCACAATTTAAAAAAAAAAATAAAAAAAGAAATAACATTCTTTTTTGCTGCAGTGCATTTCACACTTCCAGGCTGATCTACAGTCCAAATGTCACAATGCCAAGTTAATTCCGAATGTGTAAACCTGCTAAATCTGCAGGGGGTTGAATACAACTTGTAGGCACTGTACATATCCCCTAGCTCCCTTCGGAAAGTGTTGCCATTCCTCAAATGCTAATTTGCCAGTAATTCCCAATTACCAATATTGCAATTATTTTCAGCTTATAGTTTCTTACAAAAAAAGGTGCATAGACGCAGTTTACCAAGAGACAGACCCTGAAACAATACAGCTCCCTCCCCTACTCCAGACGCCTCAACCTCCACCGCAAAAGGCATTTTCTAAGTCAAATGCGTACCAAGTACCCTCAGATCATTTCACCAAGTTTGCCCCTTTTTTAGCCATGTCAGTGACCTCTGTTTTGCTATGGTAAAGAAATTCTTAATAAACTTCCCGTAACAATTTGCAAAACCTAGCAAACATTACAAAGCTTTAAGGTTCTCAGTCCCATTTCAATATAGCAGTAATTTGGTGGGAGCCATCCAAAAACCAGAAGCAGAAACTATGTAATCCAAAAATGGAAGTTCCTGTATGGCGAACACAAACTTTTCCAGTTTAGCATACAACCTATTCTCTCTGAGAATTTGCAACACCTGTCTGACATGTTCAATTTGAGACCCATAATCCCGTGAATATATGAGAATGTCATCAAAGTAAATAATTACAGATTACCCCAAAAAGATGAGAAGAAAACATCTTTAACAATGAGTTGGAATGCAGCAGGGACATTGGTAAGACCGAATGGCAGCACCAGATTTTCAAAGTGCCCCTCTAACGTATTGAAAGCCATTTTCCACTCGTCCCCCTGTTTGACTCGGATCAGATTATAGGCCCCCCTAACGTCACGTTTAGAGAACCATTTGCACCTGCAATCTGATTAACTAGTTCAGGAATAAAAGGCCAAGGATACAGATCTTGAACCGTTATTTGGTTGAGCTCCTGGATGTCCAGGATCCTGTAGTCACCGGTAACAAAGACGGCCTAATGTGCCCCTTCTCTAAACTCTCCGTTATGTACACTTTGAGAGCTTATCTCTCAGGACCAGACAAGTTATATAGTCTGGACTTGGGCAATTTTGATCCTGGCATCAACCTTGTAGTGCATTTATAAGGCCTAAGTGGCAGCAATTCTTGACATTCTCTTTCTGAGAACACATCACTAAAATCAGAGAGAGGACCAGGAAGACTTGTGGTAACTGCTGAAATACAGAGTTCCTGCCTATGAACTAATACTCTGCATGTTGATGCCAGAGCCTACCTGTGTTCATCCCAGATACCAGAGAAGTTATTGGGCAGACTGTCAGAATCAGTAGTCTTAACAGATCCCGACAGTGCCATAACAGTCAGCGAAGTTTATGAAAATATCTGTGTGACATTTGCAGTGCAGGTAACAGAGCTTATCTTTCTTAAAAGCCCATTTGGACTTTCTTCTGGAAGCTATAAAAACTATCCTCTTTTGCTTTTATAGCAAGGGTCTCAAAGTGTAGCTATCCAATATTCTTCTCTTTGCTTCATGTTAACGATACAATTGAGATGAGTCGAACAAGTCAAATTGAAATTTGACTTTTTTTGTGCAGATTTCCTGGGTAAATCCATTTGCAGAGACATTATTTTTCACAAACTTAATATCCTCTATTATGCGCAGTGGTCTTTCCAGGTCTCCAAGCATAATATGTATTGTAGAGCTGGCTTTCCTAGTGCGCCGGCAATCCTTGGCATCCTAATGCCATGTCCCTGTCCCCTCCTCTATCCTACATAGCCAGCCTCATGCTGCACGGTCCTCTGCTTACCTGCATGGCTGCTCACATGTCACGTGATCCTCTGCGCTCCCCGCGGCCACCCACATGTTTTGTGGTCCTCTGCGTCCCTTCATTGCCATGCACGTGTAGGGCAGTCCCCGGCTCGTCCCCCCCATTGGATGCCCATACGTGGTCTTCTGCTACTGCCTAGGCATTGCACATGTTGTGTGGGGGTTTCCTGGCCTCCAGCTTTGGAAGCGAGTCCACATGCTTTCTGATCTTTTGTAAGGATGCATGTGCACCTTGCTATGGTGTCCCCAGCCTATCACTGGAAGACACCAGGTACTTAAGGCTCCTCCCCCGGATGGGAGAGGCCAGAGCAATGCATTAGGATTCAGATCATAACCTACCTGTAGGTCCTGCCTGTCTGCTCTGGTCTCCTAACCTCCAGCACCAGTCCTGCATGCAATAAGTTCTGCTCTTCTGTGCCTGTCTTGTCTTTGTTCCCTCTTCCTGTCCTGTCTGTTCTCTTATACCAGCCCAAATCCTGCCCTAGTCTGTATCTGCCTGTATCCTGTACTCGTGTCTATGTCAGTGTCGCGGGCGGAGGAGGGGACGCTGCGCTCTCCCACTGCTCGGGTCCGGCCGCTGCTGCTGCGGCTGCCGCTGCTGCTCGGTGGTGGCTCGAGCGGTGGGCCGGATCCCGGGGACTCGAGCGGCGCTCCTCGCCCGTGAGTGAAAAGGGGTTGGGATTGATTGGATGGTGGGGATTTGGTTATTCTCCGTGACACCACCCACGGTTGTGGTGATATTAGTGACACCACCGTTGCTCTGGACGGGGGTCCCGGGAGCGGTGACAGCTCCCAGCTTTGTTGTTAGTTCTCCCCTCCGTGGGTAGGGGGTTGGTTGTCCCGGGGCCCGGTGATGGGGTAGGAATGGTTGACAGGCGGGCTACGGGGCCTGGTGAGGTGCAGGGTCGCGGGGGCAGCGCTGTGCCGCACGGCACGGTGGTACTCACTCAGCCAATGATGAGGACACAGTTCTCGGTAAAACAAACGGCTGGATGGACGGGTCCCACAGGCGGTTGCGGTGTTGTTTCTCCCGGCAGGTTGGTGGTGACTGCCTTTCCCTGCACCTATGTACGGTAGATGGTTCCAATGGGTTCCCACCGGTAACCCGCTCCCCAGCTTGGATATGGGCTGGAGGAGCCCCTTTTGCCCGCAGGCTCTGGCCCTGAGAAACGGTTGCCTTGGTGGTGGCGGTATCTCCCTCTCTTGGTTGGACTGTTGCCTTCTGTCGGGACTTGGCTGTTGGGAAACCCAGGAGGTTCCCTTCACTAACGAATTCGGCAAAATCACGGCGACTCCTAGCCTTGCCAGGGTCTGTAAGCCCCTGCCAGATGGTGCTGGCTTCTCCTTGCGTACCGGTCCGGTACCGCCGGGCCACCGCCCGTCCACGGTCCTTACGGTAGACTCCGATAGGCCACTCCTGCAGACGGTCACCACCGTCTGCCAACCTTGCTGTACCGCCCGGGCCACACACCCGGACCAACTTCAGGCTGCTCAGCTGCCACTTTCCTTCCTACCACTTTCACTTCCCTCACTGAACTCCCGGCTTTTCCCACCTCCAGGACTGTGAATTCCTCTGTGGGTGGGGCCAACTGCCTGGCCCACCCCCTGGTGTGGACATCAGCCCCTGGAGGAAGGCAACAAGGGTTTTGTGTCTGACTTTGGTGTGCCTGACCGGGAGTGTGGGGTGTGTGGGTGTAGTGCTCTGTGGCCCCTGGCTTGTCCAGGGCGCCACATTCCCCCTTAGTTAAATGCAGACCATCCGCGGGCTGCCCGTCCATCACCGGTTTTATTTTCACCAACTGAAAAATAGAAAACGGTAACACATAACAATTATAATAACATCTTCCCACATCGGGAGGTACTCTTACTTAAAACGTTGCGTAACGGTTACGGCTTCCGCTCTCTCCCACCCAAGGAACCTGGCCCTGATGCTGCCCCTAAGCAAACAGGCAGCACCCCTTGACCCTAGTCCAGCACAAGTTGCCCGAGTGGGTTCTGTCCTTTTCAGGGGACCCACGTCCATGGGGAACCCCTGAAACCCCCAGAGGATCGCTACCGGTTCCGGTGGTGGCTGGACCCCAGCCTGCTCCACTGCGGGCCATTCCTCCAATCTGCCTCTCCGGAGGCGGTAACGGTGAAAGCCACAACAACATTATTATTTACAAGCCACAAGTTTGTGGTTGCCCTGCTAGTTCTCGGGCCTGTTCATAAGGCGTTCCTTATGCATAATTTGAAAAGGGGGGGTCCCAACGGGGACCAATTGCCGGCAATGACCGGTTCCAAGCAGGCTGACAATCAAGTAGCAAATCAGATGACTTCATCGGTAGATTATTCTTTTTCATTCTTTTTAACTTCAAACAGTACTTTTAACACACACACACACACACACTTTTTTCCCCTTTTAAAGAACAGTTTCCCTGTACCTAAGTGGGGGTCTACCTAGGTTGGGACGAGTGGACCTCCGGGGTCCAGTGGCAGTGGGGACAGGCAGTGGGGCAGAGGAAACAATCAGTTCCTCTTCCCTGCTATCGTGTGGGGCAGGCGGAGGCATAGGGGAGCTGGGTACAGGTTCATCCCTGGGAACTGGCTCATGGTCGACCACTTCCATTACTTCCTCATCCACGGGTTGTGGGAACAGTATCACTGGAAGAATCACCGCACCATTCTGTGTAGGCCAGTCCACTGGGAAGTCACCCATCTGCCTTCTCTGCTGGTTTAGGAACTGGAACTTTAGCCGCTGCCCTCAATGCTGGTGGGCACCTCTTCAGATGGTCCCGGGAGACCGTGGCCAACGTGCCCCCTTGGTCACGACTGATCTGGTAGGCCTTCCCATCTTCCCATCCTGTGGGTTGTATGACATATGGGGTTTTCTCCCATTGATCATCCAGCTTGTGGGTCCTTCTCTTTCGCTTGAGCACTACATCTCCAGGCTGGAAATGGCCAGCAGACGCCTTCTGGTTGAAGCGCTGCTCCTGTTGTTCCCGACTCCGACTCAAGTTCTTCTCAACATATTCCTGAATCTGTCGGTACTGCACCCTCCGCCGAGCGTCCCATTCAGCTGTCGAAGGGAGTGCTTCTGGGGCTTCCAATCCCATGTCCAGATCCACCGGTAGCCGGCCGGGGCGAGCGCTCATCAGGTAGGCTGGGGTGCATTTCGTTGAGCTGGAAGGGATATTGTTGTACATATCGACCAAGTCAGGTAGCTTCTCCGGCCACAGGTTCCGCTCTTCTAGCGGCAGCGTCTTGAGGAGGCCCAGGACCAGGTGGTTCATCTTTTCACACATGCCGTTGGTTTGGGCATGGTAAGGCGTGGTCTGGATCTTCTTGCAGCCGTACAACTGACAAAATTCATGGAACACCTCTGCTTCAAAGGCCAGGCCTTGGTCAGTAAGCACCTTCTCAGGGTATCCATGTGGTCGGCAGAAATAAGCCTGGAATGCTCTAGCGGCGGTACGGCCAGTTAGGTCTTTGACTGGGACAACCACCATGAACCTTGAATAGTGGTCTACAATGGTTAGAGCGTAGGTGTACCCACTTCGGCTGGGGGTGAGCTTTACATGGTCCAGGGCGACCAGCTCCAGCGGTTGATGTGTAACAATCGGGTGTAGGGGCGCCTTCTGGCTGGCCTCGTCCTTCCTTCTCAGCGTGCAAGGGCCACACTCTCGGCACCAGGCCTCTACAGATTCCCGCATTCCACTCCAATAGAACCGCTCTCTCAACAGCATTTCCAGTTTCTTCCATCCGAAGTGTCCAGCACCATCATGGTATGCTTGTAGGACGGTGGGCACGTTAGCCTGGGGAATCACCAACTGGCGGATTTTCTCATGAGTCTTCGGGTTAATCAGCTCATGGTACAACTTCCCCTGGTGTAGATACAGCCGGGTCCGTTCTCGCCACAGGCGTTGGGCTTCAGCAGGGGCGGCAGGGTCTATTCCCGCAGCGCCCTGTTCCACCAAGATCTTGACTAAGCGAACAGCGGGTGCCTGGTCCTGAGCTTCTTGCCACTCCTGGCTGGGCAGCGGGTCCAGGTTTACCCGTTGTTGATAGACATGGACCTTCTCAGTCGGTGGCTGATGAAATGCAGGCAGCTCAATCTCTTCGAGGTCGTCATCCTCAGGCTCTTCGTCCAACAAGTGGGGCATCCGAGAGAGTGCATCGGCATTAACATTGGCACGGCCGGCCCTGTACTTGATAGTGAAATCGTAGTTGGCTAGCCTAGCCACCCACCGCTGTTCCAACGCACCCAGCTTGGCGGTGTCCAGGTGGGTCAGCGGGTTGTTATCCGTGAAAGCGGTGAACTTAGCCGCTGCCAGGTAATGGCGGAACCGCTCGGTGATAGCCCACACCAGTGCCAGGAGTTCAAGCTTGAAAGAGCTGTAGTTTTCGGGGTTCCTCTCAGTCGGTCGAAGCCTTCGGCTAGCATAAGCAATCACTTTTTCTTTTCCGTCTTGGACCTGGGATAGGACTGCCCCTAAGCCTATATTGCTGGCATCGGTCTAAAGGATGAAGGGGTGGTTGTAATCAGGGTATGCTAGGATTTCTTCTCCGGTCAGGGCCGCTCTCAGCTGACGGAAGGATTCCTCATGCCTTTCTTCCCACACCAATGGGGCTCCTAGGGGTCTACAACCTTTGGTCTGTCCCACGAGGAGGTCTTGCATGGGGGCAGCCATCTTCGTGTACCCCTTGATGAAGCGACGGTAATACCCTACCAGGCCCAGGAACTGTCTCACCTCCTTCACCGTGGTCGGCCTCGGACAGTCCTGAATGGTGGTGATTTTTTCAGGGTCAGGGGCGACACCCTCTGCACCGGCCACATGCCCTAGGTACTGCACTCTGGGTTTCAGCAGATGACACTTTAAAGGCTTCAACTTCATCCCATATTTGGCAAGGGACGCGAACACCTCAGCTAGGTGCTCCAGGTGGGCTTCATATTTCTGGGAGTACACAATCACATCATCCAGGTACAGCAGGACGGTCTCAAAGTTTAGATGCCCCAGACAGTATTCCATCAGCCGTTGGAAGGTTCCAGGGGCATTGCACAGCCCGAACGGCATGCTATTAAACTCACAGAGTCCCATGGGGGTAGCAAATGCAGTCTTCTCTCGGTCTTCTGGTGCCACAGCCACCTGCCAGTACCCACTGGTGAGGTCAAGGGTGGAAAAGTAATTAGCGGTTCTCAGCGCAGCCAGAGATACCTCAATGCAGGGCAGAGGGTAAGTGTCCTTATGTGTTATCTGGTTAATTTTTCGGTAATCCACACACATCCACATAGTACCATCCTTCTTCTTAACCAGTACCAACGGGGCGGCCCAGGGACTACAGCTGTCCCTAATAACCCCTGCCTCCTTCATGTTTCTCAACATGTCCTTGGCACATTGGTAGTGTGCAGGGGGAATAGGCCTGTACCTCTCTTTGATAGGGGGATGCTCACCGGTGGGGATATGATGTTGAACCCCTTTCATCTGCCCAAAGTCTAGGGGATGTTTGCTAAAAACCCGCTCATACTCCCGTACCACCCGGTATACCCCTTCTTTGTGATGTGTAGGGGTATCATCAGTGCCTATGTGTAGCTGTCGACACCACTTGTCTAACTCCCCTTGGGATGGGTGAGTGCTGGTAGTAGGTGATGAGGTTGGGGGAATGGCCTCGTGGATGGTGTGGGGATCCAAGGTGAACAACTTGGCAAGGGTAGCGTACCGGGGAAGCCTGACTTCTTCCTCCCCGCAGTTCAGCACCCTCACGGGCACTCTCCCCTTCTTTACATCCACCACCCCTCGGGCGGCCATTACTGTGGGCCAGTGTTCAGAGGGCATGGGCTCTATCATGGCGGGGTAGTCATGCCCCTGGGGCCCTACCGCTGCCCTACACCAAATCATCATCTTGTTCCTGGGAGGCACAATCAAAGGGGCAACATCCATCACTCTCACCCCACCAATCTCTCCTCCTGTCGAGTTCACATGTTGGCGGTACATCAAGGCTCGGATCTCACGCTGCACAGCTCTCTGTCGGCTCCCCGCCGCCGTGGCGGCCAGCTGCTGCAGTAGGGTCAGCACGTCACTCATACAGTGCTCCATCACGTTGGTCCCTAGCACTACCTTCGGGTTATGATCACTGGGTTCATTCATTATCACAATCATACCCTGGTGTTGCAGTTCAGCTCGCCCCACAGTCATGGCCACTTGTTTGTATCCCACTTGGGTCAATGGGAGTCCATCAGCAGCAATCAGTGTTATACTGGCATCTGGGGGAGCCAGCTCGTCTTTTCCCCAATACCGTTGATACAGTGTGTATGGTATGGTGGTTACCTGTGATCCAGTGTCCAGGAGAGCCATCACCGGTATGCCGTCCACAGCCACGGGGATGATGGGCCGGGCCCCGATGTACCGGTCCCGCCAGTCTGGGGGGCCATGGGGTTCTACTCCTGAGGATTGGCCCGTGGCCCCAGGGGTTGCTCGTTTAACAGACACCGTCGGGAGTAGTGGCCGGGTTTGCTGCACCTGTAACAGATTGGGGGCCCATTCCGTGAGTCATTGGCCCTTCTCCGCTGCATCCAGGGGACATCCTCAGGGCTTTCGGCGAGCTGCATCTTCACCGGGGCCTGGGATCTGGTCGGAGGCTGGAGTGCGGCGAGAATCTTAGCGAGGTCCCCATCCATGCGGCGAACTTGAGCAGCGAGCTCCTCCATCGCTCCGCTTGGGGCTGCAGGCACTGGAGGTGCTGGTGAGGTAGGGGTCACCACGACGGGAGCAGTCTCCACCGGCCATGGGGCTGGTTCAGGAGCTTCAAATGTGGGGGGTTGCAGAGCTTTGATGGCCCGTTCCTTTAAGATGGCAAAGTCCACATCAGGGTGTTCTAGGGCCCACAGCCGAAGTTGTTTGCGGTCCTCTGAGGACCTCATCCCCTGTACAAACTGCTCACTTAACATTTTGTTACTGTCCACACTGTTGATGGTGTCCACCCGCTTCAGTGTGCGGAGTGCGGTTTGCAGGCGCAGGGCATAGTCCCGAATACTATCTGCGGGCCGTTGCCGGCATTGATAGAACTGCATCCGCAACTCGGCCTCGGTACGGGTCTCAAATGCAGTCTGCAGCTTTTCGAATATGGTGGCTACAGAGGACCGGTCCCCCTCGGCCCAGGTCTCCGCCTCTTGCTCAGCCGCGCCGGTTAGCTGCCCCAGCACTAGCGCTGCACGTTGCTTATCAGTCAGGGGGTACAGCTCTAGTAGCGGACTAAGTTTTTTCCGGAAAACCTGCAAGGCATCAGGTTTCCCATCGTACTGCGGTAGCCAGGCATTTCCGGGCACATAGGGCAAAGACAACGGCATCACCTGAGCGAGAGCTGGGGCCGCGACACCCCCCGCCAGCGCAGCCGGGACTTGGGCAGGCCCATTCCCATCTACGGGTGCTCCCGCGGCTGCGTCCGCCGCTCTTCCAGCGGCTCCGTCAAGCGCAGACATCTTGTTTCCGTCCCCGTTAGTCTCTTTCCGGCTCCTCCTCTACAGGGGCGGGGTTTTGGCCTTCGCGCCTCCACTACTCGAGGAGACGCTCGAGCGGGAATTCTTCGCGCCCAAGATGGCGGCTTCTCCAAATATTCGGCCGGACACCTCCGGCGGTCACACAAGGCGCACTTCCACCAGCCGGTAGAACGGTAGGATCCTGTTCGTGACGCCAAGTTGTCGCGGGTGGAGGAGGGCACGCTGCACTCTCCCACTGCTCGGGTCCGGCCGCTGCTGCTCGGTGGTGGCTCGAGCGGTGGGCCGGATCCCGGGGACTCGAGCGGCGCTCCTCGCCCGTGAGTGAAAAGGGGTTGGGATTGATTGGTTGGTGGGGATTTGGTTATTGTCCGTGATGCCACCCACGGTTGTGGTGATATTGGTGACACCACCGCTGCTCTGGATGGGGATCCCAGGAGCGGTGACAGCTCCCAGCTTTGTTGTTAGTTCTCCCCTCCGTGGGTAGGGGGTTGGTTGTCCCGGGGCCCGGTGATGGGGTAGGAATGGTTGACAGGCGGGCTACGGGGCCTGGTGAGGTGCAGGGTCGCGGGGGCAGCGCTGTGCCGCACGGCACGGTGGTACTCACTCAGCCAATGATGAGGACACAGTTCTCGGTAAAACAAACGGCTGGATGGACGGGTCCCACAAGCGGCTGCGGTGTTGTTTATCCCGGCAGGTTGGTGGTGGCTGCCTTTCCCTGCACCTATGTACGGTAGATGGTTCCAATGGGTTCCCACCGGTAACCCTCTCCCCAGCTTGGATATGGGCTGGAGGAGCCCCTTTTGCCCGCAGGCTATGGCCCTGAGAAACGGTTGCCTTGGCGGTGGCGGTGTCTCTTTCTCTTGGTTGGACTGTTGCCTTCTGTCGGGACTTGGCTGTTGGGAAACCCAGGAGGTTCCCTTCACTAACGAATTCGGCAAATTCACGGCGACTCCTAGCCTTGCCGGGGTCCGTAAGCCCCTGCCAGATGGTGCTGGCTTCTCCTTGCGTACCGGTCCGGTACCGCCGGGCCACCGCCCGTCCACGGTCCTTACGGCAGGCTCCGATAGGCCACTCCTGCAGACGGTCACCACCGTCTGCCAACCTTGCTGTACCGCCCGGGCCATACACCCGGACCAACTTCAGGCTGCTCAGCTGCCACTTTCCTTCCTTCCACTTTCACTTCCCTCACTGAACTCCCCGCTTTTCCCGCCTCCAGGACTGTGAACTCCTCGGTGGGCAGGGCCAACCGCCTGGCCCACCCCCTGGTGTGGACATCAGCCCCTGGAGGAAGGCAACAAGGGTTTTGTGTCTGACTTCGGTGTGCCTGACCGGGAGTGTGGGGTGTGTGGGTGTTGTGCTCTGTGGCCCCTGGCTTGTCCAGGGCGCCACACCAGCCTGAATCCTGAACCTCTGTCCGTGCCAGCCTGTACCTGTGTCTGTACCCGCTTGCACCTGTCATCTTGTCTGCCTCAGCTGCACCTTTGTCCAATGTTGTGTGCCGGTGTCCTATGCCTGGTAATCTGTGCCTGATAACCTGGACCCTGACGATGGAGTTCCACCAGATATCCTGTCCCAGCGGCACCCATACCAGATTGCCTGTGCCTGATGTCCGTTGCCTGGTGACCTGAGCCTGATGACCAGTGCTGGAGTATCACCTGGTGTTCCACCTCTTGACATGCTCTTAGTTAAGCCACTCCCACCCATCTCCATCCCCGGCGGTAAGTCTACATTATATTATGTAAATGTGCTGCCCTCGCATCAGCAGCCAGGCTGCTCGAATCCGGATTTGCAGTGGCTCGGGAGGGCTCCGGACCCTGGGGTTGTGTGGCTCCTAAAACAAAGGGGGATTATGTACAGTTTGTGATGCCACCCGTGGTGCATGGTAAGGTGGAGTACCACCATTGCGGCTGGGAGTACCTGGTGGCGATGGTGTGGGCAGCCAGGTGTTTATCCCCTCCACGGGGAGGGGGGATGCCCCGGGACTCGGTGATGGTGACGGGAATGTGCCATTGGGGAGGTAAGGGTCACTTGCGTACTCACTCAGTCCAAGAACGCTGACACTGACAACTGTAGTAAAACAAAGTTCTGGACACCGCTGCCGCTGAGGGGGAGCACGCCTGAGTCCCATTTCTGTTGGTGTTGCCTGTTAGTCTGTGACCTTTTCCCGTGGCACCTTGTCTTCCAGTTGGTCCCATTAGTCTGAAACTAATCGGGTCCCGCTCCCCAGTGTGGCTGAGAGAGCTTGCTCTCAGGGTTCACGCTTAGGATTTTCTGGACTGTATAGTGGAAAATCCTATCCCCCTCGTTGCGCTAGTGCCCCGATTTTGGTGCAGTTGGAGAACGGATCTTGAAGGCTCCGTCCTCATCGGGTAAATTGTCAGGACGCCTGAAGCTACTCCGTGGCCTAGGGTCTACGAACCCCGTCGTGCCCTGGCCCCTGCCCGGTGATGGCACAAGGCAGCCGGCGTTCCTGCTCGACAGTCCGTGCCCCTTGTCATGATCCCCTGCAACCGGGGTCCAGCTCCTACCAGGCCCAGACCAACGCCTGCTACGTAGTAGTTCCAAGGAGCCCAGCTCCTGACCTCCTCTCTCTCTCTCCTCCAACACTACTCTCTATTGACTGTCTCCTGACACTTCTGACCCCCCCTTAACCAACCCCCCAAGTGGGCGACCCTGTTCCACTCAGGCCGTCCACTGGTGTGTATGGTGGGTGTGGTGCAGAGTGTTCCTAGGATTTTGATTAGCTGGTCTTGGCAACACCAATGATTAGGGACCCGTAACCAAGGAAGCGGTGAATATTGCGGTGAATATTGCACAGAAGGGCAGATTGCACAATACCCTGTGACGACCTGATAGGCCAGGGCGCCACATTCCCCCTTGGTTAAACGTAGCTCATCCCTGAGCTACAGAACATCAGAGGTTTATTATTTTTTATTTAAACTGTAGAAAAAGTAGAACAATTAACATTTTTATTTACACATACATCCCTCATCAGGGAGGCTTGTCACTTAAACGTTACGCAACATTTTTAGAGTTCATCTCCTCAACGGTGGGACCCTACCAGTTTCAGTGGTAACAGAGACTCAACCTGCTCCGTTGCAGCCTCTTCCCATGACAGTCCAGTCCCAATGTCCTGGATCCCATTAACCCGCCACCCAAACAACCTGACCCGCTGCATACCTATGGTGGGTCCGTGACCAGGTTAAGGTCCCAGGCGTTGTGATAGACGACTCTGGTGGGCACAGGAGATGCTATGTACAAAAACAAAAGTTCGTGTTGGTCACAACCAGTCCTATGACCGTGGTCCATTTTTACTATTTGTAAACTCAACGAAGTCCATGTACCGGGTGTACATATTTTAACAATCTTCTTGTAAATCAGGTAACTTGCACTCTTTTCATTTAAACCGGTTGATTAGACACTAAAGCCTGCTTTACACCTTTCAATTCTGCATACGATATCTTATGCAATGTGATACGCCCCCATCGTATGTGCGACACGTTCAATTTGTTGACCGTGTCGCACAAACGATTAATTGCTGTCACACGTATTTACCCTTCCATATGACCTTGATGTGGGCGGCGAACATCCACTTCTTGGAGTGGGAGGGACGTTCGGCGTCACAGCGACGTCACACGGCAGCCGGCCAATAGAAGCGGAGGGGCGGAGATGAGCGGGACGTAAACATCCCGCCCACCTCCTTCCTTCCGCATTGCCGGCGGGAGCCGCGGGACGCAGGTAAGATCTGTTCATTGTTCCCGGGGTGTCACACACTGCGATGTGTGCTGCCTCGGGTACATTGAACAACCAGACGTTCAATTTTTAGGTTTTGAACGACGTGTATGCGATGTATGGTTTTACATTCAATCGCAATCGCTCATAGCTGTCACATGCTACAACAACACTAACGATGCCGGATGTGCATCACTTACGACGTGACCCCGCCGACACATCGTTAGATTTGTTGTAGCGTGTAAAGCCCGCTTTATTTGCTAACATTTTGTATATAGAAACAATAAACTATGGAAAACAACAAACGAAACACCGATACCTAACAGTTCTGTGGCATCATTAAACCACTGGTACCGCTCACTGGGAGGCTGGTAATCAACAGCGGTAGCTGACACAACTTGCTCATTTACCATAGCGAGCCGTTTCACATCCAGGGCATACCAACCCCGCTCATTCCAGTGCCGCATGTAAGTGATTATCACCCCTGGCTCCAGGTAACGGCCCGGGTGGTCCCTCAGGAGATGTTGCTCTATATCTCTCCGAGTGACAAACACTTCCTCAGGGAGGCTTGCTTCCCAGAGGAAACCCCACCCCTTCTCAGGGTCGAAGCGTTGCACGTGGCCTTTTCGCTGCGGCCCTCGGACACGAAAGGTAGCTTTCCTCAAATTTTCCTTCTCCCTCTGGGCACGAGCAATGATCTCCAGCTGCCGCTGGTCTTGGGTTGTCATCTCCGGTTTCAGCTTTTGCTGGTGTCGTTCCCAGTAGGGGGCGTCAGCGTCTGGCCTCGGCTCCCTAACTGACTCTGGCTTTAGGTGTACTTCTACGGCCCCAACAGCCGTTGGGACGCCGTGCGGCAGTGGAACTGGTGGATCGTTACGCTCCACTTCCGCCTTGGCAAACTGAAGGACCGACTGCTCTGTAGCCGAGGTTGCAGGGTCCGGGTGCTCCACCTCTGAGGACGGACCCGGTAATAGGGCCGGGTCTGGTCTGGCCGGTGTCCGGATTACCACTGTCGTGACCGGGACAAGGGACAGAACTGAGGTTTCTACAGCTGGTGCATCATATGAAAGCACCGAAGGTTCCGCTGCAGGGGTAGCAGTGGGCAGCTCGGCGCCCACCGAGGACGGGGTTGGTGACAGTGGAGTGCTCACCACGAGCGGGGGCGGTCCGGTTCCCTCAGCCGCTGTGGCTGGATTTGGACAATCAGTAGGGACTGGGTAACCACTTACCCTCTCTTCACGTGGGATTTCGATCTCACGGGCTCGCACCGCCATCACCAGGTTCCTCATCTCTTCCCTCCAGTGATTCAAGATGAACAGGAACTGCATCCGCATTCTCCTGCACAGCTACTCTGTCTCCTCCTCGATCCAGGTCACGGTCCCGGGAACAGCACACTCCGGTGACCAGTCTCGCGCAGCCACCATCTTTCCTTTGCACTGCGCAGGAACGTTATGGCAGAGTCCTGGCATTCCTGCTTCTCTTCCGCTGTAGTTACATTCCGGCACGCCCCCTCGGTTTTCACTCAGCACTCCTTCGCGTGCTGTGGCCCTCTGGGAACCTCCGGTTCCGGCCTCACACTCAGGATGAAGGGCGGGGCTTCTGCTTCGCCCACTTTTGCGGGGAAGATGGCGTTTTGGAGCGAAAAGATGGCGGAAAATGGCAGAATTGGCGGGAAAAGAGATCTTGACTCATGGTTTTCGGTCTTCAAGGCGCACGTCACCCAGGTAAGTGGGTCCAGCTCGGATCCTGTTCATGACGCCAAGTTAATTTGAGGAGTGCCGCCCCCGCGTTAGCAGCCGGGCTGCTCGGATCCGGATTCGTGATGGCTTGGGAGGGCTCCGGACTCTGGGGTCGTGCGGCTCCTCAAACAAAAGGGGGTTATGTACAAGGGATGGTGTATAAAGTTTGTGACGCCACCCGTGATGCGTGGTAAGAGGTAGAGTACCACCGCTGCGGCTGGGAGTACCTGGTGGCGATGGTGTGGGCAGCCAGGTGTTTACCCCCTCCACGGGTAGGGGGGGATGCCCCGGGACTCAGTGGGTATTATTGTGGTATGTATCCACCTTCACAAAAGATGCTCCGACATATGTTTTCACATTCTATTTATTTTTTTACATCTGTCAGGAAAAACACAGGAGCAAACTCTGATCATGTGTTTTCACATTCTATTAATTTTTTACATCTGTCAGGAAAAACACAGGAGCAAACTCTGAACACTACCTTACACCAATGGAAGCTGTCGAGAAATTTCTGCAATTATTTCACAAAATGGCGCGTTTAAATGAAGCTTCTTCCACCAGTACTCGGCCAAATGTCCTGACAACAAATTTTGGGACGTGCCACGCATCTTTCTCAGTATTTCCGTCTTCACATGACCCCAATGCGCTTCAATGAGTATTAGCACCAGTTATCGGATCAACGAAATTCTGCTCATGATTGACGGTTTGATGCACATAATTGAACATGGGCCAGTTATTTATATTTCGATAAGCGGCCCACTGATCAGAGATGATCCTAGAACCAGGCGCAATGTGACGCTGAATAATAGGTCTCAACGTTGCTTCGTTACGGCGAAGGACGTGAAACATGCATAATTCTTGCTCGCCATTTGCATGCTTCCACACCATGCCAAAGATCCATGGACCAACGATGCGGTTTCCAAAATTCTGGCGAGCTGGAGGGGCACGATTTCCAAGTAGCAACCAGGTTACTGGAGCATATCAGAGTATCTTTTGTGGAGGTGGATACATGCCACAATATTTGGATCAAAACTGACTGCTCTTAGGTTAGTGGATACATACTGGAGCATGTCAGAGTAGTTAGTGGATACATACTGGATGTCAGAGTATCTTTTGTGGAGGTGGATACATGCCACAATAATACCGACTCAGTGATGGTGACGAGAATGTGCCATTGGGGAGGTAAGGTTTACTTGCGTACTCACTCAGTCCAATAACGTTGACACCGACAACTATAGTAAACCAAAGTTCTGGACACCGCTGCCACTGAGGGGGAGCATGTATGGGTCCTGTTTCTGTTGGTGTTGCCTGTTAGTCTGTGACCTTTTCCTGCGGCACCTTGTCTTCTAGTTGGTCCCTTTAATCTGAAACTAATCGGGTTCCGCTCCCCAGTGTGGCTAGCTGAAGGAGCTTGCTCTCAGGGTGTACGCTTGGGATTTTCTGGACCATATAGTGGGAAGTCCTATCCCCCTCGTTGTGCTAGTATCCTGATTTTGGTATGGGTGGAGAATGGATCTTAAAGGCTCTGTCCTCGTCGGGTAAATTGTCAGGACACCTGAAGCTACTCCCGGACCTAGGGTCCACGAACCCCGTCGTGCCCTGGCCCCTGCCCGGTGATGGCACAAGGCCGCCGTCTGTCCTCCTCGACAGTCCGTGCCCCTTGTCACGATCCCCTGCGACCAGAGTCCAGCTCCTAACAGGCCCAGACCAACGTCTGCTACCTAGTAGTTCCAAGGAGCCCAGCTCCTGACCTCCTCTCTCTCTCTCCTCCAACACTACTCTCTACTGACTGTCTCCTGACACTCCTGATCCCCCCTTAACCAACCCCCCAAGTATGCGACCCTATTCCACTCAGGCCGTCCACTGGTTTGTCTGGTGGGTGTGGGGCAGAGTGTTCCTAGGATTTTGATTAGCTGGTCTTGGCAACACCAATGATTAGGGACCCGTATCCAAGGAAGAGGTGGATATTGCACAAAAGGGCAGATTGCACAATACCCTGTGACGACCTGATAGGCCAGGGCGCCACATAAAAATAGAAAAAATCCTTATTCTCACCTATCCACTTCTGCCCACCATTACCACCAGTGCTCATCACTAGAGATGAGCGAGTACCATTATATTCGTAATTGCTATACTCGTAATGAGTACTTTGTAATACTCGCATATTCGTTCTCAATAGCGAGTACATTGCATGTCAATGAGAAATGGGAGTCATTTTCTGCTGGACCCAACAAAGAGGTCTGGGGGCCTGAGGAAAAGACTAAAATGGATGGGAAAGTGATGAAACTGAATGGGGAGAGCCTGGAGAATATGCCTGCACGCATTTCTGACTCATATAGTTTCTGAGATACCTGAAGACACACAGAAGAACATTTCCATGGATAGCATTTTTGCAATGTGCGGGTTTAGGTTTTGTACCTGTGGGTGCGTGGCTGGGTATTTACGCTTCCTTTCCAAACTCTCAGGCACGGACAACTAGACGCCTCACTGGGACAAGAAAGTGGATGTAATAATAATAATAATCTTTATTTCTATAGCGCCAACATATTCCGCAGCGCTTTACAATTCAGGAGGATCATATACAAACAAGTAACAGTTATAGAAATACAATATTTAGAGGAAATAAAAAAGAAAAAACTCAACCCTGCTCGTGAGAGCTTACAATCTACAATGAGATGGGGGGGGAGAGGCAAGGTTCAAGTGTTTATTTACAATGACAATCCAGCCATCTCACGGAAATGGGGGATAGATAATGGTTTCCTGGACCAGTGGGCCAGAGCCTTGAGATGCCTTTGGGTGCCATGGAGTTTGATGTGGAGTTATGTTGTGAGACTTTGTAGAGGGACTATGTGAATCGAATCTGATTAGGGAGTGTGATAGGCCGCCCTAAAAAGATGCGTCTTTAGGGTGCGTCTGAAGCTGAGTAAGTTGGGATTTGTCCTAACTTCTTGGGGTAGAGCGTTCCAGAGGGTTGGTGCAGCTCGGAAGAAGTCTTGGATCCGGGAGTGGGAGGTTCGAATCAGTGTGGATGTTAGTCGAAAGTCGCTTGCAGAGCGTGGAGAACAGGTGGGATGATAGACAGAGAGGAGGGTGGAGATGTAGGGGGGTGCCGCACTGTGGAGAGCTTTGTGGGTGAGAACAAGCAGTTTGAATTGGATCCTGTGATATATGGGCAGCCAGTGAAATGACTGGCACAGAGCAGAGGCATCCGAGTAGCGGTTAGCCAGATAGGTGACCCTGGCTGCTGCATTAAGGATGGACTGTAGAGGAGAGAGTCTAGTTAGGGGGAGACCAATTAATAGAGAGTTACAGTAGTCAAGGCGAAAGTGGATCAGGGCCACGGTGAGGGTTTTTGTCGTTTCCATAGTGAGAAAGGGGCGGATTCTAGAGATGTTCTTGAGGTGCAAGCGGCAGGAGTGGGCAAGAGATTGTATGTGGGAGGTAAAGGAGAGATCAGTGTCAAGTATAACCCCCAGACAGCGGGCCTGCTGCCTAGGACTTATCGTTGTGCCACACACAGAGAGGGAGATGTCAGGTTTAGGAAGGTTGGAGGATGGAGGAAAAAGAAGAAGTTCAGTTTTGGAAAGCTTAAGTTTCAGATAGAGAGCAGACATGATGTTGCAAACTGCAGTCAGGCAGTCACTTGTGTTCTGTAGTACAGCGGGGGTGAGCTCAGGGGATGAGGTGTATAGCTGTGTGTCATCAGCATAAAGATGGTACTGGAAGCCAAATCTGCTGATGGTCTGTCCAATTGGGGCAGTGTAGAGGGAGAAAAGAAGAGGGCCAAGGACTGAACCTTGAGGGACCCCATCAGTGAGAGGGAGAGGAGAAGATGTGGAGCCAGCAAATGATACACTGAATGAACGGCCAGAAAGATAGGAAGAGAACCAGGAGAGCACAATGTCCTTTAGGCCGATAGAATGGAGCATAGAGAGAAGGAGACTGTGGTCAACAGCAGCAGAAAGGTCAAGAAGAATAAGCAGAGAGTGGTCACCGTTACGTTTTGCTGTCAATAGGTCATTGGTCACTTTGACAAGGGCAGTTTCTGTTGAGTGTAAAGGGCGGAAGCCAGACTGTAAAGGATCTAGAAGAGAGTGAGTGGAAAGGTAGCATGTGAGGCGAGAGTAGACCAGGCGCTCCAAGAGTTTGGAGATGAAGGGGAGATTGGAGACTGGTCTGTAGTTGCTTGTGCAGGACGGATCGAGAGAAGGTTTTTTTAATAATGGAGTAATGATAGAGTGTTTGAGGGAGCAGGGGAAGATACCCGAAGAGAGAGAGAGATTGAATATTTTAGTTAGGTGAGTGGTGACAACCGGAGAGAGTGTCTGGAGTAGAGGTGTGGGGAAGGGATCAGTAGGGCAAGTGGTAGGACGAGAGGAGGATAGGAGCCTGGAGACTTCCTCCTCTGTGACTGGGTCAAATGTGGAAAGTGAGCTGGATGGGATATGGGGATGGATTGGATTCACAGCGCTTGGTGGCTGGGAGCTGATCTCTTGGCGGATGTTTTCTATTTTCTCTGTAAAATACGAGGTCAGGTCATCAGCATGAAGGGCTGTGACAGGGGTCTGTACTTTGGGACTGAGGAGGGAGTGAAAGGTGTCAAAGAGCTTTTTTGGATTGTTGGCAAGTGAGGAAATAAGGGTGGTGAAGTAGGTCTGTTTGGCGAGGTGAAGGGAAGAGTTGTAGGTCCTTAACATGAACTTGTAGTGGATGAAGTTTTCTGGTGTGCGGTTTTTCCTCCATAGGTGCTCGGCACTCCTGGAGCATCGCTGAAGAAATAGAGTTTGGGATGTGAGCCAGGGCTATTTTACTTTGTGTTTGGTCTTTCTGAAGGTGAGGGGCGCTACTTGGTCTAATGTAGTCATTGAGTGTGTCATTGTAGTGCTTTACAGCCATATTAGGACAGGAAAGTGAGGAGATAGGGGACAGTGATGCTTGTAAAGAGTCTGAAAGTGTCTGAGAATCGATGGCCTATAGGTTTCTGAATGTGTGATTGGTGGGAGTGTGCTGGGATGGGCAAGGGTTTGTGAGTTTGAAGGAGAGGATGTTGTGGTCAGAGAGGGGAAGAGGTTAGTTGTCAAAGTCAGAGATTGAGTAGAGGCGGATAAAGACCAGGTCAAGGGTGTTACCTTCTTCATGTGTCTCAGAGGATGAGAGTTGTGAGAGGCCAAGGGAGGTGGTGAGAGATAGAAGCTGGGATGCAGATGGGGAGGAGGGGCTGTTTATCGGGATGTTAAAGTCTCCTAGGATAAGGATTGGTAACTCTGAGGACATGAAGTGTGGCAGCCAGGCTGAAAAGTGGTCAAGGAACTGGGTGGGTGAGCCTGGTGGATGGTATATGACAGCTACTCTGAGGGGAAGGGGATGGAAGAGCCTGATGGTGTGGACCTCAAAGGATGGGAATGAGAGTGATGGAGCTGGGGGGATGACCTGGAAAGTGCATTGTGGAGACAGGAGTAAACCGACTCCACCACCATGTCTGTTTCCAGGTCTTGGTTAATGGGAAAAGTGTAAACCACCATGAGAGATGTCAGCAGGTGAAGTAGTGTCAGAATCCGGAATCCAGGTCTCAGTGAGGGCTAGCAGATTAAGAGAGTTATTGAGAAAGAGATTGTGGATGTAAGGAAGCTTGTTACATATGGACCGTGGATTCCAAAAAGCACAATTAAAAGAGGGAAGTGAGGGTGTACAACTAATGTTAGTAAGGTTAGCAGGGTTTCTATGGGAGGTAGGGGAGGGGGTAAAGTTAGCATGGGGTGGCCCGGGATTGGGAGAGATATCACCTGAAAGAAGTAGGAGTAGAAGGAGAAAGATCAGATGATTTTTGGACTTGTGGCATGGCTTTTTGTGTAAGTCCCTGGAGCTTGATTGAATGAGATTATTAAGATAGGTGAAAAGAGCCTGGGAGCTGTGCATAGGAGAGGGGAGGAGAGAGGGACTGATGTGGTTGATGTTTGCTGTGTCTGTGCAATCACAGCTTGTGAGCATGATGTATGAGCGCCTGCTTCCTTGACAGCAGATTGTGAAGGATGTAGCACTGGTGACATGGCAATGGTTTGACCCGCAGACACAAATTTGGTACCCTGGTGTTCTGCGCACCTACTGTCTGTCTGCAGTTTCCAACGTCATGTCTGCTCTCTAGTTAAAACTTAGCTTTTTGTCACACCCCAGGGCAGCCGGGCTGCTCGGATCCGGGCAGTCCGTACCTCGAGGGGTCCTGGATCCGGGGGCACCGTCGACCAGTTTTAAAAGAAAAATAAAATAATCAAAATAGTCCGACTAGGCCACTCACGGTGTTTGGCCAGGGATGGTAGGGTTGACGCTGCGGGTTGCCGCTGGGGAAGATGGATGGGGCTGCATGGGTGGTGGAGCCCTCCACGAGTAGTGATTTTCCCCAGGGGTAGGTGAGGGTAAACATGGAGATGCAGGGAAATAACTCAGTCCAGACAGGGGAGTGCAGTTTGGTCGTTTTACTTACAGCTGGGTTCACACACTGGAGACGTGCTGGATTCCAGGTGCGCCCGAGTCCTGTGTCTCTGTGTCAGCTGACCTGGGGCCACTCGCCCACCGATGCACTTGTGTGTGTGCGTGTGTGTGTGTGTGGGTCCTCCCTGGCGTGGAGCACTTGGAGGTCCGCCTGATGTCTCGGTCCTGCCGCAGGCAGCTTGGACTATTTAAGGGAATATGTCCCAGTACTCCCTTTGCTGCTAATGCCTCAGACGTTAGTGGTGACAGATGAGTCCTGGAAACCCACCCGCCTGGCAGAGTTAACAGATGGCTTGAAGTCCCGGTCTGTTCTGGGATCTGCATCCCATGCGTGCAAAGTACTGGGAGCCCTGGATTTCTACTCCCACAGGATTCCACTGTCCTTGGAGCTTGATCTCCCACTCTCCAGCTACTTTCTCCTCTGAGAGGCTGATCTTTCTCCTCACGTCCTGGCGGTGTCTTTACTACTACTCCACCGACTTTCTTACTCCTCACTTTTCTTCCTCTTTCTCTGGGTCTCAAGATTCCTTTGCCTGTCTTGACACCTTTGCTGTCAACTCTCTGCTCCTTACTACTGCTCACTTCAACAACTACCACTCTACTCTCGCCTTCATTTTCACCAACTCCCCTCCTGGCTACTCACTCCTCCCCCAGGTCTGGTCCCTCCCTCCCCAGTTGGATGCCTGTTAACTCACAGTACCCAGCCCTGTCACCTGGTTCTAAGTGTAAGTGTCCTGGTGTGCTGGTGTGTGTACTGACTGGCACAGTTATGTAGGAACCGAGCTGTTACAGTGATGTTACCTTGTTTTGTGACACCTGGTTACCACAGGGGTGTCATATTTCCAAAACTGAACTACTTCTATTCCCTCCATGTTCTAACCTCCCCTCTGGGTGTGAGGTATTACGATAATAACTCCTAGGCAGCAGGCTCGCTGTCTTGGAGTTATGCTCGACACCAATCTCTCCTTCACCTCCTACACACAATCTCTTGGCTGCCCCTGTCGCTTGCACCTCAAGAACATCTCTAGAATCCGAACCTTTCTTACCATGGAAACTACAAAAACCCTCACTGTGGCGCTCATCCACTCCCACCTTGACTTCTGCAATTCTCTATTAATTGGTCTCCCCGTAACTAGACTCTGTCCTCTACAGTCCATCCTTAATGCTGCAGCCAGGGTCACCTATCTGACTAACCCTTAATCGGATGCTTTTGCTCTGTGCCAGTCATTGCACTGGCTGTCCGTATATCACAGGATCTGTGCCGCCCCCATGCCTGGAGTAGCCGGCCTGCTCAGATTCGGACCCGCTGTGTGGCTCCAGGGATCCGCCGGACCCGGGGGTCACGCGGACACGCCAAATGAAAAGGGGGACATAGTTGTACATGACGCCACCCATGGTGTGTGGTGAAGTGGGACACCCGGGGGAGATGTAGTGGCAGCTGGATGTTAACCCCTCCATGGGTAGGGATGGTTGCCCCGGGACCCAGTGTCTCTGTGATGCCCTGGACTAGCCAGGTAGTCAGAGGTAGGCCCTTACACTAACACCTCCCCCCTCAGTAAGGTGACAGCAGCCAACCTACAAAAACCTTGTCACCTCCCGCCAGGTTTGATGTTCACACCAGGGGGGTCGGAGCCAGGCAGTTGGCTCCGCCCACCGAGGAGTTCACAGGCCCTGAGGCAGGAAAACGAGAGATTAAAGTTTTGACAGTGAAGTGGAGTGGAGTTCAATTGCAGACCTGTGCCCAGGTCTGCCATAGTCTCACACCAGGTGTCTGGGTTGGAGCCCAGTCACCTCTGGCAAGGAGGCTGACGGTGGTGGCCGCCTGCAGGAGCTGGGATTATGGTCGGTGGAACCGTAAGGGACCGGGATCGGGTGGTAGCCCGCTGGTACCGAACCGGGGAACCGATTGGAAACCGGAGCACCAGGAGGGGTACTCAGACCCAGTACGAGGCCTAAAAACAACTGGACCGAGTCAAATCAACTGATTGAGGACTGGACTTTAGGCCCTTTCCCACCTAAGACCCGACTGAAGACAACAGCCCAACCATAGGGGTAGAAAGCCACCGCTCAGGCATTGAGACCCGACGGGCCAGCGTCTGCTGGAAAAAGGGCTCTACCGGCACATACCAGGCTGGGAACTAGACTACCGTTGCTCAGGTGTAGGAGTCATCATTTCTACAAAAGTGAGGTGCAGGAGAAAGGCGGAAACCACCAACCTAAAAAGGGGAAAAGCGCAGCTGTGGGCACCGTCCACCATCTTGTTTGGTTTACCAGAGACTCCAGCATGTTTTTAATAGTGAGTACAACAGTGCCTTCGGGCCGCGCGCCGCACCTCACCGACATGCCAGCACTCATCCAATCCCCTGCCTCAGCACCTCCCTCGGGCCCCCGGGACCATCATCCCCCTACCCACGGAGGGGTCAACACCAAGCTGTGCAACACCGTCCCCGGGAGCCTAGTCAATGGCAGCGGTGGTGTCCATCCATTCACCACAACCCGTGGGTGGCGTCACAAACTCAAATCTCCAACAAACAACCGCGGCTCCGGCCGTGGACCTCCCCACCGAAGTTCCTACGTGTAGCGCCAACACCCCCCTTTCAGAGTGACGTGACCCCCTGGGACCATGAGAAGCTCGAGCCACCCACCGGCGAGCACGGATCCAAGCTCCTCGGCAGGCGGCCGAGCCCTGGGGCGGTACATCTCTGTGCAGGGTATGGCGATGGCAAGGGCCTGCGCGCCCAGACGTACCAAGGGGTGTTTGGTTATTCACAATTAAATGAATCACATGGGTCTTTTGGTAAACCAAGGTGCTGGTGGTCGGCCGCCGCGGCCAGTTGTACTCTGGTCCCCCCACCCGGGCTGGTGGTCACCGTCTTTTCCTCTGCACTAGTTCTGTTGTTTGTTTAGACTTCGCAGTATGGAACACAGGAGTCCACTCCCGGCTTTTTGTGTACCTGAGGAGCCGTGCCCGCTGACGCTGACCCGTGGGATCTATAGGCCCTGGCGGTTGCCCTATCCCTCTCTGTGGGTGGTTGTCTGTTTTTGGGACTTTGGTTGGGACAGGATCTAAAATCCTGCCCTCAATCGGTTGATTAGCTAGGCTGTTGATTCCAGTCCTGGCTTCACGGTCCGAGTACCCCCTCTGTGCACGGTTTCTGGGTCGGGTCTCTGGTGTCGGTACCGGCGGGCTCCAACCCTGTCCCGGTCCACCTCGGATCTCCAGCTGCCATCTTCCCATCGCCTGCCGACTGGGACCACCGTCTGCCACCTAACCAAGGTACCAGGGCTCCAACCCTGGCACCGTTCAACTTGAGCTTCTCCTCCGCTGGAGCTACACCTAGCCCCAGCTTCCAGTCCTCTCAACTTGAACTCTAACTTCAAACTACTCACTTGAGCTATTGACTTGAACTACTGACTTGAACTACTGTTTTTCCCGCCCCGGGCTGTCTAGACCCCTAGGTAGGCGTTTCCTAACCACCTGGTCCCGCCCACTGGTGTGCCTGTCTTGCCCTGAGGGGGGGTGACTAGGGTTTCAGGTCGGCTGTATGTAACCCTGTGAGGGAAGTTGTTATGCGGGGGGCCTAACGTGTGACTACCTGGTTTTGCCAGGGCGTCACAGGATCCAATTCAAATTGCTTGTTCTCATCAACAATGCTCTCCACAGTGCGGCACCCCCACATCCCTACCCTCATCTCTGTCTATCACCATACTCATTCTCTACGCTGCGCAAACGACTTTTGACTAACATCTACACTAATCCAAACCTCCCACTCCCAGATCTAAAGGCTGCTTTACACGCTACAATTTCACATGCGATCTCGTATGTGATGTGACACGCCCAGATTGTATATACGATCTGCAGAGATCGTACATAGGTTGTCTAGGAGCCATCACACGTGCATATTCTATACGATGTCACATCGATCAATATCTCGTTAGATCTAGGAGATCGTGTTTACGATGACACCCAGCATATTAATCCCCTTTTCCGGAAATGAAAAATCAATGTCCAAGAGACCCAATGTATGACGCCGCCAAAGAAACGCACTAATGTCTCAGATGAGCACGCACACAAGATTTAAACCGGACCGAAGACGGAGATAAATGATCAAAATTACCCGAGTTGCGTACGCCTTATAAAGCACAAAGGATAATTCGTTACGCAGTTGGTAACACCATTCATAACGTTGGGCGTAAGGCATGGCGTGTAAAGACACGCCCGCGTCACATATGACGTACATAAGAACGATGATGCTCATCATTGGTATGGTGTCACACACTACAATATACCGGTTTCATTCAACAAGGCGAACAATATTTAGAAAATGAACGACGTGTATGCGATCAACGTTTTTACGAACAGTCAGGGTTGCAGGTAGGTGTCACACGCAACTACGTAACGAACGATGCCGGATGTGCGTCACTTACGACGTGACCCCGCCGACACTTCGTTAGATCTATAGTAGCGTGTAAAGCCCGCTTTAGTCTTCTGCCAAACTGCACCAATCTTTCTGGAATGCTCTGACCCAAGAAACCAGGACGAACCACAATTTGCTCAGCTTCAGTTGCTCCCTAAAAACACATCTTATTAGGGTGGCTTATCACACTCCCTAATCAAATTAAATTCACATAGTCCCTTCACGACTTCTCACAACATAACTCTCCATCAAACTCTACTGCACCCAAAAGCATCTGAAAGATTGGCTGACTGGTTCAGGCAGCCTTTATCTATCCTCTGTTTCTTTGAGATGGCTGGATTGTCATTGGAAATGAGCAGTACACCTGTACCTTGTTCCCCCCACAACCTCATTGTAGATGTGAGCTCTATGAGCAGGTTTGTCTTTTTTGCTCTAATTATTGTATTTTCTATAACTGTTAATTACTTGTTTATGAGCCTCTGAATTGTAAAGCGCTGCAGAATATGTTGGCACTATGTAAAAAAAGATTATTATTATTATTGTTAATATTATTATTATTATTACTTGGGTGCTTGGCTGTCACGTGGTTCCGCATACTGGTGGTGCTCAGGTTGCTTTTTCCCTGGCCTCTGCTCAACTTGGATGGCAGATGCTACAGATTACAATGTTTTTCTCTGAAGGATTTTCAGAAAAAAAACTCGCAGACAGCGGCTGACCATCCCCTTGCCCTGACTTGGGCCACATTGGGGGTGCTCTTTGGATCAGTTGACCCAGTTCTCATTCTGGGCAAACCATTACCCCTTGGTGCCTTGGTGTTGGTGCTACATATCCATCTTCCTCTGTCAGATCAGTCAGATCAGTGGCCTCATCATCGACCACCTCGTCCTCCATTTCATGCTCTTTCCCAGTTTAGATTATAGGCTGGCCTAATGGAAACTGTGTCTCATCATCGTTAACTTCCACCTTTGGAGACAGTAAATCATATTCTTCAAAGTGGCTTTCTTCTGGCCATAGGTCCTCAAATACTTGCGCATCAACGTACACCACCTCCTCACATCCCTCTTCAATGCTGCATGGTGAGAGGCCAGAGCCAACCAAAGGATATGCACAAAACAGATCCTCGGAGTGGCCAAGCTTGAGGTCATATGTCTTCTGTGACTAATGAAGGGGAAAGGAAGGAGGACCAGGTTGAGGATTGGATGGGCCAGCCTTTTGTTTATCCACAGTACACTGTGTGGTCATGGAAGATTTAATGGTCCTTGAGAAATGTAAAGAAACCTTGTCTGCCATCTAAGATAGAATCTGCTCTCGCTATTCTGGCTTACATATGTCGCGCTCAGGGATATGGGGTACTCGGTCCCGGGCAGAGTCTCTCTTGGGAATGTCACAGTGGTGGCCGTTGCCCGGTTCCATGCCCTGGGCCCTTTTTGTAATGGGGTTGTATTTACAGGGGATTAGAGTAATTTTCATACGTGACACCACTTGTGGTGTTGCGGCTATAGGTATGGAGCCGCTGCTGCAAAATGTCACTACTGGGGCTGGTGTTAATTGCAGCCTGGATGGAGGGCCCTCTGCAAGCAGGGTCAGGCCCCAGAGGATGGGTGATGTGACGGGCGTCGGAAGAAGGTAGTCCACAAAGAGGTATAGTGCAACTGGTTTTTACTCACTACTGGTTGATGGTAACAGGTTACCCAAGGCCGGCTAATTTCACCTCCAGGTCCCCTTCGTCCCAGTGCCAGTTTAATATTCTGGTTCCTTCTTCCCCTGCACCTGTCTCAGGTAAACGAGTCCCCGTGGCATAGAGAAACTGGGGGTCCCCGTCCGGTGGTTTGCCCACTTCTGTCCGCCTGATGGTAGCGTGAACCCTGTGGGGTTGGAGTCTCTGGTCCTGTCCCCGGTTCTTTCTTTGCTACTGAGACTATGGATTCTTAGGATCAGCGAGGTCCTTGATGGTTCCCTCACTGTGGAGGTGTTAACAGGTCGGCTTGAAGCTCTTTCCAGTCCTAGGGTCCTTTACGCCGTCAGTGCATAGTTCTGGGAGTACTCCACCGTACTCCACCGGGAACTACTCTTCTGGGTACCAGGTTACTGTTAACCTGAGCCAGGACGTCACTTCACTCCCACCTTCACTCCTCACCTGCTACAGTCTGACCTCCCTACTCTCTACAGTCTGCCCCTCCCACGTGGTCAACTAGTGGACTGGTCTGGCTTCACCTCTAGGCAGCCATCCATTTGTCCGACCCTAGCTAAGTACCATTGTATGGGGTATTGTTGGGGAAAAACTGGGATTACCTGGGTTTTTAGTGTTACGGCACTGGTCTCCCGGGACCCGAGGGGGTCGCAGAATGACATGGAGGAGGGTAAACACAATGCTACAATAGGCGTATTGTAAACTGCTATGGATATGTATTCCATCATCTGAGTCTCAATGGGGGAGGGACTGCCCAAATGTATCAGTTACAGCAGTCCTTCCCAAACGTACGTTACTGGGCCACCTCAGGGCCCTCACCAAACTCAGCTTTCCAGACACCTGCAGGGCCTCTAAAAGCTTGAATTAAGAGCCACAGAATGATACAGAAGAGGAGGAGGGTAAAGCCCAATGCCACAATGGGCACATTGTAAACTGCTATGGAATATGTATTCCATCATCTGAGTCTCAATGGGGGAGGGACTATCCAAATGAATAACTAAGAACAGTCCCTCCCAAACTTATGTGACTGGGCCACCTCAGGGCCCTGACAAAACTCAGCTTTCCTGACACTTGCCGTGCCCTCTGAAAAATTGAATTGAGGGCCGCAGAATGATATGGAGGAGAAGGAGGAGGAGGGTAAAGCCCAATGCTACAATGAACGCATTGTAAACTGCTATGGATATGTATTCCATCATCTGAGTCTCAATTGTGGAAGGACTGCCCAAATGTATAATTTACAGCAGTCCCGTCCAAACGTAAGTTACTGGGCCACCTCAGGGCCCTCACCAAACTCAGCTTTCCTGACACCTTCAGACCCTCTAAAAGCTTGAATTGAGGGCCGCAGAATGATATGGAGGAGGAGAAGCGGGAGGGTAAAGCCCAAGGCTACAATGGGCACATTGTAAAGTGCTATAGAATATGTATTCCATCATCTGAGTCTCAATGGGGGGAGGGACTGCTCAAATGTATATGTAGTGCCTCATGGGACCTCGGGGTTACTCATCACCAGGCCAGTGTTTTTGTGGTGTTGCTGTGAATGGCCTGACTCGGCTCCATGGTGTCGTTGGCTACATGTAAAAGACAAACAAGCGGGTGCAAGATTTAAAGGAGGGATAGAGGGAGGGTGAAGGGTTCCTGGGAAGCATGTTGTGACGCCCTGGCCTATCAGGTCATCACAGGACATTGTGCAATCTGCCCTTCTGCATGGTGTCCATCTCCTCCTGGTTACGGGTCCCTGGCCTTTGGTGTTGCTAAGAATGAGCCAATCAAAAACCCTAGAAACACTCTGCACCACACTCACCAGACACACCAATAGGTAGCCTGAAGGGACTAGGGCCACCCACTTGGGGAGTTGGTAAGGGAGGGTCAGGGGTGTTAGGAGTAGTTCAGTCGATTGGTGACTCTCGAGAGGAGAGGTCACAAGTCGTTGGAGGAGGTTAGGAGCTGGGCTCCTCAGCTACTGGGTGGCAGACGTTGGTCTGGGCCTGGTAGAAGCTGGAACCCCGGTCGTAGGGGATCGTGTCAAGGGGCACGGAACTGCCGAGGAGGGCAGCCAGCGGCCTTGAGCCATCTACGGGCAGGGGCCAGGGCATGGCGGGGTACATGGACCCTATGCCGGGAAGTAGCTTCAAGCATCCTGGTCTTTTACCCGACGAGGGCAAAAACTTCATGACTCGTCCTCCACCCGCTCAAAAATCGGGGAACTAGCGCAACGAGGGGGATAGGACTTTCCCAATACACAGTCCAGAAAATTCCAAGCGTGAACCCTGAGAGCAAGCTCACTCCGTTAGCCATACGGGTGAGCGGGACCCAACTAGTTTCACACTACAAGGGCCAACCAGTAAAGAGAGTGCCAAGGAAAAGGTCACAGGCTAACAAGCAACACCATCGGGCACGGATCCCAGCGTACTCCCTACTTGCTACAGCGGTGCTAAGAATTCCAGTTTACAAGTTGTCGGTGTCAGTGTTATTGGACTAGATGAGTATGCGGTGACCCGTTCCTCTCCAACGGCGCTCCCCTTTCACCACCACCAAGCACCGGGGCACTCTTCCTCTACCCACGGAGGGGTTAAACACCTAGCTGCCAAACCATCGCCAACAGGTGCTCTCCAAAGCAGCGGTGGTACTATACCTTACCACGCATCGTAGGTGGCGTCACAAACTCTCATAACAAAATCCCTTGTATATACCCCCCTTTCATATCGAGTGTCCGCGCGGCCCCTCCCGGGTCCGGGGATCCCTCAAGCCACCGCGGATCCAGATCCGAGCAGCAGCCCAGCTGCTGGCACTGGGGCGGTACACCTCGAAACTTCTGGCATCACGAATAGGATACGAGCAGGACCCACTTACCTGAGTGACGTGCGCCTTGAAGTCGAAAACCGCAAGTCAAAATTCCCCTTCCCGACAATTTCGCCATTTTCCACCATCTTTTCGCACCAAAACGCCGTCTTCCCTGAGAAAGTGCGCAAAGTCTAAGCCCCGTCCTTCATCTTGCATGTCAGGCCGGAACCGGAAGTTCCCAGAGGGCAACAGCGCGCAAAAGAGTGCTGAGTGAAAACCGAGGAGGCGTGCTGGAATGTAACAACAGCGAAAGCAGAGCAGGGACGCCAGGACTCTGCCATAAGGTTCCTGGACAATGCAGAAGATGGCGGAGCGAGACTGGTCACTGGAACGTGCTGTTCCCGGGACCGCGACATGGAGAGAGGAAGAGACAAACAACTGTGCAGGAGAATGCCGACGCATTTCCTTTTTATACTGAACCACTGGAGGGAAGAGATGAGCAGCCTGGCGATGGCGGTGCGAGCCCGTGAGATGGAAGGCCCACGTGAAGAGAGGGTAAGCGGTTACCCAGTCCCTACTGATTGCCCAAATCTGGCCACTGTGGCTGAGGGATCCGGACCGCGCCCGCTCACAGCAAGCATTCCACCGTCACCTACCCTGTCCTCGGCGGACGCCGAACTGCCCACACCAATCCCGGCAGCGAAACTCGCAGTATTAGTGTATGAGTCTCCAGCTACAGAAGCCCCGGTCTCGACCATCATCTCAGTCATGACAGCGGTCGTCCGTGCCCCGGTCAGACCAGACCCGGCCGCATCACCGGACCCGTCCTCAGAGTCAGAGCACCTGGACCCTGCAACACCGGCTGCGGAGCAGTCGGTATCTTTGCCTATCGCTGCGGAAGCAGAGCCTGAAAATCTACCGGTTCCGCTGCCGCGTGGAATCCCGACGGCTGTTGGGGCCGCAAGAGTCCATATCAAGCCAGAGCCAGTTAGGGAGCTGAAGCCGGACGCTGACATCCCCTACTGGGAACGACACCAGTGCTAGTTGCAAGCCGAGATAACAACCCGAGACCGGCGACGACGGGAGCTTGCCGCCCATAACAGAGCAGAAAAGGAGCAAGTGAGAAGCACTGCTTCCCGGGTTCAGGGACCGTGGTGCCGTGGCCTTGTGGATTGATTTGACCCCAAGCAGGGGTGGAGTTTTATCCGAGAAGCAGACCTTGCAGCGCAGGTGTTTGTGTCCCGGCGGGACGTGGCCCAGCACCTCCCTTGGGGGCACCCTGAGTGCAACCTGCAACCCGAAGAAATGGTTACCTATACCCAGCACTGTGGGGAGCAGGGCTGGTATGCCCTAGAGGTAATGTTTAAAGAAGGGTTTGTGTCGGCGTCAGTAGCACGTAGTCATAAATAGAGATGAGCGAACCTCTAGAGGCTCGAGTTCGACTCGGTTCGTCGAACGGAGTCCGCGTTCGAGTTCGGTTTGGCAAGCCATTCGACGAACCTCTCGAACCCCATTGAAACCAATGGGAGGCAAACACAAACACATAAAAACACATTATAAATGTACACATACAGTTAATAAACATTGCCATAACACTTACCTGTCCCCGCAATGCGTCCTTCACTCTGTCTCCCGCTGCTTTTCTTTCCGATAATCACTGCGTCCTCCCGGTAACCAGCACCAGCACAGGACCTATCGTGACGTCAAAATAGTCATGTGACCAGTCACTTGTCTATTATCTCATTGGCTACAGACTGGTCACATGGCTTTGACGTCATGCTAGGTCCTGTCTGTGCATCTCTCCAGTACACGGTGATTATTTGTGTATCTCCGTGTACCGGCGACATGCTCTGGCACAAGGTCGACTCCCCGTTCTGCTTCCCCGTTCCGTTATTCACCAGCTGCCACAGCCGGTCAACAACAGAGATCACCGTTGCTATAGCAACGCGCCTGTCAGCGGTGATGTCACTGCTTACAGGCAGCAGTTTCTGGTCACTCACAGAGTGAAAAGCCTGCACGGGAACAGCAGCGTCTTCTTCCCATGCAGCGCTGCTGATATAGCAGAGCTGCATGGGTTGAAGGAGAAAGAAGACAGAAGAGCAGGATCGTGGAGGGATAAGAGGGAGTAATAAACATGGAGTCTCTAAGTGTGTCTGTGTATTTATTTCTATTAAAGTATTATTTTTCTGTGTGGAGTCTTTTTTTTTTTTAATCCTTTATTGGAGATTCTTAATGGCTGGGTCAAACTTGCCTGACATTAAGAATCTCTGGCTTAATACTAGCTAGTAAAACAAAGCTAGTATTAACTCATAATTATCCAGCAAGCCACCCGGCTTCAGGGCTGCTGGAAGAGTTGAATACAGCGCCAGATGATGGCGCTTCTATGAAAGCGCCATTTTCTGGGACGGCTGCGGATTGCAATTCGCAGCATAGGGGCTCAGAAAGCTCAGGCTAACCTGTGCTGCGGATTCCAATCCCCAGCTGCCTAGTTGTACCTGGCTGGACACAAAAATGGGGCAAAGTCCACGTCGTTTGTTTTTTAATTATTTCATAGAGTTCTGCAGCTGCTCTCTGCTCTCCTGCATACACTAGTAAATGGAGCATGCTGAGCCTTGTCGTTCTGCAGCTGCTGTCTGCTCTACTCCATACAGACAAACAGCAGCTGCAGAACTAGCCAGGTACAGCAGGCACCTACGGGCTGCCCCCAACCCCCAGCTGCCTATTTGTACCCGGCTGGGAACCAAAAATATAGGGAAGCCAGTTTTTTTTAATTATTTCACTTATTTCATGAAATAATTAAAAACAAATGACGTGGGCTTCGCCATTTTTTTGTGTCCGGTCAGGTACAACTAGGCAGCTGAGGATTGGAATCCGCAGCACAGGTTAGCCAGAGCCTTCTGGGCCCCTCTGCTGCGAATTGCAATCCGCAGCCGCCCCAGAAAATGGCGCTTCCATAGAAGCGCCATCTTCTGGCGCTGTATCTAACTCTTCCAACTGCCCTGGTGACGGGTGGCTCGCTGGGTAATAATGGGGTTGGGGATAGCTGTATATTATCAACTGGCCCTAAGCCCGAAATTCATGGTGTCATGCCAATATTACACATGGCTACCATGAATTTCTAGTACAGATAAAAAAAAAACAACACAGAAAAATATTTTTATTATAAATAAAACACAACACAATTAGTGACTCCATCTTTATTGAAATGAAGAACCCCCCTCCGCAGTAATCATGGGTCAAGGGTCCCGCGCCGTCCAATCCAGATCCAATATCATCGGATCGGTTTGCTGGAAGGCAAAGCGATCAGATGATGTGTAAGGTTCAAGGGCCTGAATCACATGACACAGCAGCTGATTGTATAAACGGCTTACATACAATCAGCTGATGCATCAGCGCAAAAAATCCCCAAAAATCTACACACTTCTGTGCAGACTCCTGTTCGACGGACAAAAAAAAAGAGAGAGAGAAAGAAAGAGAGAAAGAAAGGGAGAGCAAGAAAGAGAGAGCAAGAAGGAAAGAGAGAGCAAGAAGGAAAGAGAGAGAAAGTAGAAAAGAGAGAGAAAGTAGAAAAGAGAGAGCAAGAAGGAAAGAAAGAGCAAGAAGGAAAGAAAGAGCAAGAAAAAAAGAAAGAGAGCTAGAAAGAAAGGAGCAAGAAAGAAGGAGCAAGAAAGAAAGAGAGCAAGAAAGAAAGAGCAAGAAAGAAAGAGAGCAAGAAAGAAAGAGCAAGAAAGAAAGAGAGCAAGAAAGAAAGAAAGAGAGCAAGAAAGAAGGAAAGAGAAAGAAAGAGCAAGAAAGAAAGAGGGCAAGAAAGAAAGAGATCAAGAAAGAAAGAAAGAGAGCAAGAAAGAAAGAGCAAGAAAAAAAGAGCAAGAAAGAAAGAAGGAGCAAGAAAGAAAGAAAGAGCAAGAAAGTAAGAAAGAGCAAAAAAGTAAGAAAATGAAAGAAAGAAAGAGAGCAAGAAAGAAAGAGGGAAAGAAAGAGAGCAAGAAAGAAAGAGAGCAAGAAATAAAGAGCAAGAATGAAAGAGCAAGAAAGAGCAAAAAAAGAAAGAAAGAAAGAAGGAGCAAGCAAGAAAGAAAGAGCAAGAAAGAAAGGAGCAAGAGAAAAAAAGCAAGAAAGAAAGAGCAAGACAGAAAGAGCCAGAAAGAAAGAAAGAGCAAGAAAGAAAGAGCAAGAAAGAAAGAGCAAGAAAGAAAGAAAGAGCAAGACAGAAAAAGAGCAAGAAAGAAAGAAGGAGCAAGAAAGAAAGAAAGAGCAAGGAAGAAAGAAAGAGCAAGAAAGAAAGACCAAGAAAGAAAGAGAGCAAGAGAGCAAGAAAGAAAAAAAGAAAGAAAGAAAGAGCAAGAAAGAAAGAGCAAGAAAGAAAGAAAGATAGAGAGCGAGAAAGAAAGAAAGAGATCAAGAGAGAAAGAGCAAGCAAGAAAGAAAGAGCAAGAAAGTGCAAGAATGAAAGAGCAAGAAAGAAAGAGCAAGAAAGACAATCCTGAATGGAGTATGCTGAGCCTTGTAGTTCTGCAGCTGCTGTCTGCTCTCCTGCATACACTAGTGAATGGAGCATGCTGAGCCTTGTCGTTCTGCAGCTAATGTCTGCTCTCCTCCATACAGACAGACAGCAGCTGCAGAACTACAAGGCTCAGCATACTCCATCCAGGACTGTATGCAGGAGTTTTTTGCCCCCCAAAAAAATGATGTGGGCTTCGCCATGTTTTTTGAAAAAACAAGAGGACATGGAGTAATAGATGGTGCAAAACAATAGCAAAGTTTATTAATGTGTGAAATAGACAAGACACAAAAAGGAAAAAATGGCCATGTAAAACACCATAAAAGACAATGATGGGGAAAGGGGGTTTATGAATGAAGTAATAGCCCCCAAGGAATGGCTGCAGCATGTACAGGGAGAATCAGAGGTAGATGGAGTGCAGGTACAGAATCCTGCCTAGCAAATCTTGCAAGCACAATATAACTATAGCAGCATATAATAAATAATCATAAAGTGCTGGGTACAATAGCGGGTATAATACAAATACAGCAGCATGAACAATTTATAAAGTGTCAAGTGCAATTGATATCAAGCAAGCCATAGAGCTGCTGTAGATGCAATACATATGCGGAATCCACACTATCACCTCTAATTACCACAAATCAATTAGGATGTCCTGAGAGTAAAAGAACAACGGTAGCAAAATGCTAAATGCAGAAAAGCCATGATTCCCAATGAAGGGAATCCCCCATGAAAACAGGCCCCCTAAACCCCCAGAGGTGTCTTGTCTATTTCACACATTAATAAACTTTGTTATTGTTTTGCACCATCTATTACTCCATGTCCTCTTGTTTTTTCATATTATTTAGGAGTATGTGCTAGACACGTTTTTGCCCCATTGTGGGCATCCGTGCCTTCTTATACAATAAGTTATGTTTATGAGGTATCGTTTTCTCATTCGCCATGTTTTTGTATGCTAGCCAGGTACAGCAGGCACCTACGGGCTGCCCCCAACCCCCAGCTGCCTATTTGTACCCGGCTGGGAACCAAAAATATAGGGAAGCCAGTTTTTTTTAATTATTTCACTTCATGAAATAATTAAAAAACAAATGACGTGGGCTTCACCATATTTTTGAGTCCAGCCAGGTACAACTAGGCAGCTGGGGATTGGAATCCGCAGCACAGGTTAGCCCGAGCGTTCTGGGCCCCTCTGCTGTGAATTGCAATTTGCAGCTGCCCCAGAAAATGGTGCTTTCATAGAAGCGCCATCTTCTGGCGCTGTATCCAACTCTTCCAACTGCACTGGTGACGGGTGGCTCACTGGGTAATAATGGGGTTGGGGCTGTATATTATAAACTGGCCCTAAGCCTGAAATTCATGGTGTCACGCCAATATTACTCATGGCTACCATGAATTTCTAGTACAGATAAAAAAAAACACAACACACAGAAAAATATTTTTATTATAAATAAAACACAACACAATTAGTGACTCCATCTTTATTGAAATAAAGAACCCCCCTCCGCAGTAATCCTGGGTCAAGGGTCCTGCGCCGTCCAATCCGTCCCCAATATCATTGATCGGTTTGCTGGAAGGCAAAGCGATCAGATGATGTGTAAGGTTCAAGGGCCTGAATCACATGACACAGCAGCTGATTGTATAAACGGCTTTCATACAATCAGCTGATGCATCAGTGCAAAAAATCCCCAAAAATCTACACACTTCTGTACAGACTCCTGTTCAACGGACAAAAAAAAGAGAGAGAGAAAGAGAGAGAGAAAGAGAGAGAAAGAAAGAGAGCAAGAAAGAAAGGAAGAGCAAGAAAGAGAGAGCAAGTAGGAAAGAGAGAGCAAGAAGGAAAGAGAGAGCAAGCAGGAAAAAAAGAGCAAGAAGGAAAGAAAGAACAAGAAGGAAAGAAAGAGCAAGAAGGAAAGAAAGAGCAAGAAGGGAAGGAATAAAGAAAGAGCAAGAAAGAAAGTAAGAGCAAGAAGGAAAGAGAGAAAGAAAGAAAGAGCAAGAAAGAAAGAGCAAAAAAGAAAGAAAGAAGGAGCAAGAAATAAAGAGAGCAAGAAAGAAAGAGCAAGAAAGAGAGCAAGAAAGAAAGAGCAAAAAAGAAAGAAAGAGCAAGAAAGAAAGAGAGCAAGAAAGAATGAGCAAGAAAGAAAGAAAGAGCAAGAAAGAAAATGAAAGAAAGAAAGAGAGCAAGAAAGAAAGAGAGAAAGAAAGAGCAAGAAAGAAAGAAGAAGCAAGCAAGAAAGTAAGAGCAAGAAAGAAAGAAGGAGCAAGAAAAAAAGAGCAAGAAAAGAAGAGCAAGAAAGAAAGAGCAAGATAGAAAGAGCAAGAAAGAAAGAGCAAGAAAGAAAGAGAGCAAGAAAGAAAGAGCAAGAAAGTAAGAAAGAGCAAGAAAGTAAGAAAATGTAAGAAAGAAAGCGAGCAAGAAAGAAAGAGGGAAAGAAAGAGAGCAAGAAAGAAAGGAGCAAGAGAAAAAGAGCAAGAAAGAAAGAGCAAGACAGAAAGAGCAAGAAAGAAAGAAAGAGCGAAAAAGAAAGAGCAAGAAAGAAAGAGCAAGAAAGAAAGAAAGAGCAAGACAGAAAAAGAGCAAGAAAGAAAGAAAGACCAAGAAAGAAAGAAAGCAAGAAAGCAAGAAAGAAAGAGCAAGAAAGATAGAGAGCGAGAAAGAAAGAAAGAAAGAGAGCAAGAAAGAGCAAGAAAGAAAGAGAGAGAAAGAAAGAGAGCAAGAGAGAAAGAGCAAGCAAGAAAGAAAGAGCAAGAAAGAAAGTGCAAGAATGAAAGAGCAAGAAAGAAAGAGCAAGAAAGACAATCCTGAATGAAGTATGCTGAGCCTTGTAGTTCTGCAGCTGCTGTCTGCTCTCCTGCATACACTAGTGAATGGAGCATGCTGAGCCTTGTCGTTCTGCAGCTGATGTCTGCTCTCCTCCATACAGACAGACAGCAGCTGCAGAACTACAAGGCTCAGCATACTCCATCCAGGACTGTATGCAGGAGTTTTTTGCCCCCCAAAAAAATGATGTGGGCTTCGCCATGTTTTTTGAAAAAACAAGAGGACATGGAGTAATAGATGGTGCAAAATAATAGCAAAGTTTATTAATGTGTGAAATAGACAAGACACAAAAAGGAAAAAATGGCCATGTAAAACACCATAAAAGACAATGATGGGGAAAGTGGGTTTATGAATGAAGTAATAGCCCCCAAGGAATGGCTGCAGCATGTACAGGGAGAATCAGAGGTAGATGGAGTGCAGGTACAGAATCCTGCCTAGCAAATCTTGCAAGCACAATATAACTATAGCAGCATATAATAAATAATCATAAAGTGCTGGGTACAATAGCGGGTATAATACAAATACAGCAGCATGAACAATTTATAAAGTGTCAAGTGCAATTGATATCAAGCAAGCCATAGAGCTGCTGTAGATGCAATACATATGCGGAATCCACACTATCACCTCTAATTACCACAAATCAATTAGGATGTCCTGAGAGTAAAAGAACAACGGTAGCAAAATGCTAAATGCAGAAAAGCCATGATTCCCAATGAAGGGAATCCCCCATGAAAACAGGCCCCCTAAACCCCCAGAGGTGTCTTGTCTATTTCACACATTAATAAACTTTGTTATTGTTTTGCACCATCTATTACTCCATGTCCTCTTGTTTTTTCATATTATTTAGGAGTATGTGCTAGACACGTGTTTGCCGCATTGTGGGCATTTGTGCCTTCTTATACAATAAGTTATGGTTATGAGGTATCGTTTTCTCATTCGCCATGTTTTTGTATGCTAGCCAGGTACAGCAGGCACCTACGGGCTGCCCCCAACCCCCAGCTGCCTATTTGTACCCGGCTGGGAACCAAAAATATAGAGAAGCCCGTTTTTTTTAATTATTTCACTTACTTCATGAAATAATTAAAAAACAAATGACTTGGGCTTCACCATATTTTTGTGTCCAGCCAGGTACAACTAGGCAGCTGGGGATTGGAATCCGCAGCACAGGTTAGCCCGAGCGTTCTGGGCCCCTCTGCTGCGAATTGCAATTCGCAGCCGCCCAAGAAAATGGTGCTTTCATAGAAGCGCCATCTTCTGGCGCTGTATCCAACTCTTCCAACTGCCCTGGTGACGGGTGGCTCACTGGGTAATAATGGGGTTGGGGCTGTATATTATAAACTGGCCCTAAGCCTGAAATTCATGGTGTCACGCCAATATTACACATGGCTACCATGAATTTCTAGTACAGATAAAAAGAAACACAACACACAGAAAAATATTTTTATTATAAATAAAACACAACACAATTAGTGACTCCATCTTTATTGAAATAAAGAACCCCCCTCCGCCGTAATCCTGGGTCAAGGGTCCTGCGCCGTCCAATCCGGATCCAATATCATTGATCGGTTTGCTGGAAGGCAAAGCGATCAGATGATGTGTAAGGTTCAAGGGCCTGAATCACATGACACAGCAGCTGATTGTATAAACGGCTTTCATACAATCAGCTGATGCATCAGTGCAAAAAATCCCCAAAAATCTACACACTTCTGTGCAGATTCCTGTTCAACGGACAAAAAAAGAGAGAGAGAAAGAGAGAGAGAAAGAAAGAAAAAGAAAGAGAGCAATAAAGAAAGGAAGAGCAAGAAAGAGAAAGCAAGTAGGAAAGAGAGAGCAAGAAGGAAAGAGAGAGCAAGAAGGAAAAAAAATAGCAAGAAGGAAAGAAAGAACAAGAAGGAAAGAAAGAGCAAGAAGGAAAGAAAGAGCAAGAAGGGAAGAAAGAAAGAGCAAGAAGGAAAGTAAGAGCAAGAAGTAAAGAGAGCAAAAAAGAAAGAGCAAGAAAGAAAGAGCAAAAAAGAAAGAAAGAGCAAGAAAGAAAGAAGGAGCAAGAAAGAAAGAGAGCAAGAAAGAAAAAGAGCAAGAAAGAAAGAGCAAGAAAAAGAGCAAGAAAGAAAGAGCAAGAAAGAAAGAGAGCAAGTAAGAAAGAGCAAGAAAGAAAGAGCAAGAAAGAAAGAGCAAGAAAGAAAGAAAGAGCAAGAAAGAGAGCAAGAAAGAAAGAGAGAAAGAAAGAGCAAGCAAGAAAGAAAGAGCAAGAAAGAAAGAAGCAAGCAAGAAAGAAAGAAGGAGCAAGAAAAAAAGATCAAGAAAAAAAGAGCAAGAAAGAGCAAGAAAGAAAGAAAGAGCAAGAAAGAAAGAGCAAGAAAGAAAGAAAGAGAGCAAGAAAGAAAGAGCAAGCAAGAAAGAAAGAGCAAGAAAGAAAGACCAAGAAAGAAAGTAAGAGAAAGAAAGAAAGAGCAAGCAAGAAAGAAAGAAAGAGAGCAAGAAAGAAAGAGAGCAAGAAAAAAAGAAAGAAAGAAAGAGCAAGAAAAAAAGAGCAAGAAAGAAAGAGCAAGAAAGAAAGAGCCAGAAAGAAAGGAAGAGAGCAAGAAAGAAAGAGCTAGAAAGAGCAAGAAACAAAGAGCAAGAAAGAAAGAACAAGAAAGAAAGAGTAAGAAAGAAAGAGCAAGAAAGAAACAGCAAGAAAGAAAGAAAGAAAGGGAGCAAGAAAGAAAGAAAGAGCAAGAGAGAAAGGAAAAAGGAGCAAGCAAGAAAGAAAGAGCAAGAAAGGAGTAAGAAAGAAGAGCAAGAAAGAAAGAGAGCAAGAAAGAAAGAAATAGCAAGAAAGAAAGAGCAAGAAAGAGAGCAAGAAAGAAAGAAAGAGCAAGAAAGAAAGAGCAAGAAAGAAAGAGAGCAAGAGAGAAAGAGCAAGAAAGAAATGGCAAGAAAGAAAGGGCAAGAAAGAAAGAAAGCGCAAGAAAGAAAGAGCAAAAAAGAGAGCAAGAAAGAAAGAGAGCAAGAAAGAAAGAGCAAGAAAGAAAGAGAGCTAGAAAGAGCAAGAAAGAAAGGGCAAGAAAGAAAGGGCAAGAAAGAAAGGGCAAGAAAGAAAGAAAGACTAAGAAAGAAAGAGCAAGAAAGAAAAAACAAGAAAAAAAGAGAGCAAGAAAGAGCAAGAAAGAAAGAAGGAGCAAGCAAGAAAGAAAGAGCAAGAAAGAAAGAGTGCAAGAAAAAAAGAGAGCAAGAAAGAAAGAAGGAGCAAGAAAGAAAGAGAAAGAAAGAAAGAAAGAACAAGAAAGAAAGAGAGCAAGAAAAAGAGAAAGAAAGAGCAAGAAAGAAAGAAAGAGAGCAAGAAAAAAAGAGAGCAAGAAAAAAAGAAAGAAAGAGCAAGAAAAAAAGAAAAAGCAAGAAAGAAAGAGAGCAAGAAAGAAAGAGCAAGAAAGAAAGAAAGAGAGCAAGAAAGAAAGAACGTGCTAGAAAGAAAGAGCAAGAAAGAAAGAGCAAGAAAGAAAGAAAGAGCAAGAAAGAAATAGAGGAAGAAAGAAAGAGCAAGAAAGAAAGGAAGAAGGAGCAAGCAATAAAGAAAGAGCAAGAACGAAGGAGTAAGAAATAAAGAGCAAGAAATAAAGAGCAAGACAGAGCAAGAAGGAAAGAAAGAGCAAGAAAGAAAGAAATAGCAAGAAAGAAAGAGCAAGAAAGAGAGCAAGAAAGAAAGAGCAAGAAAGAAAGAGAGCAAGAGAGAGCAAGAAAGAAAGAGAGCAAGAAAGAAAGAGCAAGAAAGAAAGAAAGACTAAGAAAGAAAGAGCAAACAAGAAAAAGCAAGAAAGAAAGAGAGCAAGATCGAGCAAGAAAGAGAGCAAGAAAGAAAGAAAGAGAGCAAGAAAGAATGAGCAAGAAAGAAAGAGCAAGAAAGAGCAAGAAAGAAAGAGAGCAAGAATGAAAGAGCAAGAAAGAAAGAGCAAGAAAAAAGAAAGAGCAAGAAAGAAAAAAGGAGCAAGAAAGAAAGAGCAAGAAAGAAAGAAAGAGCAAGACAGAGCAAGAAAGAGAGCAAGAAAAAAAGAGAAAGAAAGAAAGAGCAAGAAAGAAAGAGAAAGAAAGAAAGAGCAAGAAAGAAAGAAACAGCAAGAAAGAAATAAAGAGCAAGAAAGAAAGAAGCAGCAGGGAAGAAAGAAAGAGCAAGCAAGAAAGAAAGAGCAAGAACAAAACACCAAGAAAGAAAGAAAGAGAGCAAGAAAGAAGGAAAGAGCAAGAAAGAAAGAGCAAGAAAGAAAGAAAGAAAGAGCAAGAAAGAAAGAACAAGAAAGAAAAAAGAGCAAGAAAGAAAGAGAGCAAGAAAGAAAGGGCAAGAAAGAAAGAGCCAGAAAGAAAGAGCAAGAAAGAAAGAGCAAGAAAGAAAAAAGAGCAAGAAAGAAAGAGAGCAAGTAAGAAAGAACAAGAAAGAAAGAGCTAGAGAGAGCAAGAAAGAAAGAGCAAGAAAGAAAGAAAGAGCAAGAAAGAAAGAAAGAAAAAGCAAGAAAGAAAATGAAAGAAAGAAAGAGCAAGAAAGAAAGAGCAAAAAAGAAAGAAGGACCAAGCAAGAAAGAAAGAGCAAGAAAGAAAGAAAGAAAGAGCAAGACAGAGCAAGAAAGAAAGAACGAGCAAGAAAGAAAGAGCAAGAAAGAAAGAGCAAGAAAGAAAGAGAGCAAGAAAGAAAGAGAGCAAGAAAGAAAGAGCAAGAAAGAAAGAAAGGGCAAGAAAGAAAGAAAGAGTAAGAAAGAAAGAAAGAGCAAAAAAGAAAGCGCAAGAAAGAAAGAAACAGCAAGAAAAAAAGAGCAAGAAAGAAAGCAAGAAAGAAAGAGCAAGAAAGAAAGAGCAAGAAAGAAAGAAAGAAAAACAACCAGAGGGTCAGACAAATATAGATGGGGAAAGACACAGACTTGATAGATGATGTCCGGCTACTCCTCTCTGTGCATAATTAAAATAATAATATTGCATATCTAATTCTAAATAAAGAATAGTCATTAATTTAAAATTTAAAAAAAAAAAAAATTCCAACACAGCCGGGATTTGAACTCATGAAGATATATATATATCTCAGCATATACATAGAAAAAAATAGCACTCACCGTTTTTTTTGCTGTGCATAGTGCCGTTTATTCAATGGTGGAGGTTACATGTGTGGAGAGGGCTGGTGGGGAGAGGGAGTACACGCCGTACGTGGCAGACGACGGCCGTTTCGCACCTGTCCGGTGCTTCAGCTGGTCTGATTAGGTATGACATCATGTCCGTTTTATCCACAAGCAAAATGTGGCTGATGTCAGGCAATTAGAACATATATTAAAATCAAAATATACATACAAAACTTGAAAATTAGCAACAATTTGTAGCAAAGGTATAAATATATATATCTAAAGCCGAGTGCCTCATAAATCAACCTAGGAACACACTTAGATCGTTTTAACCAGACAAATGACCTCAGGCAACGGTTCTTGGAAAGGGGGTATCCCTCTAATCTCATTAATTTAATGCAGAAACAAGCAGAATGCAAGATTCAATCTGAGAAACATTTCTCCAGTAAAAATCTGGGTAACACACCTGCCAAAAAATTAAATCGTTTCATCTTTAATTTTAAATATGGCCTGATGGATCGGATGATCAAAACAATTATAAATAAAAACTGGCATATAATTGAAGGAGTAGCAGAGCTCAGAGAAATAGCCCTTAATAAACCCCTGGTGACGCATAGAAGATGTAAAAATATTGGCGATATCATAGTAAAGAAACGCTATATACCTCCTAAAACCTGGTTACACCAGGATGGTACTGTAGGTAAGTATAGATGTGGAAACTGCTCATTTTGCAGTTTTCATATGACGGGTAATTCCTTTACAATTGGTGGCCATTCACATTATGTGAGGCATTTGATTACCTGCAGGGCAAGAATAGTCGTTTATGTGATTTTCTGCCCGTGCCAATATTCTTACATTGGAAAGACTATACGGCAGCTTTTTATAAGATTCAGAGAACATAGGAATTCCATTCATAGTGGAATAGGGGCAACAAGGTTAATTAACCACATAAATGAATATCATAATTCTGATTGTAATGTATTGTCTTTCGCAGGTATCGAACTGATTGAGCCTAATGCTAGAGGAGGTGATACTCATAAAATGTTACTGAGGAGGGAAGCCGAATATATTATGAGATTTAATGCAACAGGCCCTCTAGGGTTAAATGAAAAAAACGATCTAAGTGTGTTCCTAGGTTGATTTATGAGGCACTCGGCTTTAGATATATATATTTATACCTTTGCTACAAATTGTTGCTAATTTTCAAGTTTTGTATGTATATTTTGATTTTAATATATGTTTTAATTGCCTGACATCAGCCACATTTTGCTTGTGGATAAAACGGACATGATGTCATACCTAATCAGACCAGCTGAAGCACCAGACAGGTGCGAAACGGCCGTCGTCTGCCACGTACGGCGTGTACTCCCTCTCCCCACCAGCCCTCTCCGCACATGTAACCTCCACCATTGAATAAACGGCACTATGCACAGCAAAAAAAACGGTGAGTGCTATTTTTTTCTATGTTTATGCTGAATTACAACTGACCCATATATATGCACCCCGGTCTTGCATTGTTTCTGGCCTCTGGACAAGAGACTTTTTTCCTAATTGGACACAGTGGATGCTGAGTAGTGCCCTGGAAACTCTTTCCAATTTTTTAATATATATATATATATATATATATATATATATATATATATATATATATATTTATTTATATATATATATATATATATATATATATATATATTTATATTAGAGCACTCTATCCGTACAGCTACTCGCTCAAATGAGGAACATAGGCAGATTTCACTATCTTGAGCTCTGAAAAGAAGAGCTAAGTCTAAGGTGACAGGTGATTCTCTTCATGTGCTACGTGGAGAGGAGACAGAGCACTTGTGTTCTGTAGAAGAGCTGACAGTGTCGTGTCGATTACGTCGGACCTGGATGTGTATTTTGGGATTAATAAAGAGGTAAATGAGGGGTTTTTTTGTCTTTTATTCCAAATAAAGAATTTTTTGCTGTGTGTGTTTTTTTTACTTTAAGAAACAAATGGGGACGGCACCACTTTGAATAAATAGATTACGGAAGTGTGCTCCAACCCATAAATAGAACTTAGAACACAACACATGGGAAAGAGTGGGCACAACTACACCAAACATGTACTGGGAAATCCAGAATAATGGAATGAAGCAAGAGGAGTCCCTTGTTGCATGCAAAAAGTGTGAAAAAGTTTATTAATAACACAGAGAAATATTATTAAGAACACCTAAAACTGGGAAAGATCAAAGGGGTGATCCACCCATGAACAGACTAGCACATCACCACTAAAACCTCATGAAATAATGCACATAAATATGGTACAGATCAAAGAGTGCCAATACAATACCAGATGAGTAAATAATGAGGTAATAATGCACAAACACACTTCCTCTCTCATTATTTACTCATCTGGTATTGTATTGGCACTCTTTGATCTGTACCATATTTATGTTAGTCGTACATTTGGTGACTATGTATTGCTGTATACTGTTCTCTGGTACTGTTATTTTTGAGCCTATGTGATTTGCTCCATCTGCATTATTTCATGAGGTTTTAGTGGTGATGTGCTAATCTGTTCATGGGTGGATCACCCCTTTGATCTTTCCCAGTTTTAAGTGTTCTTAATATTTCTCTGTGTTATTAATAAACTTTTTCACACTTTTTGCATGCAACAAGGGACTCCTCTTGCTTCATTCCATTATTCTGGATTTTCCAGTACATGTTTGGTGTAGTTGTGCCCACTCTTTCCCATGTGTTGTGTTTCTTTACTTTCACTTTATAAATAAATAATAATTATAATTTAAAATTAAAAATAAAAAAAAAAATATTTACCGGGATCGGGGCTAGAACTTCTGATGTTATGCTTCTTGTGCGCACGCGTTATCCACTAGTCTACTGCCTGTAATGATAAATATAGGCGGATTTTGTAATCTGGACTTCTGCATTGCTGAAGTCTCTGCTGACAGTGCGATTTACTTCATTGCTATGTGGACCTGATACAGCGCGATGGTGTTCTACGGTGCTGCTACATCTTCAGGGAACAGAGCTGACAGTGTCGTGTGGATTACGTCGGACCTGGAGGGGTATTTGGTGATTAATAAAGGGGTGAAACGGGGTGTTTTTTTGTCTTTTATTCCAAATAAAGGATTTTTCGCGGTGTGTTTATTTACTTTCACTTTCAGGTTGATCATAGAAGGTGTCTTGGGGAGACACCTGGCATGATCAGCCCCGTTATTACCCCGATTGCCACCGCACCAGGGCAATTCGGGATGAGCTGGGTAGAGTCCAGGACTGTCGCATCTAATGGATGCGGCTATTCCAGCTGGCTGCTGGGTGATCTTGTTAGGCTAGAGGGCTCCCCATACCGTGGAGCTCCCCATCCGGACAATACCAGCCTCCAGCCATGTGGCTTTATCCTAGCACTCAAAATGAAGAAAAAAGGGAAAATATGCATAAGTGGATTTATTGACTGATACACTGCAAAAGGAACCTAACCAGAGCAACAGCACCAACGTTTCGGCATAGAGCCTTTCTGAAGGTTGTTGCCTGAAAAGGTGTGAAAACAATAACAATAGTGAGTGCATTATGTACAGGTGATACACAGAATATTTACACAGATAATACAAATATACATGAAGGTATACTGGGGATGGAACGTACATCACTGGTCAGAGTAAGGAAACACGGGTCTCGTAGGACAACCGGAGGTTTGCAAATAGAGGTAAGGTTCCACACGTTTTGCAGGGTATGCTCTTAATCACATGGAAAGAGAATAATTAGTACAGGTATAACAACATATTGCATACCATAGGAGATAATACTGGTCAGGTGACACAGGTAAAAACAAAACCAAACAGCCGCAGCTTGTATCCAGACCAGACAGCCGGAGCTGGTATCCGTACCAAGGTGAGTGGAGAAGCGGTGAAGAACGGGGAGAGAGAGAGAGGAAGAGAAAGAGAGGAAGAGAAAGAGAAAGAGAGGGAGAGAAAGAGAGGGAGAGAAAGAGAGGGAGAGAAAGAGGGAGAGAAAGAGGGTGAGAAAGAGGGAGAGAAGAAGGGAGAGAAGAAGGGAGAGAAGGAGGGAGAGAGTAAGAGGGAGAGAAAGAGGGAGAGAAAGAGGGAGAGAAGAAGGGAGAGAAGAAGGGAGAGAAGGAGGGAGAGAAAGAGGGAGAGAAAGAGAGAGGGAGAGAGGGAGAGAGAGAGGGAGAGAAGGAGAGAGAGAAGGAGAGAGGGAGAGAGAGGGAGAGAAAGAAAGGGAAAGAGGGGGAGCAAGAGGGAGAGAGAGGGAGAGAAAGAGAAGGAGAGAAAGGGGGGGGGGAAAAAGGGAGGGAAAGAGAGAAATGGTGCAGAGAAAGACAAAGGGGGAACAGAAGAAAAAGGGTGAGAGGTGGAGGGAGAAGAGGAGTGCAGCTGGTAAGTATGGTTAGCAACAACAGGGAGGCAGGTGCTACATACCGTAGGTGAAGGGGTGACAGGATCACTATGTGAGGTGAGAGGACGCCTGGAAAACAAAGCAGCATGGTGAGATGAGGCAGTCTCAAGTATCGGTGGTGGCTGAAGTGTGCAGGACAGCAGCGCTACCTGCAGTGGAGATCCGGAGCTGGCACATGTGGCAAGGAGAGAGGCTGCAGCGGCGTGGTAATGACTGCCGTGCGGCGCCATTATAAGGAAGTCAGCAGTGTGATGGGAGGCGCGTCACATCCGGTCACGTGCGATGGAACGCACGTGTGGAACGCACGGGGTGCGCATGTCTGTGACGTGCAATGGCACATGACAATGAGACAGCCAGTGGGTGGGGAAAGGGCGGTGCGCTGGAAGAGCGTTGTATCAGAAATTACCTGCTGCAGAGCGTGAATAGGGATGTGCCACTAGGTAAATGTGAGGGATGGGAGAGGATCAGTTGTGCGATATCTGGAAAGAAAAAGACAGGGGGTTAATTCCAAAGGCTAACAGAAGACATATAAGGGATTAGAGGATAGGAATATATAAAGCAAGTGGGGGAAGTATGAATACATAGTTATACAGGTCCAGAGAAAAGGACTTGGGGATATACTGACAAATTAAAACCTTAGCAGTATAATGCTAGACATTACAATCAAGAGGACAGGAAAGTATAAAACCCATAAATATTTTAACGGGGGGCCTCATATTCCCTATTGAGCCCTAGTGGCTCTAGAGTTTGAAGAGTATGAATCCAGAACGCCTCGCGTTCTCTGAGTGTTTTAATACGATTACCGCCACAGCGGGGTTGGTCAACATGCTTGAGTACTTGGAATCTGACCTGTGGTATGGTGTGGCCCGCGGCACTAAAATGGGCTGGGATGGGTAAGGTAGTCTGTTTACAGCGGATGGTGGATTTGTGCTTATTAATGCGGTCCCGGATATGTTGGGTGGTCTCACCAACATATCCGAGACCGCAGGGGCACTTGATCAGATAGACGACAAAGTTGACTCACAGGTGAAGTATCCACGGATCGGGAATTTCTTACCGGTGCGTGGGTGTGTGAAAAAATCATTTTTGATGATGTGCGAGCATTGGAGACAATGCAAGCATGGGAAAGTGCCCTTACGTTGGCACGAAAGGAAGGTCTGCCTGGCAGGTGGCTTGGAGGGGCCAATGTCGGCCCTGGCAAGGTTGTCCCTCAAGTTGTGGGGCCGCTTGTGGCAAATGAGTGGCCGGCAGTCAAATTCAGGGATGGAAGGGTAGGCTTGATGGAGTAGAGGCCAATGTTTGAAGATGACACCATTAATGAGAGGGCTGAACGGGTGGTATGTACTCACGAAGGGGACCCTATTTTGACCCTGTGGGTTGGGAGCAGAAGGAGAGGGTGGAGGTCTCACATATGGCGGGTAGCCTCTGGCTGAAAATTTCATATCCATGTCAGTATGGCGTGCATCCCTGGTAGGGGGATCTGAAATGATCCGGTCGACACAGCAGTGCTGAGAGTGGGGCAGAGACTTTTTGATGTGCCATGGGTGGCAGCTGGAATGTAGGAGGAGACTATTTCTGTCAGTCGGCTTTGTGTACAAATCTGTCGAGAGGGTATGGTCGGGGTTGATGATTACTGTGGTGTCGAGGAAGTTGATGGAGTGATCACTGTGATGGAGGGTGAATAAGATGTTGTCAGTGGCACTATTGATGTCGGTGAAAAAAAGAGTTAAGCGATATAACGTCGCCAGCCCAGATCAGAAAGATGTCATCGATATAACGTTTCCACAGTGTCACCTGACTGTCAAATAGTGGATGAGGATAGATGTGGCAGTGCTCGAAGTGGTCCATAAAAATGTTAGCATAGGGGGGCGCGACATTGGATCCCATCGCGGTCCCCCTACACTGCAGAAATAACTGGTCCTCGAAGAGGGAGAAGTTCTGGGTAAGGATCACCTCGAGCATATCAAGACAGAACTCCTTTTTGGAAGAGGGAAGGTCAGTGTGAGTATTGAGGAACCTGTCGACTGCATGGATGCCTTTGTGATGACCTATGCTCGTGTATAAACTGGAGACATCTAGAGTGGCGAGTAGGCAGTTATCAGGGACACTGGGAATGGATCTTAGAATAGAGAGGAAATGGTTGGTATCCTTCAGATACGAGGGAATTTTGGAAATGTGTGGAGTTAGTATTTTTTCAAGGGTGATAGAGATGGGTGATAGTAGCGAGTCCGTGGATGCGACAATGGGGCGGCCGGGTGGAGAGGTCAAATTCTTATGGATCTTGGGCAGAGTATAGAACACCGGAGTGATGGGGTGATTGTTAGTCAAAAATTCACTCAGTTTGTCGTCGATGATGGCATTCTGTTTGTAGAGTTGCACCTTTTCCTGTATGAGAGAGGAAATACGGGACGTGGGATCATGGGGTAATGGACGGTAAGTATTGGTGTCGCTAAGTTGCTGGCGAATTTCGTTAATGTAGTAGGTTCTATCTATTACCACAATAGCCCCGCCTTTGTCGGCTGGCTTGATGACAATGTTTTTATGATTTTTAAGAGAGGTCAGGGCCCTGCGCTCATCAGGGGTCATGTTGTTCCTCAGGTGGTAGTACCCCCTACCAATGTCCGTAGTGATGGCATGAACATCCCTAGAGACTAGGCTGATGAAAGTCTCAACTGGGTGGTAACAGCGTGGGGGTTGGTAACTGCTGGGGATCCTGAGGTTGAGACCCGTGAGTGTGAACCCACTAGGGGGGTGAAGATGTCATGGATGGAGAGGATGATGGGCCGAACTCGGGAAATCCATTAGCGAAATGTGCTTTCAGGCGGAGATTTCTAAAAAATCTGTTAAGGTCATGTTCTAAATTAAAGGTGCTGAAGGAGGGGGTGGGACAGAAGGAGAATCCCTTCTGTAGGACCTGGGTCTCAAGGGGGGATAGGGTCTGGCTGGATATATTGTAGACAATGTTGTCCCTACCTGGGAGCGAGTTGTAACTCTGTCTGGGCATCCCCCGGTGTTTCCGCCCCCTCCTCGTCTGTTTTTCTGGGGCGTCCGACAGCGACCACTTTTCTACAGATTCCCAGTCTTTTTTAGGTCCGAGACGCCCCGGAAAAAACAGACGAGGAGGGGGCGGAAACACCGGGCGATGCCCAGACAGAGTGCTGCTTTGTTTTCCAGGCGTCATCTCACCTCACATAGTGATCCTGTCACCCCTTCACCTACGGTATGTAGCACCTGCCTCCCTGTTGTTGCTAACCATACTTACCAGCTGCGCTCCTCTTCTCCCTCCACCTCTCACCCTTTTTCTTCTGTTCCCCCTTTGTCTTTCTCTGCACCATTTCTCTCTTTCCCTCCCTTTCTCTCCATCCCTTTCTCTCCTCTTTCTCTCCCTCTCTTTCTCTCCCTCTCTCCCCCCTCTCCCTCTTGCTCCCCCTCTTTCCTTTTCTTTCTCTCCCTCTCTCTCCCTCTCTCTCCCTCTCTCCTTCTCTCTCTCCTTCTCTCCCTCTCTCTCCCTCTTTCTCTCCCTCTTTCTCTCCCTCTTTCTCTCCCTCTTTCTCTCCTTCTTTCTCTCCCTCCTTTTCTCCCTTCTTCTCCCCCTGTTTCTCTCCCTCTTTCTCTCCCTCCTTCTCTCCCTTCTTCTCTCCCTTCTTCTCTCCCTCTTTCTCTCCCTCTTTCTCACCCTCTTTCTCTCCCTCTTTCCCTCCCTCTTTCTCTCCCTCTCTTTCTCTCCTTCTCTTTCTCTCCCTCTCTTTCTTTTCCTCTCTTTCTCTTCCTCTCTTTCTCTCCCTCTCTTTCTCACTCTTTCTCTTCCTTTATTTCTCTTTCTCTCTTTCTCTTCGTCTCTTTCTCTTCCTCTCTTTTTTTCCTCTCTCTCTCTCCTCTCTCCCCCCCCTCCCTCTTGCTCCCCCTCTTTCCCTTTCTTTCTCTCCCTCTCTCTCCCTCTCTCCTTCTCTCCCTCTCTCTCTTTCTCTCTCTCCCTCTTTCTCTCCCTCTTTCTCACCCTCTTTCTCTCCCTCTTTCTCTCCCTCCTTCTCTCACTTCTTCTCTCCCTCTTTCTCTCCCTTTCTCTCCCTTTATCTCCCTCCTTCTCTCCCTCCTTCTCTCCCTCCTTCTCTCCCTTCTTCTCTCCCTTTTTCTCTCCCTCTTTCTCTCCTTCTTTCTCTCCCTCTTTCTCTCCCTCCTTCTCTCCCTCCTTCTCTCCCTTCTTCTCTCCCTTCTTCTCTCCCTCTTTCTCCCTCTCTTTCTCTCCCTCTCTTTCTCTCCCTCTCTTTCTCTCCCTCTCTTTCTCTCCCTCTCTTTCTCTCCCTCTCTTTCTCTCCCTCTCTTTCTCTTCCTCTCTTTCTTTTTCTCTTCCTCTCTTTCTCGTCCTCTCTCTCTCTCCCCGTTCTTCACCGCTTCTCCACTCACCTTGGTACGGATACCAGCTCCGGCTGTCTGGTCTGGATACCAGCTGCGGCTGTTTGGTTTTGTTTTTACCTGTGTCACCTGACCAGTATTATCTCCTATGGTACGCAATATGTTGTTATACAGTGCCTACAAGTAGTATTCAACCCCATGCAGATTTAGCAGGTTTGATACGGAGCAAAAAGATATAAGTGTAATCCAGATTGGTGCACCACAACGCCCAGCACCTTGTGGTGCACCAATCTGGATTACACTTATATCTTTTTGCTCCGTTTCACCCTCCAGCTGTAACGGTAACTTTAAGGCTATGTGTCCACAGTAAAAGGTCCCTGCGGATTTTTTTGCCTGAAAATCCGCAACTTTCGCGGCAAATCCGCACCCGCGGATTTGCCGCGGATTTACCGCGGATTTACCGCGGATTTGCCGCGGATTTTGATGCGGATTTTTTTTTTTTTTTTTTCCCCATTCAAAACAGAAAATCCGCACCAAATCCGCACCAAACAATTGACATGCTGCAGTTTGTTCCGCATCAAAATCCGCGGCAAAATCCGCAGCAGAAAAATCCGCAGCATGGGCACAGCATTTCCAAAATGCCATTGAAATGGCTGGGGAGTAGCTGTGCTGCAGATTTTCGGCAAATCCGCGCTAAATCCGCGTCAAAATCCGCGTCAAATCCGCGATAAATCCTGTAGCGTGGGCACATAGCCTAATGGTTACCCAGATGTTTGGCTAAACGCCCCATTCTATGAGTGTCTTGAATTGCAATTATTTGGAGACATACTTATGTTATATAACATTAACTGTTTAATTCTGTTGCCACTCAAATCATTGGCTTTGGGCTTTGATGTGTGCCTTACATCATGATATGAATGCATTAGCACTTTACTTATGCTGTGAGAGGTAATTGGGGGTCCTTCTTATGAATTTTTGATATCTAGCTATATATATATTTACATTGATCATATTGGATCCACAACGCACCAGTTTGGTTCTGCATGTTTTTATGGGGTAGGGATTTTAATTGGTTTGTGAGCACCAGCACTTTATGTATTGTTATCCTTTTGAAATACAAAAAAATGATATAATAATAAAAATCATATATTCACACATGTGTTTGATACACAATTATTATTCAACCCCTAGGTTTAATATTTTGTGGAATAACCCTTGTTTGCAATTACAGCTAATAATCGTCTTTTATAAGACCTGATCAGGCCGGCACAGGTCTCTGGAGTTATCTTGGCCCACTCCTCCATGCAGATCTTCTCCAAGTTATCTAGGTTCTTTGGGTGTCTCATGTGGACTTTAATCTTGAGCTCCTTCCACACGTTTTCAATTGGGTTAAGGTCAGGAGACTGACTAGGCCACTGCAACACCTTGATTTTTTCCCTCTTGAACCAGGCCTTGGTTTTCTTGGCTGTGTGCTTTGGGTTGTTGTCTTGTTGGAAGATGAAATGATGACCCATCTTAAGATCCTTGATGGAGGAGCGGAGGTTCTTGGCCAAAATCTCCAGGTAGGCCGTGCTATCCATCTTCCCATGGATGCGGACCAGAAGGCCAGGTCCCTTGGCTGAGAACAGCCCCACAGCATGATGCTGCCACCACCATGCTTGACTGTAGGGATGGTATTCTTGGGGTCGTATGCAGTGCCATCCAGTCTCCAAACGTCACGTGTGTGGTTGGTACCAAAGATCTCGATCTTGGTCTCATCAGACCAGAGAACCTTGAACCAGTCTGTCTCAGAGTCCTCCAAGTGATCATGAGCAAACTGTAGACGAGCCTTGACATGACGCTTTGAAAGTAAAGGTACCTTACGGGCTCGTCTGGAATGGAGACCATTGCGGTGGAGTATGTTACTTATGGTATTGACTGAAACCAATGTCCCCACTGCCATGAGATCTTCCCGGAGCTCCTTCCTTGTTGTCCTTGGGTTAGCCTTGACTCTTCGGACAAGCCTGGCCTCGGCACGGGTGGAAACTTTCAAAGGCTGTCCAGGCCGTGGAAGGCTAACAGTAGTTCCATAAGCCTTCCACTTCCGGATGATGCTCCCAACAGTGGAGACAGGTAGGCCCAACTCCTTGGAAAGGGTTTTGTACCCCTTTCCAGCCTTGTGACCCTCCACGATCTTGTCTCTGATGGCCTTGGAATGCTCCTTTGTCTTTCCCATGTTGACCAAGTATGAGTGCTGTTCACAAGTTTAGGGAGGGTCTTAATTAGTCAGAAAAGGCTGGAAAAAGAGATAATTAATCCAAACATGTGAAGCTCATTGTTCTTTGTGCCTGAAATACTTCTTAATACTTTAGGGGAACCAAACAGAATTCTTGTGGTTTGAGGGGTTGAATAATAAATGACCCTCTGAATAAACTTTTCACAATTTAAAAAAAAAAATAAAAAAAAGAAATAACATTCTTTTTTGCTGCAGTGCATTTCACACTTCCAGGCTGATCTACAGTCCAAATGTCACAATGACAAGTTAATTCCGAATGTGTAAACCTGCTAAATCTGCAAGGGGTTGAATACTACTTGTACGCACTGTACCTGTACTAATTATTCTCTTTCCATGTGATTAAGAGCATACCCTGCAAAACGTGTGGAACCTTACCTCTATTTGCAAACCTCCAGTTGTCCTACGAGACCCGTGTTTCCTTACTCTGACCAGTGATGTACGTTCCATCTGCAGTATGCCTTCATGTATATTTGTATTATCTGTGTAAATATTCTGTGTATCACCTGTACATAATGCACTCACTATTGTTATTGTTTTCACACCTTTTCAGGCAACAACCTTGAGAAAGGCTCTATGCTGAAACGTTGGTGCTGTTGCTCTGGTTAGGTTCCTTTTGCAGTGTATCAGTCAATAAATCCACTTATGCATATTTTCCCTTTTGTCTTCATTTTGAGTGCTGGGGTTTACTTTACTATATGATTATTTATCCCCAAAGCACCTCTAGTGTATGTGGTAGAGCCTGTAATTCCTATAAATGTGGCTTTATCCTGGCTGGTATCAAATATTGGGAACCGCATTTTTTTTATTTTTTTATTATTTATTTATTTTACTGCACGATATAGACCCGCGCCCACCAGCGGCTGTGATTGGTTGCAGTGAGACAGCTGTCACTCAGCTTGGGGACATGTCTGACTGCAACCAATCATAGGCGCCGGTGGGCGGGGAAAGCACGTAATAACTAATTGACTAATGGAGCGGCAGCCATTTTCTAACGAGGAAAAGACACCGCAGATTTGTGACAGACGTGGAGCGAGACGCCCGTGATTGGTGAGTAGGAAAGGGAGAGGGATTGTGCTGGGGACGCAGGACGCATGCAGATAGCAACATGTACCCATAGACTTGCTGTGAAAAGCCACGTTTATGGTGATCAAACCGTTCTCGAACGTAACTCAAACTGTCAAGCTTTTAGCAAAAAGCTCGAGTTCGATCTCGAGCACCCCCCAAAATCACTCGAACATGAAATTGGTGAACCTCGAACCTCGAACATCGCTCATCTCTAGTGATAAAGAAGCATGGCTACGGGACCCAGCAATCTAGTGTTGAAAAATGTTATAATACCAGTAGTTTAACGATGCCATAGAATTGCTAGATATCAGTGTTTTCGGTTATTATTTTCCATAGTTTGTTGTTTTTCATGTAGAGATGTTAGCCAATGAATGCTTGAATAACCAATTACAAATGAACGAAGAAGTTACCTGATTAACAACCAGATTCCTTTACAGAGTGTACACCCGGTACATGGACTCCGTTATGTTTTAGATATATATAAGTAAATATGGACTATGGTCAAAGGACTGGCGTGACCAACAAAAACTTGTGTATTGTATATAGTTGCACATCCTGTGCCAACCAGAGTCATCTAAAACCACACCCGGGACCTTAACCTGGTCACGGACCCACGGATAGGTTTCCAGGGGGTCAGGTTGTTTGGGTGGCGGGTTAATGGGATCCGGGACATTGGGACTGGACTGTCACAGAAAGGGGCTGCAACGGAGCAGGTTGAGCCTCCGTTACCACAAAAAACGGTAGCGGCCCACCGTTGGGTGATGAACTCTTATAGTTAAGTAATGTTTAAGGAAAGTGCCTCCCCTGTGTGGGATGAAAGTTTTAAATAAAAATATGTTAACCCTTTTTACCTTTTTTCTACAGTTAAAAAAAATAAAAATAAGCCTCTGGTGTCCTGTAGCTCGGGGATGAGCTACGTTTAACCAAGGGGGAATGTGACGCCCTGTCATTGGCTACATGTAAAAGACAAACAAGCGGGTGCAAGATTTAAAGGAGGGATAGAGGGAGGGTGAAGGGTTCCTGGGAAGCATGTGGTGACGCCCTGTCCTATCAAGTCGTCACAGGACATTGTGCAATCTGCCCTTCTGCATGGTGCCCATCGCCTCCTTTGTTATGGGTCCCTGGCCTTTGATGTTGCTAAGGACGAGCCAATCAAAAACCCTGGAAACACTCTGCACCACACCCACCAGACACACCAGTGGGTAGTCTGAAGGGAATAGGGCCGCCCACTTGAGGGGTTGGTAAGGGAGGGTCAGGGGTGTTAGGAGTGGTTCAATCGAGTGGTGACTCTCGAGAGGAGAGGTCACAAGTTGTTGGAGGAGGTTAGGAGCTGGGCTCCTCAGCTACTAGGTGTTAGACGTTGGTCTGGGCCTGGTAGCAGCTGGAACCCCGATCTCAGGGAATCGTGTCAAGGGGCACTGAACTGCCGACGAGGGAAGCCAGCGGCCTTGAGCCATCTTCGGGCAGGGGCCAGGGCACGGCGGGGTACATGGACCCTAGGCCAGGAAGTAGCTTCAAGGGTCCTGCTAATTTACCCGACGAGGGCGAAGACTTAATGATTCGTTCTCCACCCACTCTAAAATCGGGGTACTAGCGCAAAGTGGGGTATAGGACTTTCCCAATACACAGTCCAGAAAATCCCAAGCGTGAACCCTGAGAGCAAGCTCACTCCATTAGCCATACGGGTGAGCAGGACCCGACTAGTTTCACACTACAGGGGCCAACCAGTCAAGAGAGTGCCAAGGAAAAGGTCACAGGCTAACAAGCAACACCATGGGGCACGGATCCCAGCGTACTCCCTCCCTGCTATAGCGGTGCTAAGAATTCCAGTTTACAAGTTGTCGGTGTCAGTGTTATTGGACTGAGTGAGTACGCGGTGACCCTTTCTTCTCCAACGGCACTCCCCTTTCACCACCACCAAGCCCTGGAGCACTCTCCCCCTAACCACGGAGGGGTTAAACACCTAGCTGCCAAACCATCGCCACTGGGCGCTCTCCAAAGAAGCAGTGGTACTACACCTTACCACGCACCGTGGTGGCGTCACAAACTCTAATAACAAAATCCCTTGTAAATACTCCCCTTTCATTTTGAGTGTCCGTGCGGCCCCTCCCGGGTCCGGAGATCCCTCAAGCCACCCCGTATCCAGATCCAAGCAGCAGCCCGATTGCTGGTGCTGGGGCGGTACACATGTCACCGGTTGCAGTGGTGACTGGGGTCTCTGCATCCTGCTCCGCAGACCCTTCCGGCAACTTTTCCTCTTCCTGAAGCGGTGTTGGATGGGAATAGGGGATGCTTTGCAGCACCACCCGTGGTGTGCGGCCAGGAATGGGCCACCACTGTGACATGTCGCTTCCCTCCAGGGCTGATGTTAACGCAGCCCAGATAGTCCAGCTCCCCAGAGGTGGAGCGAGCCCCAGGGAGGATGAGGATGATGGGGATGGCTGACGGTGCTGATGCCGGCAATGACAATGATGACACCAGGGCTGCGGTTCAAAGTTCTTTTTACTTACAGTTCTTAAAGGTCCCCGGAGGTGAAGCAGAGACAATCACCGGTGTCTGTGAAAATGTGAGCCTGTCCTCCTTGCGCTGACTCGTGGCTCCCCGTGGCCTGAAGCAACTTGGGACTCCGCTGTCTGTGTTAAGTGTCCTGTCCTGTATACAGGTGACGCAGGTCCTCGCTGTGGTGCCTAGCTGTAAATCCGACCCCGGATCCTATATGTCACTGTGCTCCAGGAAAGTGGGTGGTGGGCAGTGGGACATGAAAGCCCCAATCCCTGCAGATTTGTTAGAGTGCGTAAAGGTGTCCCCAACCGAGGGTTCTGCACCCCAACTGCGCTGGCAATGTATAAGCGGTTAAGCACCCCCCCAGCTGCCATGTCACCTCTGTCTCACCATCTTCACCGGTCTCCTCTGTCTCTCACCCTCTTCCAGTCTGGCCAGTAATAGCTGTAGGAGCTCTGTAAAGCACTCTCTATAGCAGCCGTGGTACTACAAGTCCCATGATGTTCTGGCACTCTCTCCTCCTTCCCCGAGATAGCTCCTAAGCTTACATCCCGGGCAGTCCCCCTGAGGGGAGCTGAGTGTATCACTGCCCCCAGGGGACCTGTTGTTCCTTCGCTCTCTCAGACTGTTCTGAAGTAAAAAAGGTTTGCGTCTCTCTCACTCACTCCATGCCCCCACCCTTGGGATGACTCAGTGGCTGTTGCCCGGGTAACCTGGATTTCCCCAGACTGTCCAGCTTCCTGTGTAAGTGGTGACTCACGTTTTGCAAGTGGAAAAACAACACCAGTAGTCAACTCCTTCATCACCCAAGTCCAAGCATTGCATTTTAAATGAAATGCAATGCCCTTTGGTGACTGAGCCTCAGGGGCGCCACATATAAGTTACAGCAGTTCCTCCCAAATGTTTGTTACTGGGCCACCTCAGGGCTCTCACCAAACTCAGCTTTCCTCACACCTGAAGGCCCTCTGAATACTTGAATTGAGGGTTGAAGAATGACATGGAGGAGGAAGAGGGTAAAGCCCAACACCACAATGGGCACATTGTAAACTGCTATAGAATATGTATTCCATCATCTAAGTCTCAAAGGGGGAGGGACTGCCCAAATGTATAAGTTAGAGCAGTTCCTCCCAAACATACGTTACTGGGCCACCTCAGGGCCCTCACCAAACTCAGTTTTCCTGACACCTGCAGGCCCTATGAAAACCTGAATTGAGGGCCGCAGAATGACATAGAGGAGGAGGAGGAGAGAGGAAAGCCCAACTCTACAATGAGCGCATTGTAAGCTGCTATAAAATATGTATTTCATGATCTGAGTCTCAATGAGGGAGGGACCACCCAAATAACAGTAGTACCTCCATAATGTATGTTACACTAACACTTGAGGCACCTCCGGTGACTGATCAACATACCAACGGGAATAGGGGAATAGCTAACTAGAAATTATGTATGGCAGAGGGACCAACAAAATGTATAAGTCAGGACCCTCCCAATAGTAAAAGTCAAAAACACTACATGTGAACGCTAAAAGGGATATTTTTTTTCTTCAGTTTATTTAGCCTTATATAAAAGTAATTATTCAGGAAAAACTGTTTCTTAACCTTTTGGCCTGTAAAATGCAATTTAAGTTAGGTATGAAAAGTGTTCTTGGGCATATGTAAAAGTGGCGTAATACTGTGACATCCTTTTTCCCGGAATCCATATGTGAGTCAGAAATGCAGGCATATTCTCCAGGCTTTCCCTATCCAGTTTCATCACTTTCTCATCCATTTAAGCCTTTACCTCATGCACCCAGACCTCTTTGTTGGGTCCAGCAGAAAATTACTCACATTTCCCATTGACTTGCTTTGCACTCACTATTCGGAACGAATACATAAGTATAACAAAGTACTTGTTATGAGTATAGCGATTATGAATATTGTGGTACTCGCCCATCTCTAGCTGACATATTTGCAGAAGTCGATAGCCCAAGCCAAGCAAACTTTCACCCCAAAAATATTGTGGAGAAAGAACAAGTGAGTACTTTGTACCAGGCAGCACAAAATGGAAGAGTCCTGCTTTGTATTTGCAAAAGTCACTAGCAATGTATGAATGAGGCTGATTTGGACAGACGGCACAAGTCAGGCTGTGAAACCCTAACTATTATGGAAATGGTGAGGAGAGCCATAAGATGAACTACTTAATTAACCTCTTGACAAGGGATTGTGGGAAATATGTCTTACAGAATTAAGGTTTCAGATCATACACATGACACAGATATAAAGATGGCTGCCATTTCCTGTTCTCCACACCTTGCCTGGAATGCAAGGAATGTCGAGATGTAGGAAGACCACCATATAAGGAAAGACCCACTGGACAAGCTAGAGAACCAAGCCACAGATCAGATGACACCATGGATTCATGCACTGAAGACAGACCCACCCATCAACAGCAACACAGATCTCCCCATTGGCTTGCCAATGAACTGTCCCACTAAATGGGCATATCTGAACTTGTGTACGCCCCTAGCCTATATCAAGAGGACGCATGCTTGTACTCGCTCTGTTTGGTGCCATCTTTACTGTGATCAAAAAGAGATTTCACATCTGACTGTGTCTGGTGTGAATTCTTTACGCATGCACTTGATCCACACTAATTAGGCCAGGCAGTAGGCAACTAGTGATCTCTGATTAAGAGTTCACCCTAACAGAAACAGAAATTTCTCTATACTGTATCAGGCAGCACTGATTCCTAGAATACTGCTATGTAATTATTTGCAATAGCCACTAGCAATGTATGAATGTGGCTGATGTGGATGTACGGCACACGTCAGGCTGGGAAACCCTAACTATTGTGGAAACAGGAATGGTGCTTTACTGTATCAGGCAGCAGTAAATTCTAGAGTCCTGCTTTGTAATTATTTTCAAAAGCCACTAGCAACGTATTAATGTGGGTGATTTGGATGCCAAAAGTCATGCTGTGAACCCCTAAATATTGTGAAAACAGGTCCTGATGCTCTACCTAATCCACAATCTCTCCCTCCCTGCTGTGACTTTGTTCAGGGCTATCAGCTCTAAAAAGATCTATTGTATTCTGGTTTCTGGATGGTACAATGGAGGTAGTGACACACACTGCTTTAAACACTGTCCCTAATCGGAATGTGTCCCTGTGAACTCTACACTGACCTACGCTGCAGGCAGCCCTGAAAAGGGCTTTTTGTGTTATTAAGAGGCCTACACTCTCCCTAGCAGCTGCTCTCTCTATAACTATGCTGATACAAAGCAGGCTCCAGATGCAGTATGCGCCAAATGACGGCGGAAGATCTTTTATAGACCCTGTGACACTGAACGGCCAGCAAATCACAGTAATGCCACAACCAAGATGGCTGCAGCATTACTGTGATTGGTTAAGAAGCCCAGCATGTTTATTGGCTGTAAATCAGCTGCCAAGAATGCTGGGCGGGACATCCGAATATAGCGAGGGGAATACACCATTACTCGCTATATAATGAATAGCCTGAATACTGTACTATTCTGCGAATAGTGAATAGTAACGAATACATTTGCTCATCACTACTAGTGATCACATATTCTGATTACCGCTCTAAACATCATGACTAGAGATGAGCGAACCGGTCGCGGTTCGGCTCGAGGTCGGTTCGCCGAACGGAGGTCCCGTTCGAGTTCGGTTCGTCGAACGTTCGACGAACCGAACTCAAACTGCATAGGAAACTATGGCAGACAAACACAAACACATAAAAACACCTAGAAAACACCCTCAAAGGTGTCCAAAAGGTGACAAACAACTCACAACACAACACAAACACATGGGAAAGTGACAAGGACATATACTCATGCGAAAACAAAACAGCTGGACAAGGAAAAAGAGGAGGAGACACAGATATATGAGTATATGCAAGGAAACATCGATGCCATTACTGTGCAACTTGAGCCCTGCTCATTTTAGGCTTCCAATCTGGATAAATTGCCTGAGCTTGCCACGTACGCCTTGGGGATCTTGTCGTGTCCTGCAGCCAGCGTTCTCTCGGAACCTGTCTTCAGTGCTGCTGGGGGTCTGCTGGCAGATAAGCACACGTGTCTGTCCACTGACAATGTGGACATGGCTCTCAGAGGACTTTTCTTCCCCTGGGTCAGCCAGGGGAGGCGAAAGGCACGCGTATTTTTGAGAGTGCTTCATGCAAAGCATCTTTTTCATTTTTAAAAGGGGGGTCAAGTGATGCCAGTCAAGTGGGGTGTGTGGCCCAATTAGTGGAAACGAGGGAGACTGTGGTTGGAGTCCCCTCGCTTTTGAAAAAAGAACCAAGATGAACAAGTCATGGCTCTCAGAGGACTTTTCTTCCCCTGGGTCATCCAGGGGACGGGAAAGGCACGCGTATTTTTGAGAGTGCTTCATGCAAAGCATCTTTTTCATTTTGAAAAGGGGGATCAAGTGATGCCAGTCAAGTGGGGTGTGTGTGGCCCAATTAGTGGAAACGAGGGAGACTGTGGTTGGAGTCCCCTCGCTGTGTTTCTAAAAGAACCAAGATGAACAAGTCATGGCTCTCAGAGGACTTTTCTTCCCCTGGGTCATCCAGGGGACGGGAAAGGCACGCGTATTTTTGAGAGTGCTTCATGCAAAGCATCTTTTTCATTTTGAAAAGAGGGATCAAGTGATGCCAGTCAAGTGGGGTGTGTGTGGCCCAATTAGTGGAAACGAGGGAGACTGTGGTTGGAGTCCCCTCGTTTTTGAAAAAAGAACCAAGATGAACAAGTCATGGCTCTCAGAGGACTTTTCTTCCCCTGGGTCATCCAGGGGACGGGAAAGGCACGCGTATTTTTGAGAGTGCTTCATGCAAAGCATCTTTTTCATTTTGAAAAGGGGGATCAAGTGATGCCAGTCAAGTGGGCTGTGTGTGGCCCAATTAGTGGAAACGAGGGAGACTGTGGTTGGAGTCCCCTCGCTGTGTTTCTAAAAGAACCAAGATGAACAAGTCATGGCTCTCAGAGGACTTTTCTTCCCCTTGGTCATCCAGGGGACGGGAAAGGCACGCGTATTTTTGAGAGTGCTTCATGCAAAGCATCTTTTTCATTTTGAAAAGGGGGATCAAGTGATGCCAGTCAAGTGGGGTGTGTGTGGCCCAATTAGTGGAAACGAGGGAGACTGTGGTTGGAGTCCCCTCGCTTTTGAAAAAAGAACCAAGATGAACAAGTCATGGCTCTCAGAGGACTTTTCTTCCCCTGGGTCATCCAGGGGACGGGAAAGGCACGCGTATTTTTGAGAGTGCTTCATGCAAAGCATCTTTTTCATTTTGAAAAGGGGGATCAAGTGATGCCAGTCAAGTGGGGTGTGTGTGGCCCAATTAGTGGAAACGAGGGAGACTGTGGTTGGAGTCCCCTCGCTGTGTTTCTAAAAGAACCAAGATGAACAAGTCATGGCTCTCAGAGGACTTTTCTTCCCCTGGGTCATCCAGGGGACGGGAAAGGCACGCGTATTTTTGAGAGTGCTTCATGCAAAGCATCTTTTTCATTTTGAAAAGGGGGATCAAGTGATGCCAGTCAAGTGGGGTGTGTGTGGCCCAATTAGTGGAAACGAGGGAGACTGTGGTTGGAGTCCCCTCGCTGTGTTTCTAAAAGAACCAAGATGAACAAGTCATGGCTCTCAGAGGACTTTTCTTCCCCTGGGTCATCCAGGGGACGGGAAAGGCACGCGTATTTTTGAGAGTGCTTCATGCAAAGCATCTTTTTCATTTTGAAAAGGGGGATCAAGTGATGCCAGTCAAGTGGGGTGTGTGTGGCTCAATTAGTGGAAACGAGGGAGACTGTGGTTGGAGTCCCCTCTCTGTGTTTCTAAAAGAACCAAGATGAACAAGTCATGGCTCTCAGAGGACTTTTCTTCCCCTGGGTCATCCAGGGGACGGGAAAGGCACGCGTATTTTTGAGAGCACTTCATGCAAAGCATCTTTTTCATTTTGAAAAGGGGGATCAAGTGATGCCAGTCAAGTGGGGTGTGTGTGGCTCAATTAGTGGAAACGAGGGAGACTGTGGTTGGAGTCCCCTCGCTTTTGAAAAAAGAACCAAGATGAACAAGTCATGGCTCTCAGAGGACTTTTCTTCCCCTGGGTCATCCAGGGGACGGGAAAGGCACGCGTATTTTTGAGAGTGCTTCATGCAAAGCATCTTTTTCATTTTGAAAAGGGGGATCAAGTGATGCCAGTCAAGTGGGGTGTGTGTGGCTCAATTAGTGGAAACGAGGGAGACTGTGGTTGGAGTCCCCTCTCTGTGTTTCTAAAAGAACCAAGATGAACAAGTCATGGCTCTCAGAGGACTTTTCTTCCCCTGGGTCATCCAGGGGACGGGAAAGGCACGCGTATTTTTGAGTGCGCTTCATGCAAAGCATCTTTTTCATTTTGAAAAGGGGGATCAAGTGATGCCAGTCAAGTGGGGTGTGTGTGGCTCAATTAGTGGAAACGAGGGAGACTGTGGTTGGAGTCCCCTCGCTGTGTTTCTAAAAGAACCAAGATGAACAAGTCATGGCTCTCAGAGGACTTTTCTTCCCCTGGGTCATCCAGAAGACGGGAAAGGCACGCGTATTTTTGAGAGTGCTTCATTCAAAGCATCTTTTTCTTTTTCAAAAGGGGGGTCAACTGATGCCAGTCAAGTGGGGTGTGTGTGGCCCAATTAGTGGCAACGAGGGAGACTGTGTTTGGAGTTCCCTCGCTGTGTTTTACATGATTTTCAAAGGGCGTGATATGCCTAAGAGGTTAAGTTTCATCATCTGCAACTTGTTGGCAACAGAAAGGCTGCCTTTAGACCCTTTTGAGACCGAGGATTTTCGAGACCTTATGCCCATTGCAGTGCCCCAAGAGCCGATGGCCAGTCGTCACTCCTTCTCCAAGAAAGGCGTGCCCGCGCTACCACAGCAGGTCGCACCCAACCTCACCGATTCCTTGAGAAACTCTGTGTGTGCAAAGACAAATGATATGTGCACACACAGAATGTGGTGAGCCTTCCTCATCAAGATGGCTGCAGCCAAGGTGCAAGATGCTGATGTCACAGCCACTCAACGTCCACACTAGAGGGGAGGGGCGGCTGCTTAGCATAAGACATGCACACTAATAAGGCTTGCACTGGGAGCCCATCATATAATGAGTGAAATGCACAGTGTCTGAACTGTGACCTATAAATGACGCCAGAAACCCTGGTCAGGCGGGCTAAACAGCACTATATAGGTGCATCTCGCACGGATACACGAGACGCACAGTGTCTGAATTAAGGCCTATAAATGACGCACAACACCAGGTCCAGGCGGGTCAGTTAGCACTATATGAGTACATAACACATGACAGGCTCACCATTTAACCACCTGAATTCAAAAGGTCCACACACATCCTGCAAAAATGGATAAAATGTGCCATACCTCAAATAGTGAGATATCAGTTTATATTTTGGCCCAAAATATGTAAGCTTGCAATCCATTTGTCAAGGATTCTCACACTTGCGAGTCCCTACACTGAATTAGTTAGAAAAACCACAAAGAACTATATAAAAAAAACACCAAAAAGGAGCCAAGATAAATTATATGTGCACACACAGAATGTGGTGAGCCTTCCTCATAAAGATGGCTGCAGCCGAGGTGCAAGATGCTGATGTCACAGCCACTCAACCTCCACACTAGAGGGGAGGGGCGGCTGCTTAGCATAAGACATGCACACTAATAAGGCTTGCACTAGGAGCCCATCATATAATGAGTGAAATGCACAGTGTCTGAACTGTGACCTATAAATGACGCCAGAAACCCAGGTCAGGCGGGCTAAACAGCACTATATAGGTGCATCTCGCACGGATACACGAGACACACAGTGTCTGAATTAAGGCCTATCAATGACGCACAACACCAGGTCCAGGCGGGTTAGTTAGCACTATATGAGTACATAACACATGACAGGCTCACCATTTAACCACCTGAATTCAAAAGGTCCACACACATCCTGCAAAAATGGATAAAATGTGCCATACCTCAAATAGTGAGATATTAGTTTATATTTTGGCCCAAAATATGTAAGCTCGCAATCCGTTCGTCAAGGATTCTCACACTTGCGAGTCCCTACAGTGAATTAGTTAAAAAACCACAAAGAACTATATAAAAAAAACACCAAAAAGGAGCCAAGACAAATGATATGTGCACACACAGAATGTGGTGAGCCTTCCTCATCAAGATGGCTGCAGCCAAGGTGCAAGATGCTGATGTCACAGCCACTCAACCTCCACACTAGAGGGGAGGGGCGGCTGCTTAGCATAAGACATGCACACTAATAAGGCTTGCACTGGGAGCCAATCATATAATGAGTGAAATGTACAGTGTCTGAACTGTGACCTATAAATGACGCCAGAAACCCAGGTCAGGCGGGCATCTTGCACCTTGGCTGTAGCCATCTTGATGAGGAAGGCTCACCACATTCTGTGTGTGCACATATCATTTGTCTTGGTTCCTTTTTGGTGTTTTTTTGATATAGTTCTTTGTGGTTTTTCTAACTAATTCAGTGTAGGGACTCGCAAGTGTGAGAATCCTTGACAAACGGATTGCGAGCTTACATATTTCGGGCCAAAATATAAACTAATATCTCACTATTTGAGGTATGGCACATTTTATCCATTTTTGCAGGATGTGTGTGGACCTTTTGAATTCAGGTGGTTAAATGGTGAGCCTGTCATGTGTTATGTACTCATATAGTGCTAACTGACCCGCCTGGACCTGGTGTTGTGCGTCATTTATAGGCCTTAATTCAGACACTGTGCGTCTCGTGTATCCGTGCGAGATGCACCTATATAGTGCTGTTTAGCCTGCCTGACCTGGGTTTCTGGTGTCATTTATAGGTCACACTTCAGACACTGTGCATTTCACTCATTATATGATGGGCTCCCAGTGCAAGCCTTATTAGTGCGCATGTCTTATGCTAAGCAGCCGCCCCTCCCCTCTAGTGTGGAGGTTGAGTGGCTGTGACATCAGCATCTTGCACCTTGGCTGCAGTCATCTTGATAAGGAAGGCTCACCACATTCTGTGTGTGCACATATCATTTGTCTTGGCTCCTTTTTGGTGTTTTTTTGATATAGTTCTTTGTGGTTTTTTCAAACTCTGTGTGTGACAGGGTGCATTTCACCACAGATACTTGGACCAGTAAGCATGGACAGGAGAGTTACATGTTGCTGACTGGGCACTGGGTAACTATGGTGAGAGATGGAGAAGGGTTTGCTGTACAAGTCTTGCCGTCCACACGACTTGTGTGTCAATCCTTCATCTGTATATAAAAGTTCCTCTACTGCTTCTGCCTTCTCAACCTCGTGTGGGTCCTCCACCTCAGCCCAAACCCTGTGTGGTCAGGCCACCCGCGTTGTAACTGCGCCCATGGAATCCCACACACCTTGTTACTATGCTGGCAGCAGAGCTCATGGCCATCAGGCGGTCAAATGTTTACTTTGAAATGTAGGGGAAATGTGAGACACCGCTGAGGAATTGTGGACGGTTAGCTCTGGAGAGTGAGACCGAGTTTCATCAATGGTTGTCTCCACTCAACCAGCAGCCAGGGAACGTCGGGTGCGACAATGATGCAAACCAGTCTGCGACCCTTCTTCAGGGCAATGTGGCACACGTGCCTTGTATGGCTCACGTGTTGAACCTGGTTGTCCAGCAATTTTTAAACCACTATCCCGGCCTCATGGCCTTCTGCAGAGGGCACGGTGTAACGCCTGCCTGGATCGACACACTCAGATGGGTTGTAAAGGATAGGCTAGAGGCAAGCCACTCACCAAGCTGGACACCCAGAACCCTGAAACCCTTTAACCCCTATACAGTGATTTGGAATTACACAGGGCCCAAGTTGATCAATACCTGTGGAAGGCTGCAGTTCCAGAGAATGGTAGTCATGCAGGGTCAAAAACATTAATTGAGAAAGAGGAACAGAATGGGATGGCCAGGACTTAATCACAAAACAAGCAGAGGTGAAATGCGGATCGGCCAACGAGGTACATAAACGGCAAGCAGGAAAAGTAGTCAGGTAACAAGCACACAAACTCATAAAACTGAACTGGGGGTAACAGTAACAAGAGGTTCATAGCTTTGTCTGGCAGTGGTCTGCAGACAGGAGGGGCCTAAAAAAGGGTGTGGTGTCTTCCCATTGGTTGTAGCTGAATGATGGTACTTCATCTGTGAGATACCCACCACCTACATTCAGCCTGTGGTTCTGTATCTGTCAAGGTAACACAACCCAGTGGGTGACCATAACCTTCGACCACCTGCGCCGCAGGCATCGACTCCTCTCCCATCATCAGCACTATGCACGAAAGGAACACGTTGTCACCTGGCGACCGGAGTACAAATTGATTGATTGGACTACGTTGGTGACTTAACAGCCGTGTGCGGCAATGATGCAAACCTGTCTGCGGCCCTTCGCCAGGGCAATGTGACACACGTGCCTTGTATGGCTCACGTGTTGAATTTGATTCTCCAGCAATTTTTAAAATACCATCCCGGCCTACATGGCCTTGTGCAGCGGGCACGCTGCTATGTGCTCACTTTCATCCTTCGCACCCAGCAGCTCAACAACTTTCATCGCTCCTGAAGTCTTAGGGTCTGGCGGTTAAACGCCTGAAATGCGATGTTCCGACACGCAGGAATTTGAATTTGCACATGTTGAAGCGTCTGTGGCAGCACCGCAGAGCCCTGCTGAAATACGGTATGACGTATACCCTGGGCTAACTTGATCCAGAGGTGGTGCAGATCACGCTGCTGGAGTGGTGTCAGATCAAGGACCTATGCACCCTTCTACACAGTTTACAAATATCGACGAAGATCTTTAGCACTGGCGATGCCATTCTCAGCGTGACAATTCTGGTCATCTACAACATGGAGCATACTGTATGCATTATTCGGAGTCAGGTGTTGGTCCAAGAGGAAGGGGAGGAAGTACAGGAGGAGTCATATGCAGAAGGGATAATAAGATCTACAAGGTCCAGACGGTGAGCGGCACCTAGGCGGAGGTCAAGGGACGGTGGGGGAGAGGGATTAACAAGGGCGCATAGTATCTGCAAAAATTGTTGAGGAAGGTGCAGGAGCCCATGAAGAAATGGAGGACGAACTGGCGATGGGCATGGAAGACTCAGCAGATGAGTGAGAGCTGGCTCACATTTCGGTTGTGCGAGGTTGGGGGGAGAGGGCAGAGGAAGGAGGCACGATTCTCACCTCTCAGCCACCAACACACCAAGGACTTGGTCCTCCTGGATGCACAAGACACATGAGCGCCTTCTTGCTGCACTACCTACAACATGACCCTCGGATTGTACGAATTCGAAGTAATGCTAACTACTGGGTTGCCACACTGTTAGATCCCCGGTACAAGACAAAATTTGGCGAAATAATTCCTGCCATAGAAAGGGACGCACGTATACAGGAGTATCTGCAGAAGGTGGTATGGATTCTTAGATCTGCTTTTCCAGTAAACACCAGTGCTGCACAGAGTGAATCTCAACGCTTTGTCATGCATAGGAGGAAATGGTCTTTTACCTGTCCACATCTGAGGGACCGAGGGCTGGCTGCTGTGCTGAGATGGCATTGAGTACGGTGTCCCTGCAGAGTTGCACTTTTGGTCATATACCAAATGAGTTGAAAAAGGACAGATGCTGGTGGAAAGGGGAACAGGTGTGTTGGAAAGGGGAAAAAAGTTTTTGTCCGTGGGTTTGGTGGTTAAGCAAAAGTAACATTTGATGAAGAAACACCATCTGTTACGGTGGGACTGGCAGATTTGGATAAGGTGGTATATACTATGTTACCGCTATCTAACAAAAATAAATAAGAAAAGAAAGAGAAAGGTATATATCCCCATCAGCAGTCAATGTCCACCGTGCTCCCAGATGGAAAAGGAGAGGTTGGCAACTGGAAGGTTAGATGGAGGATACAGATCTGTGTGGCTATGAAACTAATAGTTGCCTGAACCGAGTTAGACGCCACTCGGATCTGGAGACTGGGAGCCCTGTTAGCGTCACAGGGTCCACACGCCCACCCAGCCCAGGAACTCCCTGTTAACATCACAGGGGCCATTCAGTACGCTGACCGTGTGCATTGGGGCCACACCTGTGGACAGCAGGCGCATCAGCAGCAGCAGGCCTGTTAATGCCACTGGGCTGCACAAGCAGGACTTGTAGGACAGGAGCTGGTCTTAACCGTTCTGCGTTACCATCTGTGGTGGCGGCCTGCATCGACGCCCTATCCCTGCCTACCTCTGGCCTAAAGCCGCAATGGGTTCAACACATGGAGGTGTGCTCTTTCGGAGCATAATAGAAGACTGCGCACCTCCTTGTTGGCTCCAGCCCGTTTTATAACTTTGGTCCGCCCCAAACCAGGGTGTACCACAATGCACCTCCTGGAGACAAAAGCAGAGTGACACGTCATGAGTGGCATAACTAGCGTCCTATTTGGAACCGAAACTTCAATAATGACCTCATGGCTGCCACGACACAAACACCTCACCAGTTATCGTCTGACCATCAATAATGAGGTGGCAAGTCATAGGGGCGGGCCACTGCAAGCCATTTGGGAGTGGCCTAGCCACATCGTCAGGACACCTGATGCCCTGTGGTCTATATGGGCCCCCCACATCAGGGGCAGGGCCAAAGAGTTCATTACCGGACCTAGTCTCTGATGCAGTAAGTGCCTGAGCATGCTTAGTTGCATGAAATACAGTCTCTGAAAAAAGACTATCAGCTTTAGCATGGTGTCTAGGCACAAAACAGGACTTAGACCCGGCACGGAATGCAAGTACCTGTGCAAAGAGGCTTTTCGCACTAAGTGTTGGAGTATGCGCTGTATCCCGAAAGGAAGACTTAGCCTCAGGAATGGCACAGTCAGGCTGAGCATACTCACTAGGCGAAACACTGTAGTTAGGCTGCAGCTGGGGTAAATCGGCACACGCATTCGCACTAGCTGCCTCTCCACACTTAGACGTGGAGGAGAAATTGCTCTTCGGGTGTGGACTTGGAGATGCTGTCTATGAACAGAAGGAAAAGCTAAAGGAAGCATCACTTTCTATCCCTCCGAATTATCAAATGCAGCAATGAATTCCCTGAGTTTGCTATAAAATTAGCATAGCAAAATGTGCATGAGGGTGTCATGCAGAGGTGCTGCAAATAGATTTGCACCAGTGGGACACTAATGGAAGTCCAACAGGCAGTTCTATGATGCCACTAAATGGCAGTATTTTTTGCTATCATTATAGCTTATTAAAAACAGAGCAGGAGGGTGTCCTGCACAGGGGCTAGAAATAGCTTGGCACCAGTGGGACAATAATGAAATACAACAGCCAGTTCTATGATGCCACTAAATGGCAGTATTTTTTGCTATCATTATAGCTTATTAAAAACAGAGCAGGAGGGTGTCCTGCACAGGTGCTAGAAATAGCTTGGCACCAGTGGGACAATAATGAAATACAACAGCCAGTTCTATGATGCCACTAAATGGCAGTATTTTTTGCTATCATTATAGCTTACTAAAAACAGAGCAGGAGGGTGTCCTGCACAGGTGCTAGAAATAGCTTGGCACCAGTGGGACAATAATGAAATACAACAGCCAGTTCTTTGATGCCATCAAATGACAGTATTTTTTGCTATCATTATAGCTTATTAAAAACAGAGCAGGAGGGTGTCCTGCACAGGTGCTAGAAATAGCTTGGCACCAGTGGGACAATAATGAAATACAACAGCCAGTTCTATGATGCCACTAAATGGCAGTATTTTTTGCTATCATTATAGCTTACTAAAAACAGAGCAGGAGGGTGTCCTGCACAGGTGCTAGAAATAGCTTGGCACCAGTGGGACAATAATGAAATACAACAGCCAGTTCTTTGATGCCACTAAATGACAGTATTTTTTGCTATCATTATAGCTTATTAAAAACAGAGCAGGAGGGTGTCCTGCACAGGTGCTAGAAATAGCTTGGCACCAGTGGGACAATAATGAAATACAACAGCCAGTTCTATGATGCCACTAAATGGCAGTATTTTTTGCTATCATTATAGCTTATTAAAAACAGAGCAGGAGGGTGTCCTGCACAGGTGCTAGAAATAGCTTGGCACCAGTGGGACAATAATGAAATAAAACAGCCAGTTCTTTGATGCCACTAAATGGCAGTATTTTTTGCTATCATTATAGCTTATTAAAAACAGAGCAGGAGGGTGTCCTGCACAGGTGCTAGAAATAGCTTGGCACCAGTGGGACAATAATGAAATACAACAGCCAGTTCTATGATGCCACTAAATGGCAGTATTTTTTGCTATCATTATAGCTTATTAAAAACAGAGCAGGAGGGTGTCATGCAGAGGTGCTGCACATAGATTTGCACCAGTGGGGCACTAATTGAGTACAACAGCCACTTCTTGTATGCCACTAAGTTTACTCAATTTTTGGTATTCTAATGTCTTAGTAAGTAACAATGAGTTTGAGTGTGCAATGCAGGCAGAGGTGCTGCAAATATCTTTGCACTAGTGGGACTATACAGAAGTACAATAGCCACGTTTAGGATGCCACTAGGTTCACTCAGTGTTTGCTAGTATAATGGCTTAGTAACAATGAGTTGGAGTGTGCAATGCAGGCAGACGTGCTGCAAATATCTTTGCACTAGTGGGACTATACAGAAGTACAATAGCCACGTTTAGGATGCCACTAGGTTCACTCAGTGTTTGCTAGTATAATGGCTTAGTAACAATGAGTATGAGTGTGCAATGCAGGCAGACGTGCTGCAAATATCTTTGCACTAGTGGGACTATACAGAAGTCCAATAGCCACGTTTAGGATGCCACTAAGTTCACTCAGTGTTTGCTAGTATAATGGCTTAGTAACAATGAGTTGGAGTGTGCAATGCAGGCAGACGTGCTGCAAATATCTTTGCACTAGTGGGACTATACAGAAGTCCAATAGCCACGATTAGGATGCCACTAGGTTCACTCAGTGTTTGCTAGTATAATGGCTTAGTAACAATGAGTTGGAGTGTGCAATGCAGGCAGACGTGCTGCAAATATCTAGGCACTAGTGGGACTATACAGAAGTCCAATAGCCACGTTTAGGATGCCACTAAGTTCACTCAGTGTTTGCTAGTATAATGGCTTAGTAACAATGAGTTGGAGTGTGCAAAGGGCAGGAGGGCATAGTGGCAGGGTTGTGGGTCTCTGGGTAGAGGAAAGGAAGCCTGCCTTTCTATCCCTCTTAATGGGGAAATGCAGCGAGGAAATCCCTGACCTTAGCTACACAGACGCTGTCATCTTGTGTAGCTGTTAAACTCTGTTTTCACTGACCTGTCTCCTATGGCTCTGACCCTGCCGGTATGAGCCCTTAAAAGGACTGATAGAAAGTGCTATCCCTAAGCTGTCCAGCGCTGTGTATGGAGCGTATACAGCAGTATCGGCAATAGGAGCTGCGCCAGTGATGTCTGACACCAAGAACGCAGAAGGCAGATAATGGCGTGCTGGAGGAAAATGTCCGGTTTTATAATGCAGGGACATGTGACATGGACATCCTATCACACATGCCGTTGCTTCTCTGGCTAAAAGTCCACTTAGCTGTGTGTGTGTCTGGGATTGGCTGACATGCTGGCCCTCCCCACTACACGCGCGCGCTTAGGGAAGGAAGACAAGGAAAAAAAAAAAATTGGCGATCGCCATTATACATACAGCAGTGATCTGAAGGCGCTGTTCCCGCACACTATACACTGAAATGTCATAATAGTGTGAGTCACAGAGTGACTTACACTATTTTACAGCGGAAAGCCAGCTAGGAATTAGCTGTTTTTTTTGCTGCTAGAACCGTTCTCGAACATAACTAGAACTATCGAGCTTTTAGCAAAAAGCTCGAGTTCTAGTTCGATCTAGAACAGCCCCCAAAATCACTCGAACTGCGAACTGGAGAACCACGAACCGCGCTCAACTCTAATCATGACTAGGTATGAGAGAACCCCAACTGTAAAGTTTGGTTTCCATACCGAACACAGACTTCTGACTGTATGTCCCGTTTCTGTTCAGGTTTGTCACCTGAATAAAGCTTGTTGAAAGGTTGCAGAGCAGCCAGCTTTTAGGCTCTGGGCACTTCCGTAGCCATTGCAGCAATGTCAAGTATTGGCATGGCTGTGATTGGCCAGGAAAATCACTGTAAAAAAAAAACAAACAAATGATGTGAGCTAAAAATGGAAGTTAAATGGTAGTAAGAGCAGGATAGTTATACACACCATATTTCCTGTAGGATCACACTGCAGGCAAAAGTTCTTCCAGGCCCACTAATTAAAGTTCATCAATATTTACTGCTTCCCCAATCCACCCTCTGTGCCTGTGTCTGTGACTCCCATACACACCCCCTACCCTGTGTCCACATCTGTGATTGGTTGCAGTCTGTTTCCTGTATAATAGTGTAAAATAAATAAGTAATTTAAAAAAAATGATGTGGACTTCCAAAATATTTTGATAGTCAACGTTGGTAAAACATGCAGCTACAAGCTGCAGCCCACACCTGTGAGCTTTAATGAAGCTAGATATCAAATTAGAGAAGCAAAAAAAAAAGATGTAGGGTCCCCCCAGTTTTATTATCCAGCCTCATTAAAGGAGACAAGTGGGAGCTGGTACTATCAGGATGGGAGGAGCCATGGTTGTTGGATCCCCCAGCCTAAAAATAACACCCTGCAGCTGCCCAGAACTATCACATTAGATGCAACAATGCCAGCTCATCCTGATTGCCCTAGTGTTTTAACAATCGGAGTAATAGAAGAGATTAACCCCTTCATGACCGATGACATACTAATACATCATTGGTCGTGTTTCCCTGCACCGGCGAGCCCAAAGTAATCCCGGCACATGTCTGCTGATCTGATCTGGTCAGCAGACATGTGCGGCTAACAGGTGATTGGAGATCCAACCGCACCTGTTAACCCCTTAGATCGCACTGTCAAACACTAACAGTGTGATTTAAAGGGCCACAGCAGAGAATGCGCTGTTTCCCGCAGCCATCTGCGGCCCTGTGCAAATGTGTTGTCAGCTGATGACCCCTAATGCTACCGTGACTCACTTCCAGTGAGAGCCGACAGAGCACCGACACTCACAGGAAATGAGCATTTCTCCTGATCAGAGCAATGCTGCAGCACTCTGATCAGGAGAAGCGATTGGATACTGCAGTCATAAAGTCCCCTAGGGGGACTAGTAAAATACATTAAAAAAAATATATATTTTTTTTCAAAAATATGAAGAAATAAAAAAAAAAAACGTTCAAATAAATCCCTTTTTACCCCATTGAAAATAAAACAATTAAAAAAATAAATCAAATATGTGTCGCCCACCTGCAGCAGTCGCCCCAGGGATACCACTCCACCTTCAAGGACGCCACAGGGTATTCACTTTGGTATTTCTGGCGACAGGTATGTTGGTTTTGTATATGTATGAGTCGTGACGCCACTCATGGTTTGCGGTCAGGGATACAGGTGACTGCCACTGCAGGTTTAACGAGCGTCTGGGGCTGATGGAGTCAGCAGTCTGGTGGTATGGCCTCCCGCGAGTGAGGCTGGTTCCCGGGGCTCGGGTGTGTAGAACAACAGGTCCCAGAATAACTCAGTCTCAGTCCAGAAAGTCTTTCAACTTGTTTTTACTCACTTTTGGATGTTTTGTGAGGTGCCCGGGCGATGCTGAGATTAAACCAGGAGAAACCAGGTATCCTTTAGGCCGGTCTAAGGGTAACTGTTAACCCGCCTTCCTAGCACTTCTTGTTTCGGATACATTCGGATACCTACATTAGAGGCTACCCAAGGGTCCCATCTAATGGTGTGGGAGATCTGGTTGCTATGTGTTTGTGCGTACACACCCTATTCCAGCCTTCAGGATTACCTGGAAGTACTGCCCCAGCATGGGTGCAATACTCAGTGGTGCCTGACCTTGGTTATCAACAGCACGTCCTCAGGCTGCAAAGACAAGAAAAGAGTAAATACAACTTTTCCCACACAGGGGAGTTATTTACATTTAAACATACCAGGTACCATTCCACCACCACCCACGACTCCTGGTCCCACCCAGAAACTTCCAGGAGGCAGGTCACCGGTCCCTTTGGTGACCAGGTCTAGGCCATCTGTATCCCAGACCTTTCCTTCAATCTTCCTCTCCTGAGGAGGGTGGTGAAGGGTAGGCCCCATAAACAGGCGTACCAGCTTCCGTGTGTTGGAGAGCAGGCCCCATAAACAGGCGTGCTCCCTAGTGTTGGAGAGCAGGCCTCATAAACAGGCGTGCTCCTTAGTGTTGGAGAGCAGGCCCCATAAACAGGCGTGCTCCCTGGTGGTGCAGAGCCATGCCCCATAAACAGGCACACTCTGAGGTTTGGTACCACTGAGGTAACTTTTTACAATGCGAGAGTTTGTGGCTAAAGCCAGTTCATAGCCTGTGGTCTATTTTTAAAGTGCACGTAACCAGGTGCTAACTAAATAAATACTCAAACAGTTTGCGCAAAAGTCTTTGCGGGCACAATTTCTTAAACGTTACTAAACTTTCAGAAAATCATTTTTAAACTATACTTGTTAGACACTTTAAACTAAACTTTCTCTATACCGTATTGGTAGCTGACCAAAGCTTCTGTGGGTTGACCTACTCAGTACTATGCTGTCATCTGTCTGAGGTTGTGCCCTCCCACCCGGTGTATGTGTCTCAATGTGAATAATGGGTGTACTGGATCCTAACATCTGTATACTGTCTTCTGATTCAGCTTCACCCGGCTCTTCTAGGTTCTGAACGTTCTCTTCTTGTCCTCTAACTTCTTCTCTGGGTTGAGGGAAGGTGATCACTGGAATTACAATGGCTCCATTGCATTGAGGCCAACTTGCAGGGAAATCTCCAAGCACAGTATAGATCATCTTCTCTCTTGGTTCTTCGACTGGCGAAGGGTTGGGAACTTCCTCAAGGATTCTTAGCTGTTCAGGGCATCTCTTAAGGTGGTTTCTGGAAACCACAGCTGTCGTCTTTCCTCCATCTTTGCTGATGAGGCATGTCTTCTCACGGCTTGGTGTTGACGGTAACACGGTGTAGGGTTCTGCTTCCCAGTGGTTGTCGAGTTTGTGATTTCTTCTCTTTCTCTTGAGGACCACTTCTCCAGGCATCAAAGGAGCGGCAGGTGCATTTTGACTGAAGGCTTTTTCTTGTCTCTCCCGCTGCTGGGCCAAGCTTTGCTCCACACACTCTTGAACTCTCTTGTACTGTGCCTGGTGGGTGGAATCCCAGTCGGCACCTTGTAGAGGGTCTTCGGGGGTCTCAATTCCCATTTCCATATCCACTGGCAATCTTCCAGGTCTGGCCCTCATCAGATATGCCGGTGTGCAGTTCGTGTCACGGGGACATTGTTATACATGTCCACCAGGTCAGGCAGCTTTCAATTTGGCAAAAATGGTTTCTACAGAGCCCCGGTCATCACTGGTCCAGGCCTCAGCCTCTAATTCTGCTGCTCCAGTAAGTTTGCCCAGCACCACTGCGGCCCTCTGCTTGCCGATCATTGCGTATATGTCCAGCAGGGTACTGATCTTCTTTTTGAATGCAGTCAGGGTGTCTGTCTTGCCAGCATATTGGGGAAACCAGGTCGCCCCTGGGGCGTACAGAAAGGAGATCGGCATAATTGGGGAGAATTCAGCTGGCGCAGCTGCGACCGTCATACCGGAGCTAGGCGCCACGGCGTTCACCACGCTGGGGCCAGGCATCACTTGGGCTGCGTCACCCTGGCTGGGGGTAGTAGTACTCACGACGTCCATCTTCCCTCCGAGTCCCTTTTCAGGTCACCTCCTCCTCTCGCGGGTTCAGAGCGCTCTGGGGATTCTGGGACAACCACTCCTCTTTGTGGGCAGTTCCGTTTTCTTCTGCGAGGGCTGCAAGTTTCAAAATCGCCCACTTTTAACAGCAACAAAATGGCGGCGGTTCAAATTTTTTGATCGGACCGCTGAGGCGCATTGTCACCTGTCTAAACAGGTCCAGTCCTTGATCCTGTTCGTGATGCCAGAGTGCAGCAGTCGCCCCAGGGACACCACTTCACCTTCAGGGACGCCACAGGGTCTTCACTTTGGTATTTCTGGCGACAGGTATGTTGGTTTTGTATATGTATGAGTCGTGACGCCACTCATGGTTTGCGGTCAGGGATATGGGTGACTGAACTGCAGGTTTAATGAACGTCTGGGGCTGATGGAGTCTGCAGTCTGGTGGTATGGCCTCCCGCGAGTGAGGCTGGTCCAAGGGGCTCGAATGTGTAGAACAACAGGTCCCAGAATAACTCAGTCTCAGTCCAGAAAGTCTTTCGACTTGTTTTTACTCACTTTTGGATGTTTTGTGAGGTACCCGGGTGATGCTGAGATTAAACCAGGAGAAACCAGGTATCCTTTAGGCCAGTCTAAGGGTAACCGTTAATTCGCCTTCCTAGCACTTCTTGTTTCGGATAACCCCTGACTTGAAGTACCATGGGATTCATCCAGGGAAGTTGCTACTGCCTTTTCTCCCCTTTTTGGCCCGTTTGCCGGCAGCGTGGACCAGGTGAGATGGCTTATGGCTCTGTCTCCTTATGGGTCCCCCTGTTGCTGCTGAGGCTCGGACTCTAGATCATTGGTGAGGTACCTCCAGTCCCCCCACCGACAGGTTTAGCAGATCAATAAATGGACGTCTACTCTAGGGACCTGTTCCCCGTGCGTGCCTAGACAGCAACAGTCCTCGTACTCAACTGCCTCTCTTCAGGTGTCTTTCTGACTGATTCACAGGTAACTGTTCTTCCTCGCTAACAGCTACTTTACGTGCAAGGTCTGACTAGAGTGTCCGCGCGACTGCATCTCCTAGCAACCACGCTCACTGCTCTCAGACTGGCTCGCTCCACCTACTTTCCTGACAGCCTCTGCAGCTTAGCTTCCAGCCCCTCCACTACACCCCTTGACAAGAATTGAAGGCTAGTCTCTTCCAGAGGCTACTCAAGGGTCCCCTCTAATGGTGTGGGAGACCTGGTTGCTATGTGTTTGTGCGTACACACCCTATTCCAGCCTTCAGGATTACCTGGAAGTACTACCCCAGCATGGGTGCAGTACTCAGTGGTGCCTGACCAAGTCAGGGTCGCCACAAATACACATACAATATTTGGTATTGCCGCATTCAGAAATTCTGGATCTATCAAATTATAAATTCATATAAATTGATTGGTTCACAGCATGGCAAGAAAAAATTTCCAAGCACCAAAATTACATTGTTTGGTCGTCACAACATTGCATTAAAATGGAATAACAGGCGATCAAAAGAGCGCATCTACATAGAAATGGTATAATTTAAAATTTCAGCTTCAGATGAAAAAAATAAGCCATCAAAGTGCCCCAGATCCCAAAAAAATGAGAATGCTACGGTCACGAAAAATGGGGACAAAAGCGCCATTCTTTTTTTGGACAAATTTCTGAATTTTTTTTTACCTCTTATATAAAAGTGCAACAATACATGTTTGGTATCAACAAATTCATACCAACCTGAGGCATCATATTGATAAGTCAATTTTGCAATATAGTGAACATGGTGAATAAAATGCTCCCAAAACCATTATGAAAAAATTCTTTCGGTCTAATATAGCGCAATAAGGATATATGCTGATATTAGTTATTTAAACTTTATTAATTAGGCGCTCCTATTATTACAACGCGTTTCAGCGGAATTGCTTTCATCAGGTAAAATAGGAGCAGTATATAGTACAGATACTGCTCCTATTTTACCTGATGAAAGCAATTCCGCTGAAACGCGTTGTAATAATAGGAGCGCCTAATTAATAAAGTTTAAATAACTAATATCAGCATATATCCTTATTGCGCTATATTAGACCGAAAGAATTTTTTCATATACCCCCTCCCCATTGGGAATCGGTAATAGCTGCAAAGGACCTGCTGACATATCAAAAAATCCAGCTGGTAGCTGGAGGATTGAAGGAAAAAAAACCTGAATTCCATGGTGCCGGTGGAAATCAGTAGCTGACAACGTTACCCCAAATCTGGACTCCTGAAGCCTGGTTACAGGATCTGCTCGGAGGAACTCCAGACTGATAAGCTTACACTGAAGTTGTGCGGGGGTGCACAACCAACAAAGGTGAGCAATTCTAATATTTTAAACGCTAAAAGGATTCCACGGGTGCTTCTCATAGTGCGCTTGTTTTATCTATCTACCCAAAACCATTATGGAAGTTTACTTTTTCCACTATTTCTCGAGATTTTGTATATTTTATTTCATATTCCAGTACACTATATGGTAAAATGAATGGTCTCATTCAAAAGTACAATTAGTCCCACAAAAATAAGCCTTCATATGCCAACATTACAAAGTTACATAGCTACGTACATAGGGTGAAAAAAGACCTAGGCCCATCTAGTTTAACCTTACTCTACCAATTATACATTTTATACATTTTGTCATTAAGTCACTTATAACCAACAATATTGTGTGTAATGAGTAGTGATAAGCCACCACCCAAGTCTTCGGGTTCGGTTCGTCAAACTGCGGGTGTGTTCGTCGAACGTTCAACGAACGTTCGTCGAACATTTTCGAACACCGTCGAACACCATTGAAAACAATGCCAAGCAAACACAAACACATACAGACACATAGAAAACACCTTCTAAGGTTTCCAAAAGGTGACAAACAACTCAAAAGACACCACAAACACATGGAAAAGTGAGAAGTACATATACTCATGCTGAAAGAAAAGAGCTGGATGAGTAAAAGGAAGAGGAGAAACAGATATAGGAATAGCTCCAAGTGAACATCGATGCCATGACTGTGCAACTGGAGCCTTGCTCATTTTGGGCTTCCAATCAGGAAAAATGGCCTGAGCTTGCCACTTACGCCTTGGAAATCTTGTCGTGTCCCCAAGCCAGCGTTGTCTCTGAACGTGTCTTCAGTGCTGCTGGGTGTGTGCTGACAGATAAGCGCACACGTCTGTCCAGTGACAATGTGGGCAGACTAATGTTCATCAAGATGAACAAGTCATGGATCCGCAAGGACTTTTCTACCCCTGTATCATCCTGGGGAGACTAAAGGCTTGTGGATTTTTGAATGTGCTTCATGAAAAGAACCATTTTAAGTTTGCAACTGTGGGACAATTGATGCCACTTAAGTGGTGTCTGTGGCCAAATTTTTTTAAAAAAATGGAGACTCTTGTTGAAGTCCACTTGCTGTGTTTTACATAATTTTAGAAAGGCATGACATGCTTAAGAGGTTGACTTTCAGCATCTGCAAGCTGTTGGCTACAGAAATGCTGCCTTTCCACCTGGTGGACACAGAGGATTTTTGAGACCTTATGTCCATGCCCCAGTAGCAGATGCCCAGTCACCACTACTTCTCCAAGAAAGGTGTGCCTGCGCTACAACAGCATGTCGCACACAACATCACCGCTTCCTTGAGAAACTCTGTGTGTGACAGGGTGCATTTCACCACAGATACTTAGACCAGTAAGCATGGACAGGGGTGTTAAATGTCGCTGACTGGGCACTTGGTGACTATGGTGAGAGATGGAGAAGGGTCTGCTGTACAAGTCTTGCCGTCCCCACGAGTTGTGCATCAATCCTCTGTATGTAGAAGTTCCTCTACTGCTTCTGCCTCCTCAACCTTGTCTCGGTCCTCCACCTCCGCCCAAAGCCTGTGTGGTAAGGCCACACAAGTTGTAACTGTGCACAAGGAATCACGCACACCTCCTTACTATGCTGGATGCAGAGCTCAACGGCATCAGGCGGTCTTTACTTTGAAATGTATGGGAAATGTGAGCAACACCGCTGAGGAGTTGTGGTCAGCTCTGGAGACCGAGTTTCATTAATGGTTGTCTCCACTCAACCTGCAGCCAGGGAAGGCCGTGTGCGACAATGCTGCAAACCTGGGTTTGGCCCTTCACTGGGGCAATGTGACACACGTGCCTAGTATGGCTCACGTGTTGAACCTGGTTGTCCAGCAATTTTTAACCCACTATCCCGGCCTAGATGGGCTTCTGCAGAGGGCACAGTATAACGCCTTCCTGGATCCACAGACTCAGACGGGCTTTAAAGGATAGGCTAGAGGGAAGCCACTCACCAAGCAGAACCCCTAGAAACCTGAAACTCTTTAACCCCTATACAGGGATTTGGAATTACACAGGGCCCAAGGTGATCACTACCTGTGGAATGCTGCAGTCTGAGAGAGTAGTAGTCAGGCAGGGTCAAACCAGGAATTGTGGAACAGGGACAGAATCGACAGGCAAGGACATAATCAGAAGACAAGTAGAGGGCAAATCCGGATCGGGCAACGAAGTACATAAACAGCAGGCAATAAATGTAGTCAGAAAACAAGCAGTGGTCAAATCCGGATCGGGCAACGAGGTACATAAACAGCAGGCAGGAGACATAGTCAGGAAACAAGCGGTGGTCAAATCCAAATCGGGCAGCGAGGTACATAAACAGCAGGCAGGAGACGTAGTCAGGAAACAAGCGCTAGTCAGCACACAAAATCACAAAACAGAACAGGGCGGAACAGGAACCAGAAGTTCTGAACTATCTCTGGCAGTGGTCAGCAGACAGGAGAGGCGTTAAAAAAGGTGTGGTGTCTTCCCATAGGTTGTAGCTGGATTATGGTACTTCAGCTGGGAGACACCTGCCACCTGCAGTCAGCCAGTGGTACTGCAGATCCCAATGAAACCCAGCCCAGTGCATGAGCGGAGCTTGCGCCCACCGGCACCGCTGGCATCGACTCCTCTCCCATCACGAGCACTATTCACGGCAGGAACACGGCGTCAACTGGAGATAGGAGTAGAAGCCGCGGAGCAGACACCGGTGGCGACGTAACACACGTTACTATGTGCTCACTTCCGCCATTCACACCCCGTAGCTCAACGACTTGCATCGCTCCAAAAGTCTTTCGGCCTGCCAGTTCACCGGCTGAAATGTGATGTGCCGACACGCTGGAATTCGACTCTGCACATGTTGCAGCTACTATGGCAGCACCGTCGAGCCCTGGTGCAATACATTATGACGTATAGCCTGGGCCAACGAGATCCAGAGGTGGGGATGATCACGCTGCTGGTATGGTCTCAGATCAAGGACCTATGCATCCTCCAGTTTCGAAATGGACACGAAGATGATTAGCGCTGACGATGCCATTATCAGCATGACAATTCCGGTCATCTACATGCTGGAGCACACTCTAAACAGTATTCGGAGTCAGGTGGTGGGACAAGAGGAATCAGAGGAAGTACAGGAGGAGTCATATGCAGAAGAGATAACAAGATCTCCAAGGTCCAGACGGTCAGCAGCACCAAGGTGGCAGGCATGGGACGGTGAGGGAGAGGGATTTACAAGGGCACATGGTAGCAGCCAAACTGTTGAGGAAGGTGCAGGAGCCCAGGAAGAAATGGAGGACGAACTGGCGATGGGCATGGAAGACTCAGCAGATGAGGGACACCTTGATCACATTTCTTTTGTGCGAGGTTGGCGGAAGAGGGCAGGGGAATGAAGCATGATTCTCACCTCGCCACCACCAACACAGGAAGGACTTGGTCCTCCTGGATGCGCAAGACACATGAGCGCCTTCTTGCTACACTACCTACAACATGACCCTCAGATTGTCAGAATTGACAGAATTGACCCTCAGATTGTCAGATTCGAAGTAATGCTGAACTACTGGGTTGCCAAACTCTTAGATCCCCGGTACAAGACAAAATGTGGCAAAATAATTACTGCCATAGAAGGGGACGCACGTATGCAGGAGTATCAGCAGAAGCTGTTACACAATCTTAGATCAGCTTTTCAACTAAACACCAGTGGTGCACGGAATGAATCTCACAGCTTTACCATAGCTAGGAGGAAATGGTCTTTTACTTGTCCACATCTGAGGGACTGAGGGCTGGCTGCTGTGCGGAGACGGCATTGAGAAGGGTGTCCCTGCAGAGTTGCAAATTTGGTAATATACAAAATGAGTGGAAAAAGGCCAGATGCTGATGGAAAGGGGAACAGGTGTGTTGTAAAGGGAAAAAAGTTTGTGTCCGTGGGGTAGGTGGTAAAGCAACAGTAACATCTGCTGAAGAAAGACCATCTTCCAGCCAAAATAAGATGTCTACTTTTTTCCGTGGACAAACTGATATGATCCCTTTCTTACGAACACAACCATCACTACCAAATGTAGATGAGGCACAAAAAGAGCAGGTGCTTGAATGGATCTCAAGTGCTCAATCAAGTGGCCTCTCCTCCACTTCAACTTCATCAACATCCCAAATACTCCAGTCCTCTGAGGTTTCACCCCAATCGCACTTGCTTCCTACCAGCTCTCAAGTCTCCACCCGCCCTGCCAAGTATGGGGTAAAAGAGATGGTGGAGTCTGCAGAGCTGTTCAGTCACACTATAGCCTGGGAATCAGATGTCTGCTCCAAAGCTGCAGTGAGTTCAGACAAGAAATGATCTGCACTGATGCCCAGAAGCTTTGTGAGTCGGATCCAGGCCCAGATGAAGAAGGTTCTGAGCATAATGTAGACTATTATTCCCAAACTGTAACTCATCTTGGTGGAGACAATGAGGAAGAGGCTGATGAGACTCACATACCTGATTGGAATGACAACTTAACTATTTGGTCAGGGCAGGAAGAGGTTGGCTCTGAGGACGAGGGGAGTGAGAACACACAGGGTGCTGATGAGGTTAGAGATCCCACTTACTGTCAACCCACAGTCAGGCAGTCGATGAGGTCAGCAGAGGAGGTGGAGGAGGATGCTAGTGATGACGAGGTTAGGTTGCGCCTTCCTGGATAGAGACGGAGTACTGGAAGCATGACAACAACTGCATCCTCATCCACAACTCTGCCTCTGAGCAGAAGTGATGGTGGCTCTGCAAGTCGCATGGGCTCTAAGACTTGCCTAGCCTGGGCCTTTTTTAACATCGCAAAGGATCACCCAACTCATGTCATCTGTAAGATTTGTCACCAATGTATAATTAGAGGCCAAAAACTCACTAGTTTGAGTACTTCGTCCATGAACCGTCACATGGATATGAAGCATAAGTCGCAGTGGGAAGCTCACTGTGCTACAATGCGGCCTTATGGGGCGGGCCAACCACTGTCTGCTCCATCAAGTCCATCCACGCGCTCTTCATCTTTTGTGACTGTGGGGACAGCAGTCACACATGCCTTTCGACACAGACCTTCCACCTCTTTACCCGCAACAGGCAGTGTGATTGGCAGGTCGTCAGTTGTTTTGTAAGTGGAAACAGCTGCTGGGGTTGAGCTCTCTCAGACATCGAGAGCACCACCTTTGGATGAAGGCAACATTCTATCTCCACCTGCGCCTTCTTCACCGACCAGCAGTTTGCCAGGGACACCCTACTCAATGCGGTCTCAGAACAGCAGCCAGCCCTCGGTCCCTCAGATGTGGACAAGTAAAAGACCATTTCCTCCTAGCCATGACAAAGCTAAGAGGTTGACTTTCAGCATCTACAATCTGTTGGCTACAGAAATGCTGCCTTACCGCTTGGTGGACACACAGGATATTCTCGACCTTATGTCCGCCGCAGTGCCCCAGTACCAGATGCCCAGTCGCCACTACTTCTCCAAGAAAGGTGTACCTGCGATACAACAGCATGTCGCACACAACATCACCGCTTCCTTGAGAAACTCTGTCTGTGACAGGGTGCATTTCACCACAGATACTTGGACCAGTAAGCATGCACAGGGGCATTACATGTCGCTGACTGGGCACTGGGTAACTATGGTGAGAGACGGAGAAGGGTCTGCTGTACAAGTCTTGCCGTTCGCAAGAGTTGTGCGTCAATCCTCTGTATGTCGAAGTTCCTCAACTGCTTCTGCCTCTTCCACCTCGTCTGGGTCCTCCACCTCCGCCCAAAGCCTGTCTGGTCAGGCCACCCGCTTTGTAACTGCGCACAAGGAATCCAGCACAGCTCCTTACTATGCTGGCAGCAGAGCTAAACGGCACCAGGCGGTCTTTACGTTGAAATGTCTGGGAAATAAGAGTCACACAGCTGAGGAGCTGTGGTCAGCTTTGGAGACCGAGTTTCATCAATGGTTGTCTCCACTCAACCTGCAGCCACGGAAGACCGTGTGCGATAATGCTGCAAACCTGGGTGCGGCCCTTCACCAGGGCAATGTCACACAGGTGCCTTGTATGGCTCACGTGTTGAACCTAGTTGTCCAGCAATTTTTAACCCACTATCCCGACCTAGATGGGCTTCTGCAGAGGGCACGGTCACTATGTGCTCATTTCCGCCGTTCACACCCCGCAGCTGAACGACTTGCATCGCTCCAGAAGTCTTTTGGCCTGCCGATTTACCAGCTGAAATGCGATGTGCCGACACGCTGAAATTCGACTCTCCACATGTTGCAGCGACTGTGGCAGCACCGCCGAGCCCTGGTGCAATACATTATGATGTATAGCCTGGGCCAACGAGATCCAGAGGTTGGGCAGATCACGCTGCTGGAGTGGTTTCAGATTAAGGACCTATGCACCCTTCTGCACAGTTTCGACATGGCGACAAAGATGTTTAGCGCTGACAATGCCCTTATCAGCATGACAATTCCAGTCATTTACATGCTGGAGCACACTCTAAACAGTATTCGGAGTCAGGTGGTGGGACAAGAGGAAGGGGAGGAAGTACAGGAGGATTCATATGCGGAAGGTATACCAAGATCTACAAGGTCCAGACGGTCAGCAGCACCAAGGCGGCAGGCATGAGACGGTGGGGGAGAGGGACTAACAACGGCGCATGGTAGCAGCCAAACTATTGAGGAAGGTGCAGGAGCCCAGGAAGAAATGGAGGACGAACTGGCGATGGGCATGGAAGTCTCAGCAGATGAGGGAGACCTTGATCACATTTCTGTTGTGCGAGGTTGGGGGTAGAGGGCAAAGGACGGAAGTATGATTCTCATCTCGCCGCCACCAACACAGCAAGGACTTGGTCCTTCTGAATGCACAAGACACATGAGCGCCTTCTTGCTGCACTACCTACAACATGACCCTCGGATTGTGAGAATTCGAATTAATGCTGACCACTGGGTTGCCACACTCTTAGATCACTATTAACCTACAATTTGGCCACCAAACAAAGCAAGCCAGTTCAACTATACATATAGCCAGGTAGTGAAACAGTGGCAAAGTCTAAACCTAAAAAACACTACCCTGAATAAACCACAAATAACTTCATAGAAAGAAAATATAAACTTTATTACTTAAAAGTATTTTTATAAAAGTTTAAAAGGTAGTAGAGCAGAATTTTTTTTTTTATATGAAAAGAATATCAATCAAATAAGCATCATGATGTAAACACTCAACAGTCTATCACTTTGGGGTATCAATCCCAATAACAATATAGTATTAATTTATAATGACAAACTGTATATAATGATATTAAAAATGTTGATGAATCAATTCAAAAAAGAAGGACACAGCTTTTGAATGAATGGGCAACTGTGACTAGATGGCATTAAATAAGCAAAGGGATGTTTTGAATGACATAATAACTAGAACAGGCTTGAATGGAGCCCAATAAAATCCAGTAAAAAATAACAACATTAAACATGCCTGCTGAAGGAGTTTTTGCACAGTGCTACAGAGAAATACAGCCTCACCATTCACACCCTGACGCGTTTCGCCGTGTCTTTCTCCAAGGGCGTTTTTGGCATTTGATGTTTCTTTGGTGCTTGACGGTCCTGAGGAAGGGAGCAGAGCTCCTGAAATGCGTAGACCTATGCCAATAATAAAGACACGTTAAGCTGACATTTCTACAAGTGATCATTGGCGCGGCATTATCACCCCTCTCTACTTTTCTCTGTTATCTGCCATCGGGTGGCTGCAGCCTGGATCATAGCTATACATGCGAGTAAAGGAGTTGTGACTTGCACAACTGCATCTGGTGAGTATTCACTCCCCCCTCCTCACCCCACATATATTGGGGTAATACCCTATCTACACTTTTTTTTTTCCACAGCTCTTTTTACACAATATGAGATTGGCTTTTCCACTAAACACCAGTGGTGCACAGAGTGAATCTCACAGTTCTAACTTGCCAACCATGGGACTCTCGAGTCATCATCACTCAAACCGTAACAGCAACATCGTATCTGGTGGTAACAGCAATTTTATGGAATCGTTTCATGAACTTTTTAGACCATCCTTTGCAAGGCCACAAGACACAAGAAGTCTAACACATAGTCAATGCCTGGAGAGGATGATACAGGAGAATCTCCAAGTGAATATAGATGCGTTGACTCTGCAACTGGAGCCTTGCTCATTTTGGGCTTCCAATCTGGAAAGATGGCCTGAGCTCGCCACTTACGCCTTGGAGATCTTGTCGTGTCCCGCATCCAGCGTCCTCTCGGAACGTGTATTCAGTGCTGCTGGGTGTGCTGACAGATAAGCGGATGCGTCTGTCCAGTGACAATGTGGACAGACTAACGTTCATCAAGATGAACAAATCATGGATCCACAAGGACTTTTCTACCCCTGTGTCATCCTGAGGAGAGTAAAGGCCTCTGTGTTTTTGATTGTGCTTCATGCAAATCAACATTTTAAGTTTGCAACTGTGGGACAATTGATGCCACTTGAAAAAAATGGAGACTCTTGTTGGAGTCCAATTGCTGTGTTTTACATTATTTTAGAAGGGCATGACATGCCTATATCTGTGTCTTCTCCTCCTTTTACTCGTCCAGCTCTTTTCTTTCAGCATGAGTATATGTACTTGTCACTTCTCCATGTGTTTGTGGTGTCTACTGAGTTCTTAGTCACCTTTTGGACACCTTAGAAGGTGTTTTTTATGTGTTTGTATGTGTTTGTGTGTTCCTGCCATTGTTTCGACGGTGTTCGATGAAGTTCGTCGAACGTTCGACGAACACACCCGCCGTTCGACGAACCGAACCAAACTCGAACATTAGGGTGGTGGCTCATCTCTACTTATGATGATATTGAAGTTGAATCTTCTTCAACTGTTTTCAGGCCACCATTAAAGACTTGTATAACGTGTATCACACAGTGCTTGCATGGATGTCTGTGATCTCACTATTATGAAGCATATAAGCCTCTTCCAGTACATTTGTACGCCAGAACTGATAGACCTTGTTATGTCCCAACTTGTTGATTCTGATATTTTACCTGGACATCCACTTTTTGGCTTCTCAGTGGATGGAAAGACTTAATTTCTTATTCTTACAACTTTAACCCACATGATGCAGTTTGGAAATTATTTTAGCCAAGAGTCCGCTATCATTGAGCTGGATGATGCTGTTCCTGTTTTGGGAAAATCTTCTTAATGGCTGCCCCTCAATTTAAATCAGTGACTTTTGCTTGGTAATCAACCTAGTAATACACTGAGATATTAGGTGATGTGAGAACAGGTTGCAGTTTATAGCATACAGGAAGAAAAAGATTTTTTAAACACCAGAAGCAAAATGGTAACAATAGAAGTAACAATAGAGTGACATGACTAGAATCTGCATAACTAAACATATGCTAAATAATTAGTCAAATTTATGTATGAGATAGCCAAGAGGATTTTTAAAATGAAGGTAGTCTCACATTCAAACCTGCCATGGATGGTGACATATGAAGCCTGAAATTCAAAAGTTAAAAACATTGTTACTCTTTTGCATGGCACTGTATATAGACACTATTCACAAAAGGTTAGGCATATTTATCTTTCAGGTATAATTTATGGAAAGCATAAAAAGTTTATGCTACAGTGATATTTTATTATGACAGTGGGATATGGGATATTTAAGTAGAAGCATGAAATGGTGATTTCCTCATGTAAAACAATTTATTGCAACAAAAGCCAACAACAGTGGTGGGTAGACCACTGGAGAACATACCGCCGATGTAGCATGTGCAGTCGCACAGGGGCCCTGAGCGGGAGGGGGACCTAGGGCCTGATAACATATGAGGTTTTCCTTTGCCTGCGGCAGGTTGAACACAAACAGGAGAAGCAAGAACACGATTAGCTGAATGCATATAATTATGCAGAGCTGACACAGGCCCTTTCCTCACCTGTTAGGGGCCTGCAGGAGAGAGAATTCATCTCTGCAGAAGCTGCCGGCACTGCAGAGGATATCAGCATTTATCATACACAAAGAGGAGGCTCCGCCCACCAGCTCCATCTCCAGCAGAGCAGAAGCCTCTGTATACAAACATGGCTACCTGCCTCCTCTCATCCCTGAGCTGCTCTCCCCCTCCAGCACTGAAATTATTTAAAGACAATACAGCAGTCAGGCCCAGGAGGAGGAGGGGAGGCTGCACCACAAGAGAAGATGTGAAGTTCAGGCTCCATAGAAGAAACTGCCCTCCTGGGCCGCATGTGCCATCATCTGCAGAAAGGGTGAGTCCATGTGTAATGTGTGCACATCTATCTATCTATCTATCTATGTATCTATTATCTGTGTATCTAATCTATCTATTCTCTGTGTATCTAATCTATTTATCTATCTACCTATCTATCTGTCTATCATCTGTGTATCTAATTTATCTGTTTATCTAGTATCTGTGTATCTAATCTATCTATTATCTGTGTATCTAATCTATTTTCTGTGTATCTAATCTATATATTATCTGTGCATCTTATCTATTATCTGTGTATTGAATCTATTATCTGTGTAACTAATCTATCTATATATTATCTGCATATCTAATATATCACTCTATCTGTCATCTGTCTATATATTATCTGTGTATCTAATCTATCTGTCTATTATCTGTGCATCTAATCTATCATCTATCCCTCTGTCTATATATTATCTGTTTATCTAATCTATCTATCTATCTATCTATCTATCTATCTAATCTATCTTTCCGCCATCTGACAGCTCTAGTGTTGCATTTCCAGATGCTACTGTGACGCCCCAGGGCAATGGGATACTAGGTCCCGGGCATGTGGTAAACAGAGGCGTCGTGGTCGCGGCCGATGCCCGGTTCCGTGACCCTGGGGGTCGATCCGAAAAAGGGTGAAAATGTGGAAAAATAAAAGTTAAATAAATAAAAGAGTGTTTGAGTACGCCACTTGCAAGTTGCGGCTATTTTGTAGGAGCCGCCGCTGAGTACTCTTCCTGGGGCGGGGATTTTAATGCAGCTGAGGTGTTCTGGCCCTCCGCAAGTAGGGCTAGGCCCCAGAAGAGGATGATGGTGGTAGTAGTGTGCAGTGTGAGCTGATGTTGCACCAATGTAGAAAGGATTCAAGCACACAGGAACTGCAGTTGAAACTGTTTTTTACTCACTGTTCTGGTACCGCCACCCGGGTGGTGCTGGTTTTCAGGTGTTCCCTCACCCTTTGTTCCCAGTGCCTGTTAGTGACCTGGTGAGCTGTCCTCCATGCACACTTTGGTTTTTGATGGGTCCCCGTTGCAAAACGTTTCCTGGGATCCCCTCTGTTTCACAGTCTTTACTTTCAATTTAATGGGCTGGACTCCTCTCCCTGTCCCCAGGTCCCCTCCTTGCTGCTTTGCTCCGGACGCTCAGGTTGGTGAGGGACCCTGATGATCCCCTCGCCTGGCAGATTTAACAGGTAGCTTGAAGCGTACTCCCGTTCAAGAGTTTTGCACCCCGCCTGTGTTGGATGCTGTGAGTCCTGGTCCCGCACTCCTCTGGCAACTCTGGGTTGCTTAAGCACTGGTTCTTTACTCCACAGCAACTCTCCTCCTTTTTAGCTCCAGCTGTTTCTTCAGGTTTTAACACCTTTCTTCTCACTTTCTCTCATGTCCTCCTCACTCTTAACTGATGTCCTCCTTGCTGTTAACTGACTTCAGTTCCCGCTCTCTGTTCCAGTTCAGCCCCTCCCCCTCCCAGGCTTCTAGCTTACCGATTGGATGAGCTCCCTTCCAATAGGTGGCTTCCATCAGGCCCGTCTCTAAGCTGTCTCCAGGTAGGGAAAAGGGGTTGTGTGTTTGTGTGTTGTGTTGTCACCGGCACTGGAATTCCAGGGTTTGGGTTGTCCACAAGTTACATATTTTGTGGCACCTGATACTTCAGGGGTGCTGCATTCTGTCAGGGCCAGGTGGACGGGCAGACCCAGGAGGTGGATCCACTGGGCCGAACTCCTAGATGGTGGTTAGGGGTCCGGTAGCTGGAGAACTATAGGCAGCAGAACAGTCCGTGCACACGAGTATAACGGAGAAGTCCCTGGGACCACGGAGTCACTGGTGGTAGTCCGGATGACGTAGCTCAGGTTCGGAAGTTGAGAAGATGTCAGGCGGGGTCCGGAACCTTTGGAGCGAGATGACGGGTCACCGCAGGGATCCGAGATGGTACGGACTGTCAGGATGGCAGATGGACAGCGTTCGGGGTTCGGGATTCGGCAGGACCGGATGGCGAGGCAGGCACGGCTCTACAAGAGAGAGAGGTGAGTATATCACAGAGACACCAGGAGACCTGACTCCTAGCTTAACAAAAACGAAGATCAGGCCCCGCCCCCTTGGACATTACACCCCTTTATACCCTGTACCTGTTTTGCATCATTTCCTGTTAATGGACGCTGGCCCTTTAAGAAAGGGTCAATGACCGCGCGCGCGCCCTAATGCGCATGCGCGCGGCCCGAGTGCCAGAAGCCAGAGCAGGAAGCTGCGAGGAGGAAGCAGCAGGGCCGGGCTGGGGCTGTGAAGCCGACGGGCGCCGGGAGCGGGGACCAGGACGCTGGGGACGCGCCGGCAAAGGGTGCTGGAGAGCGGGGAGCGGCGGTGACCGGACCAAGGAACCGGGAAGCGAGGCGGGGGAGCCGGGGAGCGTGACAGGTGAGCCGGAGGGCAGCGCAGGGGACCCGGGGAGCGTGACAGTACCCCCCCCCACGCCCCCTTCCCCGCAACCGGGACAGGAAGGCACGGATCAGCGGAGTACCCACATTCTCCCGGGGCTCCCAGGACCTATCCTCAGGACCATACCCTGCCCAGTCCACCAGGAAGAACTGTCGACCCCGTACGGTCTTCATGGCGACAATATCCCTTACCGCATAGATGTCGTCATCGGCAATAGGTGGAGGAGCCGAACTGGCAGCAGCGGAGAAGGGACCCAGGATAACCGGCTTGAGCAGGGAGACGTGGAATGAGTTGGGTATCCTCATCGTGGCCGGAAGCTGTAGCTTGTAGGAGACCTCATTGATCTTGTTGAGGACTTTAAACGGCCCGATGTAGCGAGGACCCAGCTTGTAGGATGGTATCTTCAATCGGACGTACTTGGATGCAAGCCAGACTAGATCTCCAGGAGAGAAACACGGAGGGTCCAGACGTCTCTTGTCTGCGTGTCTTTTCATCCGCAGGGAAGCACGCCCAAGGGACGCCTTGACAGAGTCCCAAATGGTTGCAAAGTCACGGGCTACAGTATCAGCAGCAGGGACATCCGAAGAAGGGGATACAGGCAATGGGACGGAGGGCTGAAGTCCGTAAACGAGATGGAAGGGAGAGCTGGAGGACGACTCACTGATGTGGTGGTTATGGGAGAATTCAGCCCAAGGAAGAAGAGTGGACCAGTCGTCGTGATGGGCGTTGACATAGTGACGTAAGAAAGAGGTCAAGATTTGATTGACCCTCTCCACCTGGCCATTAGACTGAGGATGGTAGGCAGATGAAAAGTCCAGAGTCACTCCCAGATGTTTGCAGAGAGCCCTCCAGAAGCGGGAGGTGAACTGAGTTCCTCTGTCGGATACGATGTGTGATGGAAAGCCATGCAAGCGGAAGATGTGATGTATATAGGCGTCCGCGAGTTCCTGAGCAGAGGGCAGTCCAGCCATAGGGACGAAATGAGCCATTTTAGAGAACCGATCCACCACGACCCATATGACTGTGTGTCCGGAGGACAATGGCAAGTCCGTAATAAAGTCCATCGCTATGTGTTGCCACGGAACTGAGGGTATCGGCAGAGGCAGAAGACGGCCATATGGCAGGTGTTTGGGCGTCTTGTTCCTGGCACAAGAGGAGCAGGCAGAGACAAAAGCAGCGACGTCCGTGCGAAGGGATGGCCACCAGTAATGACGTACAATCGCACCCCATGTTCTCTTCTGACCAGCATGACCGGCTGTTTTCGAGGCATGACCCCAGTGTAACACTTTTTGCCTGTCTGTCTCAGAGACATAGGTCTTCCCGGGCGGTATCTGGGCCAGGGTGACAGGGGCCACCGGAATGATTTTACTAGGACAGATGATGGGTTGGGTAGTCTCCTCCTCCTGCTCCATGGGCATGAAAGACCTGGACAAGGCATCAGCGCGTACATTCTTGTCCTCGGGTCGGAAATGGAGCTGGAAATCAAACCTGGCAAAGAATAAGGACCACCTGACTTGCCGTGGGTTCAGTCGCTGAGCGGACCGTAGGTATTCCAGGTTCTTGTGGTCCGTGTAAATAATCACGGGGTACACTGCTCCTTCCAAAAGGTAGCGCCATTCCTCCAGAGCCAGTTTGACTGCCAAGAGCTCTCGGTCACCGATGGTGTAGTTGCGTTCAGGCGCTGAGAAGCTCTTGGAGAAGAATCCGCAAGTCACAATCTTCCCGGAGGAGGACTTCTGCATGAGCACTGCTCCGGCTCCAGAGGAGGAGGCATCCACCTCCAAGGTGAACTGGCGGTTTAACTCCGGACGGTGGAGTACAGGAGAGGAGGCAAATGCCCGCTTCAGAGAGCCAAACGCGGCGTCGGCCGCAGGTGACCAGTCCTTTGGATTAGCCTCCTTCTTGGTCAAAGCGGAGAGAGGAGCAGTCAGGGCAGAGAAGTGAGGGATGAACTGGCGGTAGTAGTTGGCGAATCCCAGGAAGCGTTGGATTGCCTTCAGTCCAGAAGGAGGAGGCCAGTTGAGAATGGAGGAGACCTTCTTTGGATCCATCTGCAGTCCGGTATCAGAGATGATGTACCCCAGGAAGGGGAGAGAAGACTGCTCAAAGACACACTTCTCATACTTGGCGTACAGACGATTCTCTCTCAGTCTTTGTAGAACCAGCTGTACGTTCTCTCTGTGGGTCTGGAGGTCCGGAGAGAAGACAAGGATGTCATCCAGATACACTACCACACAGACGTAGAGAAGGTCCCGGAAAACGTCGTTCACCAGTTCTTGAAAGACGGCTGGGGCGTTACACAGGCCGAAGGGCATCACGCAGTATTCATAGTGCCCACCGCGCGTATTGAACGCGGTCTTCCATTCGTCCCCAGAGCGGATGCGTACCAGATTGTAAGCACCCCGAAGATCCAGCTTGGTGAAGACACGAGCTCCTCTAAGCCGGTCAAACAATTCGGGGATGAGCGGCAGAGGGTACTTGTTTTTTACGGTGATTTGATTCAAACCCCGGTAGTCTATGCATGGGCGTAAGTCGCCCTCTTTCTTCTTGACGAAGAAGAAACCTGCTCCAGCAGGAGAGGAGGATCTCCGAATGAATCCCCTTGCCAGGCTCTCTGTGATGTAAGTAGACATGGCCCTTGTTTCGGCTGGAGACAATGGATATATCCGTCCTCGAGGTGGTGTTGTTCCTGGGAGCAGGTCGATGGCACAATCGTAAGGACGATGTGGCGGAAGTACCTCGGATTCCTTTTTATCAAAGACGTCTGCAAAGGACCAATAGGCCGAGGGCAGCCCCGGTAGGTTCTCTGGAACCGGAGGTCGTCGGATGGGTTGTATGGTCTTCAGGCAGTTCTCATGGCACGAAGAGCCCCATCGGGTGATTTCGCCAGTGCCCCAGCTGACTGATGGTTCGTGTGTCCGCAACCAGGGAAGTCCCAGCAGGATTTGATGGGACATGTGTGGGAGGACGTAGAAAGCGATGTTCTCGGTGTGCAGGGCACCGATACGCAGTTCCACCGGCTTGGTGATCCAGGAGATGGTGTCAGAGAGGGGTCTCCCATCCACAGAGGCAATCACGAGGGGCTTGTCGAGTGGAGTAACAGGCACCTGGTACTTGTCCACCGTGGCCTGCTGGATGAAATTGCCTGCTGCCCCGGAATCGAGGTATGCCTCAGCCGTGAACCGCGTCTCTCCCGTTGTCACTTGCACAGTCCACGTAACCGGGTCTGAGAGAGTCCCAGCACCTAGGGTGGCCTCTCCTACCAACCCTAGGCTTTGGAGTTTCCCGGCCTCTCTGGACAGGAGCGTAGCAGGTGTGTGCCCTCTCCGCAGTAAAAGCAGAGGCCCTTGGCGAGCCGCTCAGCTCGACGTTGTTCAGACTGCCGCACTCTTTCGATCTGCATGGGCTCGTGGACGGGGACCCCAGCTGTCGATGACTGAAGTACGGCGGGCTTCTGCGGAGGAGAGGAATGCCGTACCGGACGTCTCTCACGGGACACTTCCTTGGATCGCTCCTGAAAGCGAATGTCCACTCGAGTCGCTAGGGCGATCAGGGCATCCAGGGTGGTCGGTACGTCACGACCCGCCAGCTCATCTTTAATTCGCCCCGAGAGTCCTTCCCAGAAGGCGGCGGTTAGGGCCTCGTTGTTCCACCCGAGTTCCGAAGCTAAGGTGCGAAACCGGATTGCGTATTGGCCCACCGTCAGAGTCCCCTGACGTAAGCGGAGAAGAGACGAAGCAGACGCGGAGGCGCGTCCGGGCTCATCAAAGGTGCCACGGAATGCCTGCAGGAACTCCTGGATGTTCGTGGTCACAGGATCCCCCTTCTCCCACAAGGGGTTCATCCACGCCAGTGCCTCACCCTCTAGATGGGACATGATGAAGGCGACCTTGGCTTGGTCGGAGGCAAACAAATGCGGCAGCTGCGTGAAATGGAGGGAGCATTGGTTTAAGAATCCCCTGCAGGTCTTGGGGTCTCCGGCGTATCGGGGTGGTGAGGCCAAACGAAGTCTGGAAGTATCTGAAGATGTCACCACGGGAGCTGGAGCCGTGGATTGACTAGTGGAAGCCCGGGATGTTGAAGACGTAACTGCCGCTTGTAGCGTGTTCAGGCGGGCGTCCACAGAAGACATGAATTGCAGCATGCGGGTCTGAGTCTCACGCTGGCGTTGGAGTTCCTCCTGTACGGCTGCTAGTGCTGCAGCGGGATCCATGGCCTGATCTTACTGTCAGGGCCAGGTGGACGGGCAGACCCAGGAGGTGGATCCACTGGGCCGAACTCCTAGATGGTGGTAAGGGGTCCGGTAGCTGGAGCACTATAGGCAGCAGAACAGTCCATGCACACGAGTATAACGGAGAAGTCCCTGGGACCACGGAGTCACTGGTGGTAGTCCGGGTGACGTAGCTCAGGTTCAGAAGCCGAGAAGATGTCAGGCGGGGTCCGGAACCTTTGGAGCGAGATGACGGGTCACCGCAGGGATCCGAGATGGTACGGACTGTCAGGATGGCAGATGGACAGCGTTCGGGGTTCGGGATTCGGCAGGACCGGATGGCGAGGCAGGCACGGCTCTACAAGAGAGAGAGGTGAGTATATCACAGAGACACCAGGAGACCTGACTCCTAGCTTAAGAAACACGAAGATCAGGCCCCGCCCCCTTGGACATTACACCCCTTTATACCCTGTACCTGTTTTGCATCATTTCCTGTTAATGGACGCTGGCCCTTTAAGAAAGGGTCAATGACCGCGCGCGCGCCCTAATGCGCATGCGCGCGGCCCGAGTGCCAGAAGCCAGAGCAGGAAGCTGCGAGGAGGAAGCAGCAGGGCCGGGCTGGGGCTGTGAAGCCGACGGGCGCCGGGAGCGGGGACCAGGACGCTGGGGACGCGCTGGCAAAGGGTGCTGGAGAGCGGGGAGCGGCGGTAACCGGACCAAGGAACCGGGAAGCGAGGCGGGGGAGCCGGGGAGCGTGACAGGTGAGCCGGAGGGCAGCGCAGGGGACCCGGGGAGCGTGACACATTCCCCCTTGGTAAATTCCAGCATGTCATCAGGCTGCAAAGATGACAAAAGGTACAATTTACTGCAATTTTGAATATTCATCAACATTAAAACATATAAACAATTCTTCCTATGCAAGGGAGGTATTTTGCTTGAACGTTTCGTAGAAACCAACATATTTACATTTGTTCAGGTCATAGCCAGTCCAATGACCAAAGGTACATGTTTTATACCTATAAACTCAAATAATGATCCAACAAGTTCATACAGTAAAGTCTCTGTAGGGTCAACATATTCACTAGGGAATACCAAAATATTCGACTTCGCGAATATCCGACGAATAGGTCACCGCTATTCGACTATTTGCGAAATAGCTTGGCCCAGTGAAGTAAGATTTGCAGAGAGGCACAGAAGAGACTCAGACATCGGAGTCTGTGGTTGCCAGGGTATAAAATCCTTCCCTGGTGGCCGAATCCGGAGGGCAAGAGAGCTACAAGCCTCCTGGCCCATCAGCAATCTGAAGGTACAGCTGCATTCCAAGGGCCCGGTGTAGACTCCAGCAGAGAAGCACCCGAGAGGGCCTGTGCAGCCTACCACACACAAACAGGGACGAACCACCGGTCCCAGCAGCAAGAGGGCCATTGCTAAATTCAGAGTGCAGGGTCCTGTAGAAGAAAAGAAAGAGCAGGGAGTAGGCCTCATACTCAACTGACCAAAGAGATCACCCCCAGGCACTTCCAGGCCGGCCGGATCATCTTTACCACCTGTGACGGTCTCCCAGGACTAAACTGTTGCTAAGTAAAAGAGGAGAAGGTAAAGAGACTACTGTTTGTGCCTGTTTCTTTCACTGCCTGTTGGCCCTGCACCGTATTATTCACACAACATCACACCATAGACTCTCACGAGCACCAACTGTTGCCCCGGGGCACCGCTCCACCTGTGGGGAGCAGGACCATCCGAGCTGCCATACCACCAGCTCCGGAGACCTCATACAGCAGCGGCGGCTTAATAGCCGCAAACCACAGGTGGCGTCACAAAAATACAAACTTTAATCAACCCCACTGAAGCCATATTAATTGACCCCACCAGGGTATGGAGTCGGGCCCAGCCACCACTTACTACCCCCGGACTAGTCCGGCCCGGCACCGGGTGTCCCATAGCCCTGGGGTGGGCGAGTCAATTTTGGCATCACGAACAGGATTTCGTGCCCGGTCCCACCGGGTACTGTGCGCCTGCAGAAACTGTGCTTAAAAGACTGTGTTACTGTTTTAAAGCTGCCGCCGCCATTAGCCTCGCTGAGCGCAGGAAGAAGGGGGGCGTGCCTGAAAAAGAATGCGATGGGAGCGCGCCATCAGAGCGGAGGGTCGTTAACCCCGCGCTACCCGGAAGAGATTTTGAAAAGTGAACGGAGCCTGGTAAGGTTCACTAAGGGGGAGGAAGATGTCCGACTCAGAAGGAGAGCAGGTGGCTGCCATAGCCCGAGACGCCGCAGCACCAGCCGAAGCAATCCCAGTCGCCGTCGCCCCAGCCCCCGCTGTAGCGCCGGTAATGCCGATCACAATGCCGTACATCCCGGGAGCAGAATGGCTGCCGCAGTACTCCGGGGAGTCACATACCCTGAGCGACTTCAGAGAAAGGCTGCACAGCTTGTTTAGAGTGTATCCTCTGACTGAGAACCAGAAGGTGGGCATATTAATGGGGCAGCTAGCCGGCGCGGCCCAGCGTGAAGTGAAGTCCTGGCCTGACACAGATAAAGGGACAGCGACCCAGATACTGGCTAAGTTAAAGAGTACTTTTGACACCCGCACCGCAGCAGAAATAAAAATGAGATTCTTTGGGTGCAAACAACGAGCCACAGACAGCATACGGGACTATGCCTTAAACTTGCAGGAGGCCCTGAAAGCAATTAAACAGGTGGACCCAGAGAGTGTACGTGAAGAAGACAAGCTCCTAACTGAGCAGTTTATAGAAGGGCTCCTGTCAGACGCCCACAGGACACAGCTGCGTATCATGGTCCTGCAGAACCTTGCTCTGGACTTTGCAAAGTTTAAGGACCAGGCCATCCGGGTACTGAGAGAATCTACACCGAGTGACACAGTACCCTTCCGGCCTCTTGCTATCACGTACCCAGGGGTGGTGCCTGCAACACGAGCCGCTGCAGCGGCTGAGGCGCAGACCTTGGATAAAGATCCCACTGAAGAGCTCAGACAGCAGGTCCAAGAGATGACCAAGACAGTGGCTGCCCTCGCAAAAACAGTGCAGTCCCTACAAGTGACCCCATCACCTGCAAGAATCGAGTTGACCTCCAGTCCAGATGACATCCCGTGGATGCTGCAAAGGAGGATTCCGCCGACCCGAGGAAAAGACACAGACCGGTATGATTCAACTGGACAACCGATTTGTCGCCGCTGCAGCCAGGTGGGCCACATTGCAAGACACTGTCCTTTAAATGGGCCGAGCCTGGGGCCAGGAGCCAACCCCCAGGTGTAAGGAAGCCCAGCTCAACTCCTAGTCGCAGCAAGTATGTGGGAGAACGAACGGTCCTTCCTACTGTGCTGGATGGGATCCCTTTGAACGCCCTCCTGGATACGGGGTCCCAGGTAACAACCATCCCTTATAGACTGTACAAAAGATATTGGGCTGATTCAGACATTGACCATGGCCCAGATGATGATTTAACAATTGTGGCCAGTAATGGTCAGCCCTTGCCTCAAATTGGGTATAAGGAGGTAACCATTAAAGTGGGGCGGGTAGAATTGCGATGTCAGGGGATGATAATTGTAGATATTGATCGCAAAGAATCTAACCCACTGCTAACCATTGGTACAAATGTGATGGAAAATTGTCTTGCCGAAGTGATAATTTTGTTGCAGCAGGTGTCTGAAACTGCCAGCTCCGGGCAGCAGCGTGCCCTACAGAGGGAAATCAGAGCCCTGATGAGGAGGCAGCAGGTAGAGCTAGCCGGAGGAGAAATTGGCAGTGTGAGGGTAAGTGACCCCCTCCCCATTGCAATACCCCCAAGAAGTGAAATGTTGATATGGTGTCGGGCAGCAATAGGCCTCAAGGGTCAGGATTATCCAGCCTTGGTAGAACCGGTGTATTCAGACAGCAGGCCTGGAGTCCTGATAGCCAGAGGGGTAGCAGACGTCCGCAAGGGAAGAGTGCCCGTCCGTGTCCTGAATTGTGGGGAGGGGGAAGACAAATTGCCCCGGTACGCCACCGTAGCAAAACTGTACACTGTCAGTAACAATACCATCAAAGCAGTGGAACCCTTGATCCCGTCCGACCAGGCAGAAGACAATGGCTCCAAGGGACAGCTGGAGGACTGGTGCCAAAAATTACATGTGGACACCGACTCCACCCCCTCACACCAAAAGCATGGGGTTTACCGGGTGGTACAGGAATACGAGTGGGTCTTCAGCAAACACCCCCTAGATTTTGGGCAGGTAAAAGTGTGAAGCCCCGCATGTGCAGTGTCGGTGCATTACCTTCAGGGACTCCACTTGGACGGAACAGTCTGGTCACAGGTAGGAGATCTTCTTTTAGGATTGTCGTGACGCCACTCTCAGAATTGCGGTCAGTGGGGACCGCCACTGCAGGTTAAGGGATGCCTGGGGCTGATGGTGGGTGCAGTCAGTTGTAATAGCCTCCTGAGAGTGAGGCAAGCCCCCAGGGCCCTGTGTAGGTGTGTAGAACCACAAGGCGCAGAATAACTCCACACAAGCTAAATGTCTTTCAGGGGTTTTACTCACAGAAGGTGGCAGAGTGAGTAACCCGGGCGTAGCTGGGATGAACCAGGCTGGAACCAGGTGTCCTTCGGGCTGACTGATGAGGGTGACTACCGACTCGCCTTCCTTATCCCTTTGCGTTTTGGGGTAACCCCGACTTTTAGTCCCTATGGGGGTCACCCAGGGAAGTTGCTGAAGCCTCTCTCCCCTTCGTTTTGTCCGTTTGCTTGTAGCCTGGACCAGGACACTCCGGCTGCTTGCCTCCTGTGAACTATGGGCCCTAACTGTGGCGACGTGGCTGCGGACGTTGTAGTGTGATCTTGGGGGTGTGAAGTGCCCCCTCAAGCAGGTTTGGCAAGGAAAGGTGGATCTATCCCTGCACTGGGACCTACTACCCGTTTGGGCCTGGTAACTCCCTAGCAGTCTCCTTACTTCCCACTCCGTTGCTCTCTCTTTAGCTGAAGATGGATTTCGGGTAGCACTACTAGGTGACCGTTCTCCCCCGTCGGTAGCCACTGCGCGGACGCTGTCAGACTGCAACAGCTCCAGGGGTCTGCTCCTGACGTCTGCTCCCCCTGAACTGCACACTGAACCGGCTCACTGCTCCTCCTCTCCTGTTCTTGCCTACGCCACCTAGCAACCAGGCTCTCCACCACACCCCTTGAGTGGAGATGGAGGCTTTTACCCCCTCCACTATTCCAGTGGAGGTGAAGGCTTTGCCCCCTCCTGGGATCCCCAGGGGTCCTCTCAAAGGTACATGTGTGAGACCTGATCACTATGCGCCTGTGTAGTCACACCTCTGTCAGCCTTCTGGATTACCTGTATTGTACTGTCCCCAGCATGGGTGCAGTACTCAGTGGTGCCTGACCAGGTCAGGGGCGCCACATTCCCCCTTAGTTATCACCAGCACGTCCTCGGGCTGCAAGACAACATTTTAAAATGCATAAAACATTAAAACATGGTAAAACTTTTAAAACCACCAGGTACCATACATCACCACCCTCCACCCACAAGTCCGTTAACCCACCCAAACCCTTTCAGGAGGCAGGTCACCGGTCCTTTTGGTAACGAGATCTGGGCCATCTACTTCCCCAGACCTTTCCTCCAATCTTCCTCTCCCGTTGGCCGCGCCTTCAGCCACTTCTGGCAGGATGTAGAGGCGGCTTTCATGGTCTGGTGGTTTCAGGGTATACCTGGCCTGGTGGAGCCGCGCCTTCAGCCTCTTCTGGCAGGATGTAGAGGCGGCCTCCACAGTTGGTGCTGACCAGGTGCCCTCTTTGTGGTGGAGAGCCAGGCCCCATAAACAGGCATGCTCTCTGGTTGCAGGTAAGCCAAGGCCCCATAATGGACGTGCTCCCTGGTTGCAGGCGAGCCAGGCCCCTAAACAGGCTTGCTCTGGTGGTGGTACCCTCTGGTGTAACTATGTACACTGCGAGAGTTTGTGGCTATAGCCAGTTCATAGCCTTAAGGTTCATTTCTCACATTAGTTTATGTGGGCGCATGCTTAAACTTATAACCGTTGCAAACTTTTCAAAACTGTAACTTGCTGTACTTCTCTCTTTACTTTACATAGATTCCTCCTCACCAGGGCTTGGGCCTGTAAGGCTGCGGCACCTGTTGCTTTCTTCATTTCTCTCATCATCGGAGGTAGTCTCATCAGTGGGTCCTTTATCTTTCCTTTCTTCTTCTGTATCTGTTTCTTTTTCTTGTGGTATGGAGACAACTGGGTTTCTATAGGAATCTCTGGTACATGGCGTAACGTCAAGTGCATACCATCCTCTTTCTCCCTGATGCATTGTGAACTCCACTGTATCTCCCATCTGTAAGTTCCTTCCTGGATGTCCTCTGGGCAAATGGGCTCTAACGTCTCTTCTGTTAACAAAGATGCCTTCCTTCATACCAGGAGCTACTATGAAGCCATATCCTGATTTCAAGCTGAAGTCTTCTACTACACCACGACAAAGTGGACCTCTGACCTGGGATTTGGCCCTTCTCAGGAACCGTTTCTCCTCCAGGTCTCTGGCCGTGACTTCATCTTTATTCTCTGGAGACTGCGGTGCAGGGGAAAACTTGGTTCTACTGCGGCGCCGTGTTTTGCGGGCTTGATTCTGCTGGGTGGCTGCTTCACTGCTGGCAGGCTCCCAGGTGAGGTTGCTGGACAAATCTTCCTCTTCATCCCAGCGAGAATATGGTAACATCTCTGGCTCTGGGCATGGATCCACTGCTGATGGCTCCGGGGTCAGCTCCTCAGCTTCCTGGCCTCCTCTCCCCCTTAGTTCTTCTGAGCACTCCTTTGGTGGCAGCGCTGGGGATGAGTGTTCATCAGCTGGCCCGGGCGGTGGACTTTTTGGCGTGGACATCTCTAGAGTCTTCTGAGGGGTATGTGGAGGGAGCAGATACCGGTCCACCATCTCCTTTGGGAACTGGGCCTCTAGGTCAGCCTTCAGCTTCTGGTACTCGGGGTCCTCCCCCAGCGTAGACTTCCTAGCAGGGACCTCCTTGGACTGGGGAACGGTGTCTGCTCTGGCCTGGCAGGCCGGGGTAAATGGTGATACAACCTTGTCTTGGCGGGCCGCGCCTGGCATGGCGGCGGCCTGGTCTTGGCGGGCCGCGCCCTGTATGGCGGCGGCCTGGTCTTGGCGGGCCGTGCCGGGCATGGCGGCGGCCTGGATCAGCGTCGCTGTGTCAATCAGGGTCGCAGCTGGAGTCTTAGCGGGCACCGCTACTGTGGCCGGTTCTTGGCGGGCCGGGCAGGGCATCGCTGCGGCGGCCTGGATTGGCGGGCCGCACCAGACGTGGCTGCGGCCTGGTTCAGCACCTCACTTGCGGCGCGGACGAGCGTTGCTGCTGCGGTGGGGTCTCGGCGGGCCGGGCAGGGCATCGCTGCGGCGGCCTGGGCTGGGCGGGCCGCACCTGGCATGGCTGCGGCCTGGTTCAGCGTCGCCGCGGCGGGCGTCTCTTCGGGGACTACGGGCGTGGCAGCAGGGGTCGGGGCACTCGTGCTGGCAGGGGCAACACTGGACTCACCCATCGGTAGCAGCATCGGGGTCTGAGTCGTCGCCGCTCGGTCTGGCACTCGTCGCGTGGCCCTCTCCTCGTAGGCCTGAACCGCCGTAGCCATCCCCAGGAGCTCCTTGCTTCCCTCGCTGAGCTGCCGTAGAACCCTGGTTTCTAGTTGGTTGCAGCACTGAGCAAGCTCTCGGGCCCACCAGGCAGCGGAGCCTGGCTCGGGGTCTCTGCATCCAGACGCCATTTCCTCTAACAGCAGGCTTCTGGCTCCCTTTCTGTCCCGACGTCTCTGAACGCTTCCGCTCTCTTCACTTGCGAGGTCAGGACTCTGCAGGGGATCTCTGGGTAGCCACACCTCTTCGTGGGCGGTAACTTCTCCCAGCGCGGGCTGCTGTTGTTTTTCAGCGCGCTTTTCATGGTGGCAATATGGCGGCGCTTCCAATTTTTCAAGCGGACCGCCCAGGCACATGGTCACCTGTCTGAACAGGTCTAGTCCTTATCCTGTTCGTGACGCCAGATGTGAAGCCCCGCATGTGCAGTGTCGGTGCATTACCTTCAGGGACTCCACTTGGATGGAACAGTCTGGTCACAGGTAGGAGATCTTCTTTTAGGATTGTCGTGACGCCACTCTCAGAATTGCGGTCAGTGGGGACCGCCACTGCAGGTTAAGGGATGCCTGGGGCTGATGGTGGGTGCAGTCAGTTGTAATAGCCTCCTGAGAGTGAGGCAAGCCCCCAGGGCCCTGTGTAGGTGTGTAGAACCACAAGGCGCAGAATAACTCCACACAAGCTAAATGTCTTTCAGGGGTTTTACTCACAGAAGGTGGCAGAGTGAGTAACCCGGGCGTAGCTGGGATGAACCAGGCTGGAACCAGGTGTCCTTCGGGCTGACTGATGAGGGTGACTACCGACTCGCCTTCCTTAGCCCTTTGCGTTTTGGGGTAACCCCGACTTTTAGTCCCTATGGGGGTCACCCAGGGAAGTTGCTGAAGCCTCTCTCCCCTTCGTTTTGTCCGTTTGCTTGTAGCCTGAACCAGGACACTCCGGCTGCTTGCCTCCTGTGAACTATGGGCCCTAACTGTGGCGACGTGGCTGCGGACGTTGTAGTGTGATCTTGGGGGTGTGAAGTGCCCCCTCAAGCAGGTTTGGCAAGGAAAGGTGGATCTATCCCTGCACTGGGACCTACTACCCGTTTGGGCCTGGTAACTCCCTAGCAGTCTCCTTACTTCCCACTCCGTTGCTCTCTCTTTAGCTGAAGATGGATTTCGGGTAGCACTACTAGGTGACCGTTCTCCCCCGTCGGTAGCCACTGCGCGGACGCTGTCAGACTGCAACAGCTCCAGGGGTCTGCTCCTGACGTCTGCTCCCCCTGAACTGCACACTGAACCGGCTCACTGCTCCTCCTCTCCTGTTCTTGCCTACGCCACCTAGCAACCAGGCTCTCCACCACACCCCTTGAGTGGAGATGGAGGCTTTTACCCCCTCCACTATTCCAGTAGAGGTGAAGGCTTTGCCCCCTCCTGGGATCCCCAGGGGTCCTCTCAAAGGTACATGTGTGAGACCTGATCACTATGCGCCTGTGTAGTCACACCTCGGTCAGCCTTCTGGATTACCTGTATTGTACTGTCCCCAGCATGGGTGCAGTACTCAGTGGTGCCTGACCAGGTCAGGGGCGCCACAAAAGGGGTTAAACATCAAATCCCCACTGGTGACCATCATCCCATTAAAGAGAGATACCGCCCTGTACCCCCTGCACAGTATCAGCGTGCCAAAGAAATGTTATGGGAAATGAAGGAGGCTGGGGTTATCAGAGATAGTTGTAGCCCCTGGGCAGCTCCACTAGTGCTCGTAAAGAAAAAAGATGGTACAATGAGAATGTGCGTAGATTACAGACAAATTAACCGCATTACACATAAAGATGCTTATCCACTACCCAGAATAGAAGAGTCACTAACAGCCTTAAAATCAGCTAACTATTTCTTCACCTTGGATCTCACCAGTGGGTATTGGCAGGTTCCCGTGGCAGAGGCGGACAAGGAGAAGACTGCATTCATGACACCAATGGGCCTCTGCGAGTTCAACTGTATGCCGTTCGGGCTCTGCAACGCCCCAGGGACATTCCAAAGCTAGATGGAGTGCTGCTTGGGCCATCACAACTTTGAAACCGTGCTATTGTACCTGGATGACGTCATAGTCTACTCCAAGACCTATGAAGACCACCTAAGGCACTTAGCAGAAATGTTTGAGTCCTTGTCAGAGTATGGCCTGAAGATAAAGCCGTCCAAATGTCACCTCTTGAAGCCAAAGGTACAGTACCTGGGTCATGTGGTCAGCGCAGAAGGTGTGGCACCTGATCCAGAGAAAGTCACAGTAATCAAGGACTGGCCAAGACCCACCACGGTGAAGGAGGTGCGGCAGTTCCTTGGGCTGGCGGGCTACTACCGAAGGTTCATTGATGGTTTCACAAAGATAGCAGCACCTCTTCAAGATCTCCTGGTGGGCCAGCCAAAGAAGGCTAAAGGCTACTTTACACACTGCGATATCGATCCCGATATCGCTAGTGTGGGTACCCGCCCCCATCTGTTGCGCGACTTGGGCAAATCGCTGCCCGTGCCGCACAACATCGCCCAGACCCGTCACACATACTTACCCGCCCGGCGACGTCGCTGTGACCGGCGAACCGCCTCCTTTCTAAGGGGGCGGTCCGTGCGGTGTCACAGCGACGTCACTGAGCGGCCGCCCAATAGCAGCGGAGGGGGCGGAGCTAAGCGGGACGTAACATCCCGCCCACCGCCTTCCTTCCGCATAGCGGCCGGGAGGCAGGTAAGGAGAGCTTCCTCGTTCCTGCGGCATCACACATAGCGATGTGTGCTGCCGCAGGAGCGACGAACTACATCGTTACTGCAGCAGTAACGATAATCGAGAATGGACCCCCATGTCACCGATGAGCGATTTTGCACGTTATTGCAATGATGCAAAATCGCTCATCGGTGTCACACGCAACGGCATCGCTAATGCGGCCGGATGTGCGTCACCAATTCTGTGACCCCAACGAGTTCGCATTAGCGATGTCGTAGCGTGTAAAGCCCCCTTATGAAGCAAAGCCCTCCATTTGATTGGAACAGCCAAATAGAAACATCTTTTGTCCGGCTGAAAGGGGCTCTCACGGGAGAAGAAATCCTGGCCTACCCTGACTACAGCCAGCCGTTCGTACTGTACACAGACGCCAGCAATGTGGGACTGGGAGCAGTCCTGTCCCAGGTGCAGGGAGGCAGAGAGAAGGTGATAGCGTACGCCAGTAGGAAGCTTCGTCCCACAGAAAGGAATCCAGAAAACTACAGTTCCTTCAAGCTGGAGTTCCTCGCTATTGTCTGGGCAGTGATTGAACGCTTCAAGCACTATCTGGCATCGTCCAAGTTCACCATCTTCACGGACAACAATCCAGTGACACATCTGGCAACAGCCAAGCTAGGTGCGTTGGAGCAGCGATAGATGCCCCGGCTGTCTAACTTTGACTTTACCATCAAGTAACGGGCTGGCAAGAAGAATAACAACGCTGATGCGCTGTGCAGAATGCCTCACTTACCCGAGTCTGGAGAAGACCTGGATGAACTCGAAGAGATAGAGTTACCGGCTTTCCATCACCAAGGTGTCTCCCAGTGTGAGCATGCTGTAGGAGGGAAGTGCTCGAGCCCGCACGAGGTCTCGGTCAACCCATTACTCCATCATAATTGGGAAGAGACACAGAACGATGACCCGGCCGTGCGATTGGTCAAAGAAAAGTTAGCACAAGCTGAGACCCATCTCAGTCCATATGCTCCACAAGAAGCCCAGCAGCTGTGGAAGGAGAGGGGACGATTGTTCACCTACCAAGGCAAGCTATGCAAGAGATATGTCAACTGGCGAACGAATGAACTCGTCTGGCAGATAGTGGTCCCACAGAGGGATGCTCCAATGGTCCTAGCAGCTTACCATGATAAAGTAGGACACTTCGGGTGGAAGAAGTTGGAGACCCTACGCCGCGATCGGTTCTACTGGGTGCACATGAGAAAGGCAGTCGAGAAGTGGTGCTGAGACTGCGGTCCGTGTAACCTGAGGCGGAAGGATGATGCCAGCCAGAGGTCTCCCCTACAGCCAATTGTCACGAAGCAGCCCCTAGAGTTGGTGGCCCTGGACCACGTGAAGTTAACACCAAGCCGGTCAGGCTATGTTTACGCCCTCACTATTGTGGACCATTACTCTCGTTTCCTGGTAGTAGTGCCTGTGAAAGACCAGACAGCCAGAACAGCAGCTAGGGCATTTCAGGCATACTTTTGTCGACCTCACGGTTATCCTGAAAGGGTACTGACTGATCAAGGTTCTGCATTCGAGGCAGAAGTGTTTCAAGAGTTCTGTAACATGTACGGCTGTAAGAAAATCAGAACAACACCGTACCACCCCCAAACCAATGGATTGTGCGAGAAGATGAACCATGTGGTTATTGATCTGCTCAAGACTCTACCTCTAGAAGAAGAAATCAATGGCCAGAGAAGTTACCAGATCTAGTGGACTTGTACAATAATATCCCAGTAAACTCGACCAACTGCAGCCCTGCTTACTTGATGCGAGCAAGACCTGGCAAGTTACCTGTAGACTTTGAGATGGGAACTGTGTCACCTGAAGCGGTCCATGAGATAGAGGATTGGGATACAGAGCGACAACAGCAGTACCGCAAAGTTCAGGAATGCGTAGAAAAGAGCCTGTCCCAAGCAACAATGAGACAAGAAAAGAACTACAATCAAGCAGCCCCAGCAACTCCCTTAGCACCCGGAGAACAGGTCCTTAAGAAAAAGCGGAGAGCGCATAAATTAGATGATCAGTGGGAGAATGAACCCTACACCATTATTCCCTCCATCTTTGACAACAGTAAAGTATGTATCATAAGCAAAGATGAAGGCAAGACCTATCAAGCAGTTTCTAGAGACCGCCTGAAAGCGTGCCCTGAACGGTGCAAAATCCAAAAGGAAGTAGAGGAAGTACAAGAAAGTCCCCAAATTCAAGAAAAAGAGGAAGAGATGATCCAAACCTTGGAAAATTCCCCAAATCTTGGACCCGAACAAATAATGCTATAGTGGTACCAGTCTTGACGTTCCCGCAATTGGTCGAGCCAGAAACAGAAGAGGTTCCAGATCCACCGAAAGAACTGTCCGTCCCAACACCAGATGACACGCCAGCAGTGGAACAGGAGAATCAACCCCCTGCCAGTGGTGAACCTGTCGTACCCTTGGCGAATCTCAGACCATGTAGGCAACCATCACGCATACCTCTCAGGGTTAGGCCTACCAGTGGCATTGAGGTAGTGCATACACCAAGTAGTCAGGGACAAACACCAGAGCTACGCAGGTCCCAACGCAGCACTCGGGGACAGCCCCCTCCAAGGTATAGAGAGTAAAAAGAAAAAGTACCTATTAGAATGTATATAGTTATTTAAAATGTCTTGTATAAAATGCTTTTTGTCTTAGGTGATTAAGTAAATGGACAATTGGGCCACTGGACTATGGGTGGCCAACACTCTAACTGTACATAGTTAGCACCAGTGTGCTCAGCACCCCTGAAGAAAGACCCGTCCGGCGTGCATAAAGTGGGGTCATCAATGCTCTGACGCACGCCCAGAGCCTACGTTGGGGGTTTTATCGCGGCAGGTCCCCCATGGAGCAGTGTATTGGACACCCGGCAGGGAGCCACACTAGACTCTTATAGTTTTATTTAAGTTTGTAACGTTTAAGAAAATGTGCCTCCCATAATGGGATGAAATGTTCTAACATGTTATGTTTTGCTTCTTCAGTCCGGGAGTACTGAGTTTAACTAAGGGGGAGTGTGGCGCCCCAGGACCTGGTCGCCACAACAGCATTGCCCCTCCAAAGGGTTAATGCTGAGCCTGGAGGTAATTGGGGGAATCATTGGCCAGTAAGTTCAACATCCAACGCAGTTTCTGCCTTAGGCCAGCAGGGGGAGCTATGAACCTGGAGTTCCAGGGAGCATTCCTCAAGTCTGACCTGAGGGACGAGTTAGTGTTCAGTCTGTGTAGAGAGAGCAGAGAGTGCAGACGCAGAGTGTGCTGTCCTGTGGAACTGGGGCCTAGAGCTGAAATAGCTTGGCCCAGTGAAGCAAGATTTGCAGAGAGGCACAGAAGAGACTCAGACATCGGAGTCTGTGGTTGCCAGGGTATAAAATCCTTTCCTGGTAGCCGAATCCAGAGGGCAGGAGAGCTGCAAGCCCCATGGCCCATCAGCAATCTGAAGGTACAGCTGCATTCCAAGGGCCCGGTGTAGACTCCAGCAGAGAAGCACCCGAGAAGGCCTGTGCAGCCTACCACACAGAAAAAGGGACGAACCACCAGTCCCAACAGCAAGAGGGCCATTGCTAAATTAAGAGTGCAGGGTCCTGTAGAAGAAAATAAAGAGCAGGGAGTAAGCCTCATACTCAACTGGCCAAAGAGATCACCCCCAGGCACTTCCAGGCCGGCCGGATCATCTTTACCACCTGTGACGGTCTCCCAGGACTAAACTGTTGCCAAGTAAAAGAGGAGAAGGTAAAGAGACTACTGTTTGTGCCTGTTTCTTTCACTGCCTGTTGGCCCTGCACCGTATTATTCACACAACATCACACCATAGACTCTCACGAGCACCAACTGTTGCCCCGGGGCACCGCTCCACCTGTGGGGAGCAGGACCATCCGAGCTGCCATACCACCAGCCCCGGAGACCTCATACAGCAGCGGCGGCTTAATAGCCGCAAACCACAGGTGGCGTCACGAAAATACAAACTTTAATCAACCCCACTGAAGCCATATTAATTGACCCCACCAGGGTACGGAGTCGGGCCCAGCCACCACTGACTACCCCCGGACTAGTCCGGCCCGGCACCGGGTGTCCCATAGCCCTGGGGTGGGCAAGTCAGGGGCTCCTGCTGTCTATATGATGATGTGTGGGGGTTCCTGCTGTGTATAGAAGGCTTTGTGGGGGCTCCTGCTGTGTATAAGAAGCTGTATGGGGGCTCCTGCTGTGCATAGGAGGCTGTGTGGGGGCTCCTATACATAGGATGCTGTGTGGTTGCTCCTGCTGTCTATAGGATGCTGTGGGGGGGGTTCCTACAGGTATTTGAATATAGTTGTAGTGTGGCCTCTAGATTTATCTCCTGTTGACCCCAGACACCGCAGTCTGACCCTGCATCCATTTATCTTTTATATAGTATCTATGTGTGTGTCATGTATCTGGTGTAATTTATGCAGTGGCAATACGACTGGGCCTGTGGGTGATGGTGGCCATTGCTATTTCCTTGGTTGAACACCATTGAGGAGCAGATGGCCACTGGCTCTCTGTTTCGCCCTTGCTCTGCAGCTGTGGGTCCCAGATAGGTGTAGTGACATCAGGCAGAGCCTGTGACGTGATGTCAGTGGGCCCTGCAGCTGCAGTCAGAGTGCATGCAGAGCATATGTAGGGGGGTAATAGATACATATATATTTATTATACACTCTACATATGCCCTGTACCTGTCCCGTATAGTGTGTAATGTAATGTAATTCTGAAAATTGACCTGCCATATCCTATAGGTGTGTAATATGCGCTCTGTTAGGATTTCACTTGCCGATTCGAGTAGTTGTCGTCTGATCGCTCACCAGTGATTTGCAGACTCGGGGTCATCTGCCGAGTGACGTCTCCTCCTGTTTCTCTCAAATTGAAAATTATAACAATGAGAGAGGCAGGAGACGTCGTTCTGCGGAGGACACGGAGTCTGCGAGTCACTGGAGAGCAATCACACGACCACTCAGATTGGCAAATGAAATTCTACCATCTATGATGTAATATCCAGAGATACAGCATAAATGGTTGAAATCAGAAGACCCCTATAAGAATGAGGTCAGGCGTGGTGACATTAATGTGGATTTGAGATGTAGATTCTCCAGCACAAATCTGGAGGAGTTTATTGTACATTTGAAGAGATCACGTTTCTTAAGATATAAAAAACAAATGGCCTCCTGTCCTCGTTTATTTCCTGGGAAACTGGGTAAAAAAATTAGTGGGGGGGGCACAAAAGGGCAGTTTTGCACAGGGCGCCATTCAGGCTAAGGCCAGTCCTGTGCTCGGCTCAGCCAAGCATTTTTTTTTTAAAGATAGAGGGGGTGAGTCGCTGCCAGATATTTTACCTTAAGGCTATGTGCACACACTGAGTATTTGATGCAGGCATTTTGTGCACTCAAAACTACTGCATCTTCTGGCAGAAAAATGCATCAAAAAATGATGTGCCTTTTTGTTGCGTTATGGTACGTTTTTGTGCCATGCTTTTTCCATAATGAAGTCAATAGGTGGAAAGGCTGAAAAACACAGGGAAAAACGCACCAAGAATTGACATGCTGTCGTTTTTTTTCCTGTACCAAATCTGCAAGGAAAAAAAACAAACAAACAACGTGCACACAGCACTTGAGATTTCTCATTGACTTTGCTGGCATAATGATAGACATATGTTTTTATGACAAGACTGCACCAAAAAAATGCATCAGAAATGCATAAAAATATGCAGCGTGCGCACTAGAGATGAGCGAACCGGCCGTGGTTCGGCTCGAGTTCGGTTCGTCGAACGGAGGTCCCGTTCGAGTTCGGTTCAGCGAACGTTCGACGAACCACTCGAACCGCATAGGAAACAATGTCAGGCAATCACAAACACATAAAAACACCTAGAAAACACCCTCAAAGGTGTCCAAAAGGTGACAAACAACTCACAACACAACACAAACACATGGGAAAGTGACAAGGACATATACTCATGCGAAAACAAAGGAGCTGGACAAGGAAAAAGAGGAGGAGACACAGATGCGCAAGGGAACGTCGATGCCATTACTGTGCAACTTGAGCCCTGCTCATTTTAGGCTTCCAATCTGGATAAATTGCCTGAGCTCACCACGTACGCCTTCGGGATCTTGTTGTGTCCCGCAGCCAGCGTTTTCTCGGAACGTGTCCTCAGTGGTGCTGGGGGTGTGCTGACAGCTAAGCACACGCATCTGTCCACTGACAATGTGGACAGACTAACGTTCACCAAGATGAACAAGTCAAGGCTCTCAGAGGACTTTTCTTCCCCTGGGTCATCCAGGGGAGGTGAAAGGCACACGTATTTTTGAGAGTGCTTCATGCAAAGGATCTTTTTCATCTTGAAAATGGGGTCAACTGATGCCAGTCAAGTGGGGTGTGTGTGGCCCAATTAGTGGAAACGAGGGAGACTGTGGTTGGAGTCCCCTCGCTTTTGAAAAAAGAACCAAGATGAACAAGTCATGGCTCTCAGAGGACTTTTCTTCCCCTGCGTCATCCAGGGGAGGTGAAAGGCACACGTATTTTTGAGAGTGCTTCATGCAAAGCATCTTTTTCATCTTGAAAATGGGAGTCAACTGATGCCAGTCAAGTGGGGTGTGTGTGGCCCAATTAGTGGAAACGAGGGAGAATGTGGTTGGAGTCCTCTCGCTTTTGAAAAAAGAACCAAGATGAACAAGTCATGGCTCTCAGAGGACTTTTCTTCCCCTGGGTCATCCAGGGGAGGTGAAAGGCACGCGTATTTTTGAGAGTGCTTCATGCAAAGCATCTTTTTCATCTTGAAAATGGGGGTCAACTGATGCCAGTCAAGTGGGGTGTGTTTGGCCCAATTAGTGGAAACGAGGGAGACTGTGGTTGGAGTCCCCTCGCTTTTGAAAAAAGAACCAAGATGAACAAGTCATGGCTCTCAGAGGACTTTTCTTCCCCTGGGTCATCCAGGGGACGGGAAAGGCACGCGTATTTTTGAGAGTGCTTCATGCAAAGCATCTTTTTCATCTTGAAAATGGGGGTCAACTGATGCCAGTCAAGTGGGGTGTGTTTGGCCCAATTAGTGGAAACGAGGGAGACTGTGGTTGGAGTCCCCTCGCTTTTGAAAAAAGAACCAAGATGAACAAGTCATGGCTCTCAGAGGACTTTTCTTCCCCTGGGTCATCCAGGGGACGGGAAAGGCACGCGTATTTTTGAGAGTGCTTCATGGAAAGCATCTTTTTCATTTTGAAAAGGGGGATCAACTGATGCCAGTCAAGTGGGGTGTGTGTGGCCCAATTAGTGGAAACGAGGGAGACTGTGGTTGGAGTCCCCTTGCTGTGTTTTACATGCTTTTAGAAGGGCATAACATGGCTTAGAGCTTGACTTTCAGCATCTGCAAACTGTTGGCTACCAAAATGCTACCTTTCCAACCTTTTTAACCGAGGATTTTCGAGACCTTATGCCCATCGCAGTGCCCCAAGAGCCGATGCCCAGGCGCCACTCCTTCTCCAACAAAGGCGTGCACGCGCTACACCAGCATGTCGCACCAAACATCACCGCTTCTTTAAGAAACTGTGTGACAGGGTGTATTTCACCACAGATACTTTGCCCAGTAAGCATGGACAGGGGCGTTACATGTCGCTGACCGGGCAATGGGTTACTATGGGGAGAGATGGAGAAGGGTCTGCTGTACAAGTCTTGCCGGACCTAGTCTCTGACGCAGTAAGTGCCTGAGCATGCTCAGTAGCATGAAATACAGTCTCTGAAAAAAGACTATCAGATTTAGCATGGTGTCTAGGCACAAAACAGGACTGAGACCCGGCACGGAGTGCAAGTACCTGTGCAAAGAGGCTTTTCCACTAAGTGTGGGAGCATGCGCTGTATCCCGAAATGAAGACTTAGCCTCAGGAATGGCACAGTCAGGCTGAGCATACTCACTAGGCGAAACACTGTAGTTAGGCTGCGGTTGGGGTAAATCGGCACACGCATGCGCACTAGCTGCCTCTCCACACTTAGACGTGGAGGAGAAATTGCTCTTCGGGTGTGGACTTGGAGATGCTGTCTATGAACAGAAGGAAAAGCTAAAGGTGTGTGTTACAGCAAGGAGCCACCGCGGAAACACTTCGTTCAATTGTGAGGGGAGTTATTTTGGAGTTTGGTGAGGCGTACCGTAACGCCAGTGAGCAGCATCCTGTGCCACAGACCAACATTCTTACGGTGCTGTCTATACTGCTTACCGTGAGAGGAGCGTAAAGTCTGTATTTCTGGCAACTGGACATCACAGTACCCGGGTACGGTAGGCTGTGCCCAGACAATAATGCGGGCACGCAACACTTTGTTTTATTAGCAAAACACATATCTGTTCTGGGTAGGCCGACTATATATAGACAATAAGACTTGCTGCCTCTGCACTGTCAAATTGTCACGTGCAGTTTAAATCATAGAGGGACAGCGACACATGTTTGCATTGACTGTTGATTTTCAAGATTTCCATGACTGTGTTGCAGAGCTGTGTGGTTTGCATTCACACTGTTATTATCTGCCTTATCTGTAAGGCTTCAGCTAACAAGGGTATTCAGGGGGGTAATGTGTTTTGTCTATGTTTAGGTAGATAACTGGGAAGCTCTTGTGATGCGCCACTGGTAAGTCGTGTTTGCACACACACACACACACACACACACACGCACAAACACACAATTACTGCTACGCAGAGGGATTAGCAGGTAGTAGGCAACAGAATAGATTGTTCAATTATTTAAATTGTATGCATGGTTCTTATTGTTTGTTTTGGTAAAGTTAAACAATCATTTATCAACCCAACTGACTAGAGTCCTTTTCCTGTTGCCTGGTTTTGCTGCATACTGGGGAGCCCACCCTGTACACGACTTAAAATGAAGCATAAGTCGCAATGTGAATTTCACTGTGCTACAATGTGGCCTAGCGTGCCTGTGCAACCACCGCCTGCCCCATCAAGTGCATCTGCGTGCTCTTCATCCTCTGTGACTGTGGGGACAACAGTCTCACATGGTTTTTCACACTGAACTTCTACCCCTTTACACGCAACAGGGAGTGTGATTGGCAGGTCATCACTTGTTTTGGAAGTGGAAACAGATGGTATTGTTGAGCTGTCAGACATCGAGAACCAACATTGGATGCAGGCTACATTATATCCACACCTGCACCTTGGTCACAGATTGGCTGGACTACCTGCAGTTAATAATTGCATTCCAGAAATGGAAAGGAGTGTAGAATGCACATGTGTTGTACCTTGCTTGGCAGCAAAGGAACACTAACTTAGTATTACAGACAATTTTAGGAAGGCAGAAAAAGAGTCAGCTCTTTGGGCAAATTAAATAGCGTGGCAAAAGTGGACAGGTGGGTACAGTGGCCGTGTTTTGTGGGTACCAGGACAGTAAAGGAAGCCTCACTTTCTATCCCTCCGAATGATCAAATGCAGCAAGGAATTCCCTGAGTTTGCTATAAAATTAGCGTAGCAAAATGTGCATGAGGGTGTCATGCAGAGGTGCTGCAAATAGCTTTACATCAGTGGGACACTAATGGAAGTCCAACAGCCACTTTTAGGATGCCACTAAGTTTACTCAGTGTTTGCTAGTATAATGGCTTAGTAACAATGAGTCTGAGTGTGCAATGCAGAGGTGCTGGAAATAGATTTGCAATAGTGGGACACTAATGGAAGTCCAACAGCCACTTTTTGTATGCCCACTAAATGGCAGCATTTTTTGCTATTATTATAGCTTATTAGAAACAGAGCAGGGGGGTGTCATGCAGAGGTGCTAGATATAGCTTGGCACCAGTGGGGCACTAATGGAAGTCCAACAGCCACTTCTTGTATGCCACTAAATGGCAGCATTTTTTGCTATTATTATAGCTTATTAAAACAGAGCAGGAGGGTGTCATGCAGAGGTGCTAGAAATAGCTTTGCACCAGTGGGATAATAATGAAGTCCAACAGCCACTTTTAGGATGCCACTAAGTTTCCTCAGTGTTTGCTAGTATAATGGCTTAGTAACAATGAGTTTGAGTGTGCAATGCAGTGGTGCTGCAAATAGCTTTGCACCAGTGGGACACTAATGGAAGTCCAACAGCCACTTTTAGGATGCCACAAAGTTTACTCAGTGTTTGCTAGTATAATAGCTTAGTAACAATGAGTTTGAGTGTGCAATGCAGAGGTTCTGCACATAGATTTGCACCAGTGGGACACTAATGGAAGTCCAACAGCCACTTTTAGGATGCCACTACGTTTCCTCAGTGTTTGCTAGTATAATGGCTTAGTAACAATGAGTTTGAGTGTGCAAAGGGCAGGAGGGTAAAGTGGCAGGGTTGTGGGTCTGGGTAGAGGAAAGGAAGCCTCCCTTTCTATCCCTCCTAATGGGGAAATGCAGCGAGGAAATCCCTGACCTTAGCTACACAGACGCTGTCATCTTGTGTAGCGGTAAAATCTGTTTTCACGGACCTGACTGTCACCTATGGCTCTGACCCTGCCGGTATTAGCCCTTACAAGGGCTGAAAGAAACTTCTATCCCTATTCTGTATAGCGCTGTGTATAGAGCGTACACAGCAGTATCGGAGACAGGAGCTATGCCAGCGGTGACTGACACCAAGACGCAGAAGGCAGATAATGGCGTGCTGGAGGAAAATGTCCGTTTTTATAATGCAGGGACATGTGACATGGACATCCTATCACACATGCCGTTGCTTCTCTGGCTAAAAGTCCACTTAGCTGTGTGTGTGTCTGGGATTTGCTGACATGCTGGCCCGCCCCACTACACGCGCGCGCTTAGGGAAGGAAGACAAGGAGAAAAAAAAAATGGCGATCGCCATTATCCAAACAGCAGTGATCTGAATGCGCTGTTCCCGCACACTATGCGCTGAAATTTCATAATAGTGTGAGTCACAGAGTGACTTACACTATTACAGCGGAAAGCCAGCTAGTAATTACCTTGTCTTTTTGCTGCTAGAACCGTTCTCGAACGTATCTAGAACTATCGAGCTTTAGCAAAAAGCTTGAGTTCTAGTTCGATCTAGAACAGCCCCCAAAATCACTCGAGCCACGAACTGGAGAACCTCGAACCGCGAACCGCGCTCAACTCTAGTGCGCACACAGCCTTAATGAGGTTTTCTCACCTGGAGAACCTTTTCCTAGAATGATGGTACTCTAGCAATCAGCTGTTATGCATAGCTCCACCATACAACCAACTCATACAACCCTACAAAGCCATCCACAACCTGTCTCCTACCTACATCTCTGACCTAGTCTCCCGTACTTACCTGCACATAACCTTCGATCCTCACAAGATCTCCTTCTCTACTCCCCTCTCATCTCCTCTTCCCACCATCGCATCCAAGATTTCTCCCGTGCCTCCCTCATACTCTGGAATGCTCTGCCTCAACACATCAGACTCTCGCCTACCTTGACACGCTTCAAAAGGAACTTGAAGACCCACCTCTTCCGACAAGCCTACGACCTGCCGTAACCCTCAGTCTGATACAGCGCCACACAATCAGTTCTACTCTAACCTACTGTATGCTCACCTATCCCTTGTAGACTGTGAGCCTTTGCGGGCAGGGACCTCTATCCTCATGTACCTGTCTCTGTCTTGTATTGTTTATGATTGTTGTACTTGTCCCTATTATATATACCCCTTTCACATGTAAAGCGCCATGGAATTGCTATAATAATAAACAATAATAATAATAATTATTTTGTGTCACATATCTCTCAGATTTATGGGCATCTCAAAAAAGTCCGTGGAGCCTCTGTTAGAAGTCTCGACACAGAAACTAGCCAGATATCCCTCCAGGAAGGACCTAGCCAAGCAGTGGCTCTTTTTAGGAAACCATCATAACCACAATATTAAGTGGCCCTTTTAGTCAATATCCAACTCTTTGACAAGTTTAAAGATATGACAAGGGAAATACCAAGGCCAGGTATCCATCCACAGACAGCTGTTTCGGGGTATTGCCCTTCATCAGTGTGGAGTAGGATTCTGGCCAGGTGGGAGCAATGCCTAGTAGACCAACAAGACAAAACAATCACTGATTTCGGGGAGACCAGCCAGAGAAAACACTGCCGGCAGCCAACAAGGACGCTCAAAACAGTGAAATCCTAGGTGCATTGCCCCCTGGGAAATATGCAAATCAAAAAAGTCAGTGGAGCCTCTGTTAGGAGTCTTGACACAGAAACTAGCCAGATATCCTTCCGGGAAGGACCTAGCCAAGGAGTGGCTCTTTTTAGGAAACCACCGTAACCACCATATTAAGTGGCTCTTTTAGTCAATATCCAACTCTTTTTATGGGCATAAACTTTCAAATTTTGAAAATTGCGAAAATTTTCACTGAATTTCCAAAAGTTTCACAAATAAACGCAAAACATATCATCCTAAATTTACCACTGACACGAAGTACAATATGTCACGAAAAAACAGTTTCAGAATTGCCAGGATCCGTTGAAGCATTTCAGAGCTATAACCTCATAATTTGACACTGGTCAAAATTGCAAAAAATGGCCTGGTCTTTAAGGTGAAAACAGGCTGGGGGCTGAAGGGGTTAAAGTGGGGTCCCTGCATCAGGAACGTATCTCATGTCACATCACGGACAACCTGCCGGCGGAATTAGTGCTGGGATTCCCCTGGTTACAGATGCATAACCCTGTTATTGATTGGGAATCTCGTGATATCGTGAAATGGGGTCCTAACTGTTCTTATGGTTGTCTTTCTACTGTACAAGTGTCTTTTACTAATCTGGAGGGTATTCCGGAATACCTGAAAGATTTTGAAGACGTGTTTTCCGAAAAAAATGCTGAGTTCTTGCCACCACATCGCTCCTATGATTGTACTATTAACCTGATTCCGGTAGCTAAATTGCCCAAGGCCGTTTGTACAATATTTCTGGCCCGGAACGCACTGCTATGAAAAATACATCTCTGAGAGTCTCCGCAAAGATCATATCCATCACTCTGTCTTGCCAATTTCAGCGGGATTCTTTTTCATTAAGAAAAAAGATGGTGATCTACGCCCATGCCTCGATTTTCGTGAACTAAATAAAATTACAGTGAGAAATAATTATCCCCTTCTTCTCATCCCTGATCTCTATAATCAGTTGGCCGGAGCTAAGTGGTTCTCTAAGCTAGACCTCAGGGGAGCCTATAACCTTATTCTCATACGGGAAGGGGATGAGTGGAAAATGGCATTTCTCACCTTAGAGGGATGATTTGAAAACTTAGTCATGCCTTTTGGTCTTACTAACGCACTTGCCATATTTCAGAACTTCATGAATGACGTATTTTCTGATCTTATTGGGAGTTTTATTGTGGTATACTTGGATGATATTCTAATTTTTTCATCCGACAAAGAGTCTCACATTGGTCATATACGTATATTGGTCATGTATACTTAGTAGGTTACGGGAGAATTCCCTGTTTGCGAAACCCGAGAAATGTACTTTTTGTGTCCAGGAAATTTCCTTTCTCGGGTTTGTCCTTTCTGCCGATGGGTTTCGTATGGACTCCAGTAAGGTACAAGCTATTGTTAACTGGGTTCAACCTAAAGGTGTCAGGGGTCTGCAGCGTTTTCTAGGTTTCACAAATTATTACCGGAAATTTCTTTGGGAATTTTCTCAGGTGGTCAACCCACTGACTGATCTCACCCGCAAGGGGGCTGATCTTAAATTTTGGTCATCTCTAGCGGTAGAAGCATTTTTGCAGCTAAAGGAATGTTTCATGACTGCTCCAGTGCTTGTTCAGTCCGATCTTTCTGAATCGTTTATTGCAAAGGTGGATGCCTCGGAGGTGGGGGTTGGGACCCGCTACTTTAACCAATTTAAGACCACGTGCATTTTTCTCTAAAAAGTTTTCCTCCGCCGAGAGGAATTATGATGTGGAAAATCGTGAATTGATGGCCACAAAATTGTTTTTTGAAGAATGGAGGCACTTTTTGGAGGGGGCTGTTCATCGGATCACGGTGATTACAGACCCTGAAAACCTGTCTTACATCGAGTCTGCCAAACGTTTAACACCTATACAGGCTAGGTGGTCGCTTTTTTTTCCCGTTTTCATTTTTCCATTACCTTTCGGCCCGGTTCCAAGAATGTTAAGGCCGATGCCTTATCGCGCAGCTTGGATCCGATATCACCGCCCGAACTTCCTTTCTCCATTCTTCCTCTCAGGGTGGTTGCTGCTGGGGTGTCCTCCAAATTAGAGGCTGAGATTCGTGGTGCCCAGTCACTTGCTCCTCCTTCATTACCCGATACAAAGCTTTTTGCACCTGTTCAGTTTTGGTTAAGGGTCCTCCAAGAGTTCCATGATTCTGCACTTAGTGGTCATCCCGGTGTCTCAGCCACTAAGAGCTCTTGCCAGATTGTGTTGGTGGCCCTCCTTGTACTCTGATGTCGCCGTGTTTGTGTCCACATGTGATACGTGTGCTCATTCTAAAATCACCCATTACTGGCCGGCCAGGGAATTGGTTCCGTTGCCAATTCCGAATAGACCCTGGACTCATTTGTCCATGGATTTTATCACTGATTTCCATATCTCCAATGGTAAGACTGTTGTGTGGGTGGTGGTGGACAGGTTCAGCAAACAGGCGCACTTTGTTACCTTGGCAGGACTACCTAATGCGCAAACACTGTCTAAGTTGTTTAATGAACATGTTGTGCGGCTGCATGGCATCCCTATGACCATTGTGTCGGACAGAGGGGTGCAGTTTGTGTCTAAATTTTAGAGGGCATTCTGCTAGAGATTGGGTATCCAATTAACCTGGTTGTCTTACTACCATCCCGAGACCAACAGGCAAACTCAGAGAACCAATCAGTCTCTGGAGCAGATTTTACAGTGTCTGGCTTCGTCTCAGCAGGATGAATGGTGTTCCTCATTGCCCGTGGCCGAATTCGCTTTTAATAACCGAGTCAACCAGTCCACTGGCACCACCCCATTTTTTTGTAATTATGGTTACCATCCCCATTTTGGTGAATTTTCCAGACTGGATTCTGGGTGCCCAGGGGCTGATTTGGCAGTCCACCAATTGGGAGAGGTCTGGAGGGAGGTGCAGAGGAACATTGGGGTGGCCCAGGGCAGACAAAAGCACTTTGCCGATAAGCGATGTTCTGTTGGCCCCAATTTTCAGGTGGGGGGCAAGGTATGGTTGTCTACCAGGAACATCCGTTTGAGACTTCCATCCGCTAAGCTGGGTCCAAAGTTTATTGGTCCATATGAGATCGTCGAGGATATTAACCCAGTGGCCTTTCATCTGCGCTTGCCTCAGTCGTTCCTCATTCCCAATGTCTTTCACAAGTCCCTTTATAAATCATTCGTTCCCTCCTCTGCTGAGTCTTCGTGTCCTCCCCCTCCTGTTTCTGTTGATGGACAGACAGAATATGAGGTGGCGCACATTGTCAACTCTTGCATGGTCCGCAGCTCACTTCAGTACTTAGTACATCGGAGGGGTTACAGACCTGAGGACCGATCCAGGGTCCCGCAGCGATCACTCCATGCTAACCGACTGGTTTGTGCCTTCCATAGTAGGTTTCCTGGGAAACCTGTGGGTCCGGTGGCCCCCCTTGAGAAGGGGGTACTGTCATGATTCAGGCCGGCTTTCCCCTGCTGCTGGTTACACCCAGCTCTGGCCTGGTCATGTCAGGTGTTAACTTCCTTTGCCTCGTTCTGGATCCCAGAACGCTATATATTGCCTCTCTACCTATGGCTCAGTACCAGTGATATTTCTGCCTTGCAGTGTGTATACTGGCTCTGGTGAGTGTTCCTGATCTGTTCTGCATCCCTGCTACTGTGTCTTGACTTTGACCCTCCCCCGTTTGTCTGCCTGTCCCAGCCCCTGACTTCCCTGTCCTAGCCCCTGACTTCCCTGTCCTGTCTGTTGTTTGTGTTTCCCTATGCATATCGGATCTCCCGGCTTCTGACTCGGTTCTGCTTTCTGACTTTGATATTGATCCTCCCTTTGCAGTGACTCGACTTTCCTGGCTAGACCTTGACTGTTTGACTACTCTTTTGCCCCCTGGTGATTCCCCTGTTGACATTGCTGAAGTTACTCTGCTAAACTTCAGCTGCCTTTCCGATACAGTGTTTCTTTGTCTCTCGTTCACTACTCTGCTGCCACCTAGTGTATATTACGCTGTACTGATTCTTACTAGGCTTTGTACTGCGTGACACACAGGACTGGAAGTGACACAAACTTTCAATGTAAAAAGTTGCACTATTGTGTGCTAAATCTGGTTAAATATGCAGCTTGCTGTACAGGACTGTTCCCAGGAGGGTGGCAGACGCAGGAAGGGTCCGTGGCAGAGCAGGCCAGGACCCCATCACCACTGCAACTGGTGACGCTCTCCCAGGACATTAACACTTTGTTTATCCAAGAACAAAGGGACACCGGGGACTTTGGGTGGGAAACCACTAAGCAGTGGTCCAGAGACTCTGGGTGGTGGGTGGTAAAGAAGGTGAAACCAGGTTGCAATGTTAAAAGGAAATGAGCCTCCCGCAAGGGAAGAAATGTTGAAATGTTTGAAAAATGTTGAAAATGTTTGAAAATGTCTGCATGTAAAAACTGCAGTATGACCTCTTTGAATTACAGCCCGTGGACGTGCTGGATTTAACAAGGGGGAATGTGACGCCCCTGCAGTAAAAAGGTGTCACAAAAATAAGGTAACAAGAAGGTAACAGCTCGGGTCCTACATGACTGTGCCAGTCATTAAACACACACACCAGCACACCAGGAAATGTACACTCACAACATGGGTGGGAGACCCCCTTAGAGCCAGATGACAGGGCTGGGCACTGTGGGATAACAGGAAGCCAATTGGGAAGAGAGGGATCAAAAATCAGGGAGGGGAGAGTGACCTGAGAAGTGTTGGTGAGCAGTCTGAGAAAGGATGTGAGAGAGGAAGGAATGAGCAGGACCTAGACACCAAGAGGACATCCAAGTGCTCCATGCCAGGGAGGACCCACATACACCAGAGTGCACAGGTGGAGAGTAGCACCAGGTTGGCAGGCACAGCCATCAGGACACGGGCGCATCTGGAATCCATGTCTCCAGGGCGTAAATCCAGTGAGTAAAAACCATCAAACTGCACTCTGTGTGGACTGCTTCATTGCACTGCGCCTCCAAGTTAACCCTTCACCTACCCCTGAGGAAAATCCCTGCTCGCAGAGGGCTCCACCATCCATGCATGCCCTCATCCCAGAGGAACCCGCAGCGACGGCCCTATCATCCCTGGCTGCAAACCGCGAGTGGCGAAGCCTCTTCTTTTTATTTTTCCTTTAAAAACTGGTCGACAGTGCCCCCGGATCCGGTAGCCCTCGAGGCACGGACCAGCCGGATCCGAGCAGCCCAGCTTCCCTGTGGCACGACAGCTTTTAAAAACTGGTGTAGTCAGCAGGATTCAGACTAGACCCGCCAAAACGGGTGACAGCGCGCCTTTTTGGACTTTACCACCCAAATTTCAGCTTGCCACCATTTTGTAAACTGTAAAACTGCTGCGCCATTAGTAAATGGGCGCTAACCTGAACTCCCCGCAACTTGGGAGTGTCCAGGATGTAAGTGGACAGCCAAGGCAGAGACACCGGAACTCTACAAAAACAAGCTTCTGGATGCCGGAGGGGAAGGATGTCTGCCCCAGGGGAACTGGAGTCCAGTGACCTGCAGCCAAGCACTGCCGCCTGGCTGGACTGGGAGATCACCCAGTTCTGTGTCCGGACGTGGACACAGTCACTTTGGCAAATGATGGAGTGGCGTGCAGAGCTGCTGGACTTAGCTGTGGTGGTGTGGGCCCATGAAAGCCGGGCCACGCAACCTGTGCCAATCAGGAAAGTGGCCACCCAGACCCCCTTGCTGATACCGCTTGGGGTGGTGGTGGAGCGAGAGTGCCGCACCACTGGAGAGAACCAGCTAGAGCCAACCATCAGCAGTGACCTGATGCCTTCCTCAGCCGCGGACCAGGCTGAATCTCCAGTTCCAACGGCCAGACCAAGCCACAACGCCTACACAACCGGCAGAGAATTACCAGGCCGCACCGCTGTCATCATCAGCCAAGGATACAGTAGTGACGCCTGATGCCCTGCCTGTGACGACCTTGTCTGCCATCATGGAGGAGAAAGACGTCGCTGATCCCGCCTTGGAGGCTCTACCAGCTGCCTTTGCTAGGGCTCTAGCAATGGAACTACCGGAGGTGAGCCGACCTGCCCTGCCCGGGATCCTGACCCATTCCTTGCCTCAGATTGTCCAGATAGCTGGCTTGGGTGCTGCCTCATCACTGGAGGCTGTGGAAGCGTGCCAGGCCATGGCCTTAAAGTTGTCCCGGGAACAGGAGGAAAGGGAGACCTGGAGGGCCCAAATGGAGACTGGTGATCTGCGGGAGAAGCAGACACTCCGTCTGGCCACATGGGAAGCCCGTGGGGCCCGCTACATGGGAGTAGTGGACCAGTTCCACCTGAAGAAAGGCTGAGGGTTTTTCTCTGAACCAGGCCTCAGTGTGGGTGTGTTCGTGTCCCGCCGGGACGTGAGAGCCCACCTGCCCAGGGGTCACCCTGGACGGGACCTGAAAGTGGGCAATGTGGTGTCCTATACCAGGCACCACGGGGAGTGGGGCTGGTAGGCTCTAGATGTGGAGCTGTGACCAGATCGGGTCGTTGAAGAAAAATCAAGCCCTGTACACGCTCCAGCAACCCCACAATAAGATAACTGTGTCCAGTTATCCAGAGACTGCAAACCTTTTCCAGTGACCTGTTTGAATTAAAGCCCATGGACGTGCTGGATTTAACCAAGGAGGCATGTGATGCCCCTGCGGTAACCAGGTGTCACAAAAATAAGGTAACAACAAGGTAACAGCTTGGGTCCTACATGACTGTGCCAGTCATTAAACACACACACCAGCACACCAAGAAATTTACACCCCCAACAAGGGTGGGAGACCCCCCCCCCCCCCCTTAGAGCCAGATGACAGGGCTAGGCACTGTGGGATAACAGACAGCCAACTGGGAAGGGAAGGACCAGAAATGGGGGAGGGGAGAGTGACCTTAGAAGTGTTAGTGAGCAGTCTGAGAAAGGAAGTGAGAGAGGAAGGAGTGAGGAGAGCAGTTGTAAGAAAGGTGTCAAGACAGACCACAGACTCTTGAGACACACGGAAAGTAGCAAAGACTCTGCAAAGACCTGAGTAGAAAGAACAGCCACTCAGAAGCAGAAAGTATCTGAAGAGCGAGAGAGCAAGCTCCAAGGACAGAGGGATCCTGTGGGGTGGACAACCAGAGCTCACAGTACTTGCACGCACGGGTTGCAGATCCCAGAACAGACAAGGACTTCAAGCTATCTGTTAACTCTGCCAGGCGGGTGGGTTTTCAGGACTCATCTGCCACCACTTACGTTCGAGACATCAGCAGCAAAGAGGGGACCGGGACATATTCCCTTAAACAGTCTAAGCTGCCTGCGGCAGGACCCAGACACCAGGAGGACATCCAAGTGCTCCTAGTCAGGGACGACCCACATACACCAGAATGCACAGGTGGAGAGTGGCACCAGGTTGGCAGGCACAGCCATCAGGATACGGGCGTACGTGGAATCCAGTATGTCTCCAGGGTGTAAATCCAGTGAGTAAAAAGCATGAAACTGCACTCATTGTGTGGACTGCTTCATTGCGCTGCGTCTCTACGTTAACCCTTCACCTACCCCTGGGAAAAAGCCCTGCTCGCGGAGGGCTCCACCATCCATGCTTCCCCCATCCATCATCCCCAGAGTGAACCCGCAGTGGCGGCCCTATCATCCCTGGCCACAAACCTCGAGTGACATAGTCGGACTTTTATTTTATTCTTTTTATTTTATTCTTCTTTTGATTTCTCAATTAAAAACTGGCCCCGGATTCGGCACGACAGAAGCAACAGCCGGATCACTGTCCTGGATTTCTCTCCATCTATGGTGTGGTAATGGATTCAGGACATCTTCTGAACGTCTGTAATAAGCTTGTTTACACTGAGATGCTTTCAGGCGGTGGAAGGCTGGTAGCTCAATTTCTTCGAGATCTTCCACATCTTCTCCCACATCTGATAGATGAGGCATCCTCGATAGTGCATCCGCATTGGCATTTTTACGCCCAGCCCGGTACTTGATGGTGAAGTCATAGTTTGCCAATCGGGTTACTTAGCATTGCTCTAGTGCAGGGTTCCCCAACTCCAGTCCTCAAAGCCCACCAACAGTGCATGTTTTCAGGATTTCCTTAGCATTGCACTGCTGTTGGAACCAGCACCTGGGCAGGTAATTACATTAACACCTGTGCAATACTAAGGAAATCCCAAAAACCTGCACTGTTGGTGGGCCTTAGAGGACTGGAGTTGGGGACCTCTGCTCTAGTGCACCCAACTTTACGGTATCAAGATGGGTCAGAGGATTATTGCCGGTGAATACAGTGAACTTGGCAGCCACTAGATAGTGCTTAAACCGTTCTGTTACTGCCCAGAACAAGGACAGGAAATCTAACTTGAACGAGCTGTAGTTATCTGGGTTCCGTTCAGTAGGACGGAGCTTCCTACTTGCATAGGCAAACACACGTTCTTTGCCCTTTTGCACCTGCGACAACAAGGCTCCCAATCCCACGTAACTAGCATCAGTGTACAGCACGAAAGGCAGGTTGTAATAAGGATAGGCTAAGATTTCTTCACCTGTCAGGGCCCGTTTCATGTGTTTGAAGGAGTTCTCTTCTTTTTCACCCCATTCAAATGGAGGACCAGAGGTCTTTCCCTTCTTATTTTGGCCTACCAAGAGATCTTGCATAGGTGCTGCTATCTTTGTGTAGCCCTTTATTAATCTCCGGTAGTAACCCACTAAGCCCAAGAACTGACGTACCTCTTTGATGGTGGTCGGTCTTGACCAGTTTTTGATAGCAGTTATGTTGTTTAGATCTGGTGCTACACCTTCTGCACTAATTATGTGTCCAAGGTACTGAACTTTGGGTTTCAGCAGGTGGCATTTTGAAGGCTTCAACTTCATTCCATACTTTTGTTAAGGACGTGACTCAACCGGTCACTTAGGATCTGACTGCTGTTTCAAATTATAATGTCGTGTGTGCACAACGAGAAAGAATAACAATTAATTGAATCAATTATGACTCTTCCTCTCACGACAGACATTGGACAAAACTGAAAAACTTTATTCTCAGACAAAGCCCCTAGACCAAGAAGTAAAGGGGTGTAAATAAAAGTTTTAGTCCAATCAAGTATTGTAGGTCGGGGCTTCAAGACATATAGAAATCTGCATATCCTCTTCCTAATTGGTCAGTCCAGACTTTAGGAATTCTCCTTTGTTCATCATCTTGGGTGTTGGCAGGATGTGGCAGCCATCTTTAAAGTTACATGTGCTGGTATATACTGTGTTTAAGGAAAATCACTAAATATGCAATATACATATATATACGTGTTAGTAAAAGAGAACAAAGATATGCATAAATATGTGTGTTAAGCCTGCTTTACACGTTGCAATTTTGCATACGATATCGTATGCGATTTGCAACGCCCCCATCGTATGTGTGGCACGTTCAATTTGTTTAAAGTGCCGCACAAACGATTAACCCCCGTCACACGTACTTACCCATCCATACGACCTTGCTGTGGGCGGCGAACGTCCACTTCCTGGAGTGGGAGGGACGTTCGGCGCCACAGCGATGTTACGCGGCAGCCGGCCAATAGAAGCGGAGGGGTGGAGCTGAGCGGGACGTAAACATCCCGCCCACCTCCTTCCTTCCGCATTACTGGCCGGGAGCCGCAGGACGCAGGTAAGATCTGTTCATCGTTCCCGGGGTGTCACACACTGTGATGTGTGCTACCCCGGGTACGATGAACAATCTGACGTTCAATTCATGAGGAATGAACGAGGTGCGTGCGATGAACGTTTTACCGTTCAATTGCAATTGCACGTAGCTGTCACACACTGCAATGTACCTTACGATGCCGGATGTGCGTCACTTACGACGTGACCCCGCCGACACATTGTAAGATACATTGCAGCGTGTAAAGCGGGCTTTAGTTTACATCTACTAAACTATATACCTGAGTCTATGAAATGGCTGAATTAAGTATTTTTGGATACTCAATTCTTATCCCCAACAGTTCCCCCATAAGACTTATTTCTGCCATTTCTGAATTCTAAGGGTACTGTGTTCCCTTAGGAAGAGAGGTAGAAAGATCTGTTGGAAAACCTACCTAACTGAACGTTGAGGCATGGGCGGAGAAGGGAAAGGGTTTTCTTCACCGGTTTGAGACCAAGGACTCCTGGGCAAGTCCTCACCCTCGGTAGTGGGGCTTTCCCATGTCCCAAGGTTCTCTAAATCCTCTCTTCTTCCATTTATTCTAGCAGAATCGTTTTGTAACTAGGGGAAAGGGTCGTGTTGGTCTTTATGGGCATGTCGTCTGTCATACCTAGGTCTTATGTTTCGAGTAAAGGAAAGGTCCCTCCTAATGTGACTTCAGCTGTTTTGGAAAATATTTTCTTTAAACACGGAATTACACAAACTAGAATGGCTAGAAATATAACTAGTACTATACTTAAGGCGGTCCCTATCTGGATCAACCAGCCTTTAAAAGAACTCGTCCACCCAAAATAGTCTCCCCAAGGGTCGGTCACTCCTGAATTTTTCTTTAATTCTTCAGACAGTGTAGTGAGTTTCTTTATAGCTAAGGTGACCTTCCCATCCACTCCAGTGTTATCTGGTATATACGTGCAACAAACATCCCCCACCATTTTACAGATTCTACCTTTCTCTGCGAGAATCATATCTAAGGCCATTCTATTTTGATAAGCCATGATGGAAGTCGCATCTAGTTGTTCTGCCAGTCTCTGTAAGGTGTCACGTGTATAATTAACAAAACGTTGCTGATTATAGTAGATATAATTAATCCAGTCTACATTTTTATTTACAGTGATTATGGGGATAATGGATTCAAATCCTGCTCTGACTTGGTCTCTAGCTTTATATTCGTCAGGGACGAATATAAAGGCACACCAATAGCGTCAATGTAAACATATGGGTGAAAAGAGCCTTTAGGTGTATTTCTACCGGTTTGGTAATCATCTGCACTCCGTCGATTCCGTAAGTTGATTTTGATGTGCGCTATAAAGTCATTTTCTTTGACAGTGTGGTCAGCGGGCGCTATGTGTATAGGCATAAGTGCCTTAGCTAAAGTACATTCTCCCGTCCAATTGCCTTCCACTCTTGATCGAATTTTCATATCCCCACAAATCCAAAACACGTCTGCCACAGACTGTACCTGGTAAATTAAGTGATCACGGGTGAGATTGCTATAGGATCCACAGAACCCATCTCGAAATCTACCCATATCTCTCCCTTGACCACTCACATTATAACAGGTATAGTTGCCAGGATATATAGTGATGCCTTTCCCAGGGGAGAAGGCCTTGGCTATTATCGGGTATCTCTTTTTCCATTCTTTACATGCATTTCCCTCTGTCATATTTGTAAACAGACTAACAAGACATAATTCAGCTTCGTAATCTAAATTTAGTGGGACAGTTCCTAAATGAGGTCTGGCTCCTGCACATACATGACAGTCTGACCTGTTGACTTGGTGTACTGTATATTTCATCCATTCTAACCACAGGTTGGTGTCTGTATAACCCTGTTCAACCGCATATACGTCTTCCATGGTGGGATTAGCTATGGCTACCATACTATGAAAGGTCTGAATATGTGAGATCATTTGAAATACTGGTCGAACGTTTGTCATCTGTAATAGCCTGAATTTTCCCAACTGTGTACAACCATTGTGTCCATCCTTTATATGTGTACCCAGAAGGTATATACCTTCATCCTGAGGTTGGGGGGTGTTCTATGTTGAGAACTAAAGGATTACACTGGTTATTTGTAGCACCTGTTCTAGTGACTGGTACACGAGTGTCATCCTGGTAAGTAAAGATCTGCCCTTCTCATCCCGTTTATTTAAGGCTACACTTGGTTTGTATCCCCAATTTTCACCAGTATTCCACCCAACAGCCTTCCATGAGCTACATGTGTCTTCATATCCACCTCCTGTAACACATATATACTGTTGTCCCTGTCTCAAGTGTGCTTGACATCCCATTTGGGGGACCCGTCCTATTTCACATTTCACAATATCACAGTAATCAAACGTGAAAGTGACAACTTGTGTCGAACTATTGTACGAAAATGTAACCACCTCATTTGTTTTAGCAACAGTGGCCTGAGACCACACAGATTTTTTTGAAAAGGATAAGTATAAGCAGGACACTCAGTGCAGCTCTGGTGGATCGACCCTTCTGCAATGCGAGGTATGGATCCATGTTGTCCTGCCTTCGAGTTTCACGAAGGTGGGAGTCACCAGGATTATCTGGAACGGGCCTTCGTATCTGGGCTCCAGACAATTCTTCTTGACGTGTTTCTTAACCACCACCCACTCTCCTGGTTTCAATGTGTGGGTGGCTAGATCTGTCTCAGGATCTGGAAGAGAAGAGAAAACTGCTGCATGTGTTTTAGTTAACTTTCGACTTAGTTCAATAACAAACTGCACCACCGAGTCGTGGTAGTCAGACAAATTTTGAGGAAAATAACATCCTAATCTGGGGACGGAACCGAAAAGTATTTCAAAGGAGGTCAGGCCATGTTTTGCAACAGGGTTGTTTCTGACATGGTACAGGACTATAGGGAGAAGTTCTGTCCAGGGCAGTGCACTGTCTTGTGAGGCCTTGAGCAGTTTAGTCTTCAGAGTTGAGTTCATCCTTTCCACTTTCCCACTGCTCTGGGGATGATAAGGAGTATGCAGTCCGAGACTTGCTCCGAGCATATTCCACAGTTATTGGTAAATGTTAGCTGTGAAGGCTGGTCCTTGATCGCTTTCGATGACTTCTGGCATTCCAAACCTGCACACGGTTTCTGTGATGAGTCATTTAGCTGTGACTTTAGCAGTCATGTTGACTACCGGGTAGGTCTCGGGCCAACTGGAAAAGATGTCGACAACTACCAAAACATACTCGTACTTCCCCACTTTGGGTAGTTGGATGTGGTCCACTTGTATCCTTTGGAATGGATAAAGGGTAGTGATGAGCGAGTACTAAAAAGCTCGGGTGCTCGAGGCTCGGGCCGAGTATCCCAAGATACTCGTGTACTCGGCCCGAGCACCGAGCCCAATGTTATCCTATGGGAGACCCGAGTATTTTTGTGAAATGACCCCCGGCAGCATGTAGAAACCCTAAAAATGGCACAAAAGTCTCAGAAGAGTGCTCAAATGACATGGCAACAGCATGGGGAAGACCCCTTGAAGCATTTATCACTCAAACGTCACAGCTGTGAACAATTTTGTCCGCGTTTTACGCCATTTTTACGGACTCACCAGAAAACCTTCCAAAATGACACCAAAATGAATTTTCATGGCGGAAATGTTAAGGGAACATACCCAATAGTGAGATAAAGCTAATGTATGTTACTTTTTGAGATCAATACATGAAAGATTTTACGTAAAACATTGTGTGGCACTCCGATGTCCCTGAGAAGAGACGTACATAAAGGCCTCTGGGTCTAATGTGCCCATTTTGAGGAAGTGAGTCTTTGTAGTATTTTCCTTTGCCAGGGCAGTCCAAAATTGTGAGGTTCACCAATGCCCCTGCATACAGACGTGCATGATGGCCTGTAAACCTGAAGTGCCCATTGTAAGGAAGTGGGTCTATTGTAGTATAGCCCTTAGGCAGGGCAGCCAAAAATTGGGAGGCTCCACGTTGTCCCTGGATAGAGACGTGCATGAGGGCCTCAAAACATTAAGTGTCCATTGTCAGGAAGTGGGTGTATTATAGTATAGCCCTTTGGCAGGGCAGCCAAAAATTGGGAGGCTCCACGTTGTCCCTGGATAGAGACGTGCATGAGGGCCTCAAAACATTAAGTGTCCATTGTCAGGAAGTGGGTGTATTATAGTATAGCCCTTTGGCAGGGCAGCCAAAAATTGGGAGGCTCCACGTTGTCCCTGGATAGAGACGTGCATGAGGGCCTCAAAACATTAAGTGTCCATTGTCAGGAAGTGGGTGTAGTATAGTATAGCCCTTTGGCAGGGCAGCCAAAAATTGGGAGGCTCCACGTTGTCCCTGGATAGAGACGTGCATGAGGGCCTCAAAACATTAAGTGTCCATTGTCAGGAAGTGGGTGTATTATAGTATAGCCCTTTGGCAGGGCAGCCAAAAATTGGGAGGCTCCACGTTGTCCCTGGATAGAGACGTGCATGAGGGCCTCAAAACATTAAGTGTCCATTGTCAGGAAGTGGGTGTATTATAGTATAGCCCTTTGGCAGGGCAGCCAAAAATTGGGAGGCTCCACGTTGTCCCTGGATAGAGACGTGCATGAGGGCCTCAAAACATTAAGTGTCCATTGTCAGGAAGTGGGTGTATTATAGTATAGCCCTTTGGCAGGGCAGCCAAAAATTGGGAGGCTCCACGTTGTCCCTGGATAGAGACGTGCATGAGGGCCTCAAAACATTGTTCCCATTGCAAAGGAGCGGGTCTCCTGTCGTTGTAATGTCCATTCTGCAAAGAATGGGCGAAAAAATTTACCACTGGGGGTATACCTGAAACAAAGGCCTAACTATTGTAACGGTCATCATGGTGGCGCATGAGGAGAAGGAGGAGCAGTCCAGCGATTATCCAAAGTCCAGAAGTGTGTACCCATGGGTGACTGGAGGTACATGGCAAATTCCCGTTACAAACTTTAAATTCCGCTCTCATTTGCTGGTGGTGTGGTGAAGTCTGGCCCAATCCAACCCTTGTTCATCTTGATCAGAGTCAGCCTGTCAGCATTTTCAGTTGACAGGCGGGTGCGTTTATCTGTAATGATTCCACCTGCGGCACTAAAAACACGCTCTGACAAAACGCTAGTGGCAGGGCAGGCCAGGACTTCCAAGGCGTAGAGAGCCAATTCATGCCACGTGTCCACCTTGGATACCCAATAATTGTAAGGCACAGAGGAATGTCGGAGTACAGTTGTTCGATCTGCAAGGTACTCCTTGAGCATCTGGGCAAACTTAGGATTTCTTGTGGCACTACCCCGCACCTCAGGGGCTGTGGTACGTGAGGGGCTGAGAAAACTGTCCCACATCTTAAAGACTGTTCCCCTACCTCTAGCGGATTGGACTTGTGCCTCTCTCGGCTGTACGCCTTGGTTGTCCACTGATTCCTGACCTATGCCGCTAGCGTTTTGTGAGGGGAATGCTTTGCCTACTTCCGTGACTATGGCCTTCCGGAACTGCTGCATTTTGGTTGACCTCTCCGCCTCGGGAATAAGAGACATAAAGTTCTCCTTGTAGCGTGGGTCTAACAGTGTTACCAACCAGTAATGATTGTCGGCCAAGATGTTCTTAACGCGAGGGTCACGAGACAGGCAGCTTACCATAAAGTCAGCCATGTGCGCCAGACTCTTAACAGCCAGGACTTCAGTAGCCTGACCAACACGATGACTGAACATGCTGTCCTCCTCCTCCTCCTCCTCATCTACCCTGTCCTCTGGCCAGCCACGCTGAACTGAGGATATGACTGGTGTGCATGTCATATCCTCAATTTGGCCGGAGAGTTGCTCCATGTCTTCATCCTCCTCCTCGTCATAGTCCTCCACTGCACGTTGTGATGAGACGAGGCTGGGCTGTGTGTTATCACCCACACCCACTACTGTTTCTTGCTGCAACTCATCGCGCTCCGCCTGCAATGCATCATGTTTGTTTTTGAGCAGAGACCGTTTTAGAAGGCAGAGTAGCGGTATGGTGACGCTAATAATGGCGTCATCACCACTCACCATCTTGGTGGAGTCCTCAAAGTTTTGGAGGATGGTACATAGGTCGGACATCCATCTCCACTCCTCAGGTGTTATGTGTGGAGTTTGACCCATTTCCCGACGGCTTAGGTGATGCAGGTACTCAACAACTGCCCTCTTCTGCTCACATATCCTGACCAACATGTGCAGAGTTGAATTCCAACGCGTGGGGACATCACACACCAGTCTGTGAGCCGGAAGATGCAAACGGCAAGGCCGGCTGAAGCAGTAGGTGACTTTCGAAAATGTGCAGACAGGCGGCGAACTTTTACCAGCAGATCAGACAGCTCTGGGTATGACTTTAGAAACCGCTGAACCACGAGGTTGAGCACATGGGCTACGCATGGAACATGTGTCAGCTGGCCTCGCCTCAAAGCCGCCACCAGGTTCCGGCCATTGTCACACACGACCTTTCCTGGCTTTAGGTTCAGAGGTGTGAGCCAGTGATCTGCCTGCTGTTTCAGAGCTGTCCACACCTCTTCTGCATTGTGGGGTTTGTCACCTATGCAGATTAGCTTCAGCACAGCCTGTTGCCGCTTCGCCGAGGCAGTGCTGCAGTGCTTCCAGCTTGGGGCTGGTGTGGAGGGTACAGTGGATGAGGATGCGCAGGAGGAGGAGGAGGCTGAAGAGCATGACATTCCGGAGCTGTAGAGTGTGGGTGAAACACTGACTGAGGTAGGGCCTGCAAACCTTGGTGTGGGAAGGACGTGTTCCGTCCCTCGCTCAGACTGGGTCCCAGCTTCCACAATATTAACCCAGTGTGCCGTCAACGAGATGTAGCGGCCTTGCCCACAAGCACTTGTCCACGTGTCTGTGGTTAGGTGGACTTTGGGTGAAACAGCGTTGTTCAGGGCACGTGTGATGTTTTGTGACACGTGGTTATGCAACGCGGAGACGGCACACCGGGAGAAATAGTGGCGGCTGGGGACCGAGTAACGTGGGACAGCTGCCGCCATCAGGTCGCGGAATGCTTCTGTCTCCACCAGCCTAAAAGGCAACATTTCCAGCGCAAGCAGTCGCGAAATGTTAGCATTTAGAACTGTGGCATGTGGGGTGTTGGCAGTGTATTTGCGCCTGCGTTCAAAGGTTTGCTGAATGGATAACTGAACGCTGCGCTGGGACAAGGACGTGCTTGATGATGGTGTTATTTCTGCGTAGGCAACTGCAGGTGCAGGACCGGAGGAGGCTTGTTCGCAGGCAGCATGGACAGGGGATTGGCTCGCATGCACAACCAGCGAAGACTTAGCAGTGACATCAGCAAGCACTGCTCCTCGACTCTGTTGTACTTCCCACAAAGTCGGGTGCTTGGCTGACATGTGCCTGATCATGCTGGTGGTGGTCAGGCTGCTAGTTTTGGTACCCCTGCTGATGCTGGCACGGCAGGTGTTGCAAATGGCCTTTTTAGAATCATCTGGAGCCAACTTAAAAAACTGCCAGACTCGGGAAGACCTAACATTTGTACAGGCACCTTGTGTCGTGTTGTTGTTCCGGGGAACGGTTGCCTGACTTCTGCCTGGAGCCACCACCCTGCTTCTTACTGCCTGTTGGGATGCTACGCCTCCCTCCCCCTGTGCACTGCTGTCCTCGCTCTGCATATCCTCCTGCCAGGTTGGGTCAGTTACTGGATCATCCACCACGTCGTCTTCCTCTTCCGCACCCTGCTCCTCCTCCTGACTTCCTGACAATTGTGTCTCATCATCGTCCACCCCTTGTTGAGACACGTTGCCAACTTCGTGAGAACGTGGCTGCTCAAATATTTGGGCATCTGTACATACGATCTCCTCATGACCCACTTCAACATGAGCTGGCGAGAGGCCAGAATGTGCGAATGGAAACGTGAACAGCTCTTCCGAGTGTCCAAGTGTGGGATCATTAATGTCCAAGGACGTGTACTCAGCCTTGTGGTAGGAAGGAGGATCAGCTTCTGAAATGTGCGGTGCAGTATCACGGCTACTGACACTTGACCGTGTGGAAGACAGAGTGTTTGTGGTGGTGCCAATCTGACTGGAAGCATTATCCGCTATCCAACTAACAACCTGTTGACACTGGTCTTGGTTCAAGAGCGGTGTACTGCTGCGGTCCCCAAGAATTTGGGACAGGACGTGCGAGCGACTAGATGTGGCCCTTTGTTGTGGCGAAATTAGAGCTTGCCCACGACCTCGGCCTCTGCCTGCACCACCATCACGTCCACTTCCTTGTTCCTTGCCAACGCCCTTGCGCATTTTGCAATGCTGTGCTGACGTGTATTCACTAGACTTGTGCGTTATATCCAAGTTTGTGCAAATCGTGCACCTGTACGCTGCCACCGACAGGCACACACGTGCGGTTTTTAAATGCAAGCACGGACGCACTAAGAACCTAACAGGTTTTAGGAGCAAAAATTAATGAGAACTCTGAAACTATCAGCCACTGCTGACTGACGTGTATTATACACTACACTTGTGCGTTATATAATAGTTTGGTAAAAACGCACACAAGTGCACCTGTACGCTGCCACCGACAGGCACACACGTGCGGTTTTTAAATGCAAGCACGGACGCACTAAGAACCTAACAGGTTTTAGGAGCAAAAATTAATGAGAAGTCTGACACTATCAGCCACTGCTGACTGACGTGTATTATACACTACACTTGTGCGTTATATAATAGTTTGGTAAAAACGCACACAAGTGCACCTGTACGCTGCCACCGACAGGCACACACGTGCGGTTTTTAAATGCAAGCACGGACGCACTAAGAACCTATCAGGTTTTAGGAGCAAAAATTAATGAGAACTCTGAAACTATCAGCCACTGCTGACTGACGTGTATTATACACTACACTTGTGCGTTATATAATAGTTTGGTAAAAACGCACACAAGTGCACCTGTACGCTGCCACCGACAGGCACACACGTGCGGTTTTTAAATGCAAGCACGGACGCACTAAGAACCTAACAGGTGTTTAGGAGCGACAATTACTGAGAAGTCTGACACTATCTGGACTGTTTTAGACTGTTTACACCAGCCCCAGATATGATGAAGGCTGGTATACGGTCACCACTAGGAATGGCTATATACCCTGCCTGCCTGCCTGCCTGTATACTGCTACAATAGTCCTGACAAGGACTCTTCTGGTCACTAGCCTGTATTCCAACCTGGCTATACCCTGCCTGTATACAGCAACAATAGTCCTGAGAAGGACTCTGCTACTGTACTCCGACCTGGCTATACCCTGCCTGCCTGTATACAACTAGAATAGTCCAGAGAAGGACTTTTGGTCACACTGTTTGCAGCCCTGCTACGGAAATAGCTATAAAGGGCCGCAAACCTTTCCCTGAAGCAGCGACACTCTCCCTGCACTGACTGTCTGGATGGCTGTGAGCAGAGCACAGCGCGCCCGCCGGTATAAAGGCTCGGTCACGCTGTGCGGGCCGGCCAATCACTGCAATTCCACAACTAACAGGGCTGTGGCATTGCAGTGGTCTGCCAGCCAATCCCTGCATGAGGGCTGGCTCTCAAAAGAGCGCCAACATGCAGGGATGAAGACCACGAGTACAGCATGAGTATCGCGAGATTACTCGGTCCCCGCCCAGTAGCCCAAGTACAGTGATACTCGTGCGAGTACCGAGTAGTAACAAGCATGCTCGCTCATCACTAATAAAGGGGCTTCGCCAGATGTTTTTGTGGTGTCTTCTCTGTTCGTGCAGGATTACATGTTATGCAAGTCTGACAGCTTCTAGTGTACGCGGATATTGCTGAGGAAATTCCTGGTGCGTAGTAGAACTTCTGGATAAGTGTCAACATTTGATTTTTGCCTCTGTGCATACAACAATGGGCCCATGCTACTACTGCAGGGAACATTCTTCTTGGTAGACAGACTCGACCCTCGAGCTTCCAAAGTTTCCAATCCACCTTGGCTCCCATCTTCTTCCATTCTTGTCTTTCATCATATGGAACATGGATCTGTTTCGATATGAGTTTATCATATGGAGTCCTCCCCTCCTTGTTGCCTGAGTCTCCTGGTTGTGTAGTTTTCCCCGTCCTGGTTGTTACCATAAGTAGAATACCCGCCAATTCTTCCGGTTTCTCTCGTGCTGCCGTCTTCGCTAGTTCATCAGCATAATGATTGCCAAGTGCTTCTAGGCTGTCCAGCCGTCCGTGCGCTCTGACCTTCATGACAGCTATCTCTCTGGGCAACTGAACTGCCTGCAACAGTCTCTGGATAAGTACCGCATTCTTCACTGGAGTTCCAGTTGTGTTAATGAATCCTCTGTGCAACCATAGCAGTCCAAAATCGTGTACAACCTTAAAAGCGTACCTGCTGTCAGTATAGATGTTGACTCTTTTCCCTTCTGCCGCTTCACACGCCTTGATGAGAGCTACCAATTCTGCTTCTTGTGCTGACATGTGGGGTGGTATGGCTCCCAATGTAATTGGCTGATCCAGAGTGGTCACAGCAAATCCTGTGTAGAACTTGCCGCCATCCGCGTACCGAGAACCATCTGTCCACAAAGTAAGATCTGCATCTGGCAAAGGTGTTTCAGATACTTGACAAGGTGTGGTAGTTTCCTTTTCCATCTCCTTTAAGCAATCATGGCTGCAAACAGGGACGTCAACCATGTCGCAGGAGCTGCAGCGTTCATGAGCTTCATGTTGACATATGAGGTAGTCCCCCCTAGAAAGCGGAAGAAGAGTGGCGGGATTCAAGGTAGTACACCGCTGTAGAGTAAAGTTGTCAGGAAGTAGTAGGGAGCACTGAAGACGAAGGTGACATTGGGAAGACAGGTGTCTTGGTTGAATCTGGTCAAGAATCGCCTTCAAGTCATGGGGTGCTTGAACCACCGTGGTGTGGCCAAGGGTAATGTCGGCCGTTTTGTCAAGAAGATGTGCAGCATGGACCGCACGAAGACAGGTAGGTGAGGCCCTTGACATAGGGTCTAGTCTGCAGGAGTAGTATCCAACTGGGTGTTTTCTGGAGCCATGGTCTTGTGTTAACACTCCGGAGGCATGGCCATCAATCTCATGAAGAAAAAGAGTGAATGGCAAGGCATAGTTCGGAAGGCCCAATGCTGGGGCTGTTAAGATGGCATATTTGAGTTTTTCAAAAGCCCAGTATCGTTTGTCATAATCCTCAGGAGAGTCGTTGTAGGTGATATGATTGGTCTTGACAGCGTCATACAACGGTTGCATGATCCTGGAAGCGTCTGGTATCCATTGTCTGCAATAGGTGATGAGGCCTAAGAAGGCTTGTAGTTGTTTGATATTCCTGGGGAAGGATAGAGCATCAATGGCCACTTTCCTATCCTCCGTGAGATGTTTGGAGCCTGGTGAAATACAGTGACCAAGGAATACGACTTTGGGTTGACACCACTGAACCTTTGCGTTAGAGACTTTACAATTTTGGGCTGCAAGGTACTGGAGTAAAGACACAGAAAAATCGTAGCAGTCCTGTTCACTTCTTGCACAGAGGAGCAGATCGTCCACATACTGTAAAAGAGCCACTTCCGGATGCTCTTGTTGCCATGGTGAGAGAATGATAGACATTGCTTGAGTGAACTGATTAGGGCTGTTTTGTGCTCCTTATGGCATGACTGTCCATGTATACTGGCCCCCTTGGAAGGTGAAAGCAAACAGATATTGACAGTCCGGATGTAGAGGTACACTGAAGAAAGCGTTGGCGAGATCAATGACGGTGAAAACGGTCGCTGAGGGTGGGATCTGTCCCAGAAGAGTATGTGGATTGGGTACCACTGGGGTCTCCAACAGAGTGGCAGCATTGACAGCCCTCAAGTCTTGCACTAACCAGAACTTAGGAGCTTCTCCTTTAGATGTCTTCTTCTTTACAGGAAACAACGACATATTGCATGGTGAAACACAGCGAATGAGAGCCCCCGTGTTCGAGGAGAGCTGATATCTGCAGTTTGAGTGATTCTTCCTGAATGGATTTCAGAGGATACTGCGGCACTCGGGGTAGCTGGGCCCCAGTTTTAAGACGCACCATAACGAGGGGTACTTGCAGACGACCAACATCTTCGGGTCCCGTTGACCATAGAGACTGTAGTATAAGGGCTATAACACTGTCAGGTATTCCATACATGGGATCGTCTCGACACAGGAGTGTCACATCTCGTGGCTCTCCTGAGGCAAGGACTGAGGCAGTCTCCCATTCCTTGCCTGCCACGAGCACTCCTGCTCAGCAGCGCCGAAGGTCTGCCAGACTGCGCAGTGTGCAGGAGATACCTTCTCAGAGAGGCAGCAGAAGGGTGACACCTAGTGGTTCTCCTGTTACAAGGAGTGAAGCGGTCTCCCATTCCTGGCCTGCCGCAGACCCTCCTGCTCAGCGGCCCCGAAGGTCTGCGAGGTTGCGCAATGTGCAGAGGTTTACTGCTCAGGGAAGCAGTGAGACTCCCGTTATCTCTGCACATTGTGAGACCGAGGATCCCGCCTCTATTTCCCAGAGGCAGGAGGGTGAGCATGTGCAATGCGTGGTGGGTTCTGATTCGCCCACTGACGTCACACGGCTTGATGACAAGGCTGGTGACGTGGTGAATCCTGACTGGCCAGGCTGGGACGTCATGGACCCTGATTGGGTCAAGTCCGTCATCTCCGCCTCGCGCCCGCCCTTGGGTGGAACGACACCTCCTTAAAAGCTCCTCCTGCCATCATGGCGGCGCGCGACCGTCCTTCTTTGTTTGGATGTCTGGCAGCGTGCTGCCACGCCACTGCTCAGGCATTACTGTTTTCTGTGGGCTTGGCCCTTGCTGCTTTGGCAGTACCTCGTTTGCAGGCCGTGTTCCTGCCTTGCTGCTCCGGCAGTATCCCCGTCAACAGGCCGTGTTCGTGTCCCAGGTGAGCTCCTCAAGTCTCCATCGGACTCACCTGGTTATTGAAAGCACACGTGCGTGGGCACCTCTGTGCTACCCTCGTGCCATATTCTCGTGACTTCCACTGGCACACGTGCGTGGGCACCTCTGTGCTTCCCCGTGCAACAGGTACACCGAGCCGTGAGATCTGTGCCATACAACCCTCACGGGTTAGGGCAGATCGGTGTACATAGATCGTCTGTGACATTCCAGACGATCGCTAGCAGCAACCCGCTCACTCTTCACCCACCATAGCGGCGGTCCCTTACACCGCACAGTGGACCTTGACCGGCGGAAGCTGTCCATTTCCCATCTTGGCACGCTTCCCCGGGTCCCCCTCGTAACATTACGGTCGCGCCAAAGGTCTGGCTATGGCTGAAGAGCAGCAGCAGTTGCTGCATTATGTGCAGCAGTTGGAGTCACGATTGGCAGCAGTGGAGCAGTCTTCCTCCGAGAAGACTACTCTGACGACAGTCGCCACCCAGGCGGCTACCCAGGCTGTGCTATTGGGCGGAAGGTCTCCTCGCCTTGCGCTTCCAGAGCGCTTTAGCGGCAACAGCTCTGAGTGCCGTGGTTTTATAAACCAGGTTACCACCTACTTAGAGCTGTCCGCGACTCTTTACGCTACCGAGAAGGCGAAGGTAGCCTTCGTCCAGTCCCTGCTCACAGGGAGAGCGCTGAAGTGGTCCACGCCGTTGTGGGAGCGCGGAGATCGTGTGGTGAATAACTTAGCAGCTTATCTTGGGGCCATGAGAATGGTGTTCCTCGGGCCTCAAGTCACCCACGATTCCGGGCTGCGCCTCCTACGACTTCGGCAAGGGTCTGCTTCAGTCGGGGACTTTGCTGTACACTTTAGGACACTGGCCGCAGAGCTGGACTGGCCGGATAAGGTCCTTGTCCCTGTGTTTTGGGAGGGCCTGGCAGGGTTTGTCAAAGACGCACTGGCCACACGTGAGGTGCCTGCCACTTTAGAGTCCTTGATTCAGGTTGCCTCTCGCATAGACATCCGCCAGGCGGAGCGAAGGCTCGAGGTCTCTTCAGCACCCACGTCTTCTCGGCCTAAAAAGCGTCTGACTCCCGTCTTCCATCAGACAGGTCTCCCAGCCAGTCCTGTAGGCGACTCCGTGGAGTCAATGGAGGTGTCCAAGGTGATCTCCTCTGCCCCAGGTTCTCGGTCTTGTGTCATCTGCTTTTCCTGTGGGCAGAGGGGACACATAGCTACCCGATGTCCCAAACCGTCGGGAAAAGACAGCGTCTAGTTTCTATCAGAGGGGGGACTCTAGACGCTACTTCTCCCTCTAGGTTGACTATCAGCGCCCAGTTGCAGTTCGGCACTACTCTCTTCTCTGCCCTGGCTTGCTTGGACTCAGGCGCTGAAGGCAATTTTATCTCGACCTCCCTGGCAACCCGATACTCAGTTCCCCTGGTTCTGTTGCCCAAGCCACTCAGGGTCCGGGTAGTCGACGGGTCCATACTACTCGATCCTATCACCCAGATCACCATCCCTCTCAGGATGGATGTACCACCGGGACACCATGAGCAGGTGTCCTTCCTGGTGCTTCCAGGGGGGACGGATGAGATCCTACTGGGCCTTCCCTGGTTGAGACAGCATGCTCCTATACTCAACTGGGCAACAGGGGAGATCTCATCCTGGGCAGGATCCTGTAGAGAGCACCTCGTGACTACCGAACCACCCGCTACCATTAGATCGGTTGGGTCCTCAGGGAATACTGAGGGGCCGGGTTTACCGACACCTTATGAGGCCTACAGGGAGGTCTTTTCCAAAAGGGCCGCAGATACTCTTCCTCCCCACCGGCCATATGATTGCCGAATAGACCTGAAGCCAGGCTCCGAGCCCCCTAGGGGAAGAGTGTATCCACTCTCTGCTCCAGAGACGGAGGCTATGTCCAAATATATTCAGGACAGCCTGGCGAAGGGGTTCATTCGCAAGTCTATTTCACCGGCTGGTGCAGGGTTCTTTTTTGTGCAGAAGAAGGAAGGGGATCTGCGCCCCTGTATCGATTACAGGGGATTAAATGCAATCACAATCAAGAACAAATACCCTTTGCCCCTCATTACTGAGCTATTTGATCGATTCCGCGGGGCAAAGGTCTTCACAAAGCTGGATCTACGCGGGGCGTATAATCTAGTGCGAGTCCGAAAGGGCGATGAGTGGAAGACCGCCTTTAACACCAGGGACGGTCACTACGAGTATCTAGTAATGCCCTTCGGACTCTGCAATGCCCCCGCCATATTTCAAGACACTTTGAATGACATTTTCCGGGATTTGTATCTTTCCGTGGTTGCATACCTGGATGACATTCTTATCTTCTCCCCCGATCTTACCACCCATCGGAGGGATGTCATCCGAGTACTTAAGAGGCTCCGCACCCATTCGTTATATGCTAAGCTGGAAAAGTGCGTTTTTGAACAGGAATCCTTGCCGTTCCTGGGGTACATAGTGTCCAGTCAGGGGTTAGCAATGGATCCGGGGAAGTTGGAGACAGTGATGAACTGGCCTGAGCCCCGCTCGCTGAAGGCGATCCAGCGATTCTTGGGGTTTATCAATTATTATCACCAGTTCATTCCCAACTTCTCGACGGTGGCAGCACCCATCATTGCCCTTACCCGCAAGGGCGCTAATCCCAAAGCATGGACACGGGAAACGGTAGAGGCATTTCACACTCTCAAAACTCACTTCTCCAGAGCTCCCATCCTTCATCGTCCAGACATCTCCAAACCCTTCCTACTGGAGGTAGACGCCTCTTCGGTCGGTGCAGGTGCAGTCCTGTACCAGAAAAACGAACGAGGAAGGAAACATCCGTGTTTCTTTTTCTCCAAGACCTTTTCTCCGGCTGAGAGGAACTACTCCATAGGGGATAGGGAGTTACTGGCGATGAAACTAGCATTCCAGGAATGGCGGCATCTCCTGGAGGGTGCGAAGCATCCATTTGAGGTATTTTCTGACCACAAAAACCTCACATACCTCCAGACAGCACAACGCCTGAACCCAAGGCAGGCCCGTTGGTCTTTATTCTTCTCCCGGTTCCGCTTTATTATCCGCCACCTGGCCGGTGAGAAGAACGTACGGGCCGATGCCTTGTCACGTTGTATGGTTGTGTTGGAGGAGGACGAGGAGGAGCCTCGTCTTATACTACCCCCGGACAGCTTGAGGATGGTCACTCCCACTTCTTTGGACCAGGTGCCACCTGGCAAAACCCTCGTTCCCCCTGAACTACGGAACGAGGTGCTATCGTGGGCCCATGCCTCCAAGGTCGGGGGTCACTTCGGGGTCAAAAGGACCAGAGACCTGGTGACCAGGCATTATTGGTGGCCGAGACTACCCCAGGACATACAGGAATATGTGGGAGCCTGTATGTTGTGTGCCCGGAATAAGCCGTCCCGGCAGAGACCGGCAGGTCTTCTTCACCCACTGACAGTGCCGGATCGTCCCTGGGAAGTGGTAGGGATGGACTTCCTGGGAGATCTGGCCAAGTCAGCAGGGCACAGGGTCGTATGGGTCATCACGGACCACTTCTCTAAAATGGTCCACTTGGTGCCTCTCCCACGACTCCCGACGTCATGTGCTCTCGCCACCTTGTTCATTCGGCATGTATTTAGGTTGCATGGCATGCCTGACAAGATGGTGAGCGACCGGGGTCCCCAGTTCGCGTCTCGCTTCTGGAGAGAGCTCTGTAAGCTCCTGCAGATAGAGCTGAACATCTCCTCCGCATACCATCTCGAGACCAATGGACTAGTGGAGAGGACTAATCAGACCTTGGTAACTTACCTCCGCCATTTTATCTCCGCGCATCACGACAACTGGGCTAACCTCCTTCCTTGGGCCGAATTTGCCATTAACAATTCGGTCCATGAATCCTCTGGCCAGACTCCGTTCCTACTCAATAACGGACAACATCCCAGAATCCCGGTTCCGATGCCCATTACGTCACCCGATACTAGAGTGGAGGATTGGGCGACCAAGGCCAGGGAGATCTGGGATGACACCCAAGAGGCTCTTAAGAGGGCTAAAGACCGGATGGTGACAACGGCTGATGTTCGCCGCCGCCCTGCACCATCCTTCGCCCCTGGTGACCTAGTATGGCTGTCCTCTAAGAATGTTAACCTACGGGTACAGGCAGCCAAATTCGCCCCTAGGTATCTGGGTCCGTTTAAAGTACTACAGCAGGTAAACCCTGTGGCATATCGACTCCAGCTCCCTCCACGCTGGGCTATAGCCAACACCTTTCACGTGTCCCTCCTGAAACCCGTACGACTTAATAAATTTTCGGGGTCCTTGCCGGCTCAAACCGACTCCTCGTCCGATGACCCTGAGGTGGCAAAACTTGTGGAGACAAAAGTCATACAGGGCAAGAGATACTACCTCGTGGAGTGGGCCGGCCGTGGTCCGGAGCATAGATCCTGGGAGTTGGAGGATCATATCCGCGCCCCGGGTTTGATAGCGGCCTTCGAGCACGGACAGGGGGGGGGCCTAGACGGGGGGGTAATGTTACATCTCGTGGCTCTCCTGAGGCAAGGACTGAGGCAGTCTCCCATTCCTTGCCTGCCACGAGCACTCCTGCTCAGCAGCGCCGAAGGTCTGCCAGACTGCGCAGTGTGCAGGAGATACCTTCTCAGAGAGGCAGCAGAAGGGTGACACCTAGTGGTTCTCCTGTTACAAGGAGTGAAGCGGTCTCCCATTCCTGGCCTGCCGCAGACCCTCCTGCTCAGCGGCCCCGAAGGTCTGCGAGGTTGCGCAATGTGCAGAGGTTTACTGCTCAGGGAAGCAGTGAGACTCCCGTTATCTCTGCACATTGTGAGACCGAGGATCCCGCCTCTATTTCCCAGAGGCAGGAGGGTGAGCATGTGCAATGCGTGGTGGGTTCTGATTCGCCCACTGACGTCACACGGCTTGATGACAAGGCTGGTGACGTGGTGAATCCTGACTGGCCAGGCTGGGACGTCGTGGACCCTGATTGGGTCAAGTCCGTCATCTCCGCCTCGCGCCCGCCCTTGGGTGGAACGACACCTCCTTAAAAGCTCCTCCTGCCATCATGGCGGCGCGCAACCGTCCTTCTATGTTTGGATGTCTGGCAGCGTGCTGCCACGCCACTGCTCAGGCATTACTGTTTTCTGTGGGCTTGGCCCTTGCTGCTTTGGCAGTACCTCGTTTGCAGGCCGTGTTCCTGCCTTGCTGCTCCGGCAGTATCCCCGTCAACAGGCCGTGTTCCTGTCCCAGGTGAGCTCCTCAAGTCTCCATCGGACTCACCTGGTTATTGAAAGCACACGTGCGTGGGCACCTCTGTGCTACCCTCGTGCCATATTCTCGTGACTTCCACTGGCACATGTGCGTGGGCACCTCTGTGCTTCCCCGTGCAACAGGTACACCGAGCCGTGAGATCTGTGCCATACAACCCTCACGGGTTAGGGCAGATCGGTGTACATAGATCGTCTGTGACATTCCAGACGATCGCTAGCAGAAACCCGCTCACTCTTCACCCACCATAGCGGCGGTCCCTTACACCGCACAGTGGACCTTGACCGGCGGAAGCTGTCCATTTCCCATCTTGGCACGCTTCCCCGGGTCCCCCTCGTAACACAGGAGTATTATAGGTAATGCTGAAACAATACACACGTCTTCAATTCTCTCCAGTGTATTGGGATTGGGAAAAGTTACCGTCATGCCATCGGAGTCGAAATTGATTTTGGCTCGGAAACGGTGTAAGAGGTCAGCACCCAGAAGATTAATGGGACAGGTAGGCGACACCAGGAGTCTGGTCAAAGTTTCAGGAAAAGGGCAGATTGGGACCGGCACTGTGAGTTGGTTTCTAGTTGGTGTGCCATCTACACCAACACAAGTAAAAGTGTCTGAAGTAAGAGGAACTGACAATGGTAAGTCTTGTTGTCTTATAACCGTTTTGGCCGCACCTGTGTCCACCATGAATTTGATTGGGTTCTCATCTACCAGTAGGGTGACTGCAGAGCAAGGGGAAAAGGCACTTGTGGTAGAAGCCATGGCAGGTTCAGGCATGCCTGACCATCATTGTGGCAGTAATTGGGTCTGGTTTTGGACAGCTTGTTGAGGTTCCAGGTATTGTTTCCTTAGTTGTCATCTATCGCCATTCCGAGAGTAACACCTGTTAGGTGGCACTCGACAATCACGTTTGATATGTCCTTCTCTTCCGCACCGAAAGCAAGGACCTCTGACTCCTCTCTGGTCAGGGTAGTTTTGAAATTGTGGTGAAGGTTCGGCTGTAGCCTGATGGATGGCAGGAGGGTACACTTGTGCAGGAAATGGTGATACATTAGACATGACGTATTGAGGGTCCTCAGAGTCCTCTTCCGTCAGGACAACCATCACCTTCTTGGAGGGTTTCATATTCTTCTGGAAGCTTTTTGCTATAATAATAGCATCTGTTATGGTGGTATTTTCAATTTCAGGGTGAGTCTTCATTATATTATTCCTAAGCTCCTCCCTCAGACTAGCGACAAAGGCTTGTGATAGAAGCTGAGCCTGAGGCTTAATTTGTTGTGAGAATCCGAGGTCTGCGAACATCTGTGTGAGTCTGGAAGTGTATTTTTCAACTGACTCTGCTTGTTCTTGAATCACATCCTTAAGGCTAGTAGCTTGATCAGATAAACAGTCTTGTGCCCAGAATTTCAACTGTTCACAAAAAGTGACACCGGATTGCCAGGTTTCTTCAGAAGACAGGCGAGAATCATTCAGGGCCCCTTCCATGACTGGCCAGTAGGAGTCTCCTGCTTTAATTTGGGCCAGTGACATTAAATCTTGCCATGTAGCTGCGTACATCTTCTGGATTTGTATGATACGGCGGTAGAATGGCATAGGTTTGCCCTCTGGGTCTGGCAGTGTGGAGACTAAGGTGGTTGCCTGTCCAGGAGTAAACTTTATGTACATCAAGGGTTCTGGGTCGTCATTGTCAAGTATGGCTTTCTGTGTCCGGACTGGTACTTTATCATCACTTGCATCTTCAACCATAATAGGTAATTTCCTGGAGGAGGTAGTGGGTTTGGATGGGCGAACATATCCTTGGAGGGCATCCTGGAGTGCCTTAACAGTCACTTACAAACTTCCGACTAGATGAATTTCTTGCAAATTCAACGTCTGGTCATGGATTAGGGGCATTATGGTTTTAACAATCTTATTTGCACAAGCTCATATAGGGAATCTGAAAACTCCAGCTGAAATGGCGGGCAAGGCTATTGACCGTAAAGGCATCTGGGTCTGAGAGGTCTGGGAAGCGTGTAGGATGGCTGCTTCAACTGCCTCTCAGAGGATCCGGCAACTGATGTCATGTTGATTGGAATCATAAAGTGGGCCAACTGCATGAATGACTAGATTGCAGGGCAGGTTGCCAGGGCCTGTAATAGAAATGCGTCCCAGTTGGACAGGGCCTTGTGAACGTACTAGAGCTTCTGAGTCACGTTGAATAGATTCGCCCCCAGCCTTGACTATACGGGCAGCTAGGCCACCTCTGTGGTGCAGGTGGCCGTTGGCAGGATTAACCATGGCTCCTTCAGACATGGTAGTGATGTCTCCTTTTCTACCTGAGAGGAGGAGGGTTCCATTGGCATAATAGCACTGAAAGACAGGGTCCCACTCCTCGGATTCCGTAGAAAATGAATCCTGTGATCCTCCATCCGTATGGGGGTTTTCATAAGCCACACTGTCCTGTGCATAAGTTACACCCTCCTGTCCGGGTGGATCGATATCAATAAGCTCATGTGACAGTACAGAACGGGTAGTATGTGGTGGGGGCCTTTGAGGTATCAGAACTGGAGGTGCCACTGAGGATGCTGGAAGATTGGGATAAAGTATACCAGGTTCAGGCACCGGGCTATAAAAGGTGCCGGCTGGGGTGATGACTGGACAAAGTTGTTGTGGTTTATGAGGTGTATTGCCTTCAGTGGGTGTAGCAAGATGGCCGCCACAGGAAGTTCCAGACACCTGACTTCCGGGAGTGTTGCCATGTTGGGACACTATGGGTGCACTGGGAGGGGCAGAAGCTACGGGCGGAGCCAGGGGTGTTACTTGTAATGACTGTAAACTAGTTTGCATTACAGCGTACAAAGGAGGGGTTTAAGTAGTACCGGATATAGTGACTCCTAAAGAAGGACAATGGGGCACAGTTGAAGGAAGACATTTAGTGACGTCAGAAACAGCAACAGGCAAAGGGGGGTATTGGGAGGGGCTGTGAGATATAGCAGGCAGGGAATGAGGTCTTTGTCCTCCACAATTATAACAAACACCACAATAATCAGGATTTTGGCAATCACAAACAGGGCATATCCACCCGCCTGGACCAACCCTTGGACAGGCCGCGGTACTATTGTAAGATGGCGGCAATAGGGTTCGTGAATCTGTCACTTGAACCTTTGATTTTTCACTTAAAACATAACCATACAGTTTAACATTTCCTTGGTCCACCTCAATCTCCTGCCAGCCCTCTTTCTGCAAAACTGCAGCTGTCCGAAATCAAGCTTTTGCTGTATCTAACAGATTATGATCTTCAAGTATACCCTTATTGGAGGTCAATATGGACTTCCATTCACTGGGCTGCAGCCTGCCACCTGGTGGTAATCCAACTACTTTACACAATTTGTTACAATTTTTCGTATATTTTTTCCCTTCCCGCCTACCAACTAAGGCGACAGCGCCTTCAGCATTTTCCGGAAAAACGGATTTCTTTCTGAACAGAGTATACATAGTGCTTTAATTGGACCGGCCAGTTCCAACTGAATCCTTTATCCCACTTCCCTGCTATGCAATAAGGACACACTTAGACGTCCAACGTATGAATACAATACCATTCCTCGCACGTCCCTATTTCCGGCGTCTTACACAGCAGTACATGAGTTAATACTCAGGGAAATACGCTGATTCAAACACTTATCTTCCACCTGAAACCCCTCCCCCTCTTTACCGTGTAAAGAGGACGCAATTTTCAGCATCCAACACGTAACATATTAATACCGTTCTCCACGTGTTCCTATTTCTCCGGCCATAAACACGGAAATCAATGTGCTATAAACACTGGGAAAAACGCCGGTTCCCTTATCTCTCTGTTCCAAAAACAAACCAACAATTACAAAATACTGAAAAGCATAAACCAGTTAGTTTCTCTCTCTCTCTCTCTCTCTTTCTCCCCCTCTCTCTCTCTCTCTCTCTCTCTCTCTCTCTCTATATATATATATATATATATATATATATATATATATATATATATATATACACAGTGCCTACAAGTAGTATTCAACCCCCTGCAGATTTAGCAGGTGTACACATTCGGAATTAACTTGGCATTGTGACATTTGGACTGTAGATCAGCCTTGAAGTGTGAAATGCACTGCAGCAGAAAAGAATGTTATTTCTTTTTTTTTTTTTTAAATTGTGAAAAGTTTATTCAGAGGGGCATTTATTATTCAACCCCTCAAACCACAAGAATTCTGTTTGGTTCCCCTAAAGTATTAAGAAGTATTTCAGGCACAAAGAACAATGAGCTTCACATGTTTGGATTAATTATCTCTTTTTCCAGCCTTTTATGACTAATTAAGACCCTCCCTAAACTTGTGAACAGCACTCATACTTGGTCAACATGGGAAAGACAAAGGAGCATTCCAAGGCCATCAGAGACAAGATCGTGGAGGGTCACAAGGCTGGCAAGGGGTACAAAACCCTTTCCAATGAGTTGGGCCTACCTGTCTCCACTGTTGGGAGCATCATCCGGAAGTGGAAGGCTTATGGAACTACTGTTAGCCTTCCACGGCCTGGACAGCCTTTGAAAGTTTCCACCCGTGCCGAGGCCAGGCTTGTCCGAAGAGTCAAGGCTAACCCAAGGACAACAAGGAAGGAGCTCCGGGAAGATCTCATGGCAGTGGGGACATTGGTTTCAGTCAATACCATAAGTAACGTACTCCACCGCAATGGTCTCCGTTCCAGACGAGCCCGTAAGGTACCTTTACTTTCAAAGCGTCATGTCAAGGCTCTTCTACAGTTTGCTCATGATCACTTGGAGGACTCTGAGACAGACTGGTTCAAGGTTCTCTGGTCTGATGAGACCAAGATCGAGATCTTTGGTGCCAACCACACACGTGACGTTTGGAGACTGGATGGCACTGCATACGACCCCAAGAATACCATCCCTACAGTCAAGTATGGTGGTGGCTGCATCATGCTGTGGGGCTGTTTCTCAGCCAAGGGGCCTGGCCATCTGGTCCGCATCCATGGGAAGATGGATAGCACGGCCTACCTGGAGATTTTGGCCAAGAACCTCCGCTCCTCCATCAAGGATCCTAAGATGGGTCGTCATTTCATCTTCCAAGAAGACAACGACCCAAAGCACACAGCCAAGAAAACCAAGGCCTGGTTCAAGAGGGAAAAAATCAAGGTGTTGCAGTGGCCTAGTCAGTCTCCTGACCTTAACCCAATTGAAAACTTGTGGAAGGAGCTCAAGATTAAAGTCTACATGAGACACCCAAAGAACCTAGATAACTTGGAGAAGATCTGCATGGAGGAGTGGGCCAAGATAACTCCAGAGACCTGTGCCGGCCTGATCAGGTCTTATAAAAGAAGATTATTAGCTGTAATTGCAAACAAGGGTTATTCCACAAAATATTAAACCTAGGGGTTGAATGATAATTGACCCACACTTTTATGTTGAAAATTTATTAAAATTTAACTAAGCAACATAACTTGTTGGTTTGTAAGATTTATGCATCTGTTAATAAATCCTGCTCTTGTTTGAAGTTTGCAGGCTCTAACTTATTTGCATCTTATCAAACCTGCTAAATCTGCCGGGGGTTGAATAATTCTTGTAGGCACTGTATATATATATATATATATATATATATATATATATATATATATATATATAGACTGCAGCAGTAGGTAATTGACCCCTCCTCCCTGCTTCCTCAATGCAAAGGCAGTGGGTAGCTGACCCCCACTTTCTCCTCACTTCAAGCAGCTATGGGTATCTGACCCCCCTCTCTCCCTCTACAGTTAAAAGCTGCGTAATTCAACCTCCGCTCTGCAGACCTGTGGGCAATTGTTAACACACACTGACCCCCCCCTTGCTTTCTTTGTTCTCAGTGAAGGAATGCAGGTACGTTCCTGGGCTCTACCAGACCCCCCCTGTCTGCCTCTTCACTCTAAGCAGTGATGGGTATATGACACCCCCTCCCTCTTCCTCTCAGCTAGTCCTTTGTATACAGCAACAGGCAATTAACTCTTTGAGAACTAAGTTAGAGCGAGGAATTTACAAGCTTTCTATGGGGCTAAAAACCCCCGTTCACAACTCAGCAATGACAGACAGTCAGATCGTTTAACCCTTGTCCAACACCTATGGGTGTGGATTCTTTCTTTGTTCTAGACTACCGGCAAAAGGTAATAGCCTACGTCGGGGTCTACAACGTCAACACCCCTCTCAGTTCAGTTTCGCCAAAGACCTCCGAGTCACAGGTAAATCGTCATATACAGTGTACATGAAACTTACCTGTGATTTTGAGCTTGATCAGGTCTCTGTCGGCGGTCCCCGGATACTGGGAAAAAAATCTCCTCGATTCGAGAGAGAAGTTCGGCCAATCTTTCTAACGGTAATCTCAGCAGTGCCTCCACTGTTAAGGACGTGACTCAACCGGTCACTCAGGATCTGACTGCTGTTTCAAATTATAATGTCGTGTGTGCACAAGAAAGAATAACAATTAATTGAATCAATTATGACTCTTCCTCTCACGACAGACGCTGGACAAAACTGAAAAACTTTATTCTCAGACAAAGCCCCTAGACCAAGAAGTAAAGGGGTGTAAACAAAAGTTTAAGTCCAATCAAGTATCGTAGGTCAGGGCTTCAAGACATATAGAAATCTGCATATCCTCTTCCTGATTGGTCAGTCCAGATTTTAGGAATTCTCCTTTGTTCATCATCTTGGGTGTTGGCAGGATGTGGCAGCCATCTTTAAAGTCACATGTGCTGGTATATACTGTGTTTAAAGGGAACCTGTCATCAGAAATGTTGCTTTAAACCTAAAAGTTTCCCCCTCTGCAGCTCCTGGGCTGCATTCTAGCAAGGTTCCTGTACTTTTTGTGGCCCCTTTTAAACCAAATTAAATACTTCATAAACTTTTGCTATGTAAATTTTGTAAATCGTCCATGGTGCGGGCTCTCTGCTGACCGTTGCTGTTCCTCCAGCAGATTTACGCCAACGCTGAATTTCATATCTCAGGACGCCGCCCCTGGGCGCCCGTGGTCCCGCGCATGCGCTGTGCGACTGTACCGGGACTGTGCACTGTATGCACGTGTGACCGCTGGTGACGTTTTGCGCAGGCACGAGGTTATGGGCGGCACTGTGAGTGTCATCAGCAAGTGCCCGCCCATAACCTCGTGACCGCACTTTCCCCTCTTCCTCCAGCGTTCTGCGCAAGCGCTTGCTGGCCAGATGACCCGACGTCACCTCTTTCCCACCTTGCCCTGCTGCAGGGTAAGATGGGAAGGAGGTGGCATCAGGTCATTTGGCCAGCGAGCGCTTGCGCAGAACGCTGGAGGCAGTGGGGGAAAGCGCGTCCACGCGATTATGGGCGGGCACTTGCGATGCAATCACAGCGCCGCCCATAATCTCGTGCTTGTGACACATGTCACCAGCGATCCTGGCGTGGGCGGCACCTCGGGCACAGTGGGCGGCGTTCTGATGGATGAAATGGAGCGTGGGGGGACAGCGTTAATCTGCTGGTGGAACAGCAACGGTCAGCAGAGAGCCCGCCCCCATGGATGATTTACAAAATTTACATAGCAAAAGGTACAAGTTTATAAAGTATTTAATTTGGTTTAAAAGGGGAAACATAAAGTACAGGAACATTGCTAGAATGCAGCCCACGAGCTGCAGAGGGGGAAACTCTTAGGTTTCAAGCTAAATTTCTGATGACAGGTTCCCTTTAAGGAAAATCACTAAATATGCAATATACATATATATACGCGTTAGTAAAAGAGAACAAAAACATGCATAAATATCTGTGTTAGTTTACATCTACTAAACTATATACCTGCGTCTATGAAATGGCTGAATTAAGTATTTTTGGATACTCAATTCTTATCCCCAACACTTTGACAGTGCTTCAAATACCTCAGCCAGGTGTTTCAGATATTCTTCATATGTTTTGGAATATACTATAGCATCATCAAGGTAGAGTAGCACGGTTTCAAAGGTGCGGTGCCCTAGGCAACACTCCATCAGTCTTTGGAATGTCCCAGGTGCGTTGCAGAGTCCAAATGGCATACAGTTGAACTCACATAGGCTTATGGGGGTTACAAATGCAGTCTTCTCCTGGTCTTCTTCTGCTACGGAGACCTACCAATACCCACTGGTAAGATCTAGAGTGGAGAAGCAGTTAAAAGTTTCTTTATGTGTTATGCGGTTTATTTGCCTATAATCCACACACATCCTCATGGTGCCATCTTTTTTCTTAACAATGTCCAGGGGAGCTGCCCAGGGGCTACAACTGTCTTTAATAATCCCAGCCTCTTTTATCTCCTGTAATATTTCCTTTTTCATGCTGATAGTGAGCTGGTGGCATAGGTCTATATCCTTCTTTAATGGGGGGGATGATTTCCTATAGGAGTCTGATGGTGTACCCCTTTTACTCTCCAAAAATCTAATGGGTGCTTACTGAAGACCTGTTCATATTATTGCACTACCCGATAGACTCCCAGTTTTTGGTAAGAATGGGTGGAACCAGTCCCAACATGTAGTTCCTGACACCAATCTTCTAATTGTTCAGTTGCACAACTACCTTCCACTGGCTCTGATGAGGTAAATGGTACTACTGCCTGGATGGAATTTCCACTAACCGTGAATAACTTGGAAATAGTGGCATACCTGGGCAGCTTGGCTTCCTCCTCTCCCCAATTGAACACCCATACAGGTACCCTTCCCTTGCGTACATCAACCACCCCCTGGGCTGTCAGGATTGTAGACCAACTCTCTGAGCACACGGGTTCAACCACTGCCTGGTAATCCTGCCCTCTAAGGCCTACTGCTGCCCGACACCATATCATCATTTCACTCATTGGGGGTATAGGGACTGAGTCTGTCACTTGTACATGGCCAATTTCCCCACCAGATAGGTTTACCTGCTGCCTCAAGAAGAGGGCTCTGATCTCTTTCTGTAGGACATTCTGTTGCCCAGCACCGGCAGTTGCAGCAATCTGTTGGAGCAAAAACAACACTTCCACCAGACAATTCTCAATGACATTAGTACCTAAATTCATCTGTGGATTTTTCTCATTGGCGGCGTTAGTTTCAACTACAATTAATCCTTGACCTTTTAGCTCTACCCTCCCCACTTTTATGGTTACCGCCTTGAACCCTATCTGAGTCACTGCTAAACTACTAACAGCACAAATAGTGAGGTCTGAGTCCGGACGGATGAGTTCATCATCGGCCCAGAATCTCTTGTACAGTATATATGGGATAGTTGTTACCTGTGAACCGGTGTCCAACAATGCAGATGTGGGAATTCCGTCTAGCATGATAGACACAACTGGTCGTCCTGCCACATATCTGTTATGCTAATCAGATGGGCCTTGTCGTCCTACTCCTGGGGATTGGCCCTTGGCCCCAGGGGTTGCGGGTTTAGAGGACACAGACTTGCAATGTAGCCTGCCTTGTTGCAATGGTGGCAAATAGGTTGTCCCGATGAATCATACCGGTCACTGTACCTTCCTCGAGTCGACGTAGTCTTCCTTCCTCACATCCATGGGACGTCTTCGGGGCAGTTAGCCAACTGGATCTTGTCTGACGACTTGGGTTCTGGTTGGAGTAGCATAGCTCTCAAGATCTAGGCCACATCCTTACTTAGTTGCTGTACCTGGAAGCTTAAGTCATCAGAAGCACCAAGTGGAGCAGCCTGTACATATGTCCCTGCAAGGGTTAAGGAAGCAGGCTCCACTCTCAGATGCAGGGCGCCGGTTTGCGCTTACTTGGGAGCAGGGTCTGTGGTTGTTGAGGGCTGCAATGCTTTTACAACCCGCTGTTTTAAAACAATAAAGTCCTCATCTGAGGAGTGTTCTAGGGTCCAGAAGCGTAGCTGCTTGCAGTCCTCACAGGATTGCAGACCCTGCAGAAACTGTTCAATCAGCATTTTATTCCCTTCTGGGACACTAATAGGATCCACAAGCTTCAAGGTCCGCAATGCGGCTTGGAGTCTCAAGGCATAGTCTCTTATACTGTCTTGCAGTCTCTGCCTGCAGCTGTAGAATCCCATCCTGAGTTCTGCCCCGGTGCGGGATTAAAAAGCAATTTTCAACTTTTCAAATATAGTATTTAATGATTCCCGGTCCGCATCTGACCATGTCTCAACCACCAGCTCTGCTGCACCTGTTAGCTTTCCCAGCACAACAGACGCCTTTTGCTTTCCAGTTATAGCATACATGTCCAATACATTGCAGATTCTTTTCTTGAACCCAATTGAAGCATCCAGTTTACCATCATACTTGGGCAACCATGTCGCTCCTTGAACATACGGCAGGGTGATTGGCATGATCGGTTCCACCCCACCAGGTGCTGCCACTTCTGCGTCCTGACTAAGCTCTGCTGCCTTGCCATCCCCTTGCGCCTCCATTTTATTTCCCCCTTGGTTAATGTTGACCAACCTTTCTCGCGGGACTGGAGCACTTTGGGAGCTTCCGGGTCAAGCTGCAGAACCACTTCAGTCTTCGGCGGCGTCGTGGGCAGAGCTTCAGGTTTCACGCCGTTTTTGCAATTTGTGACACAGTTATTTTCTAATGTCCAATATGGCAGCAATTCAAAAAGTTCAGTCACAAATAGCATCAACAAGGCGCTCACGTCACCCGTTGTGAACAGATCTAGTCCTTATCCTGCCGAATATGCAAAGTTTGGACTGTGACGCCCAAGGGCAGTGGGATACTCAATGAGTGAACAGGGGAGTCGTGGCCGATGCCCGGTTCCGTGACCCTGGGGGTCGATTTGAAAAAGGATGAAAAAGTGGAAAAATAAAAGTAAAATAAATAAAAGGGTTTTTGACTACACTACTTGCGGGTTACGGCTATTTTATAGGAGCCGCCGCTGCGTGATCTTCCTGGGGCAGGTAGTATAATGCAGCTCAGGTGTTCTGGCCCAATCAAGTAGGGCTAGGCCCTGGAAGAGGATAATGGTGGTAGTAGTGTGCAGTGTGAGCTGATGATGCACCAATGTAGAAAGGATTCAAGCCACACAGGAACTGCAATTTAAACTAGTTTTTACTCACTGTTCTGGTACCGCCACCCGGGTGGTGCTGGTTTTCAGCTGTTCCCTCACCCTTTGTTCCCAGTGCCATTTAGTGACCTGGTGAGCTGTCCTCCGTGCACACTTTGGTTTTTGGTGGGTCCTCGTAGTCTAAAACTTCCTGGGATCCCCTCTGTTTCACAGTCTTTACCCGTATAGCAGGCAGCCTGGACAATTTAATGGGCTGGACTCCTGTCCCTGTCCCCAGGTCCCCTCCTTGCTGCTTTGCTCCGGACACTCAGGTTGGTGAGGGACGCTGATGATCCCCTCACCTGGCAGATTTAACAGGTAGCTTGACGGGTACTCCCGTTCAAGGGTTTTGCACCCTGCCTGTGCTGGATGCTGTGAGTCCTGGTCCCGCACTCCTCTGGCAACCCTGAGTTCCTTAAACACTGGTACCTTACTCCACAGCAACTCTCCTCCTTTTTAGCTCCAGTTTTTTCTTCAGGTTTTGATACCTTTCTCCTCACTTTCTCTCACATCCGCCTCACTCCTAACTGACATCCTCCTCGCTCTTAACTGACTTCAGTTCCCGCTCTCTGTTCAAGTTCAGCCCTCCCCCTCCCAGGTTTCTAGCTTACCGATTGGATGAGCCCCCTTCTATTAGGCGGTTTCAATCAGGCCTCTTCTCTAAGCTTTCTCCAGGCTGGGAAAAGGGGTTGTGTGTTTGTGTGTTGTGTTGTCACCGACACTGGTATTCCACGGTTTGGGTTGTCCACAGGTTACATATTTTGTGGCACCTGTGATACAGTTCTATTTACAATGGCTGCAGACATCACAGCCCAGGTGCCCCATGTGACTGCTGCAGACAATCACTGGTTTCAGACTTGAGCTGTATACCACTGAAAAGTTCCAACACACACAGGATATCCTGGTTTTGCCATCTACAGTCAATGTGAATAGAAGTATTGGAGATACACGCTGAAGTTGCAGCAGATAGAAGGGCTGCAGGACTGTGCTGTGTTATATTCAGATGGTAAATATGGGACTTATTTATTATTCATATTTGGTAGTTGTGTCCTAAACTAGGAATAAACTGTGCAATCTATATGTTCACATCATAATTTTGTTGCGGTATGAAGGTGGAGCCCCAAAAATATTTCTTGCACAGGGGCCCCCTGCAGTCTGTGTCCACCCCTGGGGTAGACCCCCCAAAAATGTCAATGTTCCAATAACTTGTCATGCAGCCTTGAGCATCAATTACAGTAGTGTGTAATATTTAATATTCTTGTGAAGGCTTCCGGTGTGGACTTGGCCTTGTTTTGACATTCTCCCTTCTATTTTAAGATATTTAATTCATTATTTGCTCATTAAAGTTATCTTTTATTCATTTTGGCCTTACTCCAGAAAATCTAAGATATTTGATTGAGATAGCAGGGCCTTATATGTTGGTGATCTAGCAGATATTTATGTTTCCTCTGTAATTTTTCCAGAAATTATTGTGACTTTTTTGAAAAAGAAGCAGACAGTTAAAAGATTTATGTTTAATCGCACCTCTTTTATTACTCAACTCCATCATACTGTGGCCAAAGTGTTAATTAATTTAATTAATTAAGGATTAAATTTAAGACAAAAGAATATTAGATTGTCAAATGTGTATTGTCAAATGTGTATACTGTACAGTCAAAGGGTTGTAGAATTTCTGGTTTTCAAAATATATAAGGGAAAAGATTTTTTTTTCAACACAGATTTTTACGAAGACTACAGCGGTTAACTGACTACTGCATGCGTCCTCCTTTCAGCCCTCACATTTCATCAATGGGATCCCCATTAGACAATTTTTGCTTATGCACAGAATTTGCTACACTGATTATTCTTTTGTTAGAAAGGTGGGAGAATTGACTGAGAGATTTCAACAATGAAGATATTCCAAAAGAAAAATTAAAAGAGGATATCATAGGGCAGTCATGGCGAACCTTTTACAGACAGAGTGCCCAAATTGTAGCCCTACACCCATTTTTTTTTCCGAAGTGCCAACCAATCCTATTATGTAAATAATTGATTGTAACCTTACCTTTGCAGTCTCCTCTTCTCTTCTCTTCAGCAGGGGGCATCACGCTCATGCTTACCTTACATTGAAGCTAAGCCCGTTCCAGACACAGCAGTTGGATTGATCGTTCTGGAAACAAAATGCAGCATATTAGACAGAGATTTTAGCCTGGAATGCAATCAAATTTAACCCTGTAATCCACATCTACATTTCAAAGTCTGAACATCCTGAAATTCCATAAAGATGTGCGAGTTGCTCCCCTCCCCTTTCATTGTGTAGTTCTGTCCCCCTTCCTGGCCACTTCCTGGTAAACATGTCCCCCATCCGGATATATATTTCCTACATTCTGGTATATTTGTGCCCATCATGGCCCCATCCTGGTAAATGTACTCCATCCCGACATACTCCCCTTTCCTGGTAAATGTTCCTCCATCCAGGCATGTACCTCATTTCTGGTAAATGTCCTCCACTCTGGTAAATGTACCCCATTCCTGGTAAATGTACCCCATCCTGGTAAATGTACCCCATCATTGTAAATGTATTCCATCCTGGCATATTCCCCCATGCTGTTAAATGACCCCATCCAGGTAAATGTACCTCATCCAGGCATGTTCCCTTATCCTGGCAAATGTCCCCTTTCCTGGTAAATGTCCCCTTTCCTGGTAAATGTACCCCATCCTAGCATTTGTCCTCATCCTGGCATGTTCATGTACCCCCATCCTGGCATATTTCCCCCCATCTTTTCATGTTTCTCCCCCATCCTCGTAAATGTACCCCTTACTGGCATGTTCCCCTTCCTGCTAAATGTACCCCATCCTGGCATGTTTCACCCCATCCTTGCAGCCATGTTTCCCCCCATCCTTGCAGCCATGTTTCCCCCCCATACTTGCAGCCATGTTTCCCCCCATACTTGCAGCCATGTTTCCCCCCATCCTTGCAGCCATGGATCCCCCATCTTTGCACGTTTCTCTCCATCTTTGCATGTTTCCCCCGTCCTTGCAGCCATGTATGCCCCGTGCTCTGTTTGCTTGCCCCGTGCTCTGATTTCTTGCCCCACTCTATGTTTGCTTGCTCCGCGCTCTGTTTGTTTGCCCCACGCTCTGTTTGTTTGCCCCGCGCTCTGTTTGCCCCATGCTCTGATTGCACCGCACTCTGTTTGTTTGCCCCGTGCTCTGTATGTTTGCCCTGTGCTCTGTTTTCCCCGTGCTCTGTATGTTTGCCCCGTGCTCTGTATGTTTGCCCCGTGCTCTGTTTGCCCTGTGCTCTGTATGTTTTCCCCGTGCTCTGTTTGCCCCGTGCTCTGTATGTTTGCCCCGTGCTCTGTATGTTTCTCCCGTGCTCCCATGTTTGCCCCGTGCTCTGTATGTTTGCCCCGTGCTCTGTATGTTTGCCCCGTGCTCCCATGTTTGCCCCGTGCTCTGTATGTTTGCCCCGTGCTCCCATGTTTGCCCCGTGCTCTGTATGTTTGCCCCGTGCTCTGTATGTTTTCCCCATGTTCCCATGTTTGCCCCGTGCTCCCATGTTTGCCCCGTGCTCCCATGTTTGCCCCGTGCTCCCATGTCTGCCCCGTGCTCCCATGTCTGCCCCGTGCTCCCATGTCTGCCCCGTGCTCCCATGTTTGCCCCATGCTCCCTATGTTTTCCCCGTGCTCTGTATGTTTCCATCGTGCTCCCATGTTTGCCCCGTTCTCCCATGTTTCCCCCATGCTCCCATGTTTGCCCCGTGCTCCCATGTTTGCCCCATGCTCCCATGTTTCACCCATGCTCTCATGTTTCCCCCATGCTCCCAATGTTTGCCCCGTGCTCTGTATGTTTGCCCCGTGCTCTGTATGTTTGCCCAATGCTCCCATGTTTGCCCCATGCTCCCATGTTTGCCCCGTGCTCCCCATGTTTCCCCCGTGCTGGCTTTGCCCCACACACCTTGGCACAGCCGCACACAGCTTAAAATTAAAAAAAAAAACAAACTCACCTTGCAGCAGCCACTCCAACGCTTCGTCCTCAGTTAGTTCAGTTCCCGCGCGGCCAGAAGACGCCGGCGCCGCTTACTGACGCTCCTCCGTCTCATAAGAAACAGGCCTGCGGCTCAGGAGAGGAGGCGTGTCAGAAGGAGGAGAGATGTCTCCTCTGCTCCAACACCACTTTGCACTGTCGGCGCGACCACACCGATAGTGCAAAGTGGCGCAGTGTGGCAACAGCGCGCATGCCAGCAAAAAGGGCTCTGCGTGTCCTGTCTGGCACGCGTGCCATAGGTTCACCATCACTGTCATAGGGCTTTACACTCTGAAAGGATTGTCGTGCTGCATCCTAGGAACAAGCCCACCCCCAAACTTCAGTTAAGGTGTATCTCCACTTTTAACAACATATGGCACAATATGAAAAGGGCTCTTTCTAAGTTTAGACCTATCTTAAAAATGGATCAGGTTTTGTCAGGTACCACTGGCCACTTATCACATTTAATTATTTTGGTGTGCAGCTATACATACCTGCCACTGAAGGCTGTATTTATCTTATTCCCCTGTTGTTTTGCATACCTGCCATTGCAGGCTGTATCTATTTAATCTCCCCTGATGAACTCTCTGTTTAAAATGTGAGAGGGAAACGCATTGGGAGCGTCCTTCTTTATTCAGGGTATTTTGCTTTACTTGGGTGCTGCCCATGTAAGGTTGGAAACAACTGCATGGGGCACAACAGGGGTTAGAACCTCATATTTTATCTGGATCCTACCTCTGAATAACCCTCAAATCCGCCTGCATTCCTTATTGGTGGCGTTTGGTCTGCCCATGGTGAAGGATTGGGTGAGATCTATCCTTTTATTGTATATATTTTTGTGAGTTTTTGCACAATATTTGCACTGCACTTTATAGAATGATTTTAAAGTGATTAATTAAAAGTTATATTTTAGTTTTTGTTTTGCTAGACCATTAACTCAGGACTTTTGGCAATATTTGTCTGCTTGGCAGAATTGTAATTATATGGTTTTGTCAGAATACACTATCAACTATTCCTCCATCAAAAGGGCTTCTAACCTAAAGTATCATCTGGTACACAGTTTCTATGAAGTACCCAAAATGGAGAAAGTGTTTGGCTCAAGAGGACCCAAGTGGTGTTTTTTTTTTCCTGTCAAGATTGTATTGCATGCCCTAATATTCAGTGTGCCATTGAATTTGAATCAAGGGATGGTACATGTAAATTTCACATTACCCAGAATATTACCTGTAACATCATCGGGGTGATATATTAGGCGGTGTGCACATGAAAATTAATTTATATTGGTTTGTCCTTCATACAGCTTAAAAAACAGATTACAGAACATGTTAGAGATATAAGAAGTGTGATTCATGTTGATGATATGTCACAACTCTTGCGAGAAATTTTAACCAGTGTTACAACTGTGATGCCAGCTCATTTAAAAACGTTTACTAATTGGAAGCAAAGTGGATCATGAAAGTGGGATAGAAAAAGAGAAAAAAGGCCAGCTTACCGATAGTAGATTCTATGTCCTGAGAAGCAACACTCAGCAGGGTGACCACCCTTGCAAGACCCAAATGTGAATCAGTTACAGAAGTTCCATATGATCCAGATGGACAAGAAAAAAACTTTTTTGTCAATCTGGATCCGCTGAAACTTCTGTAACTGGTTCACATGAAAGTGGGAGGTGTCCATCCAAAAGGACTTAATAAACTCCTGATCTTCGCCCCTTTCCTGTAGCTTGTTTTTATGAGTTATCGTGTTATGTTTAATTTTTAATATTGTTTTCATGTTTGTTTCCATAGGTTCCAGTTATTGCATTCCCTCTGTTTTTTTTTATTCGGTAGTGATTGAGATCTGTCTTTATTATACCAGGATAGATGGACACCTGTTCACTCTGGGAGTTGTGAGGAACCTCTAGACCCCCTGCTTACTCTACCACCTCTGTCTCTATCAATCAAACTGTTTTGGGAAAGCTGTTGGAAATATTTATATATATTTTAAGGATATATATGTACTTTTATACCTTTATTTTATATTTATACTTCTGTGTCCATAATTCATTATTAGTGTCCATATACAATGTGTTTCCTCTATCTTTCATGATTTTATTTTTTATTTTTGTTCTATTCTATAACATTTATATTTCTTTTTCAAAATTAATTTTCTTCTTGCTGTCCCCGCCGTCATTATTTGGTATGTCTCTTAAGCCTGCTTTACACGTTGCAATTTCGCATACGATATCGTATGCGATTTCAACAACACCCCCATCGTATGTGTGGCACGTTCAATTTGTTAAACGTGCCGCACAAACGATTAACCCCCGTCACACGTACTTACCTTCCATACGACCTCGATGTGGGCGGCGAACGTCCACTTCCTGGAGTGGGAGGGACGTTCTGTGTCACATCGACGTCACGCAGCAGCCAGCCAATAGAAGCGGAGGGGTGGAGCTGAGCGGGACGTAAACATCCCACCCACCTCCTTCCTTCCGCATTGTGGGCCGGGAGACGCAGGACACTGGTAAGATCTGTTCATCGTTCCCGGGGTGTCACACACTGCAATGTGTGCTACCCCGGGTACGATGAACAATCTGATGTGCAATTCTAGAGAAAGGTACAATTTGTATGCGATGAACGTTTTACCGTTCAATCGCAATCGCACGTACCTGTCACACACTGCAATGTACCTTACGATGCCGGATGTGCGTCACTTACGACGTGACCCCGCTGACACATTGTAAGATACATTGCAGCGTGTAAAGCAGGCTTTACACATACACATTGCATTCCACTAATGTTTTCTGCATTTTGAAGGGTAAAAGTGTGCTTCTACTGCCAGTTACACATGGTGTGGTGTTTATGTTTGAGCTCCAATAATTTATACACAATAAGAGGCTAACAAGCCTTTTTGCACCATAAAATATATATATATATATATATATATATATATATATATATATATATATATATATATATATATATATATATACATACATACACTAGCTGTTTCCAGCCAGCAAACGCTCGGCATGCTTATTGCTATTTAATTAACTGGTGATTAAACTAAAGTTAATAGCGACAACATTCAGCAGCACGTACGCAGGTGGTAAATTAAATTAAAATTAAGTTAATGCAATAATAATCATTAACAATCTGAATAATACTAATGATACATTTTGTTCACAGTGTAAAATTGAAAACAAATTGGATTCAATAAGATGTGCATTTTTTATTCATTCCAGCATCTAAAAAAATTTCATAACAAAACATAAATTGAGTTAAAATTTCTCTGTAAACACAATTAAATGTATAGTCATTTTTGTCATTTTCATAGATCTTTCCTTGACTTCTACCAGGTACAATTAGAACTGAAAGACCTTTACGACTTGTTACTCTATAGAATGCAGTGTATAATTGACCATGTGTGAATACAGGTCAGGTAGGAGAACGCCAATCTTATCGAATGTTTGTCCTTGTTAACTTAAACGGGATATCACAATTAGTGTCAAATGGTATTCTTGGAATAAGAACCTTTTGACCACGATGCTCCCCAGAAAAAATACTGCAGTTGATGAGATTTGTGCCAAGAGTTTCTACAATTAATCGAGTACCATTGCACAATCCTTTCTTTGGATTTAGATTGTAGAGTAGCATGACACAGCAACCTTTCTAAGGCTATGTGCCCACGCTAGAATGTCCCTGCGGATTTTTCTGCCTGAAAATCCGCGACTTTCGCGGCAAATCCGCACCCGCGGATTTGCCGCGAATTTACCGCGGATTTACCGCGGATTTGCCGTGGATTTTGATGCGGATTTCATTTTTTTTTTTTCCCCCATTCAAAACCAAAAATCCGGACCAAATCTGCACCAAACAATTGACATGCTGCAGATTTTTCCGGATCAAAATCCGCGGCAAATCCGCGCGGAAAAATCCGCAGCATGGGCACAGCATTTCCAAAATGCCATTGAAATGGCTTGGAAGTGCTGCTGCTGCAGATTTTCGGCAAATCCGCGGTAAATCCGTGGCAAAATCCGCGGCAAATTCGCGGTAAATCCTGTAGCGTGGGCACATAGCCTTAAGGTTTAGCATATGAGAAGGGAGGCCCATAGGAGTCAGGGAATGTACAAATTCGATGGGGTACTGAGCTCTTTCTACTTCTGTCTCACAGGATGAAATCTTGTCGACACTGAAGTATGATTTAGTCTGACCTCCAAGCATGTTCAACACTTGTTCATTGACTGTCAGCGTGTCACAGTTTTTAGGGCATAGTACTGCTCTGGAAGTAAGATCAGCAGGAGTGAGAGAGTTCAGGTCATTCCAAAATATGCTCGTCACAACGACATGAGTCAGCATGTCTTTGTTCAGCTTCACAAAATCCACCGGATTCCCATCTTCAACTCCTGAACCAACAGTTAGCAGCCACTCACAAAACTCTACCTCATCAGGATTGACTCACATGTTCCTGATTAATTTCAGTTATTTGAAGGATTTCCAGACTAGACTGCTCTTGACACAAGCCTCTACAATACTAACACGATTTCCGTGAAGTACAACTGGAGTTTGCTGACAAACATCTTCAACAGCAATCGGGATCCCACCCAATACTGGTTTACTATTATATTGATATCTAGTATGTATATTTTTATTTCTATATGTAATAATATATCTTCAATATCTATGTATTCTATTAGCCAGCCACTATGTAGCTTACAATGATGTTACCGATATTTGCGGCTAAATTTCCTCTTCATATTGTCCCATATATCAATGTTTCTCTTTACGATATTAGTGTTGGTGTTTTCAGGTCTTTATCAATTCTGTCCGTTGGTACGCATGCACTGCCTCGGCGCCTGGGTCCTGTTCGGTCTGCCATATCTTTATGGTTTCGGAGACTGGGTCATGGGACTTTTCATGTGACCCACGCTTTGTTTCCATGACGCGGCGTCCGTCTGGTCTCTGTGCTGGCCGCGGCTGCGCATGCGTCATGAGTGACACACAGTTATTTGATTTGGTAATCCCCATGACGTGGCACGATAACATTCGTCGCATTGCCTTTTTTAAACCCTCCTGTTCCTTCACTTGTTGTCACCGCCCCCTGATGAAGGTTTCCACCGAAACGCCGTGCGTCGGGTAGACGCTTACCCCTGGGTCTGTCTATCGTGCAGGTACTGTCTGTTATCCTCTATCTACCGCAGGACATTTTGCATGTATTTGTTTTTCTATGTTTCACCATTCACTATAGCATAGTCAGTGCTAATTTCTTGGCTATTTTTACCCCATGTGGTAGTTCCTTTAGGCATATATTCCTTTTCTGTACATTTGTTCAGCAATATATTAATGTTTTTTTCAACTATTGCATATAATTAGCAATTGGATTGCCTATACCTTTTGCACCCAGGTGTTTTTTGTTATATTCGCCACATATTTTGTCACCATCTTTCCTCTCCTTTGGTTCAATAAAAATTATATTTCATATCTGGACTTCTGATTGTGTTTTTCCTCCTTCTTCTGCGTTACCTTTGCGATTTGTCCCTTTCTAATTAGACCTAGATTTTTGGTGCAGTAATTATTATAGAAAAAGAAGCCAGGACTTTTCCATACTGTACTAATTAATAAATGGAGATTTTTGGCAAAAATTGCAATCCTTTGAGCCACCCCGCCTCGCCAAGGCAAATCTCCATGGGGCAGTCCTACACTAACATTTCATTGTGATCAATGGGTGCCATGCGGCCTCACACATTAAAAGCAAAACTGATCCTTGATTCCAAATAGCACCTATCTGATGTCTTTGCAGTCCCGTACCCATAACTGAATCATGGCTGTGGGCGTGACAGGCTCAGGCAAGTGCTGCTCGGATCAAATAGCCTGGAGGGTAGGGCTGATGGCTGAGGGTGAACAGCCACCACCCAACAAAATCAGACAGATAGAATGACCAAAATAGGGTGCACGGCCTGGTGGAGGCTAACCACCTGCCAAAAAAAAATAGAAAAAGAAGCCAGCACTATTCCATACTGTACTAATTAATAGCTGGAGAATTTTGGCAAAAATTGCAATCCTTTGAGTCATGGGTACAGGACTGAAAAGACATCAGGTAGGTGCTGTTTGGAATCAAGGATCATATCTGCTTTTAATTTGTGAGGCCGCATGGCACCCATTGATCACAATGAAATGTGTTAGTGTAGGACTGCCCCACAAAGATTTGCCTTGGCGGAGCAGGGTGGCTCAAAGGATTGTAATTTTTTTCCAAAAATCTCCATTTATTAATTAGTACAGTATGGAACAGTGCTTGCTTCTTTTTCTATTTTTTTTTGGCAGGTGGTTAGCCTCCACCAGGCCGTGCACCCTATTTTGTTCATTCTATCTGTCTGATTTTGGCGAGTGGTGGCTGTTCACACTCAGCCATTAGCCCTGCCTTCCAGGCTATTTGATCCGAGCAGCACTTGCTTGAGCCTGTCCCGCCCACAGACATGATTTAGTCATGGATACGGGACTGAAAAGACATCAGGTAGGTGCTGTTTGGAATCAAGGATCAGTTCTGCTTTTAATGTGTGAGGCCGCATGGCACCCATTGATCACAATGAAATGTGTTAGTGTAGGACTGCTTCATGGAGATTTGTCTTGGCGAGGCGGGGTGGCTCAAAGGTTTGCAATTATTTGCCAAAAATCTCCATTTATTAATTAGTACAGTATGGAATAGTGCTGGCTTCTTTTTCTATTTTTTTTTTTGCAGGTGGTTAGCCTCCACCAGGCCGTGCAACCTTTTTTGGTCATTCGATCTGTCTGATTTTGGCGAGTGGTGGCTGTTCACACTCAGCCATCAGACCTGCCTTCCAGGCTATTTGATCCGAGCAGCACTTGCCTCAGCATGTCCCGCCCACAGCCATGATTCAGTCATGGGTACGGGACTGAAAAGACATCAGGTAGGTGCTGTTTGGAATCAAGGATCAGTTCTGCTTTTAATGTGTGAGGCCGCATGGCACCCATTGATCACAATGAAATGTGTTAGTGTAAGTCTGCCCCACGGAGATTTGCCATGGCGAGGCAGGGTGGCTCAAAGGATTGAATTTTTTTGCCAAAAAATCTACATTTAGTAATTAGTACAGTATGGAATAGAGCTGGCTTCTTTTTCCAGTAATTATGTATTTCTTTATATCTATATTATTACATCTATAATTTAATAAGCATCTGCTTCCATTGACCTATTTTTTGATTTACTTTGCTGTGTTCTGCACAGGTGTTTGTGTTTTGAGGATGGATTAGAAAGCCATGGAAACCACATGGCTGGACCAAATGGATCAGGTGTATGGTGACAGCACTTATGATACATATATTAGTGGTGAACATAAAGTGTATGAACTTTTTTCAGAGATTCAGGTTGAGCTAATTAAACGAACACGTTTATGGTGGAGTAGAGCATTGTTAGAAAGATATATCAGAAAAAAATGATTCCACGTGGCTTACGTGTTCGTACTACCCCAAGTTTTCCTGTGGATGATAATGTATTCATTAATAAATGGGAGGAAGCTTGTGTGCTGCCCCCGTGCCAGCAGCCAGTGCTGCTTGGGTCCGGGCCTTCTGGGGTGGTGGCTCGAGGGCCTCCGGACCCGGGGGTCTCGGGGACACGCCGAATAAAAGGGGGGGACGTAGATGTACGGGCTAGGCCGTATTAAGTTCGTGACGCCACCCACTGTGTGTGGTTAGGTGGGACACCACCGCTGCTGTTGTAGGGCACCCAGGGGAGATGTTGTGCAGCCAGTTATTAACCCCTCCGTGGGCAGGGATGGTGGCCCCGAGACCCGGTGTCTCAGTGCAGGGTATAGCGACCGCAGAGAGTGTTTGTGTACTCACTGTTAATAAACCACGCAAGTTTTTGGTAAACCAAGGTGATGGTGGCCGGTGCCGCGGCCGGTCGCATTCAGGTCCCCCATCCGGCTGGTGGTCTCTATCCTTTTATCTGCACTGTTTTGTGTAAGGTGGACTTCCTAGCGTGAAACTAAGGAGTCCGCTCCCGGCTGGATGTGGCCTAAGGAGCCATGCCCGCAGACGCTGGCCCGTGGGATCTATGGCCCCTGGCGGTGACCTTTTATCCCTATCGGTGGGCTGTTGTCTTCTATGAGGGACTTTGGGTGGGACAGAACCTCTAGTCCTGGACTCAATCGGTGAATTAATCAGTCCGCTTGGTTCCATTTCTGGCTTCAGGGTTCGAGTACCCCCCTTTGTGCTACGGTTTCCGGGTTGGTTCCCCGTGTCGGTACCGGTGGGCTACAACCCTGACCCGGTCCACCTCGGTTCTGCCAAGCCGTCTTTCCGTCTCCTGCTGACGGAGACCACCGTCTGCCTCCTAGCCACTGGCACCAGGGCTCCTACCCTGGTACCGCTCAACTTGAACTTTACTGCTGGAGCTACACTTAGCTCCAGCCCACACTCCTCTCCAAACACTTTCTCCAACTCAACTACAAACTTAGACTACAAACTTAGACTGCTTGTTTTCCCACCCCGGGCTGTCTGGACCCCTGGGTGGGCTTGTCCGAACCACCTGGTCATGCCCACTGGTGTGTCTATCTTTCCCTAAGGGGGGGTTACTAGGGTTTCTGGTTGGCTGTGTGTTTCCTAGTGAGGGAAGGTGTTATGCGGAGGCCTATTTGTGACTACCTGGTTTTGCCAGGGCGTCACATTCCCCCTTGGTTTAATACAGACCGTCCGCGGGTTGTCTGACCACCACCATTTATTGAACTGGAAAGATAAAAGGGTAAACAATTTACAATTATATTAACATATTTACAATCAAGTATATTTTGGTTTCTTCCCTTGCGAGAGGCATGTTACTTTAACGTTGCACATTTAATACCGGAACGGGACGGACCGGGTCCTTCTCACCTCACCCACCCAAAACAACCTGCCCCCTGGTGCCATCGCTAAACACTGGTGCGCACCCCTTGCCCAAGTCCAGGGTTGGTCCGGGTGTTGCCCAAACGGGCCAGGTAAAAAGTTTTTTACCCGGCAGTCTTTTTCAAGGGCCCCACGTCCAGGGGACCCCTGACCCGGAGGGTAGTCACCGGTTTTGCTGGTGACAGGGCCTCGGCCGACTCTACCACAGGCCCATCCTCCAACCAGCCTCTCCAGAGACTGCGGCTTGGTGAGAAGGTTGGTCGCTTTTAACATTTAAACTCCGCTGCCGGAACAGCCTCCTCCTGCAGCTTTCCCACAGACCACCACCAAACAATATGAGTCCCCAATGCCACCTTTACTCACGGGCGGCACTGTCAAAAGACTCCGTGTTCAGCTGGCGGCGGAGCGGGTACGACTGCTCATCCGGAACGGGCTGCATCCCCCACCTGGGGCTCCGACCCCAGATGGCCTCTTCACTTGGAACTTGCAGGGGTGAAGATGTTCAACAAGAATGGAGCGCTGCATCATTTAACTTTTTAACTGCCCTGCCACCCCCCACCTGTTGTGCAGATGGCCTCCTCCAGGAACATGAGGACGTTCAACAGGGATGACAGTCCATAAACATCAAACTTGCAACTTGTAAACTTCAAAACTTTTAGCGGGCTCCGGCCCCTTTAAGGCCTGGCATTCCCGGGGCACGCAGTGGCAAAGTGCCTGGGCAGCTCGCAGTGCCAGCAAATTGGCACTATCACACCCCCTCCGGCAGTCGGGGCCTCATCCTAGAAGGTGGACTCCACATCAGCCTCATACACCACCAGCATACTGTACTTACGGGTCGACAGAGCCATTCGATATCCATTCCCACCACATCGCGGGATATACGCTGCTACCGAGGCGTCGACACCAGGGCTGCTTTCATCTGTCTCCTCCGAATCTGAGCTGGTGGCTAAGGGGTCTTCTGAACCGGGCGCCATTCCCGTTGCGGCCAGGCAGACTGCCGGAGCCGAAACTCTTGCTGTGGCAGGCGGGCAACCGCCAGCTGCTACACAGGGAGTCACTACCAGAGCCCAGGGGTCCACTGCTCCTGCGACCGGAGCGGGAGCTGCAGCTTCCTCACCGACTGCTTCACTTGCGGGCGCCGCCAATCCTGCGGTCGGCACGGGGCCGGCATCAGGTTTAGGAGGAGACATCTTCCCGCTGCTCCCTTTTGGTTTTTCGCCAGCACTTCTTTCTGCGGCCTCTTAGTTTCATTTTTCGACTTACGGCTCGCTTTCCGGCCGCGTTCCCAGGGGGGGGGTCCTTCGGCTTTCGCGCCCTTTTCTCAGGGAAGAAGATGCTAGGCTGTAGTTTTCGCGCCCAAAATGGCGGAAAAAGGGCGACTTCTGAAAATTTTGCAACGATCACCGTGACTGTCCAATACAAGGCGCACTTCCATGCCTGCTATCAGACCAGGATTTAAATAAGCAGAGAGTTAGCAATGGAAACGCCCATTGCTCAACACACCTGGTCTATGTCCAAACCATTCCTGGCCACAAGAGGGAGCCTCCCAAAGCATAACTGACATTCACAACACTCGGGACTCTGCTCCTGGCTGGATGTGGCCTAAGGCGCCGTGCCCGAAGACGCTAGCCCGTGTGATCTTTGGGCCCTGGCAGTGACCCCTTATCCCTATCGGTGGGCTATTGTCTTCTATGAGGGACTTTGGGTGGGACAGGACCTCTAGTCCTGGCCTCAATCGGTGAATTAACCAGTCCGCTTGTTTCCGATTCTGGATTCAGGGTTCGAGTACCCCACTTTGTGCTACGGTTTCTGGGTCGGTACCAGCGGGCTACAACCCTGGCCCGGTCCACCTCGGTTCTGCAGAGCCGTCTTCCTGTCTCCTGCTGACGGAGACCACTGTCTGCCTCCTAGCCAGTGACACCAGGGCTCCTACCCTGGTACCGTTTAACTTGAACTTTCCTGCTGGAGCTACACTTAGGTCCAGCCCACATTCCTCTCCAAACACTTTCTCCAAACTCAACTACAAACTTAGACTACAAACTTAGACTACAAACTTAGACTGTTTGTTTCCCCCCCCGAGCTGTCTGGACCTCTGGGTGGGCATGTCCCAACCGCCTGATCACACCTAGTGGTGTGTCTATCTTTCCCTAAGGGGGGGTGACTAGGGTTTCCAGTTGGCTGTGTGTTTCCTAGTGAGGGAAGGTGTTATGCGGGGGCCTATTTGTGACTACCTGGTTTTGCCAATGCGTCACACTTGCAACAATTGTTCCTTTACCCTTATGCGGTTACTTATTAATTATAACACCACATCCATTACTAAGCTTGACCAGTCTATTGATGAAAAACAGACGGCCCTTAAATCTGGCTGTTCAGAGGATAAAATCAAGGATTATAATATCCAAATTGACAAAAAGTTGGAATCAGTTGTCAAGAAAATCCATGATGTCGAATCAAATAAATTTCAACGTGACCAGAGAGAGTTGATTAGAGATGAGTGATGTTCGAGGTTCACCAATTTCATGTTTGAGTGATTTTGGGGGGTGTTCGAGCTCAAGCTTTTTGCTAAAAGCTCGACAGTTCGAGTTAGGTTCGAGAACGGTTCGATCAACAAAAACGTGGCTTTTCACAGTAAGGCTATGTGCGCACCTTTCGTATCTGCATGCGTCCTGCGTCCCCAGAAACCCTGCACGCGCTGGGGGACGGCCAACCAGGAAGCCGAAGGGACGTCATCAATGGAACAGGAACGCATGACCGATCACATGACCAGGTAAGGCAGAGCCGGATCAAATGCATAGTAGCAATGCAAGTATACAAGTCAAATAGTGTCCGGATCAATGCAGCACCAAGTAATCTGAATGGCGATTTTCTGCCACAGTTCATCATCAGTTCATATACAGTTAGGTCCAGAAATATTTGGACAGTGACACAAGTTTTGTTATTTTAGCTGTTTACAAAAACATGTTCAAAAATACAATTATATATATATATAATATGGGCTGAAAGTGCACACTCCCAGCTGCAATATGAGAGTTTTCACATCCAAATTGGAGAAAGGGTTTAGGAATCATAGCTCTGTAATGCATAGCCTCCTCTTTTTAAAGGGACCAAAAGTAATTGGACAAGGGACTCTAAGGGCTGCAATTAACGCTGAAGGTGTCTCCCTCGTTAACCTGTAATCAATGAAGTAGTTAAAAGGTCTGGGGTTGATTACAGGTGTGTAGTTTTGCATTTGGAAGCTGTTGATGTGACCAGACAACATGCGGTCTAAGGAACTCTCAATTGAGGTGAAGCAGAACATCCTGAGGCTGAAAAAAAAGAAAAAATCCATCAGAGAGATAGCAGACATGCTTGGAGTAGCAAAATCAACAGTCGGGTACATTCTGAGAAAAAAGGAATTGACTGGTGAGCTTGGGAACTCAAAAAGGCCTGGGTGTCCACGGATGACAACAGTGGTGGATGATCGCCGCATACTTTCTTTGGTGAAGAAGAACCCATTCACAACATCAACTGAAGTCCAGAACACTCTCAGTGAAGTAGGTGTATCTGTCTCTAAGTCAACAGTAAAAAGAAGACTCCATGAAAGTAAATACAAAGGGTTCACATCTAGATGCAAACCATTCATCAATTCCAAAAATAGACAGGCCAGAGTTAAATTTGCTGAAAAACACCTCATGAAGCCAGCTCAGTTCTGGAAAAGTATTCTATGGACAGATGAGACAAAGATCAACCTGTACCAGAATGATGGGAAGAAAAAAGTTTGGAGAAGAAAGGGAACGGCACATGATCCAAGGCACACCACATCCTCTGTAAAACATGGTGGAGGCAACGTGATGGCATGGGCATGCATGGCTTTCAATGGCACTGGGTCACTTGTGTTTATTGATGACATAACAGCAGACAAGAGTAGCCGGATGAATTCTGAAGTGTACCGGAATATACTTTCAGCCCAGATTCAGCTAAATGCCGCAAAGTTGATCGGACGGCGCTTCATAGTACAGATGGACAATGACCCCAAGCATACAGCCAAAGCTACCCAGGAGTTCATGAGTGCAAAAAAGTGGAACATTCTGCAATGGCCAAGTCAATCACCAGATCTTAACCCAATTGAGCATGCATTTCACTTGCTCAAATCCAGACTTAAGACGGAAAGACCCACAAACAAGCAAGACCTGAAGGCTGCGGCTGTAAAGGCCTGGCAAAGCATTAAGAAGGAGGAAACCCAGCATTTGGTGATGTCCATGGGTTCCAGACTTAAGGCAGTGATTGCCTCCAAAGGATTCGCAACAAAATATTGAAAATAAAAATATTTTGTTTGGGTTTGGTTTATTTGTCCAATTACTTTTGACCTCCTAAAATGTGGAGTGTTTGTAAAGAAATGTGTACAATTCCTACAATTTCTATCAGATATTTTTGTTCAAACCTTCAAATTAAACGTTACAATCTGCACTTGAATTCTGTTGTAGAGGTTTCATTTCAAATCCAATGTGGTGGCATGCAGAGCCCAACTCGCGAAAATTGTGTCACTGTCCAAATATTTCTGGACCTAACTGTAGGTGGCCAAAGGAGTCCCATAAGGATAGTTCTGGGCTAGTCAGTATGGATATGATGTAACCTCACTAGTAGTTTACAAATCCAGAAATTCCCGGACATCAAAAAGATGGATTCCCAGTTTAATCATATTGAGCACCACCTATTCATAAAAATAAGGCATACAATAAGTAAGGGCAATGAGGTATAAAGATCAAAAAAAAGGGGGGAAAGGGGCAAAAAAAAATGGTGTAGAAAATACATCAATTAAAAAAGAGAGGAATAAAAAATGTATAGAATGTAAAATAAAAGTCAGAAAGAAGGTGGTGAAGAGTATTTATAAAAGGAGAACACGGAAAGAGCCATTCAAAGAAAGCACGCAAAGCTAATAACTTCGTTTAGTCCCCCAGGGACAAGAGTGTCAAGAGTGCTAATCCACCGGGCCTCACATTGGGCCAGTTTTTTCTTAATGTCTCCTCCCCTGGAACCACAACTCACTGTATCAATTCCACGCACCTCAAGGAGTGTAGGATCACAATTGTGATACCTCTTGAAGTGACGTGGGAGAGTTTTAAGAAGAGTGAGATCCTGTGCTGTTATAGCTGCCGAAATATCACGCACATGCTCCCTGACCCTAACACGGAGCTCACACGAGGTCAGCCCCACGTAGATCAGAGAGCACGGGCACGTGGCGAAGTATACAATGTGTGTGGTACCACACGATATATATTTCCGGATCTCAAAAGTCCTTTTGTGGCCAGAGGAGAAGAATGTTTTAGTGCGAACAATGTTATTGCACGCAAGGCAGTGACCGCACTTAAAACATCCAAAGGTGGGGCCACGGGTGCTGAAGGGATTTTTTATATCTGGGACATAATGACTTCTCACCAACAAGTCCTTTATGTTCTTAGCACGTCTCGCTGTCACGAGGGGGGCATCACTGAGGATCCCCGACAGTATTGGATCTGAAAGTAAGACAGGCCAATGTCTGTGAAGGATCTCCCTCATGGTGCCCCACTCGTGATTGTATCTACTGATAATTCTTGGTTCACTGCCAGAGGACATTTGCTTAGGCCTGTAGGTGAGGAGTTGCGCCCTATGAGTTTTCTTAGCCCTAAGATATCCCCTTTTCACCATCCTCCCACTGTAGCCACGTTCTCTGAAACGGCAACCAAGGTCCTCAAACTTGTCGTTGGACGAGCAGATACGCCTCATTCTCTGGAACTGGCCGGTCAGGATAGCATGGAAGGTAGCTGGTGTGTGGGCTGATGAGGCATGCAGCAGAGTATTGACCGAGGTACTCCTACGGTAAACATCCGTCTGTACTAGATGATCCAATCCAACCTCTATTTTGATGTAAAGAAAATCAATGCTACTGCTGCTATGTCTATGACCCGCAACACACATCCGTTTAATTTGTATGTGTGCGGTACGTATTTGCACGTACCGGAGACACGTACACACGAAGACCCATGTTATTCAATGGTAGAAGGCACATACACGTAATATCACACGGAATGTGTGACCGTGTGGTAAGTATGTGTGTGCGCTTTTCTACATGGACGACATGTCCGTTTTTGGCCGGCAGCATCCAGGCACGGACCCGCTTTAGTCTATGGGTCCGTGCCTGCACGTACCGCACACGGAGTATGTCCGTTCAGCACGTTTCGTGCGTGTGTGTTTTTACACTAGCGATCTTATTTTTTGTTTTTTTTAAATTAAAGTCAGTATACTTACCTTTTTTTCTGCTGTTCTCAGTCATACTTACATTGGCACTCGGTTTTTTTCTTCCCTTGGCTCATACCGCTCCCCGATCACCAGCGCGGTGAGGAACAGCTGTGCAGAGAATGCGCGGCAACAATTACTTTGAATATGCCGGCAGCTCATTAATCAATCTCGTATTCCCTGCTTTCCCCACCCACAGACGCCTGTGATTGGTTGCAGGCAGACACGCCCCCGACGCTGAGTGACAGCTGTCTCACTGCACCCAATCACAGCAGTCGTGTCTATACTGTGCAGGAAAATAAATAAATAAATAATTAAAAAAACCGGTGTGCAGTCCCCCCAATTTTAATACCAGCCAGATAAGGCTGGTATTCTCAGGATGGGGAGCCCCACGTTATGGGGAGCCCCCCAGCCTAACAATATCAGTCAGCAGCCGCCCAGAATTGCCGCATACAGTATATGCGACAGTTCTGGGACTGTACCCGGCTCTTCCCGATTTGCCCTGGTGCGTTGGCAAATCGGGGTAATAAGGAGTTATTGGAAGCCCATAGCTGCCAATAAGTCCTAGATTAATCATGTCAGGCGTCTCCCCAAGATACCTTCCATGATTAATCTGTAAATTACAGTGAATAAACACACACACCCGAACAATCCTTTATTAGAAAAAAAAACACTAACAAATTGCCTTGTTCACCAATTTAATAAGCCCGAAAAAGCCCTCCATGTCCGGCGTACTCCAGGATGGTCCAGCGTCGCTTCCAGCTGTGCTGCATGAAGGTGACCGTAGCTGCAGAAGACACATCTGCTCCTGTCAGCTCCACGCAGCTAATGAAGACAGCCGCGCGATCAGCTGAGCTGTCACTGAGGTTTCTCGCAGCCACCGCTGAATACAGCTGATCGCGCTATTCCCTTCATTAGCTGCGTGGAGCTGACAGGAGCGGCTGTGTCTTCTGCAGCTCCGGTCACCTTCATGCAGCACAGCTGGAATACGCCGGACATGGAGGGCTTTTTTGGGCTTATTACAGATTAATCATGGAAGGTATCTCGGGGAGACGCCTGACATGATTAATCTAGGACTTATTGGCAGCTATGGGCTTCCAATAACTCCTTATTACCCCGATTTGCCAACGCACCAGGGCAAATCGGGAAGAGCCGGGTACAGTCCCAGAACTGTCGCATATAATGTATGCAGCAATTCTGGGCGGCTGCTGACTGATATTGTTAGGCTGGGGGGCTCCCCATAACGTGGGGCTCCCCATCCTGAGAATACCAGCCTTCAGCCGTATGGCTTTATCTGGCTGTTATTAAAATTGGGGGGGACCGCACGCCATTTTTTTTAATTATTTATTTATTTATTTTCCTGCACAGTATAGACACGCCCACCGGCTGCTGTGATTGGGTGCAGTGAGACAGCTGTCACTCAGCGTGGGGGGCGTGTCTGACTGCAACCAATCACAGGCGTCTGTGGGTGGGGAAAGCAGGGAATACGAGATTGATTAATTAGCGGCCGGCATATTCAAAGTAATTGTTGCCGCGTATTCTCTGCACAGCTGTTCCTCGCCGCGCTGGTGATCGGGGAGCGGTAAGTATGAGAGAGGGCCGCTCACTTCAGTCACTCGGGGGATTAGCGGTCACTGGTGAATCCTTCGCAGGTGACCGCTAATCAGTACGCGGCACACAGACAGAGCCGCGGCATGACAATGAAGTTGGGTGAAGTTCACCCGAGTTCATTCTCATCGCGCAACTCTGTCTGCTGTCAGCCGATATCTATCAACGACATTGTGCAACACACAAACGGACATTCCACACGGACATTCCACGTACACATACACGGGCATTTTACACACAAACACGGACATTTTACACGTACACACGGCTCGCATACGCCATCACACGGATGCCATACGTACCGGTGAAACGCCCCAAAAAAATGGAACACAGACCCGAAAAACGGACCGTGTCACACGGACTTTTTTTTTTGCGGAAGTGTGTTTTAGGCCTATAAGTAAGCCTAATGACAAAATCATTGACATTAAGATGCCTCATAAAATCATCGAGTTGCTCCGCAGTGCCCTGCCAAAAAAATAAAACTTCATCAATGTACCTTCTTCTCTCGCTCTTCTCTCCTCTTTTCTCCTCTCTCTCTTCTCTCTCTCTCCTCTCTCTCTTCTCTCTCCTCTCTCTCTTTTCTCTCCCTTTTCTCTATCTTTTCTCTATCTTCTCTCTCGCTTTTTTCTCTCTCTCTTTCGCAGACCTGGCGATGAGCAGGTGATACGGTCACCTGACGGAATCAGCTGACACTGTAAGTCGAGCGGTGTGGCCGGCCTTTTATCGCCCGGCCGGCTAAACTATCAGCTGATGCTGTCAGACAGGAGTCTGCACTGAAGTGTGTAGTTTGTTTTTCCTTTTTTTGCACTGATGCATCAGGTGATCATATAAAAACCGTTTATACAATCAGCTGCTGTCATGTGATTCAGGCCCTTGAACCTGACACATCATCTGATCGCATTGCCTTCCAGCAAACCGATCAGATGATATTGGATCCGGATTGGACGGCGCGGGACCCTTGACACAGGATTACTGCGGAGGGGGGTTCTTAATTTCAATAAAGATGGAGTCACTAATTGTGTTGTGTTTTATTCCTAATAAAAATATTTTTCTGTGTGTTGTGTTTTTTTTATCTGTACTAGAAATTCATGGTGGCCATGTCTAATATTGGCATGACACCATGAATTTCGGGCTTAGGGCCAGTTGATAATATACAGCTAGCCCTAACCCCATTATTACCCAGTGAGCCACCCGTCACCAGGACAGCTGGAAGAGTTGGATACAGCACCAGAAGATGGTGCTTCTATGAAAACGCCATTTTCTGGGGTGGCTGCGGACTGCAATTCGCAGCATGGGTGCCCAGAAAGCTTGGGTACCCTGAGCTGCGGATTCCAATCCCCAGCTGCCTAGCTGTACCTGGCTGGACACAAAAATTCGGTGAAGCCAACGTCATTTTTTTTTTTTAAATTATTTCATGAAATTCATGAAATAATTAAAAAAAAAGGGCTTTCCTATATTTTTGGTTCTCAGCCGGGTACAAATAGGCAGCTGGGGGTTGGGGGAAGCCTGTAGCTGCCTGCTGTACCTGGCTAGCATACAAAAACATGATGAAGCCCACATAATTTTTAGGGGGGGCAAAAAACTCCTGCATACAGTCCTGGATGGAGTATGCTGAGCCTTATAATTCTGCAGCTGCTGTCTGTCTGTATGGAGGAGAGCAGACAACAGCTGCAGAACGACAAGGCTCAGCATGCTCCATTCACTAAATTATGCAGGAGAGCAGACAGCAGCTGCAGAACTACCATGCTCAGCATACTCCATCCAGGACTGTATGCAAAAGTTTTTTGCCCACCAAAAAAATGACATGGGCTTCGCCATATTTTTTTATGCTAGCCAGGTACAGCAGGCAGGTACGGCTGCCCCCAACCCCCAGCTGCCTATTTGTACCCGGCTGGGAACTAAGAAAATAGGGAAGCCCTTTTTTAATTATTTCATGAATTTCATGAAATAATTAAAAAAAAAATCGACATGAGATTCGCTACATTTTTGTGTCCAGCCAGGTACAACTAGGCAGCTGGGGATTGGAATCCGCAGCACAGGTTAGCCCGAGCTTTCTGGGCCCCTCTGCTGCGAATTGCAGTCCACAGCCGCCCTAGAAAATGGCACTTTCATAGAAACGCCATCATCTGGCGCTGTATTCAACTCTTCCAGCTGCCCTGGTGACGGGTGGCTTGCTGGGTAATAATGAGTTAATACTAGTGATGAGCGAGCATGCTTGTAACTACTCGGTACTCGCACGAGTATCGCTGTACTCGGGCTGCTCGGCGGGGACCGAGTAATCTCGCGATACTCGTGCTGTACTCGTGGTCTTCATTTCTGCATGTTGGCGCTCTTTTGAGAGCCAGCCCTCATGCAGGGATTGGCTGGCAGACCACTGCAATGCCACAGCCCTGTTAGCTGTGGAATTGCAGTGATTGGCCGGCCTGCACAGCGTGACCGAGCCTTTATATCGGCCGGCGCGCTGTGCTCTGCTCACAGCTATCCAGACTGTCAGTGCAGGGAGAGTGTCGCTGATTCAGGGAAAGCTTTGCGGCCCTTTATAGCTTTTTCAGTTGCAGGGCTGCAAACAGTGTGACCAAAAGTCCTTCTCAGGACTATTCTAGTTGTATACAGGCAGGCAGGGTATAGCCAGGTCGGAGTACAGTAGCAGAGTCCTTCTCAGGACTATTGTTGCTATATACAGGCAGGGTATAGCCAGGTCTGAATACAGGCTAGTGACCAAAAGAGTCCTTGTCAGGACTATTGTACCAGTATACAGGCAGGCAGGCAGGCAGGGTAGTGGTGACCGTATACCAGCCTTCATCATATCTGGGGCTGGTGTACACAGTGTAAAACAGTCCAGATAGTGTCTGACTTGTCTGTAATTGTCGCTCCCCAAAAAAACCTGTTAGGTTCTTATTGCGTCCGTGCTTGGTTTTTAAAACCGCACGTGTGTGCCTGTTGGTGGCAGCGTACAGGTGCACTTGTGTGCAATTTCCAGAAACTTTGATATAACGCACAAGTAGTGAATATACACGTCAGCAGTGCACAGCATTGCAAAATGCGCAAGGGCATTGGCAAGGAACAAGGAAGTGGACGTGATGGTGGTGCAGGCAGAGGCCGAGGTCGTGGGCAAGCTCTAATTTCGCCACAACAAAGGGCCACATCTAGTCGCTCGCACGTCCTGTCCCAAATTCTTGGGGACCGCAGCAGTACACCGCTCTTGAACCAAGACCAGTGTCAACAGGTTGTTAGTTGGATAGCGGATAATGCTTCCAGTCAGATTGGCACCACCACAAACACTCTGTCTTCCACACGGTCAAGTGTCAGTAGCCGTGATACTGCACCGCACATTTCTGAACCTGATCCTCCTTCCTACCACCAGGCTGAGTACACGTCCTCCTCGGACATTAATGATCCCACACTTGGACACTCGGAAGAGCTGTTCACGTTTCCATTCACACATTCTGGCCTCTCGCCAGCTCATATTGAAGTGGGTCATGAGGAGATCGTCTGTACAGATGGCCAAATATTTGAGCAGCCACGTTCTCACGAAGTTGGCAACGTGTCTCAACAAGTGGTGGACGATGATGAGACACAATTGTCAGGAAGTCAGGAGGAGGAGCAGGGTGCGGAAGAGGAAGACGACGTGGTGGATGATCCAGTAACTGACCCAACCTGGCAGGAGGATATGCAGAGCGAGGACAGCAGTGCACAGGGGGAGGGAGGCGTAGCATCACAACAGGCAGTAAGAAGCAGGGTGGTGGCCCCAGGCAGAAGTCAGGCAACTGTTCCCCGGAACAACACGACGACACAAGGTGCCTGTACAAATGTTAGGTCTTCCCGAGTCTGGCAGTTTTTTAAGTTGGATCCAGATGATTCAAAAAAGGCCATTTGCAACACCTGCCGTGCCAGCATCAGCAGGGGTACCAAAACTAGCAGCCTGACCACCACCAGCATGATCAGGCACATGTCAGCCAAGCACCCGACTTTGTGGGAAGTACAACAGAGTCGAGGAGCAGTGCTTGCTGATGTCACTGCTACGTCTTCGCTGGTTGTGCATGCGAGCCAATCCCCTGTCCATGCTGCCTGCGAACAAGCCTCCTCCACTCCTGCACCTGCAGTTGCCTACGCAGAAATAACACCATCATCAAGCACGTCCTTGTCCCAGCGCAGCGTTCAGTTATCCATTCAGCAAACCTTTGAACGCAGGCGCAAACACACTGCCAACACCCCACATGCCACAGTTCTAAATGCTAACATTTCGCGACTGCTTGCGCTGGAAATGTTGCCTTTTAGGCTGGTGGAGACAGAAGCATTCCGTGACCTGATGGCGGCAGCTGTCCCACGTTACTCGGTCCCCAGCCGCCACTATTTCTCCCGGTGTGCCGTCCCCGCGTTGCATAACCACGTGTCACAAAACATCACACGTGCCCTGAACAACGCTGTTTCACCCAAGGTCCACCTAACCACAGACACGTGGACAAGTGCTTGTGGGCAATGCCGCTACATCTCGTTGACGGCACACTGGGTTAATATTGTGGAAGCTGGGACCCAGTCTGAGCGAGGGACGGAACACGTCCTTCCCACACCAAGGTTTGCAGGCCCTACCTCAGTCAGTGTTTCACCCACACTCTACAGCTCCGGAATGTCATGCTCTTCAGCCTCCTCCTCCTCCTGCGCATCCTCATCCACTGTACCCTCCACACCAGTCACAAGCTGGAAGCACTGCAGCACTGGGTTGGCAAAGCGGCAACAGGCTGTGCTGAAGCTAATCTGCATAGGTGACAAACCCCACAATGCAGAAGAGCTGTGGACAGCTCTGAAACAGCAGGCAGATCACTGGCTCACACCTCTGAACCTAAAGCCAGGAAAGGTCGTGTGTGACAATGGCCAGAACCTGGTGGCGGCTTTGAGGCGAGGCCAGCTGACACATGTTCCATGCGTGGCCCATGTGCTCAACCTCGTGGTTCAGCGGTTTCTAAAGTCATACCCAGAGCTGTCTAATCTGCTGGTAAAAGTTCGCCGCCTGTCTGCACATTTTCGAAAGTCACCTACTGCTTCAGCCGGCCTTGCCGGCTTTCAGCGCCGTTTGCATCTTCCGGCTCACAGACTGGTGTGTGATGTCCCCACGCGTTGGAATTCAACTCTGCACATGTTGGTCAGGATATGTGAGCAGAAGAGGGCAGTTGTTGAGTACCTGCATCACCTAAGCCGTCGGGAAATGGGTCAAACTCCACACATAACACCTGAGGAGTGGAGATGGATGTCAGACCTATGTACCATCCTATATAAAACATAAAGGACCGTGGATAAATATTAGGTAACAACTCAAACAATATTATTAAATCTTGAGGAAAGAGTCTTTAGATTTACCGAGTATGAAATACACCCAAGAGGCAGACATAGTAAAAATAAACATTTTTATTTTTCAATAATTGCATAGGGTGTGACATAAATACAAAATAGTCATAAGAAACCAGAGTATAGAAAAGTGTAGGAGGGGAAGAAACCCCACGTGACCTAGGGAAAGAAATCAAATATCACCAGTGATCTGCATAGAAGCCTGGACATACAAAGAAGTGCCTAAATGCAAGTGCAAAAAGTGGCCAGCTAAGAGATGGCAAAAATCTCAAGGCATAGCCTAAATAGGACAGCTTACCAGGGCGGCAGATCACTGGACTTGGACCCAGGTGTACACGTGGGGACCGGCCATTATTAGCGTCACCATACCGCTACTCTGCCTTCTAAAACGTTCTCTGCTGAAAAACAAACATGATGCATTGCAGGCGGAGCGCGATGAGTTGCAGCAAGAAACAGTAGTGGGTGTGGGTGATAACACACAGCCCAGCCTCGTCTCATCACAACGTGCAGTGGAGGACTATGACGAGGAGGAGGATGAAGACATGGAGCAACTCTCCGGCCAAATTGAGGATATGACATGCACACCAGTCATATCCTCGGTTCAGCGTGGCTGGCCAGAGGACAGGGTAGATGAGGAGGAGGAGGAGGACAGCATGTTCAGTCATCCTGTTGGTCAGGCTACTGAAGTCCTGGCTGTTAAGAGTCTGGCGCACATGGCTGACTTTATGGTAAGCTGCCTGTCTCGTGACCCTCGCGTTAAGAACATCTTGGCCGACAATCATTACTGGTTGGTAACACTGTTAGACCCACGCTACAAGGAGAACTTTTTGTCTCTTATTCCCGTGGAGGAGAGGTCAACCAAAATGCAGCAGTTCCGGAAGGCCATAGTCACGGAAGTAGGCAAAGCATTCCCCTCACAAAACGCTAGCGGCATAGGTCAGGAATCAGTGGACAACCGAGGCGTACAGCCGAGAGAGGCACAAGTCCAATCCGCCAGAGGTAGGGGAACAGTCTTTAAGATGTGGGACAGTTTTCTCAGCCCCTCACGTACCACAGCCCCTGAGGTGCGGGGTAGTACCACAAGAAATCCTAAGTTTGCCCAGATGCTGAAGGAGTACCTTGCAGATCGAACAACTGTACTCCGACATTCCTCTGTGCCTTACAATTATTGGGTATCCAAGCTGGACACGTGGCATGAATTGGCTCTCTACGCCTTGGAAGTCCTGGCCTGCCCTGCTGCTAGCGTTTTGTCAGAGCGTGTTTTTAGTGCCGCAGGTGGAATCATTACAGATAAACGCACCCGCCTGTCAACTGAAAATGCTGACAGGCTGACTCTGATCAAGATGAACAAGGGTTGGATTGGGCCAGACTTCACCACACCACCAGCAAATGAGAGCGGAATTTAAAGTTTGCCATGTACCTCCACTCACCCATGGGTACACACTTCTGGACTTTGGATAATCGCTGGACTGCTCCTCCTTCTCCTCATGCGCCACCATGATGATGACCATTACAAATTGCAATACTTAGGCCTTTGTTTCAGGTATACCCCCAGTGGTAAATTTTTTCGCCCATTCTTTGCAGAATGGACATTACAACGACAGGAGACCCGCTCCTTTGCAATGGGAACAATGTTTTGAGGCCCTCATGCACGTCTCTACCCAGGGACAACGTGGAGCCTCCCAATTTTTGGCTGCCCTGCCTAAGGGCTATACTATAATACACCCACTTCCTGACAATGGACACTTAATGTTTTGAGGCCCTCATGCACGTCTCTACCCAGGGACAACGTGGAGCCTCCCAATTTTTGGCTGCCCTGGCAAAGGGCTATACTAAAATAGACCCACTTCCTTACAATGGGCACTTCAGGTTTACAGGCCATCATGCACGTCTCTATCCAGGGACAATGTGGAGCCTCCCAATTTTTGGCTGCCCTGCCTAAGGGCTATACTACAATAGACCCACTTCCTTACAATGGGCACTTCAGGTTTACAGGCCATCATGCACGTCTCTATCCAGGGACAACGTGGAGCCTCCCAATTTTTGGCTGCCCTGGCAAAGGGCTATACTAAAATAGACCCACTTCCTTACAATGGGCACTTCAGGTTTACAGGCCATCATGCACGTCTCTATCCAGGGACAATGTGGAGCCTCCCAATTTTTGGCTGCCCTGCCTAAGGGCTATACTACAATAGACCCACTTCCTTACAATGGGCACTTCAGGTTTACAGGCCATCATGCACGTCTCTATCCAGGGACAATGTGGAGCCTCCCAATTTTTGGCTGCCCTGCCTAAGGGCTATACTATAATACACCCACTTCCTGACAATGGACACTTAATGTTTTGAGGCCCTCATGCACGTCTCTACCCAGGGACAACGTGGAGCCTCCCAATTTTTGGCTGCCCTGGCAAAGGGCTATACTAAAATAGACCCACTTCCTTACAATGGGCACTTCAGGTTTACAGGCCATCATGCACGTCTCTATCCAGGGACAATGTGGAGCCTCCCAATTTTTGGCTGCCCTGCCTAAGGGCTATACTACAATAGACCCACTTCCTTACAATGGGCACTTCAGGTTTACAGGCCATCATGCACGTCTCTATCCAGGGACAATGTGGAGCCTCCCAATTTTTGGCTGCCCTGCCTAAGGGCTATACTATAATACACCCACTTCCTGACAATGGACACTTAATGTTTTGAGGCCCTCATGCACGTCTCTACCCAGGGACAACGTGGAGCCTCCCAATTTTTGGCTGCCCTGGCAAAGGGCTATACTAAAATAGACCCACTTCCTTACAATGGGCACTTCAGGTTTACAGGCCATCATGCACGTCTCTATCCAGGGACAATGTGGAGCCTCCCAATTTTTGGCTGCCCTGCCTAAGGGCTATACTACAATAGACCCACTTCCTTACAATGGGCACTTCAGGTGTAACAGGCCATCATGCACGTCTCTATCCAGGGACAATGTGGAGCCTCCCAATTTTTGGCTGCCCTGCCTAAGGGCTATACTATAATACACCCACTTCCTGACAATGGACACTTAATGTTTTGAGGCCCTCATGTACGTCTCTACCCAGGGACAACGTGGAGCCTCCCAATTTTTGGCTGCCCTGGCAAAGGGCTATACTAAAATAGACCCACTTCCTTACAATGGGCACTTCAGGTTTACAGGCCATCATGCACGTCTCTATCCAGGGACAATGTGGAGCCTCCCAATTTTTGGCTGCCCTGCCTAAGGGCTATACTTCAATAGACCCACTTCCTTACAATGGGCACTTCAGGTTTACAGGCCATCATGCACATCTCTATCCAGGGACAACGTGGAGCCTCCCAATTTTTGGCTGCCCTGGCAAAGGGCTATACTAAAATAGACCCACTTCCTTACAATGGGCACTTCAGGTTTACAGGCCATCATGCACGTCTCTATCCAGGGACAATGTGGAGCCTCCCAATTTTTGGCTGCCCTGCCTAAGGGCTATACTACAATAGACCCACTTCCTTACAATGGGCACTTCAGGTTTACAGGCCATCATGCACGTCTCTATCCAGGGACAATGTGGAGCCTCCCAATTTTTGGCTGCCCTGCCTAAGGGCTATACTACAATAGACCCACTTCCTTACAATGGGCACTTCAGGTTTACAGGCCATCATGCACGTCTCTATCCAGGGACAACGTGGAGCCTCCCAATTTTTGGCTGCCCTGGCAAAGGGCTATACTAAAATAGACCCACTTCCTTACAATGGGCACTTCAGGTTTACAGGCCATCATGCACGTCTCTATCCAGGGACAATGTGGAGCCTCCCAATTTTTGGCTGCCCTGCCTAAGGGCTATACTACAATAGACCCACTTCCTTACAATGGGCACTTCAGGTTTACAGGCCATCATGCACGTCTCTATCCAGGGACAACGTGGAGCCTCCCAATTTTTGGCTGCCCTGGCAAAGGGCTATACTAAAATAGACCCACTTCCTTACAATGGGCACTTCAGGTTTACAGGCCATCATGCACGTCTCTATCCAGGGACAATGTGGAGCCTCCCAATTTTTGGCTGCCCTGCCTAAGGGCTATACTACAATAGACCCACTTCCTTACAATGGGCACTTCAGGTTTACAGGCCATCATGCACGTCTCTATCCAGGGACAATGTGGAGCCTCCCAATTTTTGGCTGCCCTGCCTAAGGGCTATACTACAATAGACCCACTTCCTTACAATGGGCACTTCAGGTTTACAGGCCATCATGCACGTCTCTATCCAGGGACAACGTGGAGCCTCCCAATTTTTGGCTGCCCTGGCAAAGGGCTATACTAAAATAGACCCACTTCCTTACAATGGGCACTTCAGGTTTACAGGCCATCATGCACGTCTCTATCCAGGGACAATGTGGAGCCTCCCAATTTTTGGCTGCCCTGCCTAAGGGCTATACTACAATAGACCCACTTCCTTACAATGGGCACTTCAGGTTTACAGGCCATCATGCACGTCTCTATCCAGGGACAACGTGGAGCCTCCCAATTTTTGGCTGCCCTGGCAAAGGGCTATACTAAAATAGACCCACTTCCTTACAATGGGCACTTCAGGTTTACAGACCCTCATGCACGTCTGTATGCAGGGGCATTGGTGATTCTCACAATTTTGGACTGCCCTGGCAAAGGAAAATACTACAAAGACTCACTTCCTCAAAATGGGCACATTAGACTCAAGAGGCCTTCATGTACGTCTCTTCTCAGGGACATCGGAGTGCCACACAATATTTTCACGTAAAATCTTTCATGTATTAATCTCAAAAAGTAACATACACCAGCTCTATCTCACTATTGCGTATGTGCCCTTAACATTTCTGCCATGAAAAATCATTTTGGGGTCATTTTGGAAGGTTTTCTGGTGAGTCCGTAAAAATGGCGTGAAACGCGGACAAAATTGTTCACAGCTGTGACTTTTGAGTGATAAATGCTTCAAGGGGTCTTCCCCATGCTGTTGCCATGTCATTTGAGCACTCTTCTGAGACTTTTGTGACATTTTTAGGGTTTCTCCATGCTGCCGGGGGGTCATTTCACAAAAATACTCGGGTCTCCCATAGGATAACATTGGGCTCGTTGCTCGGCCCGAGTACACGAGTATCTTGGGAGGCTCGGCCCGAGCTTCGAGCACCCGAGCTTTTTAGTACTCGCTCATCACTAGTTAATACTAGCTTTCTTTTACTAGCTAGTATTAAGTCAGAGATTCTTAATGTCAGGCAAGTTTGGCACGGCCATTAAGAATCTCCAATAAAGGGTTAAAAAAAAGACACAACACAGAGAAAAAATACGTTAATAGAAATAAATACACAGACACATTAGAGACTCCATGTTTATTAATCCCTCTCATCCTTCCACGATCCATGGTCTTCTGTCTTCTTTCTCCTTCAACCCATGCAGCTCTGCTAAATCAGACAGCGCTGCATGGGAGGAAGGACACTGCTGCTCCCAATGCACTGCAGTCTATTCACTCAGTCAGTGAGCAGAGGCTGCAGGCTGTAAGCGGTGATGTCACCGCTGACAGGCGGGTTGCTATAGCAACGGTGATTTCCGTTATTGACCGGTTGTGGCAGCCAGTGAATAACAGAACGAGGAAGCAGAGCAGGGAGTTGACCATGAGCCAGAGCATACGGAGATGCTGGAACGATCACTGCGTACCGGAGAGTGCAATGACAGGACCTAGCATGACGTCATAGCCATGTGACCAGTCTGTAGCCAATGAGATAATAGACACGTGACTAATCACATGCTTTTTGTGACGTCACGGAAGGTCCTATCATCAGTGCTGGTTACCGAGAGGATGCAGCGATTATCAGAAGGAAAAGCGGTGGGAGACAGAGTGCAGGACGCGTCGCGGGGACCTGTAAGTGTTATGGCATTGTTTATTAACTGTATGTGTACATTTGTAATGTGTTTTTATGTGTTTGTGTTTGCCTGCCATTGGTTTCAATGGGGCTCGAGAGGTTTGTTGAACGGTTCGTCGAGCCGAACTCGAACGCGGCCTTCGTTCGACGAACCGAACCGAACTCGAGCCTCTAGAGGCTCGCTCATCTCTAGATTTGATACAGAATAATGTGAATGTTTGGAGGAAACCGGCAACTCTTAATACTAACATCAAGCGGGCATCATCTCTTTCCTCTATGACGTCTCTAAGTGATCAATCTGACAGTACTTCCTTTGCAATAATGACTCGCTCAGGTACCCCCTTTCACGGAAGAAGCTACAATAGGCAACAATTTAAATCATTTGGTCGTAAGAAGACCGAGAATAAGGTTATAAATTTGAGTTCTTATACCCTATCTGAGGCAAATTGCTCCTTATTGGAAAAAGGGCTGACATTTTCGCCAGCCTCTAAATTTGACACATTCAATGCTATCAAAGATATGTATATCTTTGCTAAGTCTTTAATATTCAAAAGATTCTTTTTTTATGAAACCGAATTTTCCTTGTTCCCTTCAGAGGAAGAACAAGTTGCCTTAAGAACCCTTCAAGAACTTTCTACTGAGCACACCTTATCGGAAGGGGGTAAGATCCCGAATTCTATTAAACCACGGTCTAATAAATTCCCTCCCCTTTCCGCTTGTGCAAATATTGAATTATTTGTTCATATTGTTTCTAATGAATTTAGGCGAATTCCATCTCATATATATAATGATAACCTTTCTAAGTCTGAACGCCAGCGGCTATCTATCTTGAAAAAACTACCTGATGTTATGTTTAAGCCGGCTGATAAAGCTGGCAACGTTGTCATTTGGCCTACCCCACTGTACGAGAAGGAGGTTTTTCGGCAATTACAGAATAAAATATGCTATAAGAAGTTGACTTATAATCCTCTAAACTTATACTGTGCACAGTTACAACATATCCTTGGGGAGGCCCTAAATGACAACCTTGTCACCAAAGAACTTTTTTCGCCTCTGCATTTACAGGAACCGTCTATTTCCACCATCTATCTTTTACTGAAATTACACAAAAATATGAATATCCCTCTGGGAAGACCAATTATAGCAGGTAATGGTAATTTCCTTGAAAAGGTTAACAGATGGATCGACTCATTCTTACAACCTTTGGTCGAAAGTCTTCCATCTTTTTTGAAAGATACAGGTGACCTACTTAAGAAGGTCAATGGTATGCATATTGATGATGACATTTTGCTGGTGGCTGGAGACATTGAGTCTCTATACACCAACATCCGTCATGTGGATGGATTGAATGCCACACACAAGTTTCTTCAGATGTCTAATTTATCTGGCCCTATAATTGCTCTTCTTTTAAGGCTTCTTGAATTCTCCTTGTCACACAATTTTTTTACTTTTAATGGTCCTTCCATCTACAGCTCCAGGGAACAGCGATAGGTGCATCTTTTGCGCCATCTTATGCCATCCTGTTCCTGGGGCTGTGGGAGAGGGACCTCTTCCTGTCAGATCAGCAGTTGTCAATTCACCGTGTCCTCTTTTGGACACGGTACATTGACGACATTTTCCTGATCTGTCAGGGATCTGAAGATTCCTTACATTCTTTTACGTTAGACCTCAATAAGAATGATCGAAATATTTATTTCACATTTCTTTATGACAAAACCTGTATTGAATTCCTTGATGTTATCCTCAAAAAGGATAGTGATGGTTATATTCAAACGGATCTCTATAGGAAACCTACTTCATCTAATTTATTGTTGCATGTCTCATCTTCCCATCCCCATTCTATGATTCGGTCTATTCCAATTGGCCAATTTTTAAGACTACGACGGATTTGCTCATCCATAGAAGTCTTTGAATGTCAAGCTAAATATCTTAAAAATAGATTTCTTGAATGTGGTTATAGTTCTCTCATGATTAAACATGCATACCATCATGCTACATACACCACATGGGAGGAATTATTATATTCTAATAAGGAACCCAAGCTAAATAATCAAATTAGATTTATTACCAACTACCATTCACAATTTCAAAATGTGATAGGATGCTTGGAAAGATCTTGGCCAATTTTGATGGCTGATCCTATTTTATCTAAATTTCTCCCCAAAAAAACGATTATAACCATACGTCGGGCTAAAAATTTGCGCGATTGTCTAGTTCACAGTCATTATCGAGTACCTGAGACAAATTTGTCCCCCTTTGGTACAACCTTTTCTTCTATCCCAGGTGTATGTGTCCCTTGTGGTCGGTGCATTGCATGCCCCAATATTGTATGCAGTAATTTTTTTCTGATTCTTCAGGCAAAAAAACATACCCTATTAAAAAAACACATTAATTGCAACTCTAAGGCAGTCATTTATTACGCCACCTGTCCTTGCCCCAAGATATATGTTGGCTTGAACACGCGCCAGTTAAAAGTACGCATTAGAGAACATGTCCTGGGGATAGAGGCGGCATCAACTGAGCTGGATACATCTTCTCTCAAGACGATACCTCGTCATTTTAAGTCATTTCATCAATGCAGATCAGCGGATTTTATGGTGAGAGGTATTGACTTGTTAGATAATGACATACGAGGGGGTTAAATCAAACAACGATTAGCGCAACTTGAGGCCAGATGGATTTGGACTCTAGATACCATTCATCCATCTGGCCTCAATGAGAATTTGAGCTTTGTTTCTTTTTTGTAATATAGAGGCAAATTGTTCTATTGATTTTAACTTTTTTAATTTTTCCTCTCTTAAGGCAATACAAAAATATCCATTTCCTTATCCTGCGACGTTTTCCTTCTGTGTGGATTTTTTTCTTATAGAGCAAACTGAGGATGAAGATTTCCCGTTGGAATGAATGGCTGATGAAGTCCTCCAACTTGACTATTTTTTATTTGCAATATGTATATGTGTACTTTTGTTTTATCCATTCTATATATATATTTTTCTATATGAATATTTTTATTATTTATATATATTTATATACTCTATATATCTTCTTAATGATGTGTATTACTGTACACTTATTAATTAATTTATATATGCATATATATTATGTCTCGTTTGTCTCATACTGGTTTACTATTATATTGACATTTATATACAAGACTATGGTGGAACGTAGCCTTTATGAAGAGATACTTGGATAGGGGGTTGGTCCCGAGGGGACTGAGGGTCAGGGTGTTCCCCTCTTTTATTGTCTCTGATGAAACGGTTAAAACAAAATGGGAGGAAGCTGCGTCTAGCTGCTCCAGGACTTTCATGCAGCTCCTGATTGAGCTGAATGAGAAGTCCATTAGTGATTTAGAGACTGAAATTGCGGACGCCCAGGTCCATCTGACCTCGGAATTAACCCCTGTGGAACTATCCAAGTACAATGAATCATTGGATAGGGAATTTTCTAAATGGGAGAAGGAGATTCTCAATACAAAGACCAAAAAATACCAGCGAGATGTTATGGATTACAAGAATGGCCAGGTGTTTCGCTGGCGGGGTACTCCTCATCCTAAAAAAACCCCCATACTTCATCTATGTCGATTTCGGCTTCATCCATTTCTTCATTGGATGAGGACCCCGCACCTGACAACACTAGGAATTTGAGACCCACTACTAGGGCCACTAATGCTCGGATTAACAAACCATAGCCTCTGGTGGTGGACGGGCGGCTCCTCTTCTAGTTCCGAGGAAAGGAGGAGAATCACATCTGGAGGTAATTAATTTATTTAAGCATATGCTTACCCCCGTGCAGATTGAGGTCCTTAAGCTGGGACTGTCCTTTGTGCCCCAGACTAATTTTAATCTTTTTTCAGTAATTAAGGACCTCCACCTGTTTCTGCGGAAGCTAGTACTGCATAAGTTGCACTCCAAGCAAGCTACAGGTGAACCAAGTACTTCCATCCGTGAACAGGAAGCCATAGCTACACTCGAGGAACTGGAGGAGGAGTCTGCTTACCATGCACCAGGTAATTTTCCACGCCATACAATGCCAAAATCCACCACATTCCCGCCTCTGTCACTATGTCCCCCGATCCAAATTTTTGGAGAACTGGTGACAAGAGACATTCAGCAACTCCCACAGAGGGGGGCGAAAAATAATCTCACCAGGCAGCAACAGGTGGCATTGAGGGAGGTTCAGTCCCTTGAGGAGGTTGTGATCAAACCCACCGACAAGGGCGGGAACGTGGTGGTATGGCCGGTGGAATTGTATGAAAGGTAGACATGGCATCAACTGAGCGACTGAGAGGCCTATGAGCCTCTCCATCATAATCCAGTGCGTAGCTTCAGTAATGACCTGGAGATGATACTACTGAGAGCTTTTGAGGCAGAGATTATTCCCAAAAAAATCTATGAGGGCCTCCTAGTAAAAACACCAGTGGTTCCAACGTTTTACCTCCTCCCCAAGATCCACAAAAACCCTAAGACACCCCCGGGACGTCCTATTGTCTCTGGCATGGGAGGGCTATGTGACGTCACATGTAAATTTATTGAACTTTACTTGCATCCCTTTGTGGAGACGTTGCCCTTCCATGTCAGAGACACTTCCGACATCCTTAGGAGACTAGAGGGTCTTACCTTGGAGGAGGAGGCTATGCTGGTAACCATGGATGTTGAGGCCCTCTATTCTAGTATTGGTCACCGCGATGGTCTTGCTGCCACACAGTTCTATTTAGATGCAAGCAATCTCGATGGGTCCTTGTCCGGTCTGATCATGGAGTTGTTGGAGTTTGTGTTGACGCACAACTTCTTCGTGTTTCGGGACTGGTTCTTCCTCCAGCGGCGCGGCACTGCGATGGGGGCGGCTTGCACACCGTCTTACGCAAACCTCTTTCTCGGTTTTTGGGAGAGTCAGGTTTTCGAGGACGGTGTGCCGGCGAGCTCCCATGCGCAGTGCTGGCTCCGCTACATTGACGACATTTTTGTCGTCTGGGGTGGAACCGGTTCTGAGCTAGAGGACTTTGTGCGTCGACTCAACTCCAATGACCTTAACATCTTTTTGACCCATCAGATCGGACCTAGGACCATCGACTTCCTTGACATCCGGATTTTCAATGAACCTAGTGGCCTAGTATCTACTACTATTTTTCGCAAGACCACCGTGGTTAATTCCCTCCTCCATGCTACCTCAGGGCATCCCAGGTCAACAGTGAATGCAATCCCGACGGGCCAGTTTTTGCGACTACGCAGACTGTGCTCTTCGGATGGTACCTTTGAATCCGAATCGGGAGATATGAAGGAGAGGTTCATCAATAGGGGCTACAGTGGGAGGTCTATTAAAAGGGGCAACCAAATATTCCCGACGGGATCAGCTTCTGTCTGGGAATGACACTACGAGAACATCATCTAGCCCAGTGGCTAGGTTCATCTCCACTTACTGTCGCCAGTGGGAACAAATCAGAGGTGTGTTGACTAAGCACTGGGCCATTCTTCAAACTGAACCCTCTCTTGAGGGGTATTTGCCTGAACGTCCATTGATGACAGCAAAGAGGGGTAGGAGTCTCAGAGACATACTGGTACATAGCCATTATGTTGTTAAGAGAACCCCCCTCTTTGGATGCGGCCCCCAACGAGTTGGTTGCTACCCATGCGGCAGCTGCCGGGGATGCCAAAATATTATTAGAGCTACCACCTTTTGCTCTGCAGATGGAAGGAGAGAATTTTCCATCCGTGAATATATCTCCTGCAGCACATCTGGCGTAATTTACTACGCCACATGTGGCTGTGGCAAGATATATATTGGTTTGACTTCCCGGGAGCTCCGTATCCATACGAGGGAGCATGTGCGGGACATCCTAGCAGCCAAGGAGACCACCAGCCCTGAATCCCTAAAAACGATACCCCGTCATTTCAGAGAGGTTCATAATTGTGACCCAGTATCTCTGCGGGTCCGGGGTATCGATAGGGTACATCTAGGGATCCGGGGGGGTGATCTCAAAAAACGCTTGGCACAGGTGGAGTGCCGCTGGATTTTTATTCTGGGCACTCAGGCACCATATGGGCTCAACGAACGGCTTTCCTTTGCCCCGTTCCTCTAGTTATCCAGTTTCCCTGTCTTAATGGGTCTCTGACGCTATCATGACCCCCATTCTGGAATTCCCTCAGGATGGACATTTTAATGAATTTCTATGATGCATGTGTCTGTGCTGTGGGTTATCCACTGTCCAGATTCAAATGTATTGATGTGTTCTTCCATATAATATGATGTGTGTCCATGTTGTACTTGTGGCAGTCCTATTATGACTCAATTTTAACAGTGTGTTCTTATATTTGTTTAGTTAAAATGGATCCATTGCTACTGTTTCACTACTTCACTCCCATTCCAGGCCTTCTTGAGGAATGAATAGAAATTTTATGGCAATCATGCCTTGTATATGAGCCTTATACATCCGGATCTATGAAGGAACCATGCAGCAACTGCATATTTATGTATTTGTATCGCTATCTGATTATCTATGTTTACCCCTTTGATTACTATGTGCTTTTTGCAGACGTCTGCCTTCTCTATCTTCCTAATATCTTATTTTCTACTAATCTTTATCTGTTTACGCTTCCTTTTTACAATCCGGCAATGAAGGTATTCACCTTCTGCTTCTGTAGTCTGTAGGCGCTCACAGCATAAATACGTTCCGATTGCACTATATTTAACTCACTGATTGAGATGGCCCCTTTTTTCCTTGGATGGGAGGTACGAGTGACGCGTCATGGATGTGGTACCCGCCTTCTTGGGCCCGTCTGTGGTGGCGTCCTTAGCAGCGAAGGACCGGAAGTACTAGTGACGTCACCGGAAGTTTTCTTCCATCCGGCCTTCGCTGCTGACGCTGAACCACAGCGCGGCCTGTAGTATAACACTATGACGCGCCGCTCAATGGGTGGTTTAGTGGCAATTAGGGTCCCTTTATAACCCTCCTACTGTGCACTTATTTTACCTGTCCCCCGACGAAGCACACCACGCGAAACACGTGTTGGGACGCCGGTCCCCACGTGTATACCTGGGCTAAAGTCTGTGATCTGCCAGCTGGGTAAGCCATCCTGCTTTGTTAGGCTATGCATTGAGACTTTTTCTATCTCCTTGCTAGCAACTTTTGCACTTGCATTTTGGCATGTAGCTGCCTTTCTAGCCACTTGTGCAGATCACTGGTGAGATCTGGTATCCTTCCCTGGGTCACATGGGGTTTCTTCCCCTTCATCACTTCTCATACTCTGGTTTTTTGATGATTATTTTCTATGTCATACCCTATGAAATTATTGAAAATAAAAATGTTTACACATTTCAATTACGGTTGTTTCTTGGGTGTTTTTACACTTGGTAAATTTAAAGACTCTTAAATCTAAGATTTCTATATTGACATTTATTATGTATTTTTTTATTTCTATATTTAATAATATATCTTGAATATCTATGTATTCTATTAGCCAGCCACTATGTAGCGTACAATGAGGCTACCGTTATTTGCAGCTAATTTTCCTCTTTATATTGTCCCATATATCAATGTTTCTCTCTAAAATATTAGTGTTGCTGTTTGCACGTCTTTATCAATTCTGTCCGTTGGTACGCATGCGCTGCCTCGGCACCTGGGTCCCATTCGATCTGCCGTATCTTTATGGTTTTGGAGACTGGGTCATGGGACTTTTCATGTGACCCACGCTCTGTATCCATCACGTGGCGTCCGTCTGGTCTCTGTGCTGGCCGTGGCTGCGCATGCGTCATGAGTGACACACAGTTATTTGATTTGGTAATCACCATGACGTGGCGCGATACCATTCGTCGCATTGCCTTTTTTAAACCCTCCTGTTCCTTCACTTAACCGTAACCGCTCCCTGACGAAGGTTTCCACCAAAACGCCGTGCGTCGGGTAGACGCTTACCCCTTGGTCTGCCTATCATGCAGGTACTGTCTGTTATCCTCTATCTACAGCAGGACGTTTTGCATGCATTTGTTTTTCTATGTTTGACCATTCACTTAGTCTATAATAGCATAGTCAGTGCTAATTTCTTGGCTATTTTTGCCCCCTGTGGTAGTTCCTTTTAGGCATATATTCCTTTTCTGTACATTTGTTCAGCAATATATTAATGTTTTTTCAACTATTGCATATAATTAGTAATTGGTTTGCCTATATGTACCTTTTGCATACAGGTGTTTTTTGTTATATCCGCCACATCTTTTGTCACCATCTTTCCTCTCCTTTGGTTCAATAAAAATTATATTTCATATCTGGACTTCTGATCGTGTTTTTCCTCCTTCTCCTGTGTTACCTTTGCGATTTGTCCCTTTCTAATTAGTCCTAGATTTTTGGTGCAGTAATTATTATGTATTTCTTTATATCCATATTATTACATCTATAATTTAATATGCATCTGCTTCCATCGACCCATTTGTTGTTTATATACTGTATATATATATATATATATATATATATATATATATACATACACACACACTAGCAGTTTTCAGCCAGCTAACGCTCGGCATGCTCATTGCTATCTAATTAACTGGTTATTAAACTAAAGTTAATAGTGACAACATTCAGTATCACTTACGCAGGTGAAATTAACTTAAAATGAAGTTAATACAATAATAATCATCAAAAATCTGAATAATACTAATGATACATTTTATTCACAGTGTAAAATCGAAAACAAACTGGATTCAATAAGATGTACGTTTTTTATTCATTCCAGCATCTAAAAAAATGTCATAACAAAACATAAATTGAGTTAAAATTTCTCTGTAAACACAATTAAATGTATAGTCATTTTTGTCATTTTCAAAATCTTTCCTTGACTTCTACCAGGTACAATTTGAACTGAAAGACCTTTATGACTTGATACTCTAGAGAATGCAGTGTATAATTGACCATGTGTGAATATAGGATCAGGTAGGAGAACGCCAATCTTATTGAATGTTTGTGCTTGTTAACTTAAATGGGATATTGCAATTTTCGCTAGTGTCCAATGGTATTCTTGGAATGAGAACCTTTTGACCACGATGCTCCCCAGAAAAAATACTGCAGTTGATGAGATTTGTGCCAAGAGTTTCTACAATTAATCGAGTACCATTGCACAATCTTTTCTTTGGATTTAGATTGCGGAGTAGCATGACACCGCAGCTCTTCTTAAGGTTCAGCATATGAGGAGGGAGGCCCATAGGAGTCAGGGAATGTACAAATTCAATGGGGTACTGAGCTCTTTCTTCTTCTGTCTCACAGGAGGAAATCTTATCGACACTGAAGTATGATTTAGTCTGACCTCCAAGCATGTTCAACACTTGTTCATTGACTGTCAGCGTGTCACAGTTTTTAGGGCAAAGTACTGCTCTGGAAACAAGATCAGCAGGAGTGAGAGAGTTCAGGCCATTCCCAAATATGGTCGCCATGACATCATGAGTCAGCATGTCTTTGTTCAGCTTCCCAAAATCCACCGAATTCCAATCTTCAACTCCCAATCCAACAGTTAGCAGCTACTCACAAAACTCTATCTCATCAGGATTGACTCGCATGTTCCTGATTAATTTCAGTTCTTTGAAGGATTTCCAGACTGGACTGCTCGTGACACATGCCTCTACAATACTAACGCGATTTCCGTGAAGTACAAGTGGAGTTTGCTGACAAAAATCTTCAACAACAATCGGGATCCCACCCAAAAGGTTGTTCATTATGAAGAAGAACACGTAAGCTTCTATCAACGGCATTGAAAAGATGAACATGAGACACTGAAATTTCATCCAATATAATAATCTTAGTATCCCGAAGCTCTCGGCAGACTGAGGTTCCTTCTTTAATACTTGATACAGTTCTCTCATTCAAATGAATTGAAATTCCAAATCTGGAGTGGACTGTTTTACCGCCTGCGTAAAGCAAAAAAAAATCTTCAAAACAGATATCTTAAATTTACGCTTTTCAGTATTCTGTAATTGTAATTAAAATTATCTTTTAGCAATGTAGCTGCCAAACTGGTACGAACAATTGTTTTTGCAATGCCACCATTCCCAAGTATAGTAGATGTCAAAGCCTTTCACACGAAAGTCTTTCCACAACTTCCTGGACCATATAAAAAAAGCATTTTTGTGACATGGTTGGATCGTTAACTGCATTCATGATTGTTTCAAAGGTGCCTCGTTGTTCTAGGTTCATCAGAGACTGCAGTCGTTCAGATTCATGTTTCTTCCTTTCCACTTCAACAATGTCACATATTTGATACGCATCTGATGGGGAAGGAAGTCCACAACTTTTGCAATCTTTAGCAAACTGTCGTAAGTGGTCTTAGATATTGGCAAGTGTTTGCTGCTCGGCCATGTATTCGCTGTGAGTCAGGATGAAGTCTTCCATCATGTTATTTTTATATTTGTTGTATAAATCAAATCCACTTGTGATGTTGGCGTGGTTCAGGATTGCAGCAAATAGCTGTCGAAGCTCACCGGGCATTCTAAATAAAGATGCTTCTTCCATGGTTTTGTCCCACTCATCATGCAATAATCCCATGGCCCTTGCTGCCAGAATATAAGTTTTGTATGTGTGTCCTTCCACTATTCTCAGATCTTTGAATGATGTAGCACCTGTAAACAGCATAAAGAAAATAATTAAAAATTATAAAAAAGTCAGGATGATCTAATAACTTACAATTAGATGAATACAGTGCTGGCCAAAAGTATTGGCACCCCTGCAATTCTGTCAGATAATGCTCAGTTTCTTCTTGAAAATGATTGCAATCACAAATTCTTTGGTATTATTATCTTTATTTAATTTGTCTTCAATGGAAAAAAAAAAAATAATGTCATAAAGCCAAATTGGATATAATTCCACACCAAACATAAAAAGGGGGTGGACAAAAGAATTGTCACTGTTTGAAAAATTATGTGATGCTTCTCTAATTTGTGTAATTAACAGCACCTGTAACTTACCTGTGGCACCTAACAGGTGTTGGCAATAACTAAATCACACTTGCAGCCAGTTGACATGGATTAAAGTTGACTCAACCTCTGTCCTGTGTCCCACATTGAGCATGGAGAAAAGAAAGAAGACCAAAGACCAAAGAACTGTCTGAGGACTTGAGAATCCAAATTGTGAGGAAGCATGAGCAATCTCAAGGCTACAAGTCCATCTCCAAAGACCTGAAAGTTCCTGTGTCTACAGTGCGCAGTGTCATCAAGAAGTTTAAAGCCCATGGCACTGTGGCTAACTTCCCTAGATGTGGAAGGAAAAGAAAAATTGACGAGAGATTTCAATGCAAGATTGTGCGGATGGTGGATAAAGAACCTCGACTAACATCCAAACAAGTTCAAGCTGCCCTGCAGTCTGAGGGTACAACAGTGTCAACCCGTACTATTTATCGGCGTCTTAATGAAAAGGGACTGTATGGTAGGATACCCAGGAAGACCCCACTTCTTACCCCGAGACATAAAAAAGCCAGACTGGAGTTTGCCAAAACTTACCTGAGAAAGCCTAAAACGTTTTGGAATAATGTTCTCTGGTCAGATGAGAAAAAAGTAGAGCTTTTTGGGAAAAGCCATCAACATAGAGTTTACAGGAAAAAGAGGCATTCAAAGAAAAGAACACAGTCCCTACAGTCAAACATGGCGGAGGTTCCCTGATGTTTTGGGGTTGCTTTGCTGCCTCTGGCACTGGACTGCTTGACCGTGTGCGTGGCATTATGAAGTCTGAAGACTACCAACAAATTTTGCAGCATAATGTAGGGCCCAGTGTGAGAAAGCTGGGTCTTCCTCAGAGGTCATGGGACTTCCAGCAGGACATTGACCCAAAACACACTTCAAAAAGCACTAGAAAATGGTTTGATAGAAAGCACTGGAGACTACTAAAGTGGCCAGCAATGAGTTCAGATCTGAATCCCATAGAACACCTGTGGAGAGATATCAAAATGGCAGTTTGGAGAAGGCACCCTTCAAATCTCAGGGACCTGGATCAGTTTGCCAAAGAAGAATGATCTAAAATTCCAGCAGAGCATTGTAAGAAACTCATTGATGGTTACCGGAAGCGGTTGTTCGCAGTTATTTTGGCTAAAGGTTGTGCAACCAAGTATTAGCCTAAGGGTGCCAATACTTTTGTCTGGCCCATTTTTGGAGTTTTGTGTGAAATGATCAATGATTTGACATTTGTTTCATTCTCTTTTGTGTTTTTTCATTGCAAGGAAAATAAATGAAGATAATAATACCAAAGAATTTGGGATTGCAATCATTTTCAAGAAGAAACTGAGTATTATCTGACAGAATTGCAGGGGTGCCAATACTTTTGGCCAGCACTGAAAGACTTACCCTTGATATCAATCGGGAGAAGGTAGAGGAAAAATCTTTCCATATCTTGTGGAGAGACAGAGTACATTCTTGTAAGGATCTTGTCCGCACCTCTTTTTCTTGTCTTCCACAACTTACTTGTCCAGACATAATGGTAGGGTATTTCACAATGTAAATATTAACATACTGACAGATCAGTGTGGTTTAGAAAGAACCATTTGGTAAGTTTTGTGCCATCAAGTCTTAATCTCGTCCCAGTGGTAGGTGCCGGTGTTGCTGGCTTAATTCACTTGAACGATGACTGCATCATGTCCTTTGTATACGTACTTGAAAATATATTTGACAGTCTAGATGGAAGAGCAGATTTCCACATTTATGTGTGCGTTGTATTTCTGAGAGAGGTAGGGGTTGTATGGCACAACTCAGCAGCTGTCAACTTCCACGTCCTTAATCTTGAGCTTATTTCCATCTTTTCGTCTGCGGTATACTGGATAACCAATATTTGTTTCTTCGCTGAAGTCTTTGGGAAACTTTTTGGAGCATGTCCGAATTCCTTTTACATCTTCCATACACGGTTAATTTCTATTGTGTCCTCCACAGGGCCCATGAATCATGCAGCTGGTGACAACATCGTAAAGCGCCTTGTTAATATCCGGGTCAGGAATTTCTGCACAAACAGCATTGTCACAATCGATAGCTTCTTGAAACTTGTCTTCGTCGTCCAGAATTAAGAGCATATGGCAATGAGGAAGACCTGAAACAATAAATGGATGCATTAAATGTGCATTATTAATCATTCCATTCTTAATATTACTGTTATGAACATTAAGATGAATCTATGTAATACCTCTTTTTTGAAATTCATTGACGTAGGAGTATGCCTTTACTTTTCCCATCACTCCTCCTTTTTTTGCAGTCAAGTCGTTTAGTAACTCTTGTAGCTTTAAATGGAATACAGTAGATACCAAATCTGGGCGGTTTATTGCTCTTTCATGTTGTAAAAGGCCGGACTGAATTTCTTTCTTTTCTTTTTTTGGGTTGCAAGTGAACGTAATAAATAAATTGTGTTTACCAAATTTTATGACGATGTGACCCAGTCTCAGGTCTACCATAATTTTTGGACTATAAGACGCACCGGACCATAAGACGCACCCTGGTATTAGAGGAGGAAAATAGGAAAATAAAATTTTAAGCAAAAAATGTGGTCATGACATACTGTTATGGTGCGAGGATTTGCTGCTGACACTGTTATGGGGGTAATGTCCCTAAATTCTCTACTAAGGTACCCCAGCCTGGTAATGAGCCTCCTGCCTTGTATATACAGTATATGTCCCTCATCCTGGTATAGCCCCATCCTGCTATGTACCATCATCCCGACATATGGCCGCATCCTGCTATAAACTGGCATATGGCCGCATCCTTCTATATACTGGCATATGGCCGCATCCTGCTATATACCCCCATCCTGCTCATATACCCCCATGCTGCTCATATACCCCCATCCTGCTCAAATAACCCCATCCTGCTATATACCCCCACCCCCATCCTGCTCATAATATACCCTCATCCTGCTCATAATATACCCCCATCCTGCTCATATACCCCCATCCTGCTCATAATATACCCCCATCCTGCTATACACCCCATCCTGCTATATACTCCCATCCTGGTATACGGCCCACATCCTGTGGCCCATAAAAAAAAATAAACGTTCATACTCACATTACCTCACTCCCTGCAGCGTCGCTCCTCCTCCTGTCTGTGTCAGCAGCAGCACTGGAGTGTGGAGACGGCCACGATCTCTGCAACATCGCAAAGTCCTCCTGTCTGTGCCAGTGGCGGCTGCGTGTGGACACGTGAGCACAGCGATGACGTCATCGATGTGAGCACCGCTAGTCTCCACACAGCTGCTGCCGGCAGACAGGAGGACATTGTGGTGCTGCAGGGATCGTTGACGGTGAGTTATACTGATTCACTGCCCCCCGCGATGATGATAATGCACGGGGGGAAGTGAATACAGCCGCACATGATCACTCCAGGCTGTAGTTGCTAGGGGTGATCATGCGGGCAGGCTGTTTAATATGCGTGCATTCCCCGCCCATTACCCCGCCCACCTGTCAGCGCCAGCTTCAGTGCTGAGGGATGATAGGTAGGATGATGGGCGTGCATATTAAATGAGCGGGTCCACGTGGTCACGGCAGGCTGCTACAGCCTGCTCGTGCTGCCGATGACCCGCTCCACCGCAGCACCCTCATTCCCCGCAGCCCTACATTCAGACTATAAGATGCACCCCCCACTTTCCCCCAACACTATGGTACACAATATTCTGTAGTCCTCGCTGCCCAATGGGATGAACAGCAATATCTCTTTTGATCGGCGGCTCTCAATCATTGGAAAGAAACACAGCTGCAATTTCATTGGCTGTCGGCAAGTTGAGTCAGCAAGGGTCATGTTGTCTATCCTTTGTTATCCACATTTCGATTTTAAGCTGGTCGTAGTCAAACTGATCAATGAAATCCTTCATTATCTTGAAAGCCTGAGCAAATTGGTTGATATCTCTGAGTAAACAGTCAATAGTATTCATTATGTCCCTCTTGCATCCTTCATTTTGCTCGTTATTTGATCGTTGAATGTTTGTATACTCAGGATCCAATATGTACAGTTGTGAATATGAAGATCTAAAGAAAGCACAAATATATTTTTAATTATTAAATAAATAAAAGAGCAGGAAGGAATTAAAAACATACATTTAATTGTATTCTGGTCTTTTACCTCAGAGAACTTTATGTACAGTGGTACACTTGTCCGTGAATGACTAAAGCGGGTGGACTACCAGAAAATTTCATTGACTGCATTCCAAAGGATGTGTGACGCCCCAGGGATACTGATCCTCTTCAGGGACGCCACAGGGCTTCTTCAATCTGGCAACAGGTACTGTTAGTTTTGTATATGTCATGACGCCACTCACATCTTGTGGTCAGTGATGTGAATGACCACCGCTGCAGGTTTTATGAGTGTCTGGTGCTGATGAGGCCTGCAGCGAGATGATGTAGCCTCCTGTGAGTGAGGCAGGCCCCAGGGGCTTGGGTGAGCAGGGTAGCGGGTCCCGGAATAACACAGACTCAGTCCAAAAAGTCTTTCAACTGGTTTTTACTCACTTCAGTTGTTATGGTGAGCTGACCTGGGTGATGCTGCGATAAACCAGGTAGAACCAGGGCTCCTTCGGGCCAGTCTGAGGGTAACCTGTTATCTCGCCTTCCTAGCACTTCTGTGTTTGGATAACCCCCTGACGTGAAGTACCATGGGGGTCTATCCAGGGAGTCGCAACTGCCTTATCTCCCCTGTGTTTGGCCCGTTTGCCGGCAGCGTGGACCAGGTGAGATGGTTCCAGGCTCTGTCTCCTTATGGGTCCCTGCGTTGCTGCTGAGGCTCGGATTCTGAGAAGTTGGTGAGGTACTTGTAGTTCCCCTCAACGATAGGTTTAGCAGATAGTTAAACTGGAGTCTGCTCTAGGGACCTTTTCCCCGTACCTGCCTCGTCACCAGGAGCTCCGTACTCTAACTACCAGGTGACCGTTCTCCCCCGCCAACGGTTACTACTCTCGTACAGGGTCTGACTAGTGGCCGCGTGCGTATCCCCTAGCGACCGCCGCTCATCACTACCAGACTGGCGCGCTCCCCTCCTTTCCTGACAACCTCTGCACTTTCTAGCTCCCAGCCCCTCCGCTACACCCCTTGACAAGAATTGAAGGCCAGACCACTCTGGAGACTGCCCAAGGGTCCCATCTAATGGTGTGGGGAACTGGTTGCTATGTGTCTGTACATACACACCTCATTCTGGCCCTTAGGATTACTTGGAAGTACTGTCCCAGCAAGGGTGCAGTACTCAGTGGCGCCTAACCGGGTCTGGGCGCCACAGATGCAAAATCACTGTTGTACTCACTGATGTTCTTTCTAAAAAATGTTGCCTCGTTCGTATCTTCAGTTAACCACGCTTGAAGCTGCTGAGGATATTCATTTAATCACGTAAGTGTATGGTACCACTTCCGCAGCATGACGCAAACTTTGCACTGTGTAATTTTTCTTTCCAAAAGTGAGGTGCAATCACTACACATAACGTATCTTTCCCATGTGGTGTTCACTGGGTATATTTTCTGGATTTCTTGCTGCATACTTCGAGGGTGGTGGCAGTTTACGTCGACAGGCATTGTTGTTTTCAACTTCCACAGTATGTATCAGCTTCACTTCTTTCTGTCGCTCAGTTGATATAAACCTTGTGATATCTCTCTCTGTCCTTATTAATCTGCTCAGGTGTTCGTTGTAAATAAGCAATCTTACGATTTTGTCGATATTGTTGTTGTCGAGCAGCTACTGCATCGTTGTCTGGATTTTCCTGCAGCCTGTGAGATGGACCTGGCGACTCTTCTTGGCTAATTTTATTTGGGAGAATGTGGATGCAATTAAATGTACGTTTACCTTAGTTGAAGTGGTTGAATTACATGGAAAGGAAGTGCCACGTGTGGTAATATGCGGGGGCGGAGCCCCGTGTGGTAATGTGTGGGGGACGGAGCCTCGTGTGATAATGTAGGGGGCAGAGCCTCATATGGTACTGTACTGGGGAAGAACCTCGTATGATAATGTGTGGGGCTAGAGCCTCATATGGTAATGTGTGGGGCCGGAGCCTCGTGTGGTAATGTGAGGGGGTGGAGCCTCATGTGAGCAGGGCTCACGTGTGGGCGGAGCCGCGTGTGGGTGGAGCCATGTGTGGGCTGGATCGCATGTGGGCGGAGGGTGGGCAAAGCCGCATGTGGGCATTTGCGGGGGGCGGAGACTAATGTGCGGGGACAGGATTAGCGACTAATCACGATGGCTCTTATATATATAGATACACACACACACATTAACCATGACCTACAAAGCCATCCACAACCTTTCTCCTCCTTACATCTGTGACCTAGTCTCCCGGTATCTACCGACACGCAACCTCAGATCCTCACAAGATCTCCTTCTCTACTCCTCGCTTTTTCCCACAATCGCATACAAGATTTCTCCCATGCCTCCCCCATACTCTGGAACTCTCTACCCCAGCATATCAGACTCTCTCCTACCGTGAAAAGCTTCAAGAGGAACCTGAAAACCCACCTTTTCTGACAAGCCTACAACCTACAATAACCCTCAGTCCAGTACACCACTGTGCAACCAGCTCCATCCTTACCTATTGTACCCTCACCCATTCCCTGTAGACTGTGAGCTCTCGCGGGCAGGGTCCTCTCTCCTCCTGTACCAGTCTCTTTTGTACTGTTAATGATTGTTGTACTAGTTTTTATGAATACCCTTTTTCACTTGTAAAGTGCCATGGAATTAATGGCGCTATAATAATAAATAATAATAATATATATTAAATATATAAATATATATTAATTGTTATTTCAATTCTTTTCTGTCATTGTGCACTTTAATGATGTGTATTTATCACATTTTTATTTATATTTCATGGTGTTTTGTTTATTTTATATTTATAGGTATACAGTATATCCTCATATTATGTGCGCTAATTACTTTTATATTGTTGCACCTGCACTGTTATATTGACACATTTTCACTGTCATATTGTCTGATTTGCACTTTTACATGCCTTTTTGACATGTGTGCACACTGCCATCTTCTTTAGGCACACAATTGGGTTCTCTTGTACTTATGTGACATACGGTACTTTTTCTTTCTCCTTCTTTCCCTGCATTGGGGATTCACCACATCCTGGCTATTAGATCCACACCATGTCCATGTCCTTCTCTATATCTTGAGGAAAAAAAGTATTTCATTCATTGCAGATTTTGAAAGTTTTCCCACCTACAAAGAATGGAGAGACCTGTATTTTTTTCGTAGGTACTCTTCAACTGTGACAGACAGCATAAAGAAAATCCATAAAATTGCATTGTATGATTTTTAAATAATTAATTAGTATTTTTTTTGCATGAAATAAGTATTTGACACAATAGAAAAACATAACTTAATATTTGGTACAGAAACCTTTGTTTGTAATTACAGAGATTAGACATTTCCTGTATGGTAGTTCTTGACCAAGTTTCCACACCCTGCAGCAGGGATTTTGGCCCACTCCTCCATGCAGATGTTCTTCAGATTTTTCAGGTTTAGGCCACTCTGGGAACTTGAAATGCTTCTTACAGAATCACTACTTAGATGTCCTGGCTGTGTGTTTTGGGTCATTGTCATCCTGGAAGAGGCAGGCATGACCCATCTTCAATGCTCTTATTGATTCAAGGATGTTGTTGTTAAAAATCTAGCAATACATGACTCCATCCTCCCTTCAATACGGTATAGTCGTCCTGTCCCCTTTGCAGAAAAGCTTCCCCAAAACATTAGGTTTCCACCCCCATGCTTTATGGTTTGGAAGGTGTTCTAAGGGTTGTACTCATCCTTCTTCCTTCTCTAAACATGGAAAGTGGAGTTGATAAGAAAAAGTTATATTTTGGTCTCATCTGACCACATGACCTTCTCCCATGCCTCCTCTGGATCATCCAGATGGTCATTGGCGAACTTCAAATGGGCCTGGATTTCTGCTGGCATGAGCAGGAGGACCTTGCATCCACTGCAAGATTTTAATCCATGATGGTGTAGTGTTACTGAGCCGCCGCCGCGTCAGCAGCCTGCCGCTGATGCTCGGATCCGGATCCGCAGTGACTCGAGGGGTCTCCATACCCGGGGGTTGGGGTCACGTGGCCACTCGGAATTAAAGGCGGGTCATTTACAGGGGATTGTATGGACAGTTCGTGATGCCACCTGTGGTGCGTGGTAAGATGGAGTACCACCGCTGCAATGGGGATTACCCGGTGGCGATGGTGGGGCAGTCAGATGTTTAACCCCTCCACGGGTAGGGGGAATGCCCCGGGACTCGGTGATGGTGACGGGAAGGTGCCGTTGGGACGGTCGGGAGGTTGTTTGTGTACTCACTCAGTCCAATAACACTGACACCAACAACTGTGGTAAACCAAAGTTCTGGACACCGCTGCCACTTGGAGGGAGCATGCCTGGATCCCGTGCCCGTTGGTGTTGCCTGTTAGTCTGTGACCTTTTCCTTGGCACCATGTCCTCTAGTTGGTCCCTAAAGTATGAAACTAGTCGGGTCCCGCTCACCAATATGGCTAACTGGGTGAGCATGCTCTCAGGGTTCATGCTTGGGATTTTCTGGACCGTGTGAGTGGAAAGTCCTATCCCCCTCGTTGCGCTAGTACCCCGATTTTGAAGCAGGTAGAGAATGGATCTTGAAGGCTCCGTCCTCGTCGGGTAAATTGTCAAGACACCTGAAGCTTCTTCCTGACCTAGGGTCCACGTACCCCATCGTGCCCTAGCCCCTGCCCGGTGATGGCAAAAGGCCGCTGGCTGTCCTCCTTGACAGTCCGTGCCCCTTGTCACGATCCCATACGACCAGGGTCCAGCTCCTACCAGGTCCAGACCAACGTCTGCCACCTAGTAGTCTCCAGGAGCCCAGCTCCTGTTCTCTCCTTCAACACTTCACCGCTCCGTGACCTCTCCTCTCGAGAGTCACTCACCAACTCACTGTCTCCTGACACTCCTGACCTCCCCTTAACCAAATCCCCAAGTGGGCGACCCTATTCCACTCAGCCCGTCCACTGGTGTGTCTGGTGGGTGTGGTGCAGAGTGTTCCTAGGATTTTAATTAGCTGTTCTTGGCAACACCAATGGTTAGGGGTCTGTAAGGAGGAGGTGGATACTGTGTAGAAGGGCAGATTTCACAATACCCTGTGACGACCTGATAGGCCAGGGCGTACCATGGCCATATTACCACTAGGGACCCATGGTCCGGTGCCTGGGGCGGGGCGCTGCAGGGGGCGGTACTTTCTGGCAGCAAATAAAAATTTTTTTGTTTACATCCTCCCCCCTCCATTAGACAGTCGATTAAATTTGCTGTGTTTTTGGAGGGGGGAGGAGAGGCGCACTTCGATTTATCTGTATCTGCGTGTGGCGTGTGGATCCTTAAGTGTGGATCTATAAGTGTACAGACAATGAATTAGACCGAATTGGGCCGGAAGGGACTGGAAGGTAACTGGATACATAGTCACTTTTAACAATGTTTGTGTGTTTTAACTTTCACCCCTATAATACTTCATTTTCTGATTTCCCCTCTGATACCTAAACCCAGTAATGAACTATACATCTATCACTCCATCCTCCCCACCCATCTCACCCTCTCCTCAGATCTGTTCCTCCACTTTACATCCTGCGTCTCCAGACATACTCGGCCACCTCATGGCCTCTCCTGCTCCCACCTACTAACACTCTCTCTGCTTCTCCTCACTGCTGGGGATATCTCTCCAAATCCTGGCCCTCCTCACCACATCCCCATTGTCACATCTAACTGCTATCCCCAATCTAACACAAATTTTTGCAATCCTTCTAACCTCATACCCATTCACCCAGCCCCCGCTACCTCAGTCCCACTAACAGGAGCACTGTGGAACGCTCGCTCTTTCTGCAATAAACATTCCTACATTCATGATCTTTTCATCACTAATAAATTCTCCTTCCTCGCCATCACAGAAACCTGGCTCACCCCCTCTGACACTGCCTCTCCTGCTGCACTTTCTTATGGCGGTCTCCAAATCTCTCACACGCCCCGCCCCAGTAACAAGCATGGTGGAGGAGTTGGTTTGCTTCTATCCAACCAATGTTCCTTTACACTAATTCCACTACCACCCTCTGTTATTCTTCCCTCTTTTGAGGTGTACTCCATACGCATCTATGCCCCTTCCAACCTTCAACTGACTGTCATTTATTGCCCTCCAGGGTCAGCCACTGCCATTTTTGACCATTTCACCATCTGGCTACTACATTTCCATTCCACCGATATCCCCACCATCATCATGGGTGACTTTAACATCCCCATTGAAACTTCTCACTCATCTGTCTCTAAACTTCTAACACTCGCTTCCTCCTTCGGCCTCACCCAATGGTCCTCTGCAGCAACCCACAAAAATGGCCACATGCTGGACCTCATCTTCACTCGCCTCTGTTCCCTATCTAACCTCTCTAACACGCCTCTCCCCCTGTCTGACAACAACCCACTCATATTCTCTTCCCTCTCTTCTCACAGTACACAACCCCCCCTCCACAAATTTTCACACCCTGGCAGAAATCTCAATCACCTTGATTTACACGCACTTTCTCAGTCTCTTTTTCCTCTTACAGACATTGCTTCTTCACATGATGCAGAGGCTGCCGCCAGTTTATACAACACCACCATCTCTGCAGCCCTCAAATCAGCTTCTACTCTCACACACACCGAAACTCGCACAATCAACAGGCAACCCTGGCACACAAGTCAGACTAAAGAATTGAGACGGGCTTCCAGAATCGCTGAGCGCAGTTGGAAGAGGTCTCATTCTACCGAGCACTTCATCGCATACAAACAGGCTCTCACCACTTTCAAGTCTGCACTCACTGCTGCAAAACAAACCTAATTCTCATCTCTCATATCCTCTCTATCTCACAACCCTAAACAGCTATTCAATACTTTCAACTCTCTCCTCCGTCGCCCAGCACCACCTCCCTCTCCTCTCATCTCAGCTGAAGACTTTGCTTCTTTCTTCAAGTAGAAGATTGACAACATCAGAGCAAGCTTTGGCCCACAATCACCACAGTCACTCCTCACAACTACTCAGCCTTCTTCCTCCAAATCCAGCTTCTCCACCATGACAGAAGATCATCTCTCCACTCTACTCTCAAGATCACATCTCACGACCTGCCTACTTGATCCACTCCCATCCCACCTCATCCCCAATCTCAGCACAGTCTTCATCCCAGCCCTAACCCATCTCTTCAACCTCTCACTAACAACTGGTGTATTTCCTTCATGCTTTAAACATGCCTCCATCTCACCCATCCTCAAAAAGCCCTCCCTTGACCCTTCCTGTGTGTCAAACTATCGCCCCATATCACTTCTCCCCTATGCCTCAAAACTACTGGAACAGCATGTTCATCTTGAACTGTCCTCCCACCTCTCTTCCTGCTCCCTCTTTGACCGGTTACAATCTGGCTTCTTACCCCACCATTCCACTGAAACTTCCCTAACAAAAGTCACTAACGACCTACTAACCACAAAAGCCAAGCGACACTACTCTATCCTCCTACTCCTGGACCTGTCCTCCGCCTTTGACACAATAGACCATTCCCTTCTACAACAGATTCTCTTGTCTCTGGGCATCACAGACCTGGCGCTATCTTGGAACTCCTCATACTTAACCAACTGAACTTTCAGTGTCTCCCACTCTCACACCACTTCCTCATCTCGCTCCCTATCTGTCGGTGTCCCCCAAGGTTCATTTCTTGGACACCTGCTGTTCTCCATCTACACCTTCGGCCTGGCACAGCTCATAGAGTCCCACGGCTTTCAGTATCATCTCTACACTGATGATACGCAGATCTACCTCTCTGGACCTGACATCACCTCCTTATTAACCAGAAACCCACAATGTCTGTCTGCTATTTCATCCTTTTTCTCTGCTCAATTCCTAAAACTGAACATGGACAAAACAGAATTCATCTTCTTTCCTCCTCCTCACTCAACCCCCCCACCTAACATATCCATCAATGTCAATGGCTGCTCACTTTCCCTGATCCCACGTGCTCGCTGCCTGGGAGTTAGGGCTGGTTCATACTAAGCGACAGCGACAACGAGGTCGCTGTTACGTCACCATTTTCTGTGACGTAACAGCGACCTTGTAAGTCGCTGTTATGATCGCTGCTTAGCTGTCAAACACAGCAGCCGAAGCAGCGATCATAACCGCGAGAGCAGGGAGCCGCGCACACTGCTTAGCGCTGGCTCCTTGCTCTCCTAGCTACAGTACACATCGGGTTAATTAACCTGATGTGTACTGCAGCTACATGTGCAGAGAGCAGGGAGCCGCGCACACTGCTTAGCGCTGGCTCCTTGCTCTCCTAGCTACAGTACACATCGGGTTAATTACCTGATGTGTACTGCAGCTACATGTGCAGAGAGCCGGAGCCGGCAGCACAGGCAGCGTGAGAGCTGCGGAGGCTGGTAACTAAGGTAAATATCGGGTAACCACCTTGGTTACCCGATGTTTACCCTGGTTACAGCTTACCACAGCTGCCAGATGCCGGCTCCTGCTCCCTGCTCGCTTCATTTCGTCGCTCTCTCGCTGTCACACACAGCGATCTGTGTGTCACAGCGGGAGAGCGCCTTTGAAGAAAACGAACCAGGGCTGTGTGTAAGGAGCAGCGATCTCGCAGCAGGGGCCAGATCGCTGCTCAGTGTCACACACAGCGAGATCGCTAATGAGGTCACTGTTGCGTCACCAAAACCGTGCCGTAGCAGCGATTTCGGTAGCGATCTCGCTATGTGTGAAGCACCCCTAACTCTAGACTCTGATCTCTCTTTAAAGCCACACATCCAAGCCCTCTTCACCTCCTGCCACCTCCAACTCAAAAATATTTCCCGGATTCGTACATTCCTTTCCCAAGAAGCTACAAAAACCCTTGTACATGCCCTTAATATCTCACGCCTAGATTATTGCAACCTCCTGCTCTGTTGCCTCCCTTCTAACACCCTCACCCCTACAATCTATTCTAAACTATGCTGCATGGCTAATCCACCTGTCCCCTCGCTAGTCCCTGACCTCTCCTCTCTGCCAATCACTTCACTGGCTTCCCATTGCCCAACGACTCCAGTTCAAAACATTAACCATGACTTACAAAGCCATCCACAACCTGTCTCCTCCCTACATCTGTGACCTAGTCTCCCAGTACTTACCTGTACGTAACCTTCGATCCTCACAAGATCTCCTCCTCTGCTCCCCTCTCATCTCCTCTTCCCACCATAGCATCCAAGATTTTTCCCGTGCTTCCCCCATACTCTGGAATGGTCTGCCACAACATATCAGACTCTCGCTTACCTTGACAAGCTTCAAAAGTAACCTGAAGCCCCACCTCTTCCGACAAGCCTACAACCTGCCGTAACCCTCAGTCTGATATAACGCCGAACAACCAGCTCTACCCTAACCTACTGTATCCTCACCTATTCCTTGTAGACTGTGAGCCCTTACGGGCAGGGACCTCTATCCTCCTGTACCAGTCTGTGCCTTGTATTGTTTATGATTATTGTACTTGTCCCTATTATGTATACCCCTTTCACATGTAAAGTGCCATGGAATAAATGGCGCTATAATAATTATTATTATTATTATTATTAATAATAATAATAATAATTTGCGTCTTTAAGACGTGAATACAGATAAACTACGAGTGCCAAGCACAGGGAGCTGATTGACCCCGGAAGTGCTGGCGCCTGAACTTCTGGGGTCAGAGGCGCCACTCAGCTCCGTGCTGTGGAGTCCAATGCTGCAGATGCCGCGGAGGAGAGAACACTCACCGGAGCCAGCAGGAGGAAGACTACGGACATCCGAGGAGCAGCAGCAGCAAGAGTAAGAGGGCGGTGGTGGGCACAGGAGCAAGTAACCGCTCACAGAGCTGAAGATTCACAGGGAAGGTACAGGTCTTCCTAATACTGTAAAGTATGGAAACTAGAAAAGAGAAGCGCTGATAGGGTTTTACCAGATTACACATACGGTTTAGCATATATCACAATACACTCACCGATTCAGGTTGTGAGAGGTCACAACCACCATAGATAGCATCAGATAATGGCGGCTGCAGCGGCCCCACGTGTTTGCAGATCAAAGTGGAGAAGGAGAAGGGGTTAAACCCGCGCAATCCGCCAGATAAATGAAGAGGAGATGTTGATAATTTAGAACATTCTTTTATTCCATGGGTCTACGCGTTTCAAGGTCTGTGACCTCTTCTTCAGCGCCAGTAAATCAATCAGTTGATTTACTGGTCCTGAAGAAGAGGTCACAGACCTTGAAACGCGTAGACCCATGGAATAAAAGAATGTTCTAAATTATCAACATCTCCTCTGCATTTATCTGGCGGATTGCGCAGGTTTAACCCCTTCTCCTTCTCCACTTTGATCTAATACTGTAAAGTGTAATAGAAGAAGCTGTGGAAAAATAAAGCGCAATAGGGTCTTACCCTTGTATGTAGGGGTATAGGATGGGGGAGCAATACTACTCACCAAATGTGGTTGTGAGAGTCACAACCACTGTAATCGCACGTAAAATTTGACCACGGCAGCAGCAACCCAAAGCGGCAGATAACAGAGAGAGGTAGAAACCGGGTTCTTCAAAGCCGAGCCAATGATCACCAGCCAAAGGATCAGATCAATGAAGCTTTATTGTTGCATCGGTCTAAGCGTTTCAGGAGCCTTGCTCCCTTCCTCAGAACCATCAGATACAAGCATACATCAAATCTCAATTTGATGTATGCTTGTATCTGATGGTTCTGAGGAAGGGAGCAGCGCTCCTGAAACGCTTAGACCGATGCAACAATAAAGCTTCATTGATCTGATCCTTTGGCTGGTGATCATTGGCGCGGCTTTGAAGAACCCGGCTTCTACCTCTCTCTGTAATACTGTAAAGTGAGCATTGTGGGGGAGGCGCAGGCAGAGGTTGTAAAGTTAGGTTTGTTGGGAAGGGGCAGGCGAGGCTATACCGTGAGGATTGTGGGGGAGGGGCAGGCAGAGGCTATAATGTGAGGATTGTGGGAGAGGGTCAGGCAGAGGCTATAACGTGAAGTTTGTGGGGAGGGCAGGCAGAGGCCATAGTCTGGGGATTGTGGGGGAGGGGCAGGCAGAGGCTATAGTCTGGGGATTGCGGGGGAGAGGCAGGCAGAGGCTATAGTCAGGGAATTGCGGAGGAGAAGCAGGCAGAGGCTATAGTCATAGAATCATAGAATATTAAGCCTGCTTTACACGTTGCAATTAGTTGTACAATCGCATTTGCAATGTGACACGCCCAGGTTGCATACGGGATCTTATGAGATTGCACGTAGGTCGTTCATTTGCTGTCACACGAGCGTTAGTAGTCTATGTTAAGTTGTACAATTTTATCTTTGTTTCGTGTGATCATGTGTTCCGTGATTTATTTTTTTTTTAGACAATATATGCAAATGTGATCGCAAGTATACTCCCTTATTTCTCTCCAAGCATACATGTCGTGAACGCATTTACGTCATTTAATTGATTAATTATCCACACCAGGCTGAATTCCGCTAACTTTGTGTGTATAAAAGCCTCTCAATTAAAGGATTTTTGTTGTTAACCCCATTCGTGACATTGCTGGTGCGTTTCTAAACGCTTTTTCTTTGCAAGTTTGTTTCTGGTTTTCCAGTGAAATATCTGAGGTAGGTAACATTTTTAAATTAACAATGTTATTTTTATTTTTTTTTTCTTAGTTTGAATAGTGTGTGAATTGGTGTTTGAAAATACTATTAAAATGTGATTTTGGTGATCATGTCGTATCATCTTTATAAATTTTAAAAAAACTTTTTTTTTTTCTTATATTATTGGCAGATGACGAACACACATAATGAGGCCTTCATAAGGGAATTTATTGATCACTATCAGGCGTTGACATGCCTCTGGAAAATTAAGAGCAAAGATTACAGTAATAAAGTAGTCAAAAGGCGTGAGTACCTTGAATTGGTCGACATAGTAAAAGAACACTATCCCACAGAGGAGGTTGATATTAATGTAGTGAAAAAAAAAATTCAAGGTTTGCGGACTGTGTTCAAAAAAGAAGTTAAAAAAATTGAGGACTCTAAAAGGTCTGGTGCCGGTACAGACGAAATTTACACACCACGCCTCTGGTACTTTGACTTGTTAACATTTATTCGTGATCAGGAAATGCCCAGAACTGGCACCAGTTTGATTTCTATACAGGAAGATTCAAATGTCCTTTATCAGCCTGAGGTAATTTCTATTTAAATGTATTGTGTTAAAAAAGTGTTATATGAACATTTACTCAACTACTCTTAATATTTGTTTATCATATATATATATATTATGTGGACTATTTCTAAGAAATTCTCACATTCTTAATACATTGACTAACTAATATGTTTATATTTTCAAAATTACTGCAACTATTTTTTTCGAAATCTGTAAAGTAAATTCTTAATTTAAATTAACAGTCACAAACAACAGACAGTCAACAACCCAGTGAGAACACAATCAGCCCTGAAAATATGGATGCTGTTCATATTGAGGATGATGCCGATCCAGCCTTGCGTTCTTCAAGCATGCATTTATTTCCTCGACGCAAAAGGAGGCTGCAACCTACCCCTCACAATACGGATTTAGTTGGACTATGTCATAATATTATTGCCAAATTTAACAGAAAACCAGCGAGCGGCTTCGCCCAATATTTAGATGAAAAACTAGAAGATATGACAAAAGCGCAAAAGGGGCATTGCGAGCGTGTGATTCTCGAGGTAGTGCGTGCCGGATTAGGCGAAAAATTACATGCTTCATCATGTTATGAACATGCTGAACAGGCTGGCCCATAAACATTGACAATTGAGGCAAGTAGCCAAACAATGCAGGATGCAGATACAGCAGCCAAGAGTCAATTTCGTCAACTGAAAACTCGTTCAGCAAGGCGCTGTTTTTTTTGGGTCAAGTTATATTTTTTTTTTAAACCGGGAAATTTTTTTTTTATTTTAATCAAGGTTTAAAAAAATGTGCGTTTGAGTATGCTTCAGTTTAAATGACTAAACCAGACATAACAAATATTGCTTAAATTATGTTTGCTTACTTTCAAAAAACAATGTTTAATTTGGCCTTGAGGATACTAAATTAATGTTACCTTTCATTTTAAAAAATAAAAAAGAAGGGAAAAAAAAAAATTTGGTTTAGGTTTGGTCATCTATGTTAAAAAAATTTTAAAAACACCAATGTATTTGTTGTAATGATTCAAATCATTACCATGTATTATTTTGCCTCAACATTTTTTGGCGACAATAACAATGTAATATGCTTGGACAGTTTAAAAATAAAGGAACATAATTCATACTCATAATTTTGTATTTTAGTGCATATAGATATTTATTATGATGTTTTGAAAATCACATCATTTGTATACATGGTTTTTATTTTTTATTTTTAACATACACAAAAAAAAAATTATTTAATTAACATATTTATTTAAGTAATAATAATCATATTATATCAGCTTGCCAATTCACAGCACCAGTGGTATTAAAATATGTACAATAAAGATCTCTATTCTCCATAGCTTCTACTCTTCTACGTCCAAAATGGCTTGGTACAGACAAGGAAGCCAGATTCACCGCATCCTCACGCCATGTTCCTAATGTTATATCCCCAGAGTTTGTTACATCAGCATCGGCATATCCAGATGGCATATAACTTGTAGCATCTTTTTTGCGTAAAAAGTTGTGCAATATGCAGCAAGCAAGGACAACACTATCTATCGAGCTGACTTTCAGGTTAATAGGGGAAAAAAATATCCGAAACCTACTGGCCATTATACCAAAGGCATTTTTGACTACAAGTCGTGCTCGTGATAGTCGGTAAGTATAGACACGTCGTGTTTGATTTAAGGTTGCCAGAGGATATGGTTTTAACATGTTTTTATGCAGAGGAAATGCCTCATCTGCTAAAATGACAAAATTAAGATTATTTATATTTTCTCTGTTGCTAGGAAATGGTATTTGATTATTTTTAAGACGCTGATCAAAAACAGTACGCTCAAATACTCCACCATCAGACACGCGTCCATTGATGCCCACATCGACAGTTATAAATTCATAATGGGCGTTTACTAAGGCCATAAGTATTAAACTATAATATTCCTTATAATTATAAAAAAAAGATCCACTGTTGTGGGGTTGCGTGATTCTGATGTGCTTACCATCGATTGCTCCACCGCAGTTTGGAAATTGCCATATGTGATTAAAATCAACAGCAATTTTGGCCCAATCTTGAGCATTACCTGGATATGGCATATAATCACGTAAAGAATTTATAATAGCCACACAAGTCTCCGGTATGAGGCTACTGAGCAGAGAACGTGAAATAGCTGAAGAATATTGGGGGTCCGTCAATGAACGTCCTGTTGCCAGAAATCGCAGGGTTACAGCCACACGTTCCTCCACAGGCACTGCAGGTCTCATTACGGTGTCCTTACGAGTAACGTATGGCTTCACTTTAGACACTATATATAAAAAGGATTCCTCGCTCATCCGTAAATAATTACGGAAATCATGGGGATGTGTGTCTTGTAATTCCCGCAGTAGATGCATGTGAGTCAGGGTAGGACGACGGATGAGCCATTTTCTGGACCAAAGACGACGGGTTTGGGTGCTGTTAATCATATTGTCGTCTTCCGCAACTGTAGCTGCAGTCTGAATTAAGCCTACTGCTAAGACAGCATATTCTGGATCCGTAAGCATGTTGATTCTGTTCTTGCATCAATTTGTTTATGGTTGCATTCAAATGTTTTGATATTTTTTTTAAAAAAAGGAAAAAAAAACAACCAGATTTATGTCAAAAATATGTTATACTTTACAAAAATAGTCATTTAGAAACAAAGATACATCATATTAGAAAAACCTTAGGGAGAATAATGTTACATTTTGAAAGTGGATTTTTTTACGTAAAAAAAAAAAAAACAGCAAAAAAAAAACTTTACACATAAATACAAAAATACATAAAAATACCTTCAATAACGAGAAAGCAGGACAAGCAGGACAAGCAGGATGTATGCCCTTGACAAAATTCCCAAGTATAACTCTGTTACGCAGGACAATCAATATCATAACACACATACATACAGGCTGCAAATAAATGACATTGAGTTCAACTATTTATAGTGAGATCACTTCTAAACGCAAGTGCACACAATTTCCACCAATTAGACGATGGGTGTATCAGCGCCACAAGATACAACCTCTTCACAGTATGACGTCCAGATTATGGGAGGAAACCATCGTATGAGGGATGTCACACGCTGCAATTGAGTAGATTCGATCAACCAAACGTTCAATTCTAGACAAAGATACGATGTGTTTGCGATCAACGGTTTTGCGTTCAATCCTGATCGCACATAGGTGTCACACGCAAATACGTCACGAACGATGCCGGATGTGCGTCACTTACAACTTGACCCCAACGACGGATTGTGAGATATATTGAAGCGTGTGTAGCGGGCTTTAGAGTTGGAATGGACCTCCTGGGTCATCTAGTCCAAGCCCCTGCTCAAAGCAGGATTCACTAAATCATCCCAGAGAGATGTCGGTCCAACCTCTCTTTAAAGACTTCCATTGAAGGAGAACTCACAACATCTCGCGGCAGCCTGTTCCACTCATTGATCACCCTCACTGTCCAAAAGTTTTTTCTAATATCTAATCTGTGTCTCCTCCCCATCAGTTTCATCCCATTTCTTCTCGTCTTTGCTTGTGAAAATGAGAATATAACTGATCCCTCTACAGTGTGACAGCCTTTAAGATATTTGTAGACAGCTATTAGGTCTCCTCTCAGACTTCTCTTTTGCAAGCTAAACAATTCTAAATCCTGTAACCGTTCATCACAGGACATGGTTTGCAGACCAGTCACCATTCTGGTCACTCTTCTCTGAACTTGCTCCAGTTTGATTGATGTCGTTTTTAAAATGTGGTGCCCAGAACTGGACACAATATTACAGATGAGGTCTGACCAAAGCGGAGTAAAGAGGGATAATGACTTCAATCTCTGGGGATTTCGGGGGAGGGGTAGGCAGAGGCTATACACTGAGAATTAGGAGGTCTATTATTGTAGTCTGGGGATTAGGGGGCTATGACTCTAGACAGTGGTTAGGGGGGTTGGGGCTATGAGTATAGTCTTAAGTGTGCTTTACACGCTGCGAAATCGCTAACGATATATCGTCGGGGTCACAGTGTTTTTGACGCACATCCAGCGTCATTAGCGACATCGCAGCGTGTGACAGCTAGGAACGATGATCAATGATCGCAAAAACGGCAAAAATCATTGTTCGTTGACACGTCGCTCCTAATCATAATGTTGTTAGTGTTTCATTCCGCAGGTTGTTTGTCGTTCCTGCGACACCACACATCAAATTAAAGGGCATATTGCTGTAGGGAGCCTATTGATGTAGAAGGGGGTTTAAGGGAGCCTATATACAGTAAGTGGGGATGGTGTGGTGGGAATATCTTATAGGAGAGCATAGTGTAGAGGCCATGTACGCTAAGAGGGATTGTGTGGAGTAATATTTTTTTGCGGGGTGCACAGTGAGGAGCAGTTATTTTTCTCAGTCCACAGCATAGGGCTTAATTATGGCACAGCATTTGTGGTTATTGTTATTCGGGAACATTATAATGACATTGTTATTTTTCAGGGCACCATGGTGAGATGTGCTGCAGAAGACCGGAGAACAGGGAAGTCTGCAGAGAAGAGATGTGGATATAAAGTCATCATGGAGTCGGGCACATGAAAAAACAGCAATTGGTGAGTGAATTATCACAGACCCTATACTGCACTAACATTTACACAGGTTTAGGGGAAAAAATGACCGGAGTGCTTCTTTAAAGGGAACCTGTCACCAGATTTGGTGACTATAAGCTGCGGCTACCACCAGTGGGCTCTTATATACAGCATTCTAACATGCTGTATATAAGAGCCCAGGCCGCTGTGTAGAACATATCAATCACTTTATAATACTCACATAAGGGGCGATGTGGTGCAGACTGGTCGGATGTGTGACTCTGTTCTTCATTCTTCTGAATCCTGGGTGCATGACGCGTCCTACGTCATCCACACTAGCCAGCATAGAGGTCGTGTGCAGGCACACTACAATACTTTGATCTTTCCTACTCAGGGCAGATCAAAGTCTGCCTGCGCAGGACCACAATGCCAGCTAGTGTGGATGACGTAGGATGCGTCATGCATCCAGGCTTCAGAAGAAGGAGGACAAAGGTGGCTGAAAGTGGAGGTGCCGGTACCGGAGAACTGAGACACCCATCCGACCAGTCTGCTCCGCACCGTCCTTTAGGTCAGTATTATAAAGGGATTTTTATGTTCTAGACAGCGGCCTGGGCTCTTATATACAGCATGTCAGAATGCTGTATATGAGCCCACTGGTGGTGGCCGCAGCTTATAGGGGACATACAGTCATATGAAAAAGTTTGGGCACCCCTATTAATGTTAACCTTTTTGCTTTATAACAATTTGGGTTTTTGTAACAGCTATTTCAGTTTCATATATCTAATAACTGATGGACTGAGTAATATTTCCGAATTGAAATGAGGTTTATTGTACTAACAGAAAATGTGCAATCCACATTTAAACAAAATTTGACCGGTGCAAAAGTATGGGCACCTCAACATAAAAGTGACATTAATATTTTGTAGATCCCCCTTTTGCAAAAATAACAGACTCTAGTCTAGTCCTGTAGCTTTTAATGAGTTCCTGGATCCTGGATGAAGGTATGTTTGACCATTCCTGTTTACAAAACAATTCCAGTTCAATTAAGTTTGATGGTCGCCGAGCATGGACAGCACGCTTCAAATCATCCCACAGATTTTTAATGATATTCAGGTCTCGGGACTGGGATGGCCATTCCAGAACATTGTAATTGTTCCTCTGCATGAATGCCTGAGTAGATGTGGAGCTGTGTTTTGGATCATTGTCTTGCTGAAATATCCATCCCCTGCATAACTTCAACTTCGACACTGATTCTTGCACGTTATTGTCAAGAATCTGCTGATACTGAGTTGAATCCATGTAACCTTCAACTTTAACAAGATTCCCGGTGCCGGCATTGGCCACACAGCCCCAAAGCATGATGGAACCTCCACCAAATTTTACTGTGGGTAGCAAGTGCTTTTTTTGGAATGACGTGTTTTTTTTGTCTCCATGCATAACGCCTTTTTGTATGACCAAATAACTCAATTTTTGTTTCATCAGTCCACAGGACCTTCTTCCAAAATCTAACTGGCTTGTCCAAATGTGCATTTGCATACCTCATGCGACTCTGTTTCTGGCGTACTTGCAGAAACGGCTTCTTTTGCATCACTCTCCCATACAGCTTCTCCTTGTGCAACGTGCGCTGTATTGTTGACCGATGCACATTGACACCATCTGCAGCAAGATGATGCTGCAGGTCTTTGGAGGTGGTCTGTGGATTGTCCTTGACTGTTCTCACCATTCTTCTTCTCTGCCTTTCTGATATTTTTCTTGGCCTGACACTTCTGGGCTTAACAAGAATTGTACCTGTGTTCTTCCATTTCCTTACTATGTTCCTCACAGTGGAAACTGACAGTTTAAATCTCTGAGACAACTTTTTGAATCCTTCCCCTGAACAACTATGTTGAATAATCTTTGTTTTCAGATCATTTGAGAGTTGTTTTGAGGAGCCCATGATGCCACTCTTCAAAGGAGATTCAAATAGGAGAACTACTTGCAAGTGGCCACCTTAAATACCTTTTCTCATGATTGGATACACCTGCCTATGAAGTTCAAAGCTCAATGAGGTTACAAAACCAATTTAGTTTTTTAGTAAGTCAGTAAAAAGTAGTTAGGAGTGTTCAAATCAAGAAATTGATAAGGGTGCCCATACTTTTGCACCAGTCAAATTTTGTTTAAATGCGGATTTCACATTTTCTGTTAGTACAATAAACCTCATTTCAATCCAGAAATATTACTCAGTCCATCAGTTATTAGATATATGAAACTGAAATAGCTGTTGCAAAAACCCAAATTGTTATAAAGAAAAAAGGTTAACATTAATAGGGGTGCCCAAACTTTTTCATATGACTGTATCTGTTGACAGGTTTCCTTTAATATTTGCAGAAAAATCTGCTTTTATTTAATATGCAAATGAGGGCACATTGGTGCACCATTAGTGTGGTTTTTGCTTTGGTGCACCATTGGTGTGGTCTTTCCTTTGGTGGACCATTGGTGTGGTCTTTGTGTCGGTGCACCATTGGTGTGGTCTTTGTGTCAGTGCACTGTTACGCTCTCATATTTGTATTTTAAAGTCTTTTGATTTTATTCACAGCGCTCTCTTAGTAAAAGTGAGTGCTGTCTAATATCAGCTTGTATGTCTGATTTTTACCGCTCTTACTAAGTGAGCGCTGTCAATCAACGCAAGGGACTGGCTTTCATATGCAAATATAAGAGTGCACCAAGGCATAGGTCATGCCAAGGGTGCACCAAAGCCCCCTCATTTGCATTTTAAACAATAGATTTTGAAGCAAATAGTAAAGGGGTTGTTCAGTCTAGAATGACAAGTCTGCAGTCACTCTGTGTGACTGCAGATTTGTCAATCCTCCCAGTGCACTAACTTAGCGCTACAAGGATTCTCTGGTGTCTGCGTCGGGAACGGCAGTCAAGTATGCGATATTCAGAGTCCAAGCTAGAACCTGTCTGGGAGGCGCCACCTCGCTTAATACAAGTGCATTAAGCGAGGCCGTACCCACTACATGAGTTCTGACCGGGAGTCTGCATATCGCATACTGATCGCCGTTAGTGCGCTGGGAGGATCCACAAGTATGTAGTCATAGAGTGACACATAGAGTGACTGCAGACTTATCATTATAGACCGGACAACCCCTTTTAAGTTAAACTGTTTGTGATTTTTGTAGATAAATCGTCCCTTATATAAATGTTTATTTATGTAAATTGAAAACTCACTTCACCCGACAAACGAACATTTTGCTTGTGCATCGGGTTATCTGATAGCTTGTTTAGATAGATCATTAATCGGTTTCTGATTATTGGCAGTGTTGTAAATGCACCTCAAAGAGTAATTAAACTTTTGGGAGAAGTTTTTTGTTTTATGCCCAATAATTCTAAGCAGATTGGTGGGGAATCAGAAAGCCATGGAACCCCCTGGGTTGGAGGGGCGACATGACCAGGGGGAAGGTGAAGGAGTGATGGGGTTAATAGGGACAGTATGTACAAGGATGCCAAATATGGCACTTGTGGGTGGTTTAGCTGGGGAGGAAGAGGAGGAGCAGGGAAAGGGTTAGTTGGGAAGCATTAGAGGCTTACCTCTTGACTTCCGGACTCCAAGGGAACTGGACGTGGACTACAGATGGCGAACCTCCAGAAGATCGAGCGTCTTATCCGGGCAGCGGTAGCAGCGCACGATTTCCTGGCAGTGCAGTCCCACATCAGGGTTGCCGGGGTTAACCCGTTGGCACCTTCCCCTCGCTCCCCCAGTAGCAGCGGACGGCGGTCACGGCCCCCCTGCAGGTATTCCCCGGGCGTGGGGGGGCAAGGAGGAGATGTCAGAGCCCCTCCGGGGACCCTCCACGGCGGGCCGAGCAGCAGCAGCTTCTGGCGGCTGCTCCGGCTGGCGGGAGGAATCTGCGTTCTAGCTGCGACGGCTGGAAGGTGGGAGTGGCCAGCACAGGGTCTACTTCCGGTCCCGGGCCTCGGGCTGGAGTTCGAGTGACGGTGACGGCTCCGGGCCGGGAGAGCGTCCGGCGGCAGAGTGAGGCCAGCATATCCCCCTGCAGTCGGCGGGGGGACCGCGGGGCTGCAGACGGCAGGAGGTCCGGTGCCAGGAGGAGGTCGGGTGTGCCGGACCCTGGTGTAGCGGTGAGTGGGAGTGACGGCGGGAGCCCTGAGGTGACAGCCCAGTAACTCAGATCGGTCGTGCAGCCCCCGGTAGCAGCGGTCTCCCTTGGGGGAGGGATGGCCCGGCGGCAGGATGCCTGCGGTGGCCCTGGAGGGCCGAAGACAGCGATGGCTGGGGTCCAGAGCGGGGCATCATTGAGACTGAGAGTTGAGCCCCCTGGCAATTGACAAGGTGGAGGGTGCAGTCGGAAGAGGTCGAGACCTGGGGTGACGGCACGGGGGACAAGACAGTCTCCTGGGCTGTCACCGCGGGGCAAGCGACAGAGCGGGGACGACTTTGCCCACGCGTTGGCCTGGACGGGTGGCCATGGTGTGGAAGGTGCTGCGGAGGTGCCTCTCGGGTCTAAGGTGGAACAGGACGACGGCGGCGAGGAGGATAAAGAGGACATTGGGATGTCAGAAGATTCAGACGGATGGATGGCAGAGGACAGCGAGGCGGCAATTTCGGGGGACGCCGAGCTGCAGTTGGGTGAGACAGCTGCGGTTCGGCAGGGTTTGCGCAAGCGGGGTGTTCTGGGGGGGTGGCTGCGGATGCGGCAGTGCCCGGGGGATCGGCAGAGTGGAGCCAATTGTTGGGGCTGTTGCAGGGGTTGGTGGCGGCTTTTGGGGCAGCAGGGGGGCTCAGGCATGGGTGGGGACGGCGGGACAGGGTACTGCCTGGGGGATGGGGCATGCGAGGCAGAGGGCGGGGGCAAGGCAGTGATTGCGGCTGGGGATGTGAAGGAGAAAGAGAAGGAGAAGGAGGACGAAGTGGTGCGGCTAGACGATAGGGCAAAAAGCAAGGTATATGTATGTTTTGAGGGCCCGTTGGGGGCCCATTTGAAAAAGGAGGTCAGGAACAAGGTTTGTAAAGGGGAATATGTGGAGATATTTTCGCTGCTGCCCCTGGAAAAATGTAATCTACATAGGGTCAAGTCGAGCGACTCCAAGAAGGAGAAGGATGAAGTGGAAAAACGCCGTTATAGGCTTATTCCTCGGACATTTGCAAACTGGCTGCAGGCGTTTGCAATCCTGGCAAGTGTTATTGGGGAAAAGGAGCCGGAGCATTGTTCAACTTTGTTTGGCTATATGGATGTGATAGGAGAGGCCTATCGGGTTTATGGCGGATTGGCGTGGCTGCGCTATGACGAGCAATTTAGGCAGAGGAAGGCGTTGCGGCCGGGTATGCGGTGGGATCATAAGGATATATGATGTTAGCTCCGAGTCAGCCCTTTCGGGAGGGTGCCGGGGGACCGGAAGAAAGGTTTCTGTTGGCAGTACAATGAGGGGAAGTGCAGGTTTGGAGCTGCCTGTTGCTTTAAGCATGAATGCTCGTGTTGTGGAGGGGGACACAGTCTGTCCAAATGCTTTAAGAAGGGGAAAGGAAAGGCTGGGGACGGGGCAGGTAAGAGGAAGTACACCGGTGAAGGTAGAAGTGATGGCTCCATTTTTAAATAGGTATCCGGATGGTGAGTCGGCAGCGTTGTTATGGTTTGTTTTTTTCTGACGGATTTCATATTCCGTCGGTTGTTGTTTCATCGGTTCCGCCGTATTGAAATTTGCGTTCTGCTAGGGAACATGCGGAGGTGGTAGTTGAGAAACTGGAAAAGGAGGTGGAGCTGGGTAGGATGGGCGGCCCTTATGATGCCCCGCCGTGTTTAGATTTGGTGGTTTCGCCGCTGGGGGTTGTGCCGAAGAAGGAGCGGAACAAATTTCAGCTCATTCATCATTTATCTTACCCGGAGGGGTTGTCGGTGAATGATGGCATTGCGCCAGAATTGTCGGCAGTGTATTATGTATTATGTGTTGTTTGACAAGGCGTTGGACTTGGCTAGGGCAGTGGGTCGGGGAGCATTGATGGCGAAGGCAGATGTGGAGGCGGCGTTTCGGTTGTTACCGGTTCATCCGGATAGTCAGCATCTGTTGGGTTGCTGGTGGGATGGCAGTTATTATGTTGATCGTTGATCGTGTTCTTATTTTGAAACATTCAGTTCATTTGTAGAGTGGGAGGTGCGGGATGTGTCCGGGCTTTCGTCCATTATTCATTATTTGGACGATTTCGTTTGTGTCGGGCCGACGGGTTTGATGGTTTGTGCGGGGTTGTTATTTTCATTACAGAAAGTGGCGAGCAGCTTTGGAATTCCTTTGGCGACGGACAAGACGGAAGGCCCGGTGCCGGTGATGCGTTTTCTAGGGATTGAGATTGATTCCATAGCTATGGAATGTAGGTTGCCGGAGGAGAAGGTTCGTGATTTTAGGGCTGCGGTGGAAGGGGTGAAAGCGGCAAAGAAGGTGCGGCTTAATGGGGTGCAGTCCTCGCTGGGCAAATTGAATTTCGGGTGCAGGATTATGCCGATGGGGAGAGTATTTGCGAGACGGTTGGCGACGGCTACAGCAGGTGTGAAATCATCGGCTCATTTTGTGCAAATCAAGAGGGCAATTAAGGAAGATCTGCTAGTATGGAATATTTTCTTGCAGTGTTTTAATGGCGTTTGTGATAGAGAAAGTGAAATCTAACGGGGCTTTGCAGCTGTACACGGATGCGGCTGGGTCGGCCGGGTTTGGGCCGGTCTTTCGGGGTCACTGGTTTGCAGGTGAATGGCCAGAGGCGTGGCGTGAGAACAGGCTGGTTAGGAATTTAGCTCTGCTGGAATTGTTTCCCATTGTGGTTGCGGTTGAGTTATGGGGATCCCAGTTTTCTGGGAGGAAGGTGTGCTTCCATTGTGATAACCAGGCAGTGGTGCATTCAATTAACAATTTGTCTGCAAAATCAGAGCCGGTGGTGGTGTATTTGTGGCATTTGGTGTTGAGATGTCTGCAGCAGAATGTACAGGTGGTGGCGAAGCATGTTCCAGGACAGGAGTTGACAATGGGGTGGCTCACACTTTGTCTCGTTTTCAGTTCAACAGGTTTTGGGCGCTGTTGCCATGGGCGGACGAGGTCAGAATGGAGTGTCCAGAGGAATTGTGGAATCTGGTGAGGCTGTGATCTCGGTGACTTGAGTGACCGAGGTGACTTGGAGCCGTTATAACAAGGTGTGGGCAGAATGGGAGGAGTTGTTGGAATTAGAGTTGAGCGCGGTTCGTGGTTCTCCAGTTCGCGGTTCGAGTGATTTTAGGGGGTGTTCTAGATCAAACTAGAACTCGAGCTTTTTGCTAAAAGTGCGTTAGCTCGAGTTACGTTCGAGAACGGTTCTATCAGCAAAAAGCCTAGCTAATTACTAGCTGGCTTTTCACTGTAATAGTGTCACTCTGTGACTCACAGTATTATCAAATTTCAGCGTATAGTGTGCGGGGGCTGCACGTTCAGATCACTGCTGCTGGGATAATCGGATGATCGCCATTTTTTTTTTCTTCCTTCCCTAAGCGCGCGTGTAGTGGGGCGGGCCATCATGTCAGCCAATCCCAGACACACACACGGCTAAGTGGACTTTTTGCCAGACAAGCAAGGGCATGTGTCATGGGCTGTTGATGTCACATGTCCTTGCATTATAAAAATGGACATTTTCTTCCAGCACGCCATTGTCTGCCTTCTGCGTCTGGGTGTCAGTCACCTCTCACGCAACTCCTGTCGCCGATCCTGCTGTGTACGCTATACACACAACGTTCTACAGATTAGGGACAGAATTTTAATACAGCCCTTTTAAGGGCTAATTACAGCTGGCTAAGAGCCATAGGTGACAGTCTGGTCCGTGGAAACTGTTTTTACAGCTACAGATAACAGCGTCTGTGCAGCTAGGCTTAGGAACTTCCTTGCTGCATTTCACCATCAGGAGGGATAGAAAGTGAGGCTTCCTTTCCTCTACACTGACCCACAACCCAGCCACTGTACCCTCCTGCTTTTTTTAGCAAAGGCATTTTAATTGCAGAGTGCTGCCAGTTAGTTCCATCCAAAGAGTGGCTGCTGTCCTCCATTATTGTGCCACTTGTGCCAAGCAAGTCCCACCACCTCTGCATTCTCCCCTCCTGCCAATTTTTGCAAAACCATTTTAATGTAAAAGAGTGCTGCCAGTTAGTGGCATCCTAAAAGTGGCTGTTGGACTCCATTAGTGTCCCACTGGTGGCAAGCAATTTCCAGCACCTCTGCATTGCACCCTCAAGCTCATTTTTACTAAGCTATTATATTAGCAAACACTGAGGAAACTTAGTGGCATCCAAAAAGTGTCTGTTAGACTCCATTAGTGTCCCACTGGTGCCAAGCAATTTCCAGCACCTCTGCATTGCACCCTCAAGCTCATTTTTACTAAGCTATTATATTAGCAAACACTGAGGAAACTTAGTGGCATCCAAAAAGTGTCTGTTGGACTCCATTAGTGTCCCACTGGTGCCAAGCAATTTCCAGCACCTCTGCATTGCACCCTCAAGCTCATTTTTACTAAGCTATTATAATAGCAAACACTGAGGAAACTTAGTGGCATCCTAAAAGTGGCTGTTGGACTCCATTAGTGTCCCACTGGTGCCAAGCAATTTCCAGCACCTCTGCATTGCACCCTAAAGCTCATTTTTACTAAGCTATTATAATAGCAAACACTGAGGAAACTTAGTGGCATCCAAAAAGTGTCTGTTGGACTCCATTAGTGTCCCACTGGTGCCAAGCAATTTCTAGCACCTCTGCATTGCACCCTTAAGCTCATTTTTACAAAGCTATTATAATAGCAAACACTGAGGAAACTTAGTGGCATCCTAAAAGTGGCTGTTGGACTCCATTAGTGTCCCACTGGTGCTAAGCAATTTAGAGCACCTCTGCATTGCACCCTTAAGCTCATTTTTACTAAGCTTTTATAATAGCAAACACTGCTGAAACTTTAAGGGCCATAGTTGCATTGTCAGGGATAGTCAGTGTTGTTTCTTCAGCTATCAATAAAGCTAGACCATCTCTGCAATCTACACCACCTCTCAATTTTTGCTACCACATTTTAAGTGGACAATCTTGTCGCTATCAAAATGAGTGGCAAAATGACAGATGCTGGTGGAAAGGGGAACAGGCGTGTTGGAAAAGGAAAAAAAGTTTTGGTCCGTGGGGAAGGTGGCAAAGCTACATTAACATCTGCTGAAGATAGGCCATCTTCCAGCAAAAGTAAGATGTCTACTACTTTCCGTGGACAATCAGATGTGCTCCATTTTTTATGGACCCAAACAACTGGAACAAAGGTAGATGATGCACAAAAAAAGAACATGCTTGAATGGATCTCAAGTGCTCCAACAAGTGCCCTCTCCTCCACCTCAACTACTGCATCCAAAAAAAAACCAGTCCTCTGAGTTGTCATCCCAATCACACTTGCTTTCTCCCAGCTCTCAAGTTTCCATCCGCCCTGCACAGTATGGTGGAACAGAGATGGCTGTGTCTGCCGAGCTGTTCAGTCACACTGTCCTGGGAATCAGAGGTATGCTCCCAAGCTACAGTGAGTACAGACCAGGAAATGGTCTGCAGTGATGCCCAGAACCTTTGCGACTCAGATTCAGGCCATGATGACCAAGTATCTGAGCATAATGTTGGCCCTTATTCACAAACTGTAACACCTGTTGGTAGAGACAATGAGGAACATACTGATGATAATGAGACGCAGATACCAGATTGGGATGACAACTTAAATATTCAGTCAGGGCAGGAAGAGGCTAGGTCTGAGGGTGAGGGGAGTGCAAACACAACGCTTGATGAGGAAGTTCTAGATCCCACCTACTGTCAACCCACAGTCAGGCACTCGAGGAGGTCAACAGAGGTGGTGGAGGAGGATGCAACTGACTACGAAGTTACCTTGCGCCTTCCTGGACAGAGGAGGCGTACTGGTAGCACGTCTACAACTGCATCGTCATCCACCAGTCTGCCTCTGAGCACTAGTCGGGGTGGATCAGCAGGTCGCATGTCCTTTAAGCCTTGCCTAGCCTGGTCCTTTTTTGACCTTGCAAAGGATCGCCCAAATCATATGATCTGTAAAATTTGTCGGGAATCTGTTAGTAGAGGCAAAAACCTCAGCAGTTTGACAACTTCTTCCATGAATCGTCACATGAATAAATATCATATGTCCCAGTAGGAAGCCCACTGTGCTGCAATGTGGCCTAGCGGAGCGGACCATCCACCGCCTGCCCTTTCCAGTGCATCCGCGCGCTCTTCATCTTCTCGGACTTCTAGGACTGTGTGGACAGCTGTCACACCTGGTTTTCCATGCACACCTTCCACCACTGTAACCGCAACAGGCAGTTTGCTTGGTAGGTCGTCAGTTGGTTTGGAAGGGGAAACAAGTGCGTGTGTACAGCTCTCTCAGACATTGATAGCACCAACTTTGGATGAAGACAACATCATGTCTACGCCTGCACTTTCTTCACAAACCTGCATTTTTCCAGGGACACACTACTCACCACCGTCCACACACAGCAGCCAGATCTCTGTCCCTCAGATGTGGACAAATAAAAGGCCATTTCCTGCGACCCATGACAAAGCTAAGAGGTTGACTTTATCCCTCTGTAAGCTCTTGGCTACCGAAATGCTGCCTTTCCGCCTTGTGGACACACAGGATTTTCAAGACCTTATGTCTGTCGCTGTGCCCCAGTACCAGATGCCCAGTCGCCACTACTTCTCTAAGAAAGGTGTGCCTGCGTTACACCAGCATGTCGCACACAACATCACAGCTTCCTTGAGAAACTCTGTGTGTGAACGGGTGCATTTCACCACCGATATTTAGACCAGTAAGCATGGACAGGGACATTACATGTCGCTGACTGTGCACTGGGTAACTATGTTGATAGATGGTGAAGGGTCTGCTGCACACGTCTTGCCGTTTCCACGACTTGGGCGTCATCCTCTGTCTGTCCAAGTTCCTCTACTGCTTCTGCCTCCTCAACCTCGTCTGGGTCCTCCACTTCCGCCCCAAGCCTGCCTGGTCAGGCCACCAGCGTTGTAACTGCGCAGAAGGAATCACGCACCCCTCATTACTATGCTGGCGGAAGAGCACAACGGCATCAGGTGGTCTTTATCTTGAAATGTCTTGGAAATAAGAGTCACACAGCGGCTGAGTTGTGGGCAGCTCTGGAGACTGAGTTTGGTAAATGGTTGTCTCCACTCAACCTGCAGCCTGGTAAGGCCGTGTGTGACAATGCTGCAAACCTGGGTGCGGCCCTTCGCCTGGGCAAGCTGACACACGTGCCTTGTATGGCTCACATGTTGAACCTCGTTGTCCGCAATTTTTAACACATTATCCCGGCCTAGATGGCCTTCTGAACAGGGCACGAAAACTGTCTGCTCACTTCTGCCGTTCAACCGCCGCAGCTGAGCGACTTGCATCGCTCCAGAAGTCTTTCGGCCTGCCGGTTCATCGCCTGAAATGCGATGTGCCGACACTCTGGAATTCTACTCTCCACATGTTACAGCGACTGTGGGAGCACCGCCGAGCCCTGGTGCAATATGTCATGACGTATAGCCTGGGCCAACGAGATGCAGAGGTGGGGCAGATCACCCTGATGGAGTGGTCTCAGATCAAGGACCTATGCACCCTTGTGCACCCTTGTGCACAGTTTCGACTTGGCGACGAATATGTTTAGCGCTGACAATGCCATTATCAGCATGACAATTCCAGTCAGTTACATGCTGGAGCACACGCTAAACACTATTTGGAGTCATGGGGTGGGACAACAGAAAGGGGAGGAAGTACAGGAGGATTCATATGCGCAAGGGACAATAACATCACCAAGGTCCAGACGTTCATCATCACCAAGGCGGCAGGCATGGGACCATGGGGGAGAGGGATCAACAAGGGGGCATGGTAGCAGGCGAAATGTTGAGGAAGGTGCAGGAGAACATGAAGAAATGGAGGACGAACTGTCCATGGACATGGAAGACTCAGCGGATAAGGGAGACCTTGGTCAAATTTCAGTTGAAAGAGTTTGGCGGGAGATGTCAGAGGAAGAAAGAACGGTTAGCACCTCTATGCCACAAACACAGCGTGGACTTGGTCCGCATGGCTGCGCAAGACACATAAGCGCCTTCTTGCTGCACTACCTCCAACGTGACCCTCGTATTGTCAAAATTAGAAGTGATGATGAGTACTGGATTGCCACACTATTAGATCCCCGTTACAAGTCCAAATTTTGTGACATAATTCCAGCCATAGAAAGGGACGCACGTATGCAGGAGTATCAGCAGAAGCTGTTACTCGATCTTAGCTCGGCTTTTCCACCAAACAACCGTGCAGGTGCAGGGAGTGAATCTCCCAGTTGTAACTAGACAAACGTGGGACGGTCTCGTCATCATCAACAGTCTAACCGTACCAGGAGCACCTTATCTGGTGCTGGTATGAGCAATTTTATTAAATCTTTTCATAATTTTTTTAGACCAACTTTTGCAAGGCCACCAGAGACAACAAGTCTGACACATAGACAATGGCTGGAGAGGATGATACAGGAGTATCTCCAAATGAACATAGATGCCATGACTTTACAAATAGAGCCTTGCTCATTTTGGGCTTCAAATCTTGAAAAATGGCCAGAGCTCTCCACTTACACCTTGGAGATCTTGTCGTGTCCAGCTGCCAGCGTTGTCTCATAACCTGTCCTCAGTGCTGCTGGCTATGTGCTGACAGATAAGCGCACGCGTCTGTCCAGTGACAATGTGGATAGATTAACGTTCATCAAAATGAACAAGTCATGGATCCACAAGGAATTTACTACCCCTGTGTCATCCTGCAAAGAGTAAATGCTTGTGGATTTGGAATGTGCTTGATGCAAATCTACTTGTGAAGTGTACAACTGGGGCACAAGTGCTGGCACTAAAGGGGTGTCTGTGTGGCCCAATTTTTGGAATAAAAAGGGAGACTCTGCTTGGAGTCCCCCTGCTGTGTTTTTAAAAAGGAGCCAAGATGAACAAGTTATGGTTCAGCAAGGACTTTGCTACCTAACCCAGTGTCATCCTGGGGACAGCTAAGGCTGGCGTATTTTGGAATGTGCTTGATGTAAATCTACCTGTGAAGTGTACAACTGGGGCACAAGTGCTGCCACTGAAGGGGTGTCTGTGTGGCCCAATTTTTGGAAAAAAGGGAGACTCCTCTTGGAGTAACCCTTGCTGTGTTTTTAAAAATGATCAAAGATGAACACATCGGACATCAGCAAAGACTTTGCTACCATCCCTGGTGTCATCCTGGGGACGGTTAAGGATGGTGTAATTTTGAATGTGCTTGATGCAAATCTACCTGTGAAGTGTACAACTGGGGCACAAGTGCTGCCACTGAAGGGGTGTCTGTGTGGCCCAATTTTTGGAAAAAAAGGGAGACTCCGCTTGGAGTAACCCTTGCTTGCAGTGTTTTTAAAAATGATCCAAGATGAACACATCGGGGATCAGCAAAGACTTTGCTACCTACCCCGGTGTCATCCTGGGGACGGTTAAGGATGGCGTATTTTTGAATGTGCTTGATGCAAATCTACCTGTGAAGTGTACAACTGGGGCACAAGTGCTGCCACTGAAGGGGTGTTTGTGTGGCCCAATTTTTGGAAAAAAGGGGAGACTCTGCTTGGAGTAACCCTTGCTTGCAGTGTTTCTAAAAATGATCCAAGATGAACAGATCTGGGATCAGCAAAGACTTTGCTGCCTACCCCGGTGTCATCCTGGGGACGGTTAAGGATGGCGTATTTTTGATTGTGCTAGATGCAAATCTACCTGTGAAGTGTACAACTGGGGCACAAGTGCTGCTACTGAAGGGGCGTCTGTGTGGCCCAATTTTTGGAAAAAAGGGAGACTCCGCTTGGAGTAACCCTTACTTGCAGTGTTTCTAAAAATGATCCAAGATGAACAGATCTGGGATCAGCAAAGACTTTGCTGCCTACCCCGGTGTCATCCTGGGGACGGTTAAGGATGGCGTATTTTTGATTGTGCTTGATGCAAATCTACCTGTGAAGTTTACAACTGAGCACAAGTGCTGCTACTGAAGGGGTGTCTGTGTGGCCCAATTTTTGGAAAAAAGGGAGACTACGCAAGGAGTAACCCTTGCTGTTTTTAGAAATTATCCAAGATGAACAGATCGGGGATCAGCAAAGACTTTGCTACCTACCCCGGTGTCATCCTGGGGACAGTTAAGGATGGCGTACTTTTGAATGTGCTTGATGCAAATCTACCTGTAAAGTGTACAACTGGGGCACAAGTGCTGCCACTAAAGGGGTGTCTGTGTGGCCCAATTTTTGGAATAAAAAGGGAGACTTTGCTTGGAGTCCCCCTGCTGTGTTTTTAAAATGAGCCAAGATGAACAAGTCATGGCTCAGCAAGGACTTTGCTACCTACCCCGGTGTCATCCTGGGGACAGCTAAGGCTGGCGTATTTTGAATGTGCTTGATGTAAATCTACCTGTGAAGTGTATAACTGAGGCACAAGTGCTGCCACTGAGGGGGTGTCAGTGTGTCCCAAATTTTGGAAAAAAAGGAGACTCCGCTTGGAGTAACCCTTGATTGCAGTGTTTCTAAAAATTATCCAAGATGAACAGATCTGGGATCAGCAAAGACTTTGCTACCTACCCCGGTGCCATCCTGGGGACAGTTAAGAATGACGTATTTTTGAATGTGCTTGATGCAAATCTACCTGTGAAGTGTACAACTGGGGCACAAGTGCTGCCACTGAAGGGGTGTCTGTGTGGCCCAATTTTTGGAAAAAAATGGAGACTCCGCTTGTAGTAACCCTTGCTTGCAGTGTTTCTAAAAATGATCCAAGATGAATAAATCGGGGATCAGCAAAGACTTTGCTACCTTCCCCGGTGCCATCCTGGGGACAGTTAAGGATGGCGTATTTTTGAATGTGCTTGATGCAAATCTACCTGTGAAGTGTACAACTGGGGCACAAGTGCTGCCACTGAAGGGGTGTCTGTGTGGCCCAATTTTTGGAAAAAAGGGAGACTCCGCTTGGAGTAACCCTTGCTTGCAGTGTTTCTAAAAATGATCCAAGACGAACAGATCTGGGATCAGCAAAGACTTTGCTACCTACCCCGGTGCTATCCTGGGGACAGTTAAGCATGGCGTATTTTTGAATGTGCTTGATGCAAATCTACCTGTGAAGTGTACAATTGGGGCACAAGTGCTGCCACTGAAGGGGTGTCTGTGTGGCCGAATTTTTGGAAAAAAAGGGAGACTCCGCTTGGAGTAACCCTTGCTTGCAGTGTTTCTAAAAATGATCCAAGATGAATAGATCTGGGATCAGCAAAGACTTTGCTATGTACCCCGGTGCCATCCTAGGGACAGTTATAAATGGCGTATTTTTGAATGTGCTTGATGCAAATCTACCTGTGAAGTGTACAACTGGGGCACAACTGCCACTGAAGGGGTGTCTGTGTGGCCCAATTTTTGGAATAAAAAGGGAGACTCTGCTTGGAGTCCCCCTGCTGTGTTTTTAAAAATGAGCCAAGATGAACAAGTCATGGTTCAGCAAGGACTTTGCTGCCTACCCCGGTGTCATCCTGGGGACAGCTAAGGCTGGCGTATTTTGGAATGTGCTTGATGCAACTCTACCTGTAAAGTGTACAACTGGGGCACAAGTTCTGCCACTGAAGGGGTGTCTGTGTGGCCCAATTTTTGGAAAAAAGGGAGACTCCTCTTGGAGTAACCCTTGCTGTGTTTTTGAAAATGATCCAAGATGAACACATCGGACATCAGAAAAGACTTTGCTACCAACCCTGGTGTCATCCTGGGGACGGTTAAAGATGGCGTATTTTTGAATGTGCTTGATGCAAATCTACCTGTGAAGTGTACAACTGGGGCACAAGTGCTGCCACTGAAGGGGTGTCTGTGTGGCCCAATTTTTGGAAAAAAGGGAGATTCCGCTAGGAGTAACCCTTGTTTCCAGTGTTTCTAAAAATGATCCAAGATGAACAGATCTGGGATCAGCAAAGACTTTGCTACCTACCCCGGTGCCATCCTGGTGACAGTTAAGGATGGCGTATTTTTGAATGTGCTTTCTGCAAATCTACCTGTGAAGTTTACAACTGGGGCACAAGTGCTGCCACTGAAGCGGTGTCTGTGTGGCCCAATTTTTGGAAAAAAAGGGAGACTCTGCTTGGAGTTACCCTTGCTGTGTTTTTAGAAATTATCCAAGATGAACAGATCAGGGATCAGCAAAGACTTTGCTACCTACCCCGGTGTCATCCTGGGGACGGTTAAGGATGGCGTATTTTTGAATGTGCTTGATGCAAATCTATCTGTAAAGTGTACAACTGGGGCACAAGTGCTGCCACTAAAGGGGTGTCTGTGTGGCCCAATTTTTGGAATAAAAAGGGAGACTCTGCTTGGAGTCCCCCTGCTGCGATTTTAAAAATTAGCAAAGATGAACAAGTCATGGCTCAGCAAGGACTTTGCTACCTACCACGGTGTCATCCTGGTGACAGCTAAGGCTGGCGTATTTTGGAATGTGCTTGATGTAAATCTACCTGTGAAGTGTACAACTGCGGCACAAGTGCTGCCAATGAAGGGGAGACAGTGTGGCCCAATTTTTGGAGAAAAGGGACACTCCACTTGGAGTAGCCCTTGCTGTGTTTTTTAAAATGATCCAAGATGAACAGATCGGGCATCGGCAAAGACTTTGCTACCTACCCTGGTGTCATCCTGGGGACGGTTAAGGATGGCGTATTTTTGAATGTGCTTGATGTGTGGCGCCCCTGACCTGGTCAGGCACCACTGAGTACTGCACCCATGCTGGGGACAGTACAATACAGGTAATCCAGAAGGCTGACAGGGGTGTGGAACACAGGCGCATAGTGACCAGGCCTCCCACATCACCAGAGGGGACCCTTGAGTAGCCAGAAGGAGTTAACTTTCAATTCCCAGCTGGGGGTGTGTTCAGAGTCTGGTTGCTAGGTGGCGTAGGCAAGAACAGGAGAGGAGGAGCAGTGAGTCAGTTAGAGCAGAGAACTCCAGAGGGCTCAGAGAGGAGCAGACCTGTGGGGCTGTTGCTGTCTAACAGCGCCCGCGCAGTGGCTACTGACGGGGGAGAACGGTCAACTAGGAGTGCTACCTGAAAGCCAGCTTCAGCTAGAGAGAAAGCACGGAGTGGGAAGTAAGGAGACTGCTAGAGAGCACCAGGCCCAACCGGGCGGCAGATCCCGAAGCGAAGATAGATCCAGCTTTCTTCTGCTAAACCTGCCGGTGTGGGGCTCTAAAAGCCCACACCACAACACCACAAAAGCCGCAGCCACGTAACCGCAGTGAGGGCCCATAGGTCACAGGAGGCAAGCAGCTGGAGTGGCCTGGTCCGGGGAACAAGCAAACGGCAAACAAAAGGGGGAGAGAGGCTGCAGCATCTTCCCTGGGTGACCCCCATAGGGACTCAAAGTCGGGGTCACCCCAAACCACCAAGGGCTAAGGAAGGCGAGTCAGTAGTCACCCTCATAAAGTCAGCCTGAAGGATACCTGGTTCCCATCTGGTTCATCCCAGCTACGCCCGGGCTACTCACCCTGCCATCAAATGTGAGTAAAGCCCTTGAAAGACAGCTCTGCCTGTGTGAGTCATTCTGCGACTTGTGGTACTACAAACCTACACCGGGCCCTGGGGCTTGCCTCACTCTCAGGAGGCTATTCCAACTAACTGCACACACCATCAGCCCCAGGCGACCCTCAACCTGCAGTGGCGGTCCCTGCTGACCGCAATACTGAGAGTGGCGTCACGATCAAAACCGAAGATTCCCTACCTGTGACCAGCACCAGCTACGTGGAGTCCCTGAAGGTAATGCACTGACACTGCACCTGTGGGGCTTCACAGATGCAAATCTACCTGTGAAGTGTACAACTGGGGCACAAGTGCTGCCACTGAAAGGGTGTCTGTGTGGCCCAATTTTTGGAAAAAAAGGGAGACTCCGCTTGGAGTAACCCTTGCTTGCAGTGTGTCTAAAAATGATCCAAGATGAACAGATCTGGGATCAGCAAAGACTTTGCTACCTACCCCGGTGCCATCCTGGGGACAGTTAAGAATGGCGTATTTTTGAATGTGCTTGATGCAAATTTACCTGTGAAGTGTACAACTGGGGCACGAGTGCTGCCACTGAAGGGGTGTCTGTGTGGCTCAATTTTTGGAAAAAAAAGGGAGACTCCGCTTAGAGTAACCCTTGCTTGCAGTGTTTCTAAAAATGATCCAAAGGGAATAGATCTGGGATCCGCAAAGACTTTGCTATGTACCCCTAGCCATCCTGGGGACAGTTAAAAATGGTGTATTTTTGAATGTGCTTGATGCAAATCTACCTGTGAACTGTACAACTGGGGCACAAGTGCTGCCACTGAAGGGGTGTCTGTGTGGGCTAATTTTTGGAAAAAAGGGAGACTCCGCTTGGAGTAACCCTTGCTTGCAGTGTTTCTAAAAATGATCCAAGATGAACAGATCTGTGATCAGCAAAGCCTTTGCTACCTACCCCGGTGCCATCTTGGGGACAGTTAAGGATGGCGTATTTTTGAATGTGCTTGCTGCAAATCTACCTGTGAAGTGTACAACTGGGGCACAAGTGCTGCCACTGAAGGGGTGTCTGTGTGGCCTAATTTTAGGAAAAAAAGGGAGACTCCGCTTGGAGTAACCCATGCTTGCAGTGTTTCTAAAAATGATCCAAGATGAATAAATCTAGGATCAGCAAAGACTTTGCTATGTACCCCAGTGTCATCCTGGGTACAGTTAAAGATGGCGTATTTTTGAATGTGCTTGATGCAAATCTACCTGTGAAGTGTACAACTGGGGCACAAGTGCTGCTACTGAAGGGGTGTCTGTGTGGCCCAATTTTTGGAAAAAAGGGAGACTCCGCTTGGAGTAACCCTTGCTTGCAGTGTTTCTAAAAATGATCCAAGATGAACAGATCTGGGATCAGCAAAGACTTTGTTGCATACCCCGGTGTCATCCTGGGGATGGTAAAGGATGGCGTATTTTTGATTGTGCTTGATGCAAATCTACCTGTGAAGTTTACAACTGGGCACAAGTGCTGCTACTGAAGGGGTGTCTGTGTGGCCCAATTTTTGGAAAAAAGGGAGACTACGCAAGGAGTAACCCTTGCTGTGTTTTTAGAAATTATCCAAGATGAACAGATCGGGGATCAGCAAAGACTTTGCTACCTACCCCGGTGTCATCCTGGGGACGGTTAAGGATGGCGTATTTTTGAATGTGCTTGATGCAAATCTACCTGTAAAGTGTACAACTGGGGCACAAGTGCTGCCACTGAAGGGGTGTCTGTGTGGCCCAATTTTTGGAATAAAAAGGGAGACTCTGCTTGGAGTCCCCCTGCTGTGTTTTTAAAATGAGCCAAGATGAACAAGTCATGGCTCAGCAAGGACTTTGCTACCTACCCCGGTGTCATCCTGGGGACAGCTAAGGCTGGCGTATTTTGAATGTGCTTGATGTAAATCTACCTGTGAAGTGTACAACTGAGGCACAAGATCTGCCACTGAAGGGGTGTCTGTGTGGCCCAATTTTTGGAAAAAAAGGGAGACTCCACTTGGAGTAACCCTTGATTGCAGTGTTTCTAAAAATTATCCAAGATGAACTGATCTGGGATCTGCAAAGACTTTGCTACCTACCCCGGTGCCATCCTGGGGACAGTTAAGAATGGCGTATTTTTGAATGTGCTTGATGCAAATCTACCTGTGAAGTTTACAACTGGGGCACAAGTGCTGCCACTGAAGGGGTGTCTGTGTGGCCCAATTTTTGGAAAAAAAGGGAGACTCCGCTTGTAGTAACCCTTGCTTGCAGTGTTTCTAAAAATGATCCAAGATGAACAGATCTGGGATCAGCAAAGACTTTGCTACCTACCCCGGTGCCATCCTGGGGACAGTTAAGCATGGCGTATTTTTGAATGTGCTTGATGCAAATCTACCTGTAAAGTGTACAACTGGGGCACAAGTGCTGCCACTGAAGGGGTGTCTGTGTGGCCCAATTTTTGGAAAAAAAGGGAGACTCCGCTTGGAGTAACCCTTGCTTGCAGTGTTTCTAAAAATGATCCAAGATGAATTGATCTTGGATCAGCAAAGACTTTGCTATGTACCCCGGTGCCATCCTAGGGACAGTTATAAATGGCGTATTTTTGAATGTGCTTGATGCAAATCTACCTGTGAAGTGTACAACTGGGGCACAACTGCCACTGAAGGGGTGTCTGTGTGGCCCAATTTTTAGAATAAAAAGGGAGACTCTGCTTGGAGTCCCCCTGCTGTGTTTTTAAAAATGAGCCAAGATGAACAAGTCATGGTTCAGCAAGGACTTTGCTGACTACCCCGGTGTCATCCTGGGGACAACTAAGGCTGGTGTATTTTGGAATGTGCTTGATGCAAATCTACCTGTGAAGTGTACAACTGGGCACAAGTTCTGTCACTAAAGGGGTGTCTGTGTGGCAAATTTTTGGAAAAAAGGGAGACTCCTCTTGGAGTAACCCTTGCTGTGTTTTTAAAAATGATCCAAGATGAACATATCGGACATCAGCAATGACTTTGCTACCAACCCCGGTGTCATCCTGGGGACAACTAAGGCTGGTGTATTTTGGAATGTGCTTGATGCAAATCTACCTGTGAAGTGTACAACTGGGCACAAGTTCTGTCACTAAAGGGGTGTCTGTGTGGCAAATTTTTGGAAAAAAGGGAGACTCCTCTTGGAGTAACCCTTGCTGTGTTTTTAAAAATGATCCAAGATGAACATATCGGACATCAGCAATGACTTTGCTACCAACCCTGGTGTCATCCTGGGAACGGTTAAAGATGGCGTATTTTTGAATGTGCTTGATGCAAATCTACCTGTGAAGTGTACAATTGGGGCACAAGTGCTGCCACTGAAGGGGTGTCTGTGTGGCTCAATTTTTGGAAAAAAAGGGAGACTCCGCTTGGAGTAACCCTTGCTTGCAGTGTTTCTAAAAATGATCCAAGATGAACAGATCTGGGATCAGCAAAGACTTTGCTACCTACCCCGGTGCCATCCTGGTGACAGTTAAGGATGGCGTATTTTTGAATATGCTTTATGCAAATCTACCTGTGAAGTTTACAACTGGGGCACAAGTGCTGCCACTGAAGGGGTGTCTGTGTGGCCCAATTTTTGGAAAAAAAGGGAGACTCCGCTTGGAGTTACCCTTGCTGTGTTTTTAGAAATTATCCAAGATGAACAGATCTGGCATCAGCAAAGACTTTGCTACCTACCCCGGTGCTATCCTGGGGACAGTTAAGAATAGCGTATTTTTGAATGTGCTTGATGCAAATCTACCTGTGAAGTGTACAACTGGGGCACAAGTGCTGCCACTGAAGGGCTGTCTGTGTGGCCCAATTTTTGGATAAAAAGGGAGACTCCGCTTGGAGTAACCCTTGCTGTGTTTTTAAAAATGATCCAAGATGAACACATCGGACATCAGCAAAGACTTTTCTACCAACCCTGGTGTCATCCTGGGGACGGTTAAAGATGGCGTATTTTTGAATGTGCTTGATGCAAATCTACCTGTGAAGTGTACAACTGGGGCACAAGTGCTGCCACTGAAGGGGTGTCTGTGTGGCCCAATTTTTGGAAAAAAGGGAGACTCCGCTTGGAGTAACCCTTGCTTGCAGTGTTTCTAAAAATGATCCAAGATGAATAGATCTGGGATCAGCAAAGACTTTGCTATGTACCCCGGTGCCATTATAGGGACAGTTATAAATGGCGTATTTTTGAATGTGCTTTATGCAAATCTACCTGTGAAGTGTACAACTGGTGCACAAGTGCTGCCACTGAAGGGGTGTCTGTGTTGCCCAATTTTTGGAATAAAAAGGGAGACTCTGCTTGGAGTCCCCCTGCTGTGTTTTTAAAAATGAGCCAAGATGAACAAGTCATGGTTCAGCAAGGACTTTGCTGCCTACCCCGGTGTCATCCTGGGGACAGCTAAGGCTGGCGTATTTTGGAATATGCTTGATGCAAATCTACCTGTGAAGTGTACAACTGGGGCACAAATTCTGCCACTGAAGGGGTGTCTGTGTGGCCAAATTTTTGGAAAAAAGGGAGATTCCTCTTGGAGTAACCCTTGCTTGCAGTGTTTCTAAAAATGATCCAAGATGAACAGATCTGGGATCAGCAAAGACTTTGCTACCTTCCCCGGTGCCATCTTGGGGACAGTTAAGGATGGCGTATTTTTGAATGTGCTTGATGCAAATCTACCTGTGAAGTGTACAACTGGTGCACAAGTGCTGCCACTGAAGGGGTGTCTGTGTGGCCCAATTTTTGGAAAAAAAAGGGAGACTCCGCTTGGAGTAACCCTTGCTTGCAGTGTTTCTAAAAATGATCCAAGATGAATAAATCTGGGATCAGCAAAGACTTTGCTATGTACCCCGGTGTCATCCTGGGGACGGTTAAGGATGGCGTATTTTTGAATGTGCTTGATACAAATCTACCTGTAAAGTGTACAACTGGGGAACAGGTGCTGCCACTGAAGGCGTGTCTGTGTGGCACAATTTTTGGAATAAAAAGGGAGACTCTGCTTGGAGTCCCCCTGCTGCGTTTTTAAAAATGAGCCAAGATGAACAAGTCATGGCTCAGCAAGGATTTTGCTACCTATCCCGGTGTCATCCTGGGGACAGCTAAGGCTGGAGTATTTTGGAATGTGCTTGATGTAAATCTACCTGTGAAGTGTACAACTGGGGCACAAGTGCTGCCACTGAAGGGGTGTCAGTGTGGCCCAATTTTTGGAAAAAATGGACACTCCACTTGGAGTATCCCTTGCTGTGTTTTTAAAAATGATCCAAGATGAACAGATCGGTCATCGGCAAAGACTTTGCTACCTACCCTGGTGTCATCCTGGGGACGGTTAAGTATGGCGTATTTTTGAATGTGCTTGATGCAAATCTACCTGTGAAGTGTTCAACTTGGGCACAAGTGCTGCCACTGAAGGGGTGTCTGTGTGGCCCAATTTTTGGAAAAAAAAGGAGACTCTGCATGGAGTCACCCTGCTGTGTTTTTAAAAATGAGCCAAGATGAACAAGTCATGGTTCAGCAAGGACTTTGCTGCCTACCCCGGTGTCATCCTGGGGACAGCTAAGGCTGGCGTATTTTGGAATATGCTTGATGCAAATCTACCTGTGAAGTGTACAACTGGGGCAAAAGTTCTGCCACTGAAGGGGTGTCTGTGTGGCCCAATTTTTGGAAAAATGGTTGACTCCTCTTGGAGTAACCCTTGCTGTGTTTTTAAAAATGATCCAAGATGAACACATCGGACATCAGCAAAGACTTTGCTACCAACCCTGGTGTCATCCTGGGGACGGTTAAAGATGGCGTATTTTTGAATGTGCTTGATGCAAATCTACCTGTGAAGTGTACAACTGGGGCACAAGTGCTGTTACTGAAGGGGTGTCTGTGTGGCCCAATTTTTGGAAAAAAGGGAGACTCCGCTTGGAGTAACCCTTGCTTGCAGTGTTTCTAAAAATGATCCAAGATGAACAGATCTGGGATCAGCAAAGACTTTGCTGCCTACCCCGGTGCCATCCTGGGGACAGTTATAAATGGCGTATTTTTGAATGTGCTTGATGCAAATCTACCTGTGAAGTGTACAACTGGGGCACAACTGCCACTGAAGGGGTGTCTGTGTGGCCCAATTTTTGGAATAAAAAGAAAGACTCTGCTTGGAGTCCCCCTGCTGCGTTTTTAAAAATGAGCCAAGATGAACAAGTCATGGCTCAGCAAGGATTTTGCTACCTACCCCGGTGTCATCCTGGGGACAGCTAAGGCTGGAGTATTTTGGAATGTGCTTGATGTAAATCTACCTGTGAAGTGTACAACTGGGGCACAAGTGCTGCCACTGAAGGGGTGTCAGTGTGGCCCAATTTTTGGAAAAAAGGGACACTCCACTTATAGTAACTCTTGCTGTGTTTTTAAAAATGATCCAAGATGAACAGATCGGGCATCGGCAAAGACTTTGCTACCTACCCTGGTGTCATCCTGGGGACGATTAAGTATGGCGTATTTTTGAATGTGCTTGATGCAAATCTACCTGTGAAGTGTTCAACTGGGGCACAAGTGCTGCCACTGAAGGGGTGTCTGTGTGGCCCAATTTTTGGAAAAAAAGGGAGACTCCGCTTGGAGTAACCCTTGATTGCAGTGTTTCTAAAAATGATCCAAGATGAACAGATCTGGGATCAGCAAAGACTTTGCTACCTACCCCGGTGCCATCCTGGGGACAGTTAAGAATAGCGTATTTTTGAATGTGCTTGATGCAAATCTACCTGTGAAGTGTACAACTGGGGCACAAGTGCTGCCACTGAAGGGCTGTCTGTGTGGCCCAATTTTTGGATAAAAAGGGAGACTCCGCTTGTAGTAACCCTTGCTTGCAGTGTTTCTAAAAATTATCCAAGATGAATAAATCAGGGATCAGCAAAGACTTTGCTACCTACTTCGGTGTCATCCTGGGGACGATTAAGGATGGCGTTTTTTTGAATGTGCTTGATGCAAATCTACCTGTGAAGTGTACAACTGGGGCACAAGTGCTGCTACTGAAGGGGTGTCTGTGTGGCCCAATTTTTGGAAAAAAGGGAGACTCCGCTTGAAGTAACCCTTGCTTGCAGTGATTCTAAAAATGACCCAAGATGAACAGATCTGGGATCAGCAAAGACTTTGCTACCTACCCCGGTGCCATCCTGGGGACAGTTAAGCATGGCGTATTTTTGAATGTGCTTGATGCAAATCTACCTGTTAAGTGTACAACTGGGGCACAAGTGCTGCCACTGAAGGGGTGTCTGTGTGGCCCAATTTTTGGAAAAAAAGGGAGACTCCGCTTGGAGTAACCCTTGCTTGCAGTGTTTCTAAAAATGATCCAAGATGAATAGATCTGGGATCAGCAAAGACTTTGCTATGTACCCCGGTGCCATTATAGGGACAGTTATAAATGGCGTATTTTTGAATGTGCTTGATGCAAATCTACCTGTGAAGTGTACTACTGGGGCACAACTGCCACTGAAGGGGTGTCTGTGTGGCCCAATTTTTGGAATAAAAAGGGAGACTCTGCTTAGAGTCCCCCTGCTGTGTTTTTAAAAATGAGCCAAGATGAACAAGTCACAGTTCAGCAAGGACTTTTCTGCCTACCCAGGTGTCATCCTGGGGACAGCTAAGGCTGGCGTAGTTTGGAATATGCTTGATGCAAATCTACCTGTGAAGTGTACAACTGGGGCACAAGTTCTGCCACTGAAGGGGTGTCTGTGTGGCCCAATTTTTGGAAAAAAGGGAGACTCCTCTTGGAGTAACCCTTGCTGTGTTTTTAAAAATGATCCAAGATGAACACATCGGACATCAGCAAAGACTTTGCTACCAACCCTGGTGTCATCCTGGGGACGGTTAAAGATGGCGTATTTTTGAATGTGCTTGATGCAAATCTACCTGTGAAGTGTACAACTGGGGCACAAGTGCTGCCACTGAAGGGGTGTCTGTGTGGCCCAATTTTTGGAAAAAAGGGAGACTCTGCTTGGAGTAACCCTTGCTTGCAGTGTTTCTAAAAATGATCCAAGATGAACAGATCTGGGATCAGCAAAGACTTTGCTACCTTCCCCGGTGCCATCCTGGGGACAGTTAAGCATGGCGTATTTTTGAATGTGCTTGATGCAAATCTAGCTGTGAAGTGTACAACTGGGGCACAAGTGCTGCCACTAAAGGGGTGTCTGTGTGGCCCAATTTTTGGAAAAAAAAAGGGAGACTCCGCTTGGAGTAACCCTTGCTTGCAGTGTTTCTAAAAATGATCCAAGATGAATAGATCTGGGATCAGCAAAGACTTTGCTATGTACCCCGGTGCCATTATAGGGACAGTTATAAATGGAGTATTTTTGAATGTGCTTGATGCAAATCTACCTGTGAAGTGTACAACTGGTGCACAAGTGCTGCCACTGAAGGGGTGTCTGTGTGGCCCAATTTTTGGAATAAAAAGGGAGACTCTGCTTGGAGTCCCCCTGCTGTGTTTTTAAAAATGAGCCAAGATAAACAAGTCATGGTTCAGCAAGGACTTTGCTGCCTACCCCGGTGTCATCCTGGGGACAGCTAAGGCTGGCGTATTTTGGAATATGCTTGATGCAAATCTACCTGTGAAGTGTACAACTGGGGCACAAGTTCTGCCACTGAAGGGGTGTCTGTGTGGCCCAATTTTTGGAAAAAAGGGAGATTCCTCTTGGAGTAACCCTTGATTGCAGTGTTTCTAAAAATTATCCAAGATGAACAGATCTGGGATCAGCAAAGTTTTGCTATGTACCCCAGTGTCATCCTGGGGACGGTTAAGGATGGCGTATTTTTGAATGTGCTTGATACAAATCTACCTGTAAAGTGTACAACTGGGGAATAGGTGCTGCCACTGAAGGCGTGTCTGTGTGGCACAATTTTTGGAATAAAAAGGGAGACTCTGCTTGGAGTCCCCCTGCTGCGTTTTTAAAAATGAGCCAAGATGAACAAGTCATGGCTCAGCAAGGATTTTGCTACCTACCCCGGTGTCATCCTGGGGACAGCTAAGGCTGGAGTATTTTGGAATGTGCTTGATGTAAATCTACCTGTGAAGTGTACAACTGGGGCACAAGTGCTGCCACTGAAGGGGTGTCAGTGTGGCCCAATTTTTGGAAAAAAGGGACACTCCACTTGGAGTATCCCTTGCTGTGTTTTTAAAAATGATCCAAGATGAACAGATCGGGCATCGACAAAGACTTTGCTACCTACCCTGGTGTCATCCTGGGGACGGTTAAGTATGGCGTATTTTTGAATGTGCTTGATGCAAATCTACCTGTGAAGTGTTCAACTGGGGCACAAGTGCTGCCACTGAAGGAGTGTCTGTGTGGCCCAATTTTTGGAAAAAAAGGGAGACTCTGCTTGGAGTAACCCTTGATTGCAGTGTTTCTAAAAATTATCCAAGATGAACAGATCTGGGATCAGCAAAGACTTTGCTACCTACCCCGGTGCCATCCTGGGGACAGTTAAGCATGGCGTATTTTTCAATGTGCTTGATGCAAATCTACCTGTGAAGTGTACAACTGGGGCACAACTGCCACTGAAGTTGTGTCTGTGTGGCCCAATTTTTGGAATAAAAAGGTAGACTCTGCATGGAGTCACCCTGCTTTGTTTTTAAAAATGAGCCAAGATGAACAAGTCATGGTTCAGCAAGGACTTTGCTGCCTACCCCGGTGTCATCCTGGGGACAGCTAAGGCTGGCGTATTTTGGAATATGCTTGATGCAAATCTACCTGTGAAGTGTACAACTGGGGCAAAAGTTCTGCCACTGAAGGTGTGTCTGTGTGGCCCAATTTTTGGAAAAATGGGAGACTCCTCTTGGAGTAACCCTTGCTGTGTTTTTAAAAATGATCCAAGATGAACACATCGGACATCAGCAAAGACTTTGCTACCAACCCTGGTGTCATCCTGGGGATGGTTAAAGATGGCGTATTTTTGAATGTGCTTGATGCAAATCTACCTGTGAAGTACACAACTGGGGCACAAGTGCTGCTACTGAAGGGGTGTCTGTGTGGCCCAATTTTTGGAAAAAAGGGAGACTCCGCTTGGAGTAACCCTTGCTTGCAGTGTTTCTAAAAATGATCCAAGATGAATAGATCTGGGATCAGCAAAGACTTTGCTATGTACCCTGGTGCCATTATAGGGACAGTTATAAATGGCGTATTTTTGAATGTGCTTGATGCAAATCTACCTGTGAAGTGTACAACTGGTGCACAAGTGCTGCCACTGAAGGGGTGTCTGTGTGGCCCAATTTTTGGAATAAAAAGGGAGACTCTGCTTGGAGTCCCCCTGCTGTGTTTTTAAAAATGAGCCAAGATGAACAAGTCATGGTTCAGCAAGGACTTTGCTGCCTACCCCGGTGTCATCCTGGGGACAGCTAAGGCTGGCGTATTTTGGAATATGCTTGATGCAAATCTACCTGTGAAGTGTACAACTGGGGCACAACTGCCACTGAAGGGGTGTCTGTGTGGCCCAATTTTTGGAAAAAAGGGAGATTCCTCTTGGAGTAACCCTTGCTGTGTTTTTAAAAATGATCCAAGATGAACACATCGGACATCAGCAAAGACTTTGCTACCAACCCTGGTGTCATCCTGGGGACGGTTAAAGATGGCGTATTTTTGAATGTGCTTGATGCAAATCTACCTGTGAAGTGTACAACTGGGGCACAAGTGCTGCCACTGAAGGGGTGTCTGTGTGGCCCAATTTTTGGAAAAAAGGGAGACTCCGCTTGGAGTAACCCTTGCTTGCAGTGTTTCTAAAAATGATCCAAGATGAACAGATCTGGGATCAGCAAAGACTTTGCTACCTTCCCCGGTGCCATCCTGGGGACAGTTAAGGATGGCGTATTTTTGAATGTGCTTGATGCAAATCTACCTGTGAAGTGTACAACTGGTGCACAAGTGCTGCCACTGAAGGGGTGTCTGTGTGGCCCAATTTTTGGAAAAAAAAAGGGAGACTCCGCTTGGAGTAACCCTTGCTTGCAGTGTTTCTAAAAATGATCCAAGATGAATAAATCTGGGATCAGCAAAGACTTTGCTATGTACCCCGGTGTCATCCTGGGGACGGTTAAGGATGGCGTATTTTTGAATGTGCTTGATGCAAATCTACCTGTGAAGTTTACAACTGGGGCACAAGTGCTGCCACTGAAGGGGTGTCTGTGTGGCCCAATTTTTGGAAAAAAAGGGAGACTCCGCTTGTAGTAACCCTTGCTTGCAGTGTTTCTAAAAATGATCCAAGATGAACAGATCTGGGATCAGCAAAGACTTTGCTACCTACCCCGGTGTCATCCTGGGGACGGTTAAGGATGGCGTATTTTTGAATGTGCTTGATACAAATCTACCTGTAAAGTGTACAACTGGGGAATAGGTGCTGCCACTGAAGGTGTGTCTGTGTGGCACAATTTTTGGAATAAAAAGGGAGACTCTGCTTTGAGTCCCCCTGCTGCGTTTTTAAAAATGACCCAAGATAAACAAGTCATGGCTCAGCAAGGATTTTGCTACCTACCCCGGTGTCATCCTGGGGACAGCTAAGGCTGGAGTATTTTGGAATGTGCTTGATGTAAATCTACCTGTGAAGTGTACAACTGGGGCACAAGTGCTGCCACTGAAGGGGTGTCAGTGTGGCCCAATTTTTGGAAAAAAGGGACACTCCACTTGGAGTATCCCTTGCTGTGTTTTTAAAAATGATCCAAGATGAACAGATCGGGCATCGGCAAAGACTTTGCTACCTACCCTGGTGTCATCCTGGGGACGGTTAAAAATGGCGTATTTTTGAATGTGCTTGATGCAAATCTACCTGTGAAGTGTTTAACTGAGCAACAAATGCTGCCACTGAAGGGGTGTCTGTGTGGCCCAATTTTTGGAAAAAAAGGAAGACTCTGCTTGGAGTAACCCTTGATTGCAGTGTTTCTAAAAATTATCCAAGATGAACAGTTCTGGGATCAGCAAAGACTTTTCTACCTACTTCGGTGTCATCCTGGGGACGATTAAGGATGGCGTATTTTTGAATGTGCTTGATGCAAATCTACCTGTGAAGTGTACAACTGGGGCACAAGTGCTGCCACTGAAGGGGTGTCTGTGTGGCCCAATTTTTGGAAAAAAGGGAGACTACGCTTGGAGTAACCCTTGATTGCAGTGTTTCTAAAAATTATCCAAGATGAACAGATCTGGGATCAGCAAAGACTTTGCTACCTACCCTGGTGCCATCCTGGGGACAGTTAAGCATGGCGTATTTTTCAATGTGCTTGATGCAAATCTACCTGTGAAGTGTACAACTGGGGCACAACTGCCACTGAAGTTGTGTCTGTGTGGCCCAATTTTTGGAATAAAAAGGTAGACTCTGCATGGAGTCACCCTGCTGTGTTTTTAAAAATGAGCCAAGATGAACAAGTCATGGTTCAGCAAGGACTTTGCTGCCTACCCCGGTGTCATCCTGGGGACAGCTAAGGCTGGCGTATTTTGGAATATGCTTGATGCAAATCTACCTGTGAAGTGTACAACTGGGGCAAAAGTTCTGCCACTGAAGGTGTGTCTGTGTGGCCCAATTTTTGGAAAAATGGGAGACTCCTCTTGGAGTAACCCTTGCTGTGTTTTTAAAAATGATCCAAGATGAACACATCGGACATCAGCAAAGACTTTGCTACCAACCCTGGTGTCATCCTGGGGACGGTTAAAGATGGCGTATTTTTGAATGTGCTTGATGCAAATCTACCTGTGAAGTGTATAACTGGGGCACAAGTGCTGCTACTGAAAGGGTGTCTGTGTGGCCCAATTTTTGGAAAAAAGGGAGACTCCGCTTGGAGTAACCCTTGCTTGCAGTGTTTCTAAAAATGATCCAAGATGAACAGATCTGGGATCAGCAAAGACTTTGCTACCTACCCCGGTGCCATCCTGGGGACAGTTATAAATGGCGTATTTTTGAATGTGCTTGATGCAAATCTACCTGTGAAGTGTACAACTGGGGCACAACTGCCACTGAAGGGGTGTCTGTGTGGCCCAATTTTTGGAATAAAAAGGGAGACTCCTCTTGGAGTAACCCTTGCTGTGTTTTTAAAAAGGATCCCAGATGAACACATCGGACATCAGCAAAGACTTTGCTACCAACCCTGGTGTCATCCTGGGGACGGTTAAAGATGGTGTATTTTTGAATGTGCTTGATGCAAATCTACCTGTGAAGTGTACAACTGGGGCACAAGTGCTGCCACTAAAGGGGTGTCTGTGTGGCCCAATTTTTGGAAAAAAAAGGGAGACTCCGCTTGGAGTAACCCTTGCTTGCAGTGTTTCTAAAAATGATCCAAGTTGAATAGATCTGGGATCAGCAAAGCCTTTGCTATGTACCCCGGTGCTATCCTAGGGACAGTTATAAATGGCGTATTTTTGAATGTGCTTGATGCAAATCTACCTGTGAAGTGTACAACTGGGGCACAACTGCCACTGAAGGGGTGTCTGTGTGGCCCAATTTTTGGAATAAAAAGAAAGACTCTGCTTGGAGTCCCCCTTCTGCGTTTTTAAAAATGAGCCAAGATGAACAAGTCATGGCTCAGCAAGGATTTTGCTACCTACCCCGGTGTCATCCTGGGGACAGCTAAGGCTGGAGTATTTTGGAATGTGCTTGATGTAAATCTACCTGTGAAGTGTACAACTGGGGCACAAGTGCTGCCACTGAAGGGGTGTCAGTGTGGCCCAATTTTTGGAAAAAAGGGACACTCCACTTATAGTAACCCTTGCTGTGTTTTTAAAAATGATCCAAGATGAACAGATCGGGCATCGGCAAAGACTTTGCTACCTACCCTGGTGTCATCCTGGGGACGGTTAAGTATGGCGTATTTTTGAATGTGCTTGATGCAAATCTACCTGTGAAGTGTTCAACTGGGGCACAAGTGCTGCCACTGAAGGGGTGTCTGTGTGGCCCAATTTTTGGAAAAAAAGGGAGACTCCGCTTGGAGTAACCCTTGATTGCAGTGTTTCTAAAAATTATCCAAGATGAACAGATCTGGGATCAGCAAAGACTTTGCTACCTACCCCGGTGCCATCCTGGGGACAGTTAAGAATGGCGTATTTTTGAATGTGCTTGATGCAAATCTACCTGTGAAGTGTACAACTGGGGCACAAGTGCTGCCACTGAAGGGCTGTCTGTGTGGCCCAATTTTTGGAAAAAAATGGAGACTCCGCTTGTAGTAACCCTTGCTTGCAGTGTTTCTAAAAATGATCCAAGATGAATAAATCTGGGATCAGCAAAGACTTTGCTACCTACCCCGGTGCCATCCTGGGGACAGTTAAGCATGGCGTATTTTTGAATGTGCTTGATGCAAATCTACCTGTGAAGTGTACAACTGGGGCACAAGTGCTGCCACTAAAGGGGTGTCTGTGTGGCCCAATTTTTGGAAAAAAAAGGGAGACTCCGCTTGGAGTAACCCTTACTTGCAGTGTTTCTAAAAATGATCCAAGTTGAATAGATCTGGGATCAGCAAAGCCTTTGCTATGTACCCCGGTGCCATCCTAGGGACAGTTATAAATGGCGTATTTTTGAATGTGCTTGATGCAAATCTACCTGTGAAGTGTACAACTGGGGCACAACTGCCACTGAAGGGGTGTCTGTGTGGCCCAATTTTTGGAATAAAAAGGGAGACTCTGCTTGGAGTCCCCCTGCTGTGTTTTTAAAAATGAGCCAAGATGAACAAGTCATGGTTCAGCAAGGACTTTGCTGCCTACCCCGGTGTCATCCTGGGGACAGCTAAAGCTGGCGTATTTTGGAATATGCTTGATGCAAATCTACCTGTGAAGTGTACAACTGGGGCACAAGTTCTGCCACTGAAGGGGTGTCTGTGTGGCCCAATTTTTGGAAAAAAAGGAGACTCCTCTTGGAGTAACCCTTGCTGTGTTTTTAAAAATGATCCAAGATGAACACATCAGACATCAGCAAAGACTTTGCTACCAACCCTGGTGTCATCCTGGGGACGGTTAAACATGGCGTATTTTTGAATGTGCTTGATGCAAATCTACCTGTGAAGTGTACAACTGTGGCACAAGTGCTGCCACTGAAGGGGTGTCTGTGTGGCCCAATTTTTGGAAAAAAAAGGGAGACTCCGCTTGGAGTAACCCTTGCGGTGTTTTTAAAAATGACCTAAGATGAACAAGTCATGGTTTAGCAAAGACTTTGCTACCCTACTCCGGTGTCATCCTGGGGACGGTTAAGGATGGCGTATTTTTGAATGTGCTTGATGCAAATCTACCTGTGAAGTGTACAACTGGGGCACAAGAGCTGCCACTGAAGGGGTGTCAGTGTGGACTAATTTTTTGAAAAAAGGGAGACTCCGCTTGGAGTAACCCTTGCTGTGTTTTTAAAAATGATCCAAGATGAACAGATCGGGGATCAGCAAAGACTTTGCTACCTACCCTGGTGTCATCCTGGGGACGGTTAAGGATGGCGTGTTTTTGAATGTGCTTGATGCAAATCTACCTGTGAAGTGTACAACTGGGGCACGAGTGCTGCCACTGAAGGGGTGTCTGTGTGGCCCAATTTTTGGAATAAAAAGGGAGACTCCGCTTGGAGTAACCCTTGCGGTGTTTTTAAAAGTGACCTAAGATGAACAAGTCATGGTTCAGCAAAGACTTTGCTACCCTACCCCGGTGTCATCCTGGGGACAGTTAAGGATGGCGTATTTTTGAATGTGCTTGATGCAAATCTACCTGTGAAGTGTACAATTGGGGCACAAGTGCTGCCACTGAAGGAGTGTCTGTGTGGCCCAATTTTTGGAAAAAAGGGAGACTCCGCTTGGTGTCACCTTGCAGTGTTTTACATGATTTTAGAAGGGCATGCCATGCCTATATTTGTGTCTCGTCCTCTTTTTCCTCATAACGCTGTTTTGTTTTCGCATGAGAATTTGTTCTTGTCACTTTACCATGTGTTTGTGTTGTGTTGTGAGTTGTTTGTCACCTTTTTTTAACACCTTTGAGGGTGTTTTCTATAATAATAATAATAATAAGTTTTATTTCTATAGCGCCAACATATTCCGCAGCGCTTTACAATTAAGAGGGGACATGTACAGACAATATGAGACAATGCAAAATAACAAAATTAAGATACCAGGAGGAGTGAGGGCCCTGCTCGTAAGCTTACAGTCTATGATGAAATAGGGGAGACACAAAAGGTGAATGGGGGGAGAAAAGCTTGTCATATATGGTCCAGCCATCGATTTAATATGGTATTCAAAAGCAGCTGCATGAACCCGTCGGTGAGAATTTATACAGGTACAGGGTACGAGAACTGGAAGTAAATTTTTTGAAGGGCAGAAAGGGACTAGATTAGATCAGGGCAGAGAGTTGATAGGCTAGTCTAAAGAAATGCGTTTTTAGGGCCCGTTTAAAGATGTGGATGTTGGGAATTAATCGGATTTCTCTTGGTAGTGTGTTCCAGAGCATAGGCGCAGCTCGTGAGAAATCTTGAAGACGGGAGTGGGAGGTTCGAATTGTTGAGGATGTCAGTCTTAAGTCATTTGCAGAGCGGAGGGCACGGGTGGGGTGATAGACAGAGATAAGGGAGGAGATGTAGGGTGGTGCAGAACTGTGGAGAGCTTTGTAAGTGAGAGTGATAAGTTTTCTAGGTGTTTTTATGGGTTTTTTGATTGCCTCCCATTGTTTCCTATGGGTTCAAGTGGTTCGCCGAACCGGTTCGCCGAACCGAACTCGAACGCGACCTCCGTTCCGCAAACCAAGCTCGAGCCGAACCGCGACCGGTTCGCTCATCTCTATTTGGAATTGATGTTTGAGGGGAAGAGGAGAGTTATTGACGATGGTGAGTAATGATTTCTCAGCTGGACGATCGGCGTCGGCCGTTGCTCATCGGGTGGCGGCGGTTGCGTTTTGGTTAAAGATGAGAGTGGAGCAGGATGTTTCACAGGATTTTCGGGTTTGGCAGGCTATGAAGGGTTTTCGCATTTGTGGGAGTTTTAGCTGGGGAGGAAGAGAAGGAGCAGGGAAAGGGTTAGTTGGGAAACATTATAGGGTTACCTCTTCTTGACTTCCGGACTCCAAGGGAACCCCGCCCACCCTCTCTTGTGTTGTAGTTTGATGACAAGATTTGGGAGGCGGGATTGTTATTTGTCACAGCAGCAGGGGGTAGGTCTGGTCCACAGGTTTGGAAGTGATTGGTAACTGGACTGGGAGACATCGTCTTGGTATGGTGGCTCTCGGTTCTGGGATGTTGCAGGCACGGGGTTCTGCTAAAGTGTGGGGTATCAATCCGTGGGAGATTGGTACCTCATCCCTGGGTCGGTGTGTTACGGCTAGGGATAGGGGGAGTAGTAGTTCGTGGACTGGGCCTGCCCCGGGGGGTCATGTTGAATTGTATTGTCTATTGTTACCTAAATGTTGTTTGTTGGGGTCACCCGTTGGACGGCGTCCCCAAGGTTTTAGTATGTAAATAATAGGCAATAAAAGTCATTGTCCTTTCTCCTGACCCGTGCACTTCTAAGTGGTGTTTTGAGCAATTTACAAGGGTTTCAGGACCCAGACCTACATTAATATGCTCAAACTTAATGGACCTAAAACATAAAAGATATCTCCCAAAAAAGGTATTTTTTAAATATTTAATAGTGCTACTGCCTGCACCATCAGTACTGTGGTTCCTGTATGGTCCGCAGTCTGATGATGACTGGTAACAACTCCTGGTATCTCCTTACCATTGTTACAGACATACTTGGAGCTGCAGTTTCTTGCCAAACAATGTTATGTTGGGCTGGCTTTAGTTCTGGTGATGTAGTAGTGATTTGAGCTTGGTTCTGGTGATGCAGTCATGTACCAATAGTGGTTCTGGTGATGTAGCAGTATGCAGATGGTGGTTTTAGTGATGTAGAAGTGTGCAGATGGTAATTCTGGTGATGTAGCAGTGTGCAGATGGTGGTTCTGGTGATGTAGCATTGTGAGATGGTTGTTCTGGTGATGTAGCAGTGTGCAGATGGTGGTTCTGGTGATGTAGCAGTGTGCAGATGGTGGTTCTGGTGATGTACTAGTGTGCAGATGGTGGTTCTGGTGATGTAGTAGTGATTTGAGGTTGGTTCTGGAGATGTTGTTGTATACAGATGGTGGTTCTGATTTGTGGTTGGTTCTGGTGATGTACTCATGTAGATGTAGCAATATTTAATTTATTAGATTTGATACTAGATCATTATAGGGTCAGTGTGCCAGGCTAAATAAATATCTGTCTTTATGAGGCCATACATCAGCCAAACAAGTATTTGACTAAAGCCCCCATATGCTATAGACAGCAGTCCCATCATTCAGCTGGCAGCTATCTCCCTGACTTCCCCATACACAATAGACTGATGTCCCATCATTTGGCTGGCGGCTATCTCCCTGATTCTCCCATACACTATAGACAGGTGTCCCATCATACGGCTGACAGCTACTACCCAGACTCTCCCATACACTATAGACAGGTGTCCCATCATTCAGCTGGCAGCTATCCCCCTGAATCTCCCATACACTATAGACAGGTGTCCCATCATACGGCTGACAGCTATCTCCCAGACTCTCCCATACACTATAGACAGGTTTCCCATCATTCGGCTGGTGGCTATCTCCCTGATTCTTCCTTACACTATAGACAGGTGTCCCATCATATGGCTGGCAACTATCTCCCTGACTGTCCCATACACTATAGACAGGTGGCACGTCATTCGGCTGTCAGCTATCTCCCTGACTCTCCCATACACAGGAGTGCTCACTTTGTTGAGTGCACTTGTGTTCTCTATGAGACAGTCGCTACTACACATCTCTGGCGGTGGCTCATATCTTAGAGAAAAAAGGATCCACAGTCCAAAATTAGACCTGTTGGGTCATCACTCCTCTGACAATCAGACTGTCGGCCGAGCCTGTCGATCTCTGGGTTCAGCTAACTGTAGTCTGTGTACAAGCACCTTAACTACTATCTGATGGGAATGTAAACGGTTAGGGTGTGTACACACCATGGCCACTATTATACTCGCCGCAGTGCGGTGAGCGTGGACGTGTGAACCCACTAGACCGCAGGGTAGCTGACCACAAGCAGGACACGGGAGAGCGTAGATGGTGAACAATAGACACGGTTTATTGATAATCCTTAAACAGAAAAGGAGTGCGAGAGTGAGCAGGAGAGGCTCCACCGGACCATGCACCGGACTCTCCTGGTGGAGCAACCGAGGGCGAACCCCTATACAAGGGCTGTCTGGCCCAACCCCAGGGGGCTTAAATGCACAATCTCCGAGACAGTGGTTATGACTCACCGTATCACAGGGAAAGAGCAAAGTCTCTGGTTAGTGTGCCCAGACAGTGGCCCAGCACAACGTGCGAAGACACGGCAAACGTGAAGGTTCAGTGGAAATAGCTCCACCGGATGAGGCACAGCTGATAAAACAAGGCTCTGTGGATGTGGAACCGCAAGTGAAGCTTGACACCAAGGAAGAGGCAAAGCTTACGGGTCCTTTTGGTAACAAAGATGCAGCGGTTCCGGAGGCAAAGCAAACACGAGCAAATCTAAAGATAGGAAATGACATATTAGTAAGAGGCACAGGAAGGAGGTAAGCAGCGTGACTCCTACACTGACAACATACCTAAGGATAGGAAATGTTGCCCAATCACTTCCCATAAGGGAAGGGTGCCTTATGTATACAGGGCTGCTCAGCAATAGGCTAGGAGGAAATTGCACTCAGAACAGCTCAGTACTAACAGGACCTGCAATGATGTCAGAAGGAGGGGAGGAGTCAGAGAGCACATGATGATCCATAGTGCATGCAGGACTCTGCAGTGTCACTATGAGTGCAGGAGAGCAGGGAGCACACGTCGGTTGTGTCAGTTCGCTGGAAATGGTAAGTACAGAATGGACAGAAGCCGATCCACCACTGGTGACACTGCGGAGACACCTGCGGTCTCCATGGTCAGAGGGAAACTGGAGTCACAGTGCTTGGGGATGGCACAGGACGGGGCATGACATACACATCTGTGAATCTATTGAGTTTTTCAGGTGGAGGACAGGTTAGGAAACACTGGCATCTTATTTAAATTGAAATTGTATTAAGTACTAGTCAGCAACTTCTTGGTGGCAGCAGCATGAAAAATGGTTCAGTTACCTGTTTTCACCCCTTAGTGTCTTTGAAAACCTGAAGCTGTTAAAATAAGCAAAATAAAACTGAAGGTGTGCGCAGCAAGTGCTGATCTTCATTCTTATAGCGTTTAGCACTTTTTCAAGAGTGTTACAGAGTAGCGTCTTAAATAGATGTCGTGTACACAAAATCATAGTTACGTTGTCAGTAAGGGGTGCGACCACTTAAAGTGCCTAGAGCAGTACCAAGGCCAAATACAGCCCTGAATGTTACTAACAGTAATCTTGTGGTCCCAGCTTCTTCAGGTCATTTACCAGGTCCTCCCAAGTACTTCTGGGCTGATTCCTGACCATTCTCAAAATTACACCACAAAGCGAGATCTTGCATGGACTCCCAGACCGAGAAAGATTGACAGTCATCTTGTGTTTCTTTCATGTTCTAATAGATGTGCCAATAGTTGTTGCCTTCTCGCCAAGCTACTTCCCTATTTTCCTGTAGCACATTCCAGCTTTGTGCAGGTCTATAATATTGTCCCTGGTGTCCTTAAACAGTTTTTGGTCTTGGCCATGGTGGAGAGGTTGGAGTGTGATTAATTAAGTGAGTGGACAGGTGTTTATTACGCAAGTAGCGAGTTCAAACAGGTGCAATAAATACAGGGAATGAGTGCCGTGTAAGAGAGCTTCTTAAAAAAGCACAGATCTGTGAGTGCCAGAGTTCTTGTTGGTTGGTAGACGATCGAATGCTTATTTAATTTCATACAATAAAATGCAAACTAATTATTTAAAAAGCATACAATGTATTTTACTCTAGTTACCCTCCAGGACAGCACCACAAGAGTTAACTCAATGCCCTAATTTGGAGAGATAACACAAAGAGGTTAAATAACCCCTCCCCTCCTCGCTTCTCAATTGTTGTTTTCTGTCCCTACTGGGGCATGAAGAGGACCTGTGGTGCTCTGCGGCCAGTGACTAGAGCAGTATTGGAAGAAAGACGATACACCTTACCACTGGGCAGCTGATGTCGGAGCTTACCTCTTCCCTCCTCCACTGCTGCTCCCGTCTCCCCTGGATTCGGCATCTGCCTGCTCTCCCTGCACCTCACATGAGGTAAAGTGGAACATGAACAATATGCCGGGGGCCTCCCTGAGCTTCCCGGTACCTCCTCCTTGCTAACGTGCTGTGGCGATGGAACGTAGCTAGTGACGTCACCAGCTCGCGCCGCGATGACGTTCTTCCCGAAATAAGCATTCCACCCTAGAACGCACGCGCTGTTTCAGCCCTGCTGAAGCACCAATGGGTTCGCCTTCTCTCAGGAGACCTTCCCGAACTGTCTAAGGGGAAGAAGTCGCCCATATGGGATTATGGCGTTGGGACCTCATACTCACTCATAAGTGCTTGGCCTGAAGACATCCTAAGGTAGGACTGCATAATGGAGGGCGATCCTTTGCACTTTGTATCTATAGAGCCCAGTGCTACCTCCGGTTCAGTGAGTAGACTGTAATGGGGGGACGGTTGGAAAACGTGTATATGCTACATGCTCTCTCTTTTAATGGTTCTCTCTTCCTTGGGGCAGTACCTTATCGACTCTTCTCTTCCTCTTTTTCAGTGAGACAAGACTCCTGCCACCAAAAAGGACAAAACTTCTACCCGCAAGAGTGTCATGTGCACCAAGAAGCTCCATCTTCCCATAATAAAAAGCTGTGTCAACCCTGCACTGATCAGGTGGTCAGGAGGAAACAACCTTCCCTTATCAGTGAAATCAAAATTCTAGTACGCCAGGAGGTGCAATCCTCTATGGCCTCCTTCTCTCAAACCCTACCCTCAGCGGGTCCGGCACCAAAGAAAAGAATGCCAAACCCCATTCAGGAATCAGACTATGACTCTACTGTATGACCTTATGTGAAGATGACAACTTTGTTTCAGAGTGAGAAGGTGGGTCTCAAAACAAACGATACTTCTCATCAGAAGATATGGAGAAGCTACTGGGAGAGGTACGAAACACCATGGGGGTTGAGTAAGAAAAGGCTACTAAATCAGTGCAAACGAAATGTTTGGTGGCTTGAAAGCCCGAAAAAGAGTTAGATTCCCCGTCCATAAGAATATCCAGGACTTAATCCTTCAGGAATGGGAGGCTCCGGAGAGATGCCTGGGCATCACCTCCTAGCTTAGACACCGATTTCCACTTGAGGACGATACTGCCGTAACTTGTAAAATTCCCAAGGTTGATGTCCAGGTCTCTATAGTTACCAAGAAGACAGTACTCCCTTTTGAAAACTCCTCACAGCTCAGGGATCTGATGGATCGAAAGATAGAAAGCCTGTTTAAGAAGTCGTGGGAAACCTCATCAGTTCTAAGGAACATCAATGTGGCTTCCACGTGTATACTATATGTATGGCTGGAACAACTTGAAGACGACCTCTCTCAAGGTAACCCCAGAGAAGACCTACTAGAGTCAGAAGGCCACAGGGTTCCTTGTGGATGCCTCAGCTGAATCAGTCCGTGTAGCTGCCAAAGCTGCTGTACTATCTAACTCCGCAAGAAGAGCCATAAGGCTCAAACTCTGCAGTGGTTAATGTGACTTCAAAGATTATCCTCCTCCAGGGAGAATACGTTTTTGGGCAAGCTCTAGATGACCTTCTGGTCTCCCCCCTTTTTGAAGAAGCATTGCGAAACGTATGTCGGGGTGGAGGGACGGTAAGCCTTATGCTCAGGTATAATATAATCTTGGATTATGTTGTCCATTTATTTCATTTGTACTACAGCTCGATATGCCCATCTTGTGTTAGAGCAGTAAAGTGTTAAGGGCACTTTGCACACTACGACATCGCAAGCCGATGCTTGCAATGCCGAACGCAATAGTCCCCACCCCTGTCGCAGCTGCGATATCATGGTGATAGGTGGCGTAGCGAACATTATTGCTACGCCAGCTTCACATGCACTCACCTGCCCTGCGACGTCGCTCTGGCCAGCGACCCGCCTCCTTATTAAGGGGGTGGGTCGTGCGGCGTCATAGCGACGTCACACGGCAGGCAGCCAATAGAAGCGGAGGGGCGGAGATGAGCGGGTCGTAAACATCCCGCCCACCTCCTTCCTTCCGCATAGCCGGCGTGAGCCGCAGGATGCAGATAGGAGATGTTCCTCGCTCCTGCGGCTTCACACACAGCGATGTGTGCTGCTGCAGAAACGAGGAACAACATCGTAACATCGGTCCTTTCCAAATTATGGAAATGACGGACGCTACACCGATGATACGATTCCGACGATTTTGCGCTCGTTAATCATATCAAAAAGGCTTTACACACTACGATATCGCCTGCGATGCCGGATGTGTGTCACTTTCAATTTGACCCCACCTACATCGCACATGCGATGTCGTAGTGTGCAAAGTGCCCCTTAGGCTACATCGCACATGCTAGATAATATTTTGATCAGTGGCAGCATAGCGATCATCACCAACAGAGTCAATTGACTCTCTCTGTGCGGCTTGATGAGTGATAATTTAACATCGATGCATAATTGCGCTGGCCAACCGTAGTGTATATAATACATGTGGCACTATGCTTGTATAATTTTCAACATATTCACATGTTGTTATTTTTACCTATTCAACTCTATTTTGCAGTGTGGTTGTTGGTGTAGATAAGATAAGTAGTAGTTAGCTTTGCACGTAGATAACAATATCGCGATCAGTGGTGGCATAGCGATCATTAATAATTAAAGTAATTAACTTGTTCCTGTGCATTTGGAGCAGTGATAGTTAAACCACAGTATGTGGTTGACTATAAAATACACGGTGCACTATGCTTATGTAATTTCTAAACACCTTTTTACGCTGTTATACCATATGGTATGATTTCCTATATTTCGGGTATTTTGTATTTACTTAGGCTGCTTTCACACATCTGGTTTTTCCTGTGCGGCACAATCCGATGCTTTGAAGAAAAACTGCAACCATTTTTTTTTGCCGCCGGTTGCGTTTTTTTTGCATAGACTTTCATTAGTGCCGGATTGTGCCGCATGGCCTTGCGTTCGGTCCATTTTTTGCCGCATACGGCAGATTTAGCCGATGCGGCGGCCGGATGGAACGTTGCCTGGCACGTTTTTTTGTCCGGCAAAAAAAAACCGCATCGCGCCGCATCCAGCCGATGCGGCATGATTTGCAATGCATGCCTATGGACGCTGCATGCAGCATCCTGCGGAAAACACCGCATCCGGCCGCCGCATGCGTTTTTTTCCACTGCGTATGCTCAGTAGCCTGCTGCAAGCGGCAAAAACCGGACGGGCCGCATGTCAAAAACTTATGCAAAGAATGCGGTTTTGTCGCCGCATCCTTTGCATAGGTTTTAGAGCCGGATTGGCCGGCTCTGCTAAAACCGGAGGTGTGAAAGCAGCCTTAGCCAGTCATGTGTTTTAGCATATTTGTAATCAAAGTCTACATACTTTGCATGCTGTTGCACTCAGTCACTTCTTTAGCTGTAATTTTGTTCGGTAAACATCTATTTTTATAGTTATCTAGCTATTTGTGTATTTTAGTATATCTATAACTAAGTTTACATACTTTCGTATACCATTGCACTGTCACTTTTTTAGCTGCAAAATTGTTCTGTAAACATCTTATATTTGGCGGTATTAATCGGCCTCATTCACAGACAGCTGCAATAGGCACTAAGCACTTTGATTGAGTGCAATATATATATATATATATATGTACTATATATAATTTTTCTACATAGTTAGAGATACTATATACAATTTTGATATACTGGAATATTTAATTGATTTACATATTTACGGTTTGAAATAATTTTTATGGGCAACTATTAAATAATATACCTTTTAGCGTTTCTATTTAGGCATATTTCCGGTCCCTTTGTGGTGTGCTCCTCTGTTTATTTTAATCCCTATAGATTGTATATTTTTTCATTCAATAAAGTTTTGGGTTTTATCAACAAAAAATGTTTTCTTGTTTTTTCTATATAGCATGTTTTCACTCTAGTTACCTCATGATTATTTCATGGGGTAGGGTTGAAGACCTTCTGGTAAAGGCCACTGATAAAAAAAAATCTCTTCCTGAACAAAGGCCCAGGACATTTTTTCATCCCCCTCAGGGTCAATCCTTCCAGTATAGAGGGAAGGGAAAGTCTGGGCGGTGGAGCTACATCAAGGGAGGGAAAGGCAGGAGCATCTTTACCTCCTAGAAAACAGAAGATCGTAACCAGCACCAGGATAGGCATTGACACCAGCATAGTAAGAGGACATCTATAGGGATTCTTTCCCCAATGGTCAACAGTCGCATCAAAAAAGTGGATTATCAATACCATCAAGGACATACTGAAGATAGAGTTCACACTGTGATGGCCCTGGTGTGGGTGGGGGAGGTGACATCGGACTCTGCGTCATGCAGTTCCAGTCACCAGCCGGGGGATGTCTTCACCCATGATTGATGAGTTGTACTATTGTTGGGGAGAACTTTTAACCAGAGATTGCCTACAGCCTGGCCTAAATGGTATAGACCAAGTGCATGCATAAAGAATTCACACCAGACACAGTCGGATATGAAATCTCTTCTTGGTCACAGTAAAAATGGCAGCCAAAGAGACTGAGTACAGAGCGTGCGTCTTCTGATATAGGCTAGGGGCGTACACAAGTTCAGATATGCCCATTTAGTGGGACAGTTCATGGGCTAGCCAATGGGGAGATTCGTGTTGCTGTTGATGGGCAGGTCTGACTTCAGTGAAGGAATCCATGGTGTCATCTGATCTGTGGGTTGGTCTTCTAGCTTGACCAGGGGTCCTTCCTTATATGGTGGTCTTCTTACATCTAGACATTCCTTGCATTCCAGGCAAGGTGTGGAGAACAGGAAATGGCAGCCATCTTTAAATCTGTGTCATGTATATGATCTGAAACCTGAATTATGTAAGGCAAATCGACATATTTCCCACAATCCCTTGTCTAGAGGTTAATTAAGTATTTCCTCTAATGGCTCTACTCAACAGTCCCCCCTAAATACTTTATTAACCTTCTGACCCTACCGTGGTCCTCTAACACATCAGCTCTAATGCTTTAACTGCAACTTTTTTCATTTTGCTATCTACTATACAAGCAATGCTAAGCCTTTGCCCCCATTGGTACAGACGGTTGATCAGAGAGTTGATCACATCCCGCACACACAGTTCACAGAGCCATAGGTAACGTCCCAGTCCTTAGAACAGACTATTTAATGCTGAAGAGCTCACCCAGATTTTGAGATTAATCAATTAGAAAGAGTATGGCAATTGTAAGAATAAGCTTCTTACCATTATGCTGCAGCTTTTAGCATTACTGTTTCTGGAAGACTGATTCTCAGTCAACATCTGAGTGCTATCCTCGTCCTCGAGACTTTTCTACCTGAATACACCTGATTGTATCACCACTCTAATGGATCTCTTCTTGTCTCGGGTCCACAATCTACCACCAGGAGGCCTTTAACAAGATTTCCCTTATGCATGGATCCGATTACCTTCAGTAACACAGAGTAGCACTTTTACGGCTTCAAATACCAACAAAAAAAGACAATACCAGTTAAATACAGGTGTGTATTATCCTTAAAAAGTCACTTAAACCCTTAAACTAATTGGTTGGTTCAGGTCAGATAATGTTTTTCCCACCATGATCCCTTATTTGTGCAATGTTTCTGTACCCATTGTTCCCTTATCATGGTTATTTCCCATGTATCATCCCCAATATAGAAATTTTCCATAAGGTTCTATGTGAGATAATCCAGCACTTTGTGTGTTGTGACCCTCATTCTGCTAGTATGATGACTCTTTACAGCGGCTGTTGTCTCCAGATGGGTTTTCCCTCAAGCTTCATGGAAGTTGCTGTGGTTGAGAAATGCTGGATCGGCCCATCTGATTCTGACTAAGTGCTCATTCTCAGTTGCCTTTTTAGGATCACCCAGTTTCCTGGCTGGAGACCATGTGCTCCTGACAATGATTTAGGATCTGGAATTGTAGGATACACATGTTTAACACACTATACAGGCAGTTGTATAAGGCTAGTACATCACTGGTCAAGACATCACACTGTATCTGAAGTAGCTGTGAGAAATATAATCACGTTCTAGGTGCTAAACAAAAAATATCTTATATAAAGATCTAATTATTAAGAAAAAGGAAACCGAACATTTGTTACATGATTTGCCAGCGTCCACCATTATCTTGTGGATTGTTACATGTTTACGTTATTATAATCATTAAAATTCCAAACATACATACACCAATGTAACTATAGACACAATTAGATATTCCAATAAAGGAGGGGGCAGGGATTGGGGCAATAGCTTCAAACTCTCCCTACCTCAGAGCGGAGGTCGGCACCCTATAAGGCGAATTGGCGCCCCCGCTCACCCTTCCTATCTCTACTCTGCTAAGCTAATACGTGCTGCTAATATCAATGAGGCAATATAGAAACCGTGAGATGCTGTTACGTCCGGGTGGTGGAAACACTGGACCGTACACCGGTTTCCCCTGAAGAGGCAGCCAGGCCGGTCACCCCACCAGAGGGTCTTGATGCACGGCAGCCGAAGCACTATAGGTAGCCAGACAGTCCGTAGGGGAGCTGGAAAGGTGGATGTTGCTGAGCACACGGAGTTCTGGACGGTAGTCCGGGTGACGAGGCTCAGGGTCCAAGGCCGGGTTGACGGGTCAGGCGGGATCCGGAACCTGCTGAGCGATGGGACGGGTCACCCAACGGAGCAAGGGACTGGAGACTGGCGGAGCTGCAGAGGTGGTGGAACATCCGCCGAAGTCACCGTCAGGGTACTGGCACGGACCTGGTTCGGAGCGGCTGGCGTGGCAGGACAGGCTCTGCGAGACAGACAGGGTTAATACAGGGCAAAGCAATACGGGGACCTGAACTCCTAGCTTACTAAACACGTAGAACAGGCCCCGCCCACCAGGAAAGAGAATCCTAATATACCCTGTACCTGTCTATGCAATTTCCTGTTTCAAGGTGCTGGCCCTTTAAGAAAGGGTCAATGACCGCGCGCGCGCCCTAATGCGCATGCGCGAGGCCCGTGTGCCAGAAGCCAGTCCAGGGAGTGGTGCAGAGGAAGCAGGGGTGCCCGGCAGGGTGTCCCACGTCGCTGAGGAGCGCCGGGAGCGGGGAGCTGGACGCATGGAGGGCGCAGGCGAGGAAGAGGAGACCGGGACCGCAGTGGTGAGTCGGGGACGCCACCGGGAAGCGGGGAGCAGGCCACGGGGACCAAAGAGCGGGGCACGGGGCCCGGGAAGCGTGACAGTACCCCCTCCCCCACGCCCCCCTCCCCGCAATTGGGACAGGAAAGCACGAATCAGAGGAGTGCCAACATTCTCCCGGGGCTCCCAGGACCTATCCTCGGGACCATAACCCGCCCAGTCCACCAGGAAGTATTGCCGACCTCGTACGGTCTTCATGGCCACGATATCCCTTACCGCATAGATGTCATCGTCAGCGATAGGAGGAGGAGCAGGACTGGCAGCAGCGGAGAAGGGACCAAGGACGACAGGCTTGAGCAAGGAGACATGGAAGGAGTTGGGTATCCGCATCATGGCCGGGAGCTGCAGCTTGTAGGAGACTGCATTGATCTTGCTGATGACTTTAAACGGCCCGATGTAACGAGGACCCAACTTGTATGATGGTAACTTTAATCGGACATATTTGGATGCAAGCCAGACCAGATCACCTGGGGAGTAACACGGGGGATCCAGGCGCCTCTTGTCCGCATGTCTCTTCATCCGCAAAGAAGCACGTTCTAGGGAAGACTTGACAGAGTTCCATATAGCTGAGAAGTCCTGGACCAGAGCATCTGCTGCGGGGACATCGAAAGCCGAGGATACTGGCAACGGGACAGAAGGCTGAAGTCCGTAAACGACCTGGAAGGGAGAGCTGGAGGTGGACTCGCTGATGTGTTGGTTGTGGGAGAATTCAGCCCAAGGTAGGAGCGTGGACCAATCGTCATGATGGATGTTGACGTAGTGGCGCAGGAAGGAGGTCAGGATCTGATTGACCCGTTCCACTTGGCCATTCGACTGAGGATGGTAGGCCGAAGAAAAGTCCAAGGATACTCCCAGATGTTTGCAGAGAGCCCTCCAGAAGCGCGAGGTAAACTGAGTTCCTCTGTCGGACACAATGTGTGCGGGAAAGCCATGCAGTCGGAATATGTGTTGTATGAAGGAGTCAGCTAGCTCCTGGGCGGAGGGCAGCCCGGCCATGGGAACGAAGTGAGCCATCTTTGAGAAACGGTCCACCACAACCCATATGACCGTGTGTCCGGAGGATAAGGGTAAGTCCGTAATGAAGTCCATTGCAATATGTTGCCACGGAACGGAAGGAATGGGCAGAGGCAGAAGACGTCCATATGGTAGGTGCTTGGGTGTCTTGTTCCGGGCACAGGATGGACAGGCTGAGACGAAGGTTGCGACGTCTTAACGGAGGGACGGCCACCAGTATTGACGGACAATCGTACTCCAAATCTTCTTCTGACCAGCATGGCCGGCGATCTTCGAGGCATGGCCCCATTGCAGAACTCTCTGTCTGTCAGTATCTGAGACATAGGTTTTCCCAGGGGGTATCTGAGTCAGAGCGACAGGAGCCACCGGAATGACTTTACTGGGGCTGATGATGGGCTGGAACGTCTCCTCCTCCAACTCCACGGGTACGAAGGACCTGGACAAAGCGTCTGCCCGCTCGTTCTTATCCGCAGGCCGAAAATGGAGTTGGAAATCAAATCGAGCAAAAAACAAGGACCAGCGGGCTTGTCGCGGGTTCAGTCTTTGGGCTGACCGCAGATACTCCAGATTCTTGTGGTCCGAGTATATGATCACAGGGTATACTGCTCCCTCCAAGAGGTAGCGCCATTCCTCCAAGACCAGCTTAATGGCCAGTAGCTCCCGATCCCCGATGGTGTAGTTGCGTTCGGGTGCCGAGAAGCTCTTGGAGAAGAATCTGCAAGTGACCATCTTTCCGGAGGAGGAGTTCTGCATCAACACTGCCCCGGCTCCTGAGGAGAAGGCATCCACCTCTAAGGTGAACTGTCGGTTCAATTCAGGGCGATGGAGAACCGGGGAAGAAGCAAACGCCTGTTTCAAGAAGCAGAACGCGGCATCGGCCGCCGGTGGCCAGTCCTTAGGATTAGCTCCCTTCTTAGTCAAGGTAGAGAGAGGCGCAGTCAGGGCAGAGAAGTGCGGGATGAATTGACGATAATAGTTTGCAAAGCCAAGGAAGCGTTGGATAGCCTCCAGTCCGGAAGGAGGAGGCCAGTTGAGGATGGCAGACACTTTCTCTGGGTCCATCTGCAGGCCAGTGTCCGAGATTACATAACCCAGGAAGGGAAGGGACGACTTTTCAAAGACGCACTTCTCGTACTTGGCGTACAGACGGTTCTCTCTAAGCCTCTGGAGAACTAGCTGCACGTTCTCTCTGTGGGTCTGTAGGTCCGGAGAGAAGACCAGGATGTCATCCAGATATACCACGACACAGACATAGAGGAGATCTCTGAACACGTCGTTCACCAATTCTTGGAAGACTGCCGGAGCATTACACAGACCAAAGGGCATGACACAATACTCATAGTGCCCATCCCGAGTGTTGAATGCGGTCTTCCATTCGTCTCCAGAGCGAATGCGAACCAGGTTATAGGCCCCACGGAGGTCCAACTTGGTGAATACACGAGCTCCTCGGAGCCGATCAAATAGTTCGGGGATGAGTGGCAGAGGGTATTTGTTTTTTACGGTGATCTGGTTTAATCCCCGGTAGTCAATGCAAGGGCGCAGATCACCTTCCTTCTTCTTGACGAAGAAAAAACCTGCTCCGGCAGGGGACGAAGATCTCCGAATGAACCCCTTAGCCAGGCTCTCGGTGATGTAGGCAGACATGGCCCGTGTTTCAGCAGGGGACAAGGGGTATATCCTTCCTCTAGGAGGCGTAGTTCCTGGCAGTAAATCGACGGCACAGTCGTAGGGACGATGAGGCGGTAGTACCTCTGACTCCTTTTTATCAAAAACGTCCGAGAAGGAACAGTAGGCAGAAGGCAGTCCTGGTAGAGACTCTGGAACCGGAGGTCGTCGGATGGGCTGGATGGATTTCAGGCATCTCTCGTGACACGAGGAGCCCCATCGGGTAATTTCACCTGTACTCCAGCTGACCGACGGTTCGTGTGCCCGTAACCATGGGAGTCCCAGCAGGATCTGATGAGACATGCGCGGGAGGACGTAGAAGGTGATCTTCTCGGTGTGCAGGGCACCGATCCGTAATTCCACAGGCTTGGTGATCAGTGAGACGGTGTCAGAGAGGGGTCTCCCATCTACAGAGGCGATCACCAGCGGTTTTTCTAGTTAGGGAACAGGCACCTGGTACTTATCCACCGTGGCCTGCTGGATGAAGTTGCCTGCTGCTCCGGAATCGAGATACGCCTCTGCCGTGAACCGGGTCTCCTCTGTGGTGACTTGAATAGTCCATGTAACGGAGTCTGAGAGAGTCCCAGCACCTAGGGTGGCCTCTCCTACCAAGCCTAGGCTTTGGAGTTTCCCGGCTTCTCGGGACAAGAGCGTAGCAGGTGTGTGCCATCACCGCAGTAGAAGCAGAGACCCTTTGCTAGTCGTTTTGCTCTGCGTTGCTCAGACTGCCTCAGGCGGTCAATCTGCATGGGCTCGTAGGTAGATGCGCCAGGTGACGCCAACTAGGGAGCGATGGACTTCTGTGGTGGGGTGGAGTGCCTTATCGGACGCCTCTCGCGGGACACCTCTTTGGATCGTTCCTGAAAGCGAAGATCCACTCGAGTCGCTAGAGCAATCAGGGCATCCAGGGTGGAAGGCACATCACGACCAGCCGGCTCATCTTTAATACGACCCGAGAGTCCCTCCCAGAAGGCGGCGGTTAGGGCCTCATTGTTCCACCCTAATTCCGAGGCCAAGGTGCGAAAACGAATAGCATACTGGCCCACCGTCAGAGTCCCCTGACGTAGCCGGAGGAGGGATGAGGCAGACGCGGAGGCGCGTCTGGGCTCGTTAAAGGTGCTACGAAAAGCCTGCAGGAACTCCTGGATGTCGGTGGTTACCGGATCCTCCTTCTCCCACAAGGTGTTCATCCAGGCCAGTGCCTCTCCCTCTAGATGGGACATCACGAACGCGACCTTGGCTTGGTCAAAAAGGTGTGGCAGCAGCTTGAAATGGAGGGAGCATTGATTTATGAATCCCCTGCAGGTCTTGGGATCTCCGGCGTACCGGGGTGGTGAGGCCAAACAAAGTTTGGAAGTATCCGAGGAGGCTGCCACGGGAACTGCGGCCGTGGATTGTGCAGTGGAAGCCTGAGATGCCAAGGACGTGGCCGTTGCTTGTAGCGTATTCAGGCGGGTATCCACAGAGGACATGAAGGCCAGCATGCGGGACTGGGTCTCGCGCTGTCGTACGAGTTCCTGCTGCAAGGCCGCTAGTGCTTCGGCAGGATCCATGGCCTGTTCTAGCTGTTACGTCCGGGTGGTGGAAACACTGGACCGTACACCGGTTTCCCCTGAGGAGGCAGCCAGGCCGGTCACCCCGCCAGAGGGTCTTGATGCACGGCAGCCGAAGCACTATAGGTAGCCAGACAGTCCGTAGGGGAGCTGGAAAGGTGGATGTTGCTGAGCACACGGAGTTCTGGACGGTAGTCCGGGTGACGAGGCTCAGGGTCCAAGGCCGGGTTGACGGGTCAGGCGGGATCCGGAACCTGCTGAGCGATGGGACGGGTCACCCAACAGAACCAGGGACTGGAGACTGGCGGAGCTGCAGAGGTGGTGGAACATCCGCCGAAGTCACCGTCAGGGTACTGGCACGGACCTGGGCTGGCGTGGCAGGACAGGCTCTGCGAGACAGACAGGGTTAATACAGGGCAAAGCAATACGGGGACCTGAACTCCTAGCTTACTAACAGCTTACTAACACCTAGAACAGGCCCCGCCCACCAGGAAAGAGAATCCTAATATACTCTGTACCTGTCTATGCAATTTCCTGTTTCAAGGTGCTGGCCCTTTAAGAAAGGGTCAATGACCGCGCGCGCGCCCTAATGCACATGCGCGAGGCCCGTGTGCCAGAAGCCAGTCCAGGGAGCGGTGCAGAGGAAGCAGGGGTGCCCGGCAGGGTGTCCCACGTCGCTGAGGAGCGCCGGGAGCGGGGAGCTGGACGCATGGAGGGCGCAGGCGAGGAAGAGGAGACCGGGACCGCAGTGGTGAGTCGGGGACGCCGCCGGGAAGTGGGGAGCGGGCCACGGGGACCGGAGAGCGGGGCACGGGGACCGGGAAGCGTGACAGATGCAGGGTATAAAGAGGTGTCAATATGCAATTATATAAATCCAATTCATTCCCAAAGGATAAATATTCAAACTCTGTATTTTACATAGCTGTTTGGTAGCTTAAATCAATATGATACAGCAAATTCAAGGACCAAACCCTAAAAGAAATTAAATATCTCACATGTATAACATGTACCCTCTGTATAAATATTATAATAATAATAATAAGGTAAAGCCATAAGGAGATCTTGTCCAATCACAGACCCTCCACTGTCCAATTCACACTCAGGCTAATAAAATAAATGCATATTTGTCAGTCATTTAGCTAGAAATAAGTCCAATGCGTTTCTCCCCTCTTCACAGTGGCAGACAGGGGTTCATCAGGGGCATCCCGAGGTACTGATCTCTATAATGACCTCTGCTATAGAATATGTACTTTTACCGCTTTTTAGGAACTCCAATTTTACATACCACCAGCATCATGAGTTTTTCAGCAGTAATGTTTTCCATACTAGATATGTTTCAGAGCAGGCCTGAAAAGAAATTCACACAACATGCACAAAACTCATATAAACCTACTCATGGTAGATGTATATGACTAATCTGCAATCACCGGAGCAGTAGAATGGATGAGGGGGGTGTTGCTACGAGGTCTTTACAGTTTTTCTACCTTAACACTAGAACTACTGAGGTAGTCATTTTGACTACTTTGCACCATGTATTTCTATATAGGTGTCACAAGTCCAGTAGTTCTAGTGTTAATAGGCACACGTTTTACAAAACTGGATGTGTCTGGCCACCTGGGAACTGAAGCAGTGGTGCCGCCCATATCTTGTCCATCCCAACACCTTTGTCACATGTGTTATCTGAGCCATTATTGAGTAGAGCGCTCATGGCAGAGAAAGCTTACCGCCCTTTATCCGCAGACCTTCCTCAGTCAGCTGGCTCCCTGCGTCTCACACTCTGTTCCTTGCTGAATCGCTTGTTCCAGTAGGGATTTAAAAACACAAGTAGTGACAAATGTCACAGACGTCGTGACAGGAGCCACCGAGGTATGGTACTGGTCTGCATTGGTAAAGGACTTTCAACACTAGGCCCGTTCACTGCTTCTTTGTTGTCTGCACCTGTGCGAGCATCTCCTCCGGCTGCTGCCTAGATCCACCTTTTGACTATCATACCCCCTTCCGCTCTACAAACCACAGTGATCGCAAATCTTCATCTCATTATCCTATTCTGATAGGAGAGGAGCGAGTGGTTCGATTTTTATTACCGCATGTTGTATAACCTCAGCAGATCCAGTGCAGAATCAACCAGCATCTTGGTATCTGGATCCATCTACAAAAAAACTCAAAATCTGCATTAGCAAAGGGCTCATCTGAGACATGTTCAAAACCGGACAATTCTTGTTACATCAGAACAATCATGAGATATTCAGTCATCCAAAGAAGAGAAAGCGGAAAGAGAATTCCTCACTTAACTGCTCGCTGAGCACCACTCTGCAAGGCACCTTCAACACAGGCGCACGTGTAGTCCAGGATCAGCTGATCTTCACTGAACTGTGAGTACGGCTCCATTGCCCGGCATTATTGCTCTGCAGTGCCCGACCCTCCTCTATAACTAGCAATCATGAGATATATGTATGTCTGCTGTATCCTCCTTACATATAAAAATATAAAGAAAACGTAATAGAAAAACTCAATTGTTGAACAAATTAAAACCTTAAATAATATGTGTGATTTTCCCCATCATCTTTCCCCCCATTTTTTGAATCTATTATCCAAAACATAATTAGATTCAAAAAAGTGTGTGGCCTCAGAGCTCTACATTTAGGCATAAAAGTCACATTGTGTAGATTGTACCTAACCGGGAACACCATAAATATTATGTTATGTATAGTCTTATAATGGAAATCCATTTCAAAGACTTTTCAACCTTCGCTTGAACCACAGAAATCTGCATTACAATCTTTCATTCTATAAAAAGAAAGCAGACAATTCAATACATTAAATATCAAACACAGAATTCCATAAATCATGCACATACCTTAAACCAAACACAACCTCTGGATAACAGACTTCTATGCTCGAATATCTATCAATAAATCTAAACATGTCCACAGTTAATTTTTATTCATTTGAGATTAAATTAGTAAAATAAACTATTTGCAATTATTTTTTCCACTATAATTTACAATGAATTAAATGTGGAAACCTCATTTTTTTTTCTTCTTTTGGCCTGACACCACCTATGCCAAACATGGTATCCATCCACAGACAGCTGTTTCGGGGTATTTGCCAGGGGGCATTGCTCTAGAATCACTGCATTGAGAAACACGTGATGGTGTCTCCGCGGTGTTGAATGATCTTCTCCCTAAGGTCAACCATCCTTGCTTATGTAGTCTTCTACTAGGCATTGCTCCCACTAGACAGTTTCCTATTCCACACTGATGAGGGGCAAATACCCCAAAACAGCTGTCTGTGGATGGAAACCATGTTTGGCATAGGTGGTCTCCTTGACTGGAGACTGCCCTTCCCGTGGTTGTTCCTTCCCGGTGAAAGACCTGGCTAGTTTCCTGCCAGCGTTGAGAAACATGTGATAGTGTCTCCGCAGGCTTTCTTGTTTTGATTATTTCACAGGGGGCATTGCTCTAGAATCACTGCGTTGAGAAACACATGATGGTGTCTCCGCGGCGTTGGATGTTGATCTCCCTAAGGTCAACCATCCTTGCTTATGTAGTCTTCTACTAGGCATTGCTCCCACTAGCCAGTTTCCTACTCCACACTAATGAGGGGCAAATACCCCAAAACAACTGTCTGTGGATGGATACCATGTTTGGAATAGGTGGTCTCCTTGACTGGAGACTGCCCTTCCCGTGGTTGTTCCTTCCCGGTGAAAGACCTGGCTAGTTTCCTGCCAGCAGTGAGAAACATGTGATGTGGTCTCTGCAGGATTTCTTGTTTTGATTATTTCCCAGGAGGCATTGTTCTAGAATCACTGTGTTGATAAACACGTGATGGTGTCTCCGCGGTGCTGGATGATGTTCTCCCTAAGGTCAACCATCCTTGCTTATGTAGTCTTCCACTAGGCATTGCTCCCACTAGCCAGGTTCCTACTCCACACTGATGAGGGGCAAATACCCCCAAAACAGCTGTTTGTGGATGGATACCATGCTTGGCATAGGTGGTCTCCTTGACTGGAGACTGCCCTTCCCGTGGTTGTTCCTTCCCAGTGAAAGACGTGGCTAGTTTCCTGCCAGCGTTGAGAAACATGTGATGGTGTCTCCGCAGGCTTTCTTGTTTTGATCATTTCCCAGGGGGCATTGCTCTAGAATCACTGCGTTGAGAAACACGTGATGGTGTCTCCGCGGTGTTGGATGTTGATCTCCCTAAGGTCAACCATCCTTGCTTATGTAGTCTTCTACTAGGCATTGCTCCCACTAGCCAGTTTCCTACTCCACACTGATGAGGGGCAAATACCCCATAACAGCTGTCTGTGGATGGATACCATGTTTGGCATAGACAGAGGAAGGGGGTGACCCCGCTCACCTGTACCCGAGATCAAATCCAGACCGTGCACGGAAAGAAAGAGGTAGGCACACCTCAGCAGCAGCATGAATAGGGTAGATATCCAGCAATCTGGTCCAAAAGACAGACTAAGAACTAACTCTGTTCGAAACGCGTCCTCTCACGTTTATTCCTATGAATTCATGATGGAAAAATATATATTTTTTTTTTAACTTGAACATGAAATAAAGAAAGAATTTATTTTTAACCTATTTTGGACCAGATTGCTAGATATCTACCCTATTCATGTTTGGCATAGGTGGTCTCCTTGACTGGAGACTGCCCTTCCCGTGGTAGTTCCTTCCCAGTGAAAGACGTGGCTAGTTTCCTGCCAGCGTTGAGAAACATTTGATGGTGTCTCCGCAGGCTTTCTTGTTTTGCATTAGAGGGGAGACCTGGGATTTTCCAGTGCTTTGTAATGGCTATTCTGGTAGCCAGCAAAATGTATGCAGACACCACTCTTCCTTGGGCTGGAATTTTCTGTAAGTTAAGCATGAGTAATGCCAGTTATGGGGAGGGGTGAATTGTTGTGTTGACCACTGAGGAGATTGATTGGAAGGTCTGGGACCACACATATGAGATTTTGGGGCATTCCCACAGGATGTGGATAAGAGAGCCTTTTGAGCTACAGTTGCGCCAACAGAGAGGAGGGGTCTCAGAGAACATATAGCTAAGTCTAAATGGGGTATAATACCACCTCAGGACCGTTTTTATATGAGATTCAAAATATGATGCGCAGCTGAATGTTTGAGTAGCAAAGGCATTGTTTCCACTCAGAAGTGGAGAAAGACCCATTCAGTTCTCTCTCCCAGGACAAAAATGGTGGGGTTTTGACAAACCTATTTTTGGATCCTACTAGCGAGTAAATCGTCTTCAGGCCTGCGGAGGGAGTGTTAGAACTGGATAGAATGTGAATTAATTCATTATTTATTTTAATAGGGGCCTCGAAAACAGAGATTATTGTGTATCTGACTGAAAGGTAGTTGTAAAATTCCTCAGGGAGGAGTTTAATTTTTTGCTGTACTTGTTTGAACATCAGCATGACATTCCCATTCATGATATCATAAATCGAAGTGGCACCTTTTCTTGTCCAGTCCTGTAGGTTAGGATCTCTGGACATGACTTCCAGCATTTCTGGAGGTGCCTTCGATATTAACCAGGGAGAAAAGGATGGACTTTTTTCGTGAAAAGAAGTCCAGTTGGCAACTGAATAAGCTGTTAAAGATAGGCGGTCATGTCCCTTTAGTGGGGAAACCAAGGCAGTACTAAGCAGAGCACGAAGGTTTTTTTAGGGGGCAAAATGGGATTCAATCTGGACCCATTGAGTGGGTGAATCTCCTCTCCACCAGCCCCTAAGTTGGTCTATTTGTGAGGCTAAAAAATAATCAGAGATGTTGGGAAGGCCCAGGCCTCCAAATTTTTTAGTTTTTTTTCAAGAGGTGGTTTGAAAGTCTCGGCTTTTTGCCTTTCTAAATAAATGAGTTGAGTAATTTGTGCGCTTGATTGAAAAAGGATTGGGAAGGGGAGATTGGGATAGTACGAAAGATATATAGAGATTTAGGGAGAAGGAACATTTGGAATGTTGCGATGCGCCTAATCCAGGATTTTTCAAATCGTGCTAATTGGGTCATATCTTTTTCAATTGCTTTCAGTAAGGGTAGCTAATTGTATTTGTATAGATAGCGGTTGTCTGGGGATATGGACATGCCTAGGTAATTAATACATTCAAGTAGGCAATCTATAGCAGCACTACTAATAAGTTGGTTTAGTGTTTGAGGTGGGATGTTGATGGGTAAAATTTGTGATTTCCCGTCATTTATTTTATAATGAGATAGATTGGCAAATTTTTTAATTGTTTCGAGGGCTGCTTTTAGTGAGGGCAGTGGTTGTTCCAAGGATAGGATGATGTCATCCGCATATAAGGTTATGCAGTGGGCAAAACGCCCACCAGTGATCCCAGTTTTGTCTTATAGCCTGAGCTAGTGGCTCTATGGAGATCACAAATATCAAAGGGGACAATGGACACCCCTGTCTCGTCCCATTGGTAATCAGAAATTCCTTGGACAAGGCCTCATTTGCACAGACCCTGGCTGAGGGAGAGGAGTAGAACGCCTTTATAGCCGACAAACTATGGCCCCCAAAGCCCATCTGCTCCAACACCGAGAAGGCGAATGACCACCTCACTCGGTCAAACGCCTTCTCGGCGTCCAAGGTAAACAATATTGTCGGGGTGCGACGCCGATTGGCAACATCCACCAGATCAATAATTCTTCTGGTATTATCTGATGCGTTTCTACCACGCACAAATCCTGCTTGATCGGGGTTTCTCAAAGTGGGCAAGATGGGTGCTAGGCGGGAGGCCAGACATTTTGCGTATATTTTTATGTCCGTGTTAAGGAGTGAGATAGGCCTAAAATTTTGAGGGGCATTGGGTTGTTTACCCTGCTTTGGGAGGGTAATAATAGTTGCTGATAGCATTTCTTTGGGAAAGGTGCTCTGATTAATAGCTAGTTGAAGGGTTTCGCAAAGGTGCGGGGTTAGTGTCTCATTGAATGTTTTATAATAGATATTTGACAACCCATCGGGACCTGGGGCCTTATGTGTGGGCAGGGATTTGATAGTTTGAGATAATTCTGATACGGTAAGAGGAGCATTTAATGTATGTAGTTTTGCTTGTGATAGGGAAGGGAGGTTTAATTTTGATAGAAAGGAGTTTATTTCCAGTGGGGAAGGCAGAGGTATCTCCGAGATTGAGTCAAGATTGTAAAGAGAGGCATAATATTCTTTGAATTAATTTGCAATGTCATTAGGGGTAAATAATTTGTTTTGATTGGGTGGGTTTGTAAGGTATGGGATTTTGGATTTTGCCGCACTAGCTTTTAGGCATCTTGCCAACAGTTTCCCCGCTTTGTTATCTTGTTAGTAATAGTGTGCCTTTACTTATTGTAAATTTCTTTCACATGTGAAGAGAAGTCTCTTTTTGAGCTGTAGTCTAAGATTGCGAAGTGTAGAGGCTTGGTCCATGGAGAAGTATTGTTTGTTAATGGATTCTAGTTTCTGATTTCTGAGATTGTCATTAAGTTGTTTCTCCCTTTCCCGTTTGGCGATATGGCCTAGTTTGATAACGTGACCCCGTATGTAAACCTTATGTGCATTCCAAACCTGAAATTGGCTTGTTACTGAACCTGAGTTTAAGGCCTAAGCCACACGGCGAGAAAATCGGTGCGAGTGGAGTGCAATAAAACATCGCATTCCACTCAGACCAATTCTATCAACACATATCTCAAAAAATGAGCCATAAATGTAAACACTAGTGATGAGCGAGTACTAAAAAGCTCGGGTGCTCGAGGCTCGGGCCGAGCATCCCAAGACACTCGTGTACTCGGCCCGAGCACCGAGCCCAATGTTATCCTATCGGAGACCCGAGTATTTTTATGAAATGACCCCCCGGCAGCATGTAGAAACCCTAAAAATGTCACAAAAGTCTCAGAAGAGTGCTCAAATGGGGAAGACCCCTTGAAGCATTTATCACTCAAAAGTCACAGCTGTGAAAAATTTTGTCCGTGTCTTACGCCATTTTTATGGACTCACCAGAAAACCTTCAAAAATGACACCAAAATGAATTTTCATGGCGGAAATGTTAAGGGCACATACCAAATAGTGAGATAGAGCTGGTGTATGTTACTTTTGGAGATTACATGAAAGATTTTATGTGAAAACATTGTGTGGCACTCCGATGTCCCTGAGAAGAGACGTACATGAAGGCCTCTTGAGTCTAATGTGCCCATTTTGAGGAAGTGAGTCTTTGTAGTATTTTCCTTTGCCAGGGCAGTCCAAAATTGTGAGGTTCACCAATGTCCCTGCATACAGACGTGCATGAGGGCCTGTAAACCTGAAGTGCCCATTGTAAGGAAGTGGGTCTATTGTAGTATAGCCCTTAGGCAGGGCAGCCAAAAATTGGGAGGCTCCACGTTGTTCCTGGATAGAGACTAGAGATGAGCGAACCGGTCCCGGTTCGGCTCGAGGTCGGTTCGACAAACGGAGGTCCCGTTAGAGTTCGGTTCGTCGAACGTTCGACGAACCGAACTCGAACCGCATAGGAAACAATGGCAGGCATTCACAAACACATAAAAACACCTAGAAAACACCCTCAAAGGTGTCCAAAAGGTGACAAACAACTCACAACACAACACAAAACACATGGGAAAGTGACAAGGACATATACTCATGCGAAAATAAAAGAGCAGGACAAGGAAAAAGAGTAGGACACACAGATATAGGCATGGCACGCCCTTCTAAAATCATGTAAAACACCGCAAGGTGACTCCAAGCGGAGTCTCCCTTTTTTTCCAAAAATTGGGCCCCACACACACCCACCCATTCAGTGGCAGCAGTTGTGCCCCAGTTGTACACTTCACAGCTAGATTTGCATCAAGCACATTAAAAAATACGCCATAATTAACCGTCCCCAGGATGACACCGGGGTAGGTAGATAAAGTTTTTGCTGAACCATGACTTGTTCATTTTGGCTTCTTTTAAAAAAACACAGCAATCAAGGGTTACTCCGAGCGGAGTCTCCCTTTTTTTTCCAAACATTGGGCCACACACACACCCACCCCTTCAGTTGCAGCAGTTGTGCCCCAGTTGTACACTTCACAGCTAGATTTGCATCAAGCACATTCAAAAATACGCCATAATTAACCATCCCCAGAATGACACCGGGGTAGGTAGATAAAGTCTTTGCTGAACCATGACTTGTTCATCTTGGCTCCTTTTAAAAAAACACAGCAATCAAGGGTTACTCCAAGCGGAGTCTCCCTTTTTTTCCAAAAATTGGGCCACACACACACACTCACCCCTTCAGTGGCAGCAGTTGTGCCCCAGTTGTACACTTCACAGCTAGATTTTCATCAAGCACATTCAAAAATACGCCATAATTAACCGTCCCCAGGATGACACCGGGGTAGGTAGCAAAGTCTTTCCTGATCCCAGCTCTGTTCATCTTGGCTCCTTTTAAAAAAACACAGCAATCAAGGGTTACTCCAAGCGGAGTCTCCCTTTTTTTCAAAAAATTGGGCCACACAGACACCCACCCCTTCAGTGGCAGCAGTTGTGCCCCAGTTGTACACTTCACAGCTAGATTTGCATCAAGCACATTAAAAAATACGCCATAATTAACCGTCCCCAGGATGACACCGGGGTAGGTAGATAAAGTTTTTGCTGAACCATGACTTGTTCATTTTGGCTTCTTTTAAAAAAACACAGCAATCAAGGGTTACTCCGAGCGGAGTCTCCCTTTTTTTTCCAAACATTGGGCCACACACACACCAACCCCTTCAGTTGCAGCAGTTGTGCCCCAGTTGTACACTTCACAGCTAGATTTTCATCAAGCACATTCAAAAATACGCCATAATTAACCATCCCCAGAATGACACCGGGGTAGGTAGATAAAGTCTTTGCTGAACCATGACTTGTTCATCTTGGCTCCTTTTAAAAAAACACAGCAATCAAGGGTTACTCCAAGCGAAGTCTCCCTTTTTTTCCAAAAATTGGGCCACACACACACACTCACCCCTTCAGTGGCAGCAGTTGTGCCCCAGTTGTACACTTCACAGCTAGATTTTCATCAAGCACATTCAAAAATACGCCATAATTAACCGTCCCCAGGATGACACCGGGGTAGGTAGCAAAGTCTTTCCTGATCCCAGCTCTGTTCATCTTGGCTCCTTTTAAAAAAACACAGCAATCAAGGGTTACTCCAAGCGGAGTCTCCCTTTTTTTCCAAAAATTGGGCCCCACACACACCCACCCATTCAGTGGCAGCAGTTGTGCCCCAGTTGTACACTTCACAGCTAGATTTGCATCAAGCACATTCAAAAATACGCCATAATTACCATCCCCAGCATGACACCGGGGTAGGTAGCAAAGTCTTTGCTGAACCATGACTTGTTCATCTTGGCTCCTTTTAAAAAAACACAGCAATCAAGGGTTACTCCAAGCGGAGTCTCCCTTTTTTTCCAAAAATTGGGCCACACACACTCACCCCTTCAGTGGCAGCAGTTGTGCCCCAGTTGTACACTTCACAGCTAGATTTTCATCAAGCACATTCAAAAATACGCCATAATTAACCGTCCCCAGGATGACACCGGGGTAGGTAGCAAAGTCTTTCCTGATCCCAGCTCTGTTCATCTTGGCTCCTTTTAAAAAAACACAGCAATCAAGGGTTACTCCAAGCGGAGTCTCCCTTTTTTTCCAAAAATTGGGCCACACACACACCCACCCCTTCAGTGGCAGCAGTTGTGCCCCAGTTGTACACTTCACAGCTAGATTTGCATCAAGCACATTCAAAAATACACCATAATTACCCGTCCCCAGGATGACTCCGGGGTAGGTAGTTAAGTCTTTCCTGATCCCAGCTCTGTTCATCTTGGCTCCTTTTAAAAAAACACAGCAATCAAGGGTTACTCCAAGCGGAGTCTCCCTTTTTTTCCAAAAATTGGGCCCCACACACACCCACCCATTCAGTGGCAGCAGTTGTGCCCCAGTTGTACACTTCACAGCTAGATTTGCATCAAGCACATTCAAAAATACGCCATAATTAACCGTCCCCAGGATGACACAGGGGTAGGTAGATAAAGTCTTTATTGAACCATGACTTGTTCATCTTGGCTCCTTTTAAAAAAAACACAGCAATCAAGGGTTACTCCAAGCGGAGTCTCCCTTTTTTTCCAAAAATTGGGCCACACACACACCCACCCCTTCAGTGGCAGCAGTTGTGCCCCAGTTGTAAACTTCACAGCTAGATTTGCATAAAGCACATTCAAAAATACGCCATAATTAATCGTCCCCAGCATGACACCAGGGTAGGTAGCAAAGTCTTTCCTGATCCCAGTTCTGTTCATCTTGGATCATTTTAAAAAACACAGCAATCAAGGGTTACTCCAAGCGGAGTCTCCCTTTTTTTCCAAAAATTGGGCCCCACACACACCCACCCATTCAGTGGCAGCAGTTGTGCCCCAGTTGTACACTTCACAGCTAGATTTGCATCAAGCGCATTCAAAAATACGCCATAATTAACCGTCCCCAGGATGACACCGGGGTAGGTAGCAAAGTCTTTCCTGATCCCAGCTCTGTTCATCTTGGATCATTTTAAAAAAACACAGCAAACAAAGGTTACTCCAAGCAGAGTCACCCTTTTTTTTCAAAAATTGGGCCCCACACAAACCCACCCATTCAGTGGCAGCAGTTGTGCCCCAGTTGTACACTTCACAGCTAGATTTGCATCAAGCACATTCAAAAATACGCCATAATTAACCGTCCCCAGGATGACTCCGGGGTAGGTAGCAAAGTCTTTCCTGATCCCAGCTCTGTTCATCTTGGCTCCTTTTAAAAAAACACAGCAATCAAGGGTTACTCCAAGCGGAGTCTCCCTTTTTTTCCAAAAATTGGGCCACACACACACACTCACCCCTTCAGTGGCAGCAGTTGTGCCCCAGTTGTACACTTCACAGCTAGATTTTCATCAAGCACATTCAAAAATACGCCATAATTAACCGTCCCCAGGATGACACCGGGGTAGGTAGCAAAGTCTTTCCTGATCCCAGCTCTGTTCATCTTGGCTCCTTTTAAAAAAACACAGCAATCAAGGGTTACTCCAAGCGGAGTCTCCATTTTTTTCAAAAAATTGGGCCACACAGACACCCACCCCTTCAGTGGCAGCAGTTGTGCCCCAGTTGTACACTTCACAGCTAGATTTGCATCAAGCACATTCAGAAATACGCCATAATTAACCGTCCCCAGGATGACACCGGGGTAGGTAGATAAAGTCTTTGCTGAACCATGACTTGTTCATCTTGGCTCCTTTTAAAAAAACACAGCAATCAAGGGTTACTCCAAGCGGAGTCTCCCTTTTTTTCCAAAAATTGGGCCCCACACACACCCACCCATTCAGTGGCAGCAGTTGTGCCCCAGTTGTACATTTCACAGCTAGATTTGCATCAAGCACATTCAAAAATACGCCATAATTACCGTCCCCAGCATGACACCGGGGTAGGTAGCAAAGTCTTTGCTGAACCATGACTTGTTCATCTTGGCTCCTTTTAAAAAAACACAGCAATCAAGGGTTACTCCAAGCGGAGTCTCCCTTTTTTTCCAAAAATTGGGCCACACACACACACTCACCCCTTCAGTGGCAGCAGTTGTGCCCCAGTTGTACACTTCACAGCTAGATTTTCATCAAGCACATTCAAAAATACGCCATAATTAACCGTCCCCAGGATGACACCGGGGTAGGTAGCAAAGTCTTTCCTGATCCCAGCTCTGTTCATCTTGGCTCCTTTTAAAAAAACACAGCAATCAAGGGTTACTCCAAGCGGAGTCTCCCTTTTTTTCCAAAAATTGGGCCACACACACACCCACCCCTTCAGTGGCAGCAGTTGTGCCCCAGTTGTACACTTCACAGCTAGATTTGCATCAAGCACATTCAAAAATACACCATAATTACCCGTCCCCAGGATGACTCCGGGGTAGGTAGTTAAGTCTTTCCTGATCCCAGCTCTGTTCATCTTGGCTCCTTTTAAAAAAACACAGCAATCAAGGGTTACTCCAAGCGGAGTCTCCCTTTTTTTCCAAAAATTGGGCCACACACACACACCCACCCATTCAGTGGCAGCAGTTGTGCCCCAGTTGTACACTTCACAGCTAGATTTGCATCAAGCACATTCAAAAATACGCCATAATTAACCGTCCCCAGGATGACACAGGGGTAGGTAGATAAAGTCTTTGTTGAACCATGACTTGTTCATCTTGGCTCCTTTTAAAAAAAACACAGCAATCAAGGGTTACTCCAAGCGGAGTCTCCCTTTTTTTCCAAAAATTGGGCCACACACACACCCACCCCTTCAGTGGCAGCAGTTGTGCCCCAGTTGTAAACTTCACAGCTAGATTTGCATAAAGCACATTCAAAAATACGCCATAATTAATCGTCCCCAGCATGACACCAGGGTAGGTAGCAAAGTCTTTCCTGATCCCAGTTCTGTTCATCTTGGATCATTTTAAAAAACACAGCAATCAAGGGTTACTCCAAGCGGAGTCTCCCTTTTTTTCCAAAAATTGGGCCACACACACACCCACCCCTTCAGTGGCAGCAGTTGTGCCCCAGTTGTACACTTCACAGCTAGATTTGCATCAAGCACATTCAAAAATACGCCATAATTAACCGTCCCCAGCATGACAACGGGGTGGGTAGCAAAGTCTTTCCTGATCCCAGCTCTATTCATCTTGGATCATTTTAAAAAAACACAGCAATCAAGGGTTACTCCAAGCAGAGTCACCCTTTTTTTTCAAAAATTGGGCCCCACACAAACCCACCCATTCAGTGGCAGCAGTTGTGCCCCAGTTGTACACTTCACAGCTAGATTTGCATCAAGCACATTCAAAAATACGCCATAATTAACCGTCCCCAGGAAGACACCGGGGTAGGTAGATAAAGTCTTTGCTGAACCATGACTTGTTCATCTTAGCTCCTTTTAAAAAAACACAGCAATCAAGGGTTACTCCAAGCGGAGTCTCCCTTTTTTTCCAAAAATTGGGCCACACACAAACCCACCCCTTCAGTGGCAGCAGTTGTTCCCCAGTTGTACACTTCACAGCTAGATTTGCATCAAGCACATTCAAAAATACGCCATAATTAACCGTCCCCAGGATGACACCGGGGTAGGTAGCAAAGTCTTTCCTGATCCCAGCTCTGTTCATCTTGGCTCCTTTTTATCCAAAAATTGGGCCACACACACACCCACCCCTTCAGTGGCAGCAGTTGTGCCCCAGTTGTACATTTCACAGCTAGATTTGCATCAAGCACATTCAAAAATACGCCATAATTAACCGTCCCCAGCATGACACCGGGGTAGGTAGCAAAGTCTTTCCTGATCCCAGCTCTGTTCATCTTGGACCATTTTAAAAAAACACAGCAATCAAGGGTTACTCCAAGCGGAGTCTCCCTCTTTTTTCCAAAAATTGGGCCACACACACACCCACCCCTTCAGTGGCAGCAGTTGTGCCCCAGTTGTACACTTCACAGCTAGATTTGCATCAAGCACATTCAAAAATACGCCATAATTAACTGTCCCCAGCATGACACCGGGGTAGGTAGCAAAGTCTTTCCTGATCCCAGCTCTGTTCATCTTGGCTCCTTTTAAAAAAACAAAGCAATCAAGGGTTACTTCAAGTGGAGTCTCCCTTTTTTTCCAAAAATTGGGCCCCACACACACCCACCCATTCAGTGGCAGCAGTTGTGCCCCAGTTGTACACTTCACAGCTAGATTTGCATCAAGCACATTAAAAAATACGCCATAATTAACCGTCCCCAGGATGACTCCGGGGTAGGTAGCAAAGTCTTTCCTGATCCCAGCTCTGTTCATCTTGGCTCCTTTTAAAAAAACACAGCAATCAAGGGTTACTCCAAGCGGAGTCTCCCTTTTTTTCCAAAAATTGGGCCCCACACACACCCACCTATTCAGTGGCAGCAGTTGTGCCCCAGTTGTACACTTCACAGCTAGATTTGCATCAAGCACATTCAAAAATACGCCATAATTAACCGTCCCCAGGATGACACCGGGGTAGGTAGCAAAGTCTTTGCTGAACTATGACTTGTTCATCTTGGCTCCTTTTAAAAAAACACAGCAATCAAGGGTTACTCCAAGCGGAGTCTCCCTTTTTTTCCAAAAATTGGGCCACACACACACACTCACCCCTTCAGTGGCAGCAGTTGTGCCCCAGTTGTACACTTCACAGCTAGATTTTCATCAAGCACATTCAAAAATACGCCATAATTAACCGTCCCCAGGATGACACCGGGGTAGGTAGCAAAGTCTTTCCTGATCCCAGCTCTGTTCATCTTGGCTCCTTTTAAAAAAACACAGCAATCAAGGGTTACTCCAAGCGGAGTCTCCCTTTTTTTCCAAAAATTGGGCCCCACACACACCCACCCATTCAGTAGCAGCAGTTGTGCCCCAGTTGTACACTTCACAGCTAGATTTGCATCAAGCACGTTCAAAAATACGCCATAATTACCGTCCCCAGGATGACACCGGGGTAGGTAGCAAAGTCTTTCCTGATTCCAGCTCTGTTCATCTTGGCTCCTTTTAAAAAAACACAGCAATCAAGGGTTACTCCAAGCGGAGTCTCCCTTTTTTTCCAAAAATTGGGCCACACACACACCCACCCCTTCAGTGGCAGCAGTTGTGCCCCAGTTGTACACTTCACAGCTAGATTTGCATCAAGCACATTCAAAAATACGCCATAATTAACCGTCCCCAGCATGACAACGGGGTGGGTAGCAAAGTCTTTCCTGATCCCAGCTCTATTCATCTTGGATCATTTTAAAAAAATACAGCAATCAAGGGTTACTCCAAGCGGAGTCTCCTTTTTTTTCCAAAAATTGGGCCACACACACACCCACCCCTTCAGTGGCAGCAGTTGTGCCCCAGTTGTACACTTCACAGCTAGATTTGCATCAAGCACATTCAAAAATACACCATAATTAACCGTCCCCAGCATGACACCGGGGTAGGTAGCAAAGTCTTTCCTGATCCCAGCTCTGTTCATCTTGGATCATTTTAAAAAAACACAGCAATCAAGGGTTACTCCAAGCAGAGTCACCCTTTTTTTTCAAAAATTGGGCCCCACACAAACCCACCCATTCAGTGGCAGCAGTTGTGCCCCAGTTGTACACTTCACAGCTAGATTTGCATCAAGCACATTCAAAAATACGCCATAATTAACCGTCCCCAGGAAGACACCGGGGTAGGTAGATAAAGTCTTTGCTGAACCATGACTTGTTCATCTTAGCTCCTTTTAAAAAAACACAGCAATCAAGGGTTACTCCAAGCGGAGTCTCCCTTTTTTTCCAAAAATTGGGCCACACACAAACCCACCCCTTCAGTGGCAGCAGTTGTTCCCCAGTTGTACACTTCACAGCTAGATTTGCATCAAGCACATTCAAAAATACGCCATAATTAACCGTCCCCAGGATGACACCGGGGTAGGTAGCAAAGTCTTTCCTGATCCCAGCTCTGTTCATCTTGGCTCCTTTTTATCCAAAAATTGGGCCACACACACACCCACCCCTTCAGTGGCAGCAGTTGTGCCCCAGTTGTACATTTCACAGCTAGATTTGCATCAAGCACATTCAAAAATACGCCATAATTAACCGTCCCCAGCATGACACCGGGGTAGGTAGCAAAGTCTTTCCTGATCCCAGCTCTGTTCATCTTGGACCATTTTAAAAAAACACAGCAATCAAGGGTTACTCCAAGCGGAGTCTCCCTTTTTTTCCAAAAATTGGGCCACACACACACACTCACCCCTTCAGTGGCAGCAGTTGTGCCCCAGTTGTACACTTCACAGCTAGATTTTCATCAAGCACATTCAAAAATACGCCATAATTAACCGTCCCCAGGATGACACCGGGGTAGGTAGCAAAGTCTTTCCTGATCCCAGCTCTGTTCATCTTGGCTCCTTTTAAAAAAACACAGCAATCAAGGGTTACTCCAAGCGGAGTCTCCATTTTTTTCAAAAAATTGGGCCACACAGACACCCACCCCTTCAGTGGCAGCAGTTGTGCCCCAGTTGTACACTTCACAGCTAGATTTGCATCAAGCACATTCAGAAATACGCCATAATTAACCGTCCCCAGGATGACACCGGGGTAGGTAGATAAAGTCTTTGCTGAACCATGACTTGTTCATCTTGGCTCCTTTTAAAAAAACACAGCAATCAAGGGTTACTCCAAGCGGAGTCTCCCTTTTTTTCCAAAAATTGGGCCCCACACACACCCACCCATTCAGTGGCAGCAGTTGTGCCCCAGTTGTACATTTCACAGCTAGATTTGCATCAAGCACATTCAAAAATACGCCATAATTACCGTCCCCAGCATGACACCGGGGTAGGTAGCAAAGTCTTTGCTGAACCATGACTTGTTCATCTTGGCTCCTTTTAAAAAAACACAGCAATCAAGGGTTACTCCAAGCGGAGTCTCCCTTTTTTTCCAAAAATTGGGCCACACACACACACTCACCCCTTCAGTGGCAGCAGTTGTGCCCCAGTTGTACACTTCACAGCTAGATTTTCATCAAGCACATTCAAAAATACGCCATAATTAACCGTCCCCAGGATGACACCGGGGTAGGTAGCAAAGTCTTTCCTGATCCCAGCTCTGTTCATCTTGGCTCCTTTTAAAAAAACACAGCAATCAAGGGTTACTCCAAGCGGAGTCTCCCTTTTTTTCCAAAAATTGGGCCACACACACACCCACCCCTTCAGTGGCAGCAGTTGTGCCCCAGTTGTACACTTCACAGCTAGATTTGCATCAAGCACATTCAAAAATACACCATAATTACCCGTCCCCAGGATGACTCCGGGGTAGGTAGTTAAGTCTTTCCTGATCCCAGCTCTGTTCATCTTGGCTCCTTTTAAAAAAACACAGCAATCAAGGGTTACTCCAAGCGGAGTCTCCCTTTTTTTCCAAAAATTGGGCCACACACACACACCCACCCATTCAGTGGCAGCAGTTGTGCCCCAGTTGTACACTTCACAGCTAGATTTGCATCAAGCACATTCAAAAATACGCCATAATTAACCGTCCCCAGGATGACACAGGGGTAGGTAGATAAAGTCTTTGTTGAACCATGACTTGTTCATCTTGGCTCCTTTTAAAAAAAACACAGCAATCAAGGGTTACTCCAAGCGGAGTCTCCCTTTTTTTCCAAAAATTGGGCCACACACACACCCACCCCTTCAGTGGCAGCAGTTGTGCCCCAGTTGTACACTTCACAGCTAGATTTGCATCAAGCACATTCAAAAATACGCCATAATTAACCGTCCCCAGCATGACAACGGGGTGGGTAGCAAAGTCTTTCCTGATCCCAGCTCTATTCATCTTGGATCATTTTAAAAAAACACAGCAATCAAGGGTTACTCCAAGCAGAGTCACCCTTTTTTTTCAAAAATTGGGCCCCACACAAACCCACCCATTCAGTGGCAGCAGTTGTGCCCCAGTTGTACACTTCACAGCTAGATTTGCATCAAGCACATTCAAAAATACGCCATAATTAACCGTCCCCAGGAAGACACCGGGGTAGGTAGATAAAGTCTTTGCTGAACCATGACTTGTTCATCTTAGCTCCTTTTAAAAAAACACAGCAATCAAGGGTTACTCCAAGCGGAGTCTCCCTTTTTTTCCAAAAATTGGGCCACACACAAACCCACCCCTTCAGTGGCAGCAGTTGTTCCCCAGTTGTACACTTCACAGCTAGATTTGCATCAAGCACATTCAAAAATACGCCATAATTAACCGTCCCCAGGATGACACCGGGGTAGGTAGCAAAGTCTTTCCTGATCCCAGCTCTGTTCATCTTGGCTCCTTTTTATCCAAAAATTGGGCCACACACACACCCACCCCTTCAGTGGCAGCAGTTGTGCCCCAGTTGTACATTTCACAGCTAGATTTGCATCAAGCACATTCAAAAATACGCCATAATTAACCGTCCCCAGCATGACACCGGGGTAGGTAGCAAAGTCTTTCCTGATCCCAGCTCTGTTCATCTTGGACCATTTTAAAAAAACACAGCAATCAAGGGTTACTCCAAGCGGAGTCTCCCTTTTTTTCCAAAAATTGGGCCACACACACACCCACCCCTTCAGTGGCAGCAGTTGTGCCCCAGTTGTACACTTCACAGCTAGATTTGCATCAAGCACATTCAAAAATACGCCATAATTAACTGTCCCCAGCATGACACCGGGGTAGGTAGCAAAGTCTTTCCTGATCCCAGCTCTGTTCATCTTGGCTCCTTTTAAAAAAACAAAGCAATCAAGGGTTACTTCAAGTGGAGTCTCCCTTTTTTTCCAAAAATTGGGCCCCACACACACCCACCCATTCAGTGGCAGCAGTTGTGCCCCAGTTGTACACTTCACAGCTAGATTTGCATCAAGCACATTAAAAAATACGCCATAATTAACCGTCCCCAGGATGACTCCGGGGTAGGTAGCAAAGTCTTTCCTGATCCCAGCTCTGTTCATCTTGGCTCCTTTTAAAAAAACACAGCAATCAAGGGTTACTCCAAGCGGAGTCTCCCTTTTTTTCCAAAAATTGGGCCCCACACACACCCACCTATTCAGTGGCAGCAGTTGTGCCCCAGTTGTACACTTCACAGCTAGATTTGCATCAAGCACATTCAAAAATACGCCATAATTAACCGTCCCCAGGATGACACCGGGGTAGGTAGCAAAGTCTTTGCTGAACTATGACTTGTTCATCTTGGCTCCTTTTAAAAAAACACAGCAATCAAGGGTTACTCCAAGCGGAGTCTCCCTTTTTTTCCAAAAATTGGGCCACACACACACACTCACCCCTTCAGTGGCAGCAGTTGTGCCCCAGTTGTACACTTCACAGCTAGATTTTCATCAAGCACATTCAAAAATACGCCATAATTAACCGTCCCCAGGATGACACCGGGGTAGGTAGCAAAGTCTTTCCTGATCCCAGCTCTGTTCATCTTGGCTCCTTTTAAAAAAACACAGCAATCAAGGGTTACTCCAAGCGGAGTCTCCCTTTTTTTCCAAAAATTGGGCCCCACACACACCCACCCATTCAGTAGCAGCAGTTGTGCCCCAGTTGTACACTTCACAGCTAGATTTGCATCAAGCACGTTCAAAAATACGCCATAATTACCGTCCCCAGGATGACACCGGGGTAGGTAGCAAAGTCTTTCCTGATTCCAGCTCTGTTCATCTTGGCTCCTTTTAAAAAAACACAGCAATCAAGGGTTACTCCAAGCGGAGTCTCCCTTTTTTTCCAAAAATTGGGCCACACACACACCCACCCCTTCAGTGGCAGCAGTTGTGCCCCAGTTGTACACTTCACAGCTAGATTTGCATCAAGCACATTCAAAAATACGCCATAATTAACCGTCCCCAGCATGACAACGGGGTGGGTAGCAAAGTCTTTCCTGATCCCAGCTCTATTCATCTTGGATCATTTTAAAAAAATACAGCAATCAAGGGTTACTCCAAGCGGAGTCTCCTTTTTTTTCCAAAAATTGGGCCACACACACACCCACCCCTTCAGTGGCAGCAGTTGTGCCCCAGTTGTACACTTCACAGCTAGATTTGCATCAAGCACATTCAAAAATACACCATAATTAACCGTCCCCAGCATGACACCGGGGTAGGTAGCAAAGTCTTTCCTGATCCCAGCTCTGTTCATCTTGGATCATTTTAAAAAAACACAGCAATCAAGGGTTACTCCAAGCAGAGTCACCCTTTTTTTTCAAAAATTGGGCCCCACACAAACCCACCCATTCAGTGGCAGCAGTTGTGCCCCAGTTGTACACTTCACAGCTAGATTTGCATCAAGCACATTCAAAAATACGCCATAATTAACCGTCCCCAGGAAGACACCGGGGTAGGTAGATAAAGTCTTTGCTGAACCATGACTTGTTCATCTTAGCTCCTTTTAAAAAAACACAGCAATCAAGGGTTACTCCAAGCGGAGTCTCCCTTTTTTTCCAAAAATTGGGCCACACACAAACCCACCCCTTCAGTGGCAGCAGTTGTTCCCCAGTTGTACACTTCACAGCTAGATTTGCATCAAGCACATTCAAAAATACGCCATAATTAACCGTCCCCAGGATGACACCGGGGTAGGTAGCAAAGTCTTTCCTGATCCCAGCTCTGTTCATCTTGGCTCCTTTTTATCCAAAAATTGGGCCACACACACACCCACCCCTTCAGTGGCAGCAGTTGTGCCCCAGTTGTACATTTCACAGCTAGATTTGCATCAAGCACATTCAAAAATACGCCATAATTAACCGTCCCCAGCATGACACCGGGGTAGGTAGCAAAGTCTTTCCTGATCCCAGCTCTGTTCATCTTGGACCATTTTAAAAAAACACAGCAATCAAGGGTTACTCCAAGCGGAGTCTCCCTTTTTTTCCAAAAATTGGGCCACACACACACCCACCCCTTCAGTGGCAGCAGTTGTGCCCCAGTTGTACACTTCACAGCTAGATTTGCATCAAGCACATTCAAAAATACGCCATAATTAACTGTCCCCAGCATGACACCGGGGTAGGTAGCAAAGTCTTTCCTGATCCCAGCTCTGTTCATCTTGGCTCCTTTTAAAAAAACAAAGCAATCAAGGGTTACTTCAAGTGGAGTCTCCCTTTTTTTCCAAAAATTGGGCCCCACACACACCCACCCATTCAGTGGCAGCAGTTGTGCCCCAGTTGTACACTTCACAGCTAGATTTGCATCAAGCACATTAAAAAATACGCCATAATTAACCGTCCCCAGGATGACTCCGGGGTAGGTAGCAAAGTCTTTCCTGATCCCAGCTCTGTTCATCTTGGCTCCTTTTAAAAAAACACAGCAATCAAGGGTTACTCCAAGCGGAGTCTCCCTTTTTTTCCAAAAATTGGGCCCCACACACACCCACCTATTCAGTGGCAGCAGTTGTGCCCCAGTTGTACACTTCACAGCTAGATTTGCATCAAGCACATTCAAAAATACGCCATAATTAACCGTCCCCAGGATGACACCGGGGTAGGTAGATAAAGTCTTTGCTGAACCATGACTTGTTCATCTTGGCTCGTTTTAAAAAGACACAGCAATCAAGGGTTACTCCAAGCGGAGTCTCCCTTTTTTTCCAAAAATTGGGCCCCACACACACCCACCCATTTAGTGGCAGCAGTTGTGCCCCAGTTGTACACTTCACAGCTAGATTTGCATCAAGCGCATTCAAAAATACGCCATAATTAACCGTCCCCAGGATGACACCGGGGTAGGTAGCAAAGTCTTTCCTGATCCCAGCTCTGTTCATCTTGGATCATTTTAAAAAAACACAGCAAGCAAGGGTTTCTCCAAGCGGAGTCTCCCTTTTTTTCCAAAAATTGGGCCCCACACACACCCACCCATTCAGTGGCAGCAGTTGTGCCCCAGTTGTACACTTCACAGCTAGATTTGCTTCAAGCACATTCAAACATACGCCATAATTAACCGTCCCCAGGATGACACTGGGGTAGGTAGCAAAGTCTTTCCTGATCCCAGCTCTGTTCATCTTGGCTCCTTTTTTTCCAAAAATTGGGCCACACACACACCCACCCCTTCAGTGGCAGCAGTTGTGCCCCAGTTGTACACTTCACAGCTAGATTTGCATCAAGCACATTCAAAAATACGCCATAATTAACCGTCCCCAGCATGACACCGGGGTAGGTAGCAAAGTCTTTCCTGATCCCAGCTCTGTTCATCTTGGACCATTTTAAAAAAACACAGCAATCAAGGGTTACTCCAAGCGGAGTCTCCCTTTTTTTCCAAAAATTGGGCCACACACACACCCACCCCTTCAGTGGCAGCAGTTGTGCCCCAGTTGTACACTTCACAGCTAGATTTGCATCAAGCACATTCAAAAATACGCCATAATTAACTGTCCCCAGCATGACACCGGGGTAGGTAGCAAAGTCTTTCCTGATCCCAGCTCTGTTCATCTTGGCTCCTTTTAAAAAAACACAGCAATCAAGGGTTACTTCAAGCGGAGTCTCCCTTTTTTTCCAAAAATTGGGCCCCACACACACCCACCCATTCAGTGGCAGCAGTTGTGCCCCAGTTGTACACTTCACAGCTAGATTTGCATCAAGCACATTCAAAAATACGCCATAATTAACCGTCTCCAGGATGACACCGGGGTAGGTAGCAAAGTCTTTCCTGATCCCAGCTCTGTTCATCTTGGATCATTTTAAAAAAACACAGCAAGCAAGGGTTACTCCAAGCGGAGTCTCCCTTTTTTTCCAAAAATTGGGCCACACACACACCCACCCCTTCAGTGGCAGCAGTTGTGCCCCAGTTGTACACTTCACAGCTAGATTTGCATCAAGCACATTCAAAAATACGCCATAATTAACCGTCCCCAGGATGACACCGGGGTAGGTAGCAAAGTCTTTCCTGATCCCAGCTCTGTTCATCTTGGCTCCTTTTTTTCCAAAAATTGGGCCCCACACACACCCACCCCTTCAGCGGCAGCAGTTGTGCCCCAGTTGTACATTTCACAGCTAGATTTGCATCAAGCACATTCAAAAATACGCCATAATTAACCGTCCCCAGCATGACACCGGGGTAGGTAGCAAAGTCTTTCCTGATCCCAGCTCTGTTCATCTTGGACCATTTTAAAAAAACACAGCAATCAAGGGTTACTCCAAGCGGAGTCTCCCTTTTTTTCCAAAAATTGGGCCACACACACACCCACCCCTTTAGTGGCAGCAGTTGTGCCCCAGTTGTACACTTCACAGCTAGATTTGCATCAAGCACATTCAAAAATACGCCATAATTAACTGTCCCCAGCATGACACCGGGGTAGGTAGCAAAGTCTTTCCTGATCCCAGCTCTGTTCATCTTGGCTCCTTTTAAAAAAACACAGCAATCAAGGGTTACTTCAAGCGGAGTCTCCCTTTTTTTCCAAAGATTGGGCCCCACACACACCCACCCATTCAGTGGCAGCAGTTGTGCCCCAGTTGTACACTTCACAGCTAGATTTGCATCAAGCACATTCAAAAATACGCCATAATTAACCGTCCCCAGGATGACTCCGGGGTAGGTAGCAAAGTCTTTCCTGATCCCAGCTCTGTTCATCTTGGCTCCTTTTAAAAAAACACAGCAATCAAGGGTTACTCCAAGCGGAGTCTCTCTTTTTTTCCAAAAATTGGGCCCCACACACACCCACCTTTTCAGTGGCAGCAGTTGTGCCCCAGTTGTACACTTCACAGCTAGATTTGCATCAAGCACATTCAAAAATACGCCATAATTAACCGTCCCCAGGATGACACCGAGGTAGGTAGATAAAGTTTTTGCTGAACCATGACTTGTTCATCTTGGCTCCTTTTAAAAAAACACAGCAATCAAGGGTTACTCCAAGCGGAGTCTCCCTTTTTTTCCAAAAATTGGGCCCCACACACACCCACCCATTTAGTGGCAGCAGTTGTGCCCCAGTTGTACACTTCACAGCTAGATTTACATCAAGCGCATTCAAAAATACGCCATAATTAACCGTCCCCAGGATGACACCGGGGTAGGTAGCAAAGTCTTTCCTGATCCCAGCTCTGTTCATCTTGGATCATTTTAAAAAAACACAGCAAGCAAGGGTTTCTCCAAGCGGAGTCTCCCTTTTTTTCCAAAAATTGGGCCCCACACACACCCACCCATTCAGTGGCAGCAGTTGTGCCCCAGTTGTACACTTCACAGCTAGATTTGCTTCAAGCACATTCAAACATACGCCATAATTAACCGTCCCCAGGATGACACTGGGGTAGGTAGCAAAGTCTTTCCTGATCCCAGCTCTGTTCATCTTGGCTCCTTTTTTTCCAAAAATTGGGCCACACACACACCCACCCCTTCAGTGGCAGCAGTTGTGCCCCAGTTGTACACTTCACAGCTAGATTTGCATCAAGCACATTCAAAAATACGCCATAATTAACCGTCCCCAGCATGACACCGGGGTAGGTAGCAAAGTCTTTCCTGATCCCAGCTCTGTTCATCTTAGCTCCTTTTAAAAAAACATAGCAATTAAGGGTTACTCCAAGCGGAGTCTCCCTTTTTTTCCAAAAATTGGGCCACACACACACCCACCCTTTCAGTGGCAGCAGTTGTGCCCCAGTTGTACACTTCACAGCTAGATTTGCATCAAGCACATTCAAAAATACGCCATAATTAACCGTCCCCAGCATGACACTGGGGTAGGTAGAAAAGTCTTTCCTGATCCCAGCTCTGTTCATCTTGCCTCCTTTTAATAAAACATAGCAATCAAGGGTTACTTCAAGCGGAGTCTCCCTTTTTTTTCCAAAAATTGGGCCCCACACACACCCACCCATTCAGTGGCAGCAGTTGTGCCCCAGTTGTACACTTCACAGCTAGATTTGCATCAAGCACATTCAAAAATACGCCATAATTAACCGTCCCCAGGATGACACCGGGGTAGGTAGCAAAGTCTTTCCTGATCCCAGCTCTGTTCATCTTGGATCATTTTAAAAAAACACAGCAAGCAAGGGTTACTCCAAGCGGAGTCTCCCTTTTTTTCCAAAAATTGGGCCACACACACACCCACCCCTTCATTGGCAGCAGTTGTGCCCCAGTTGTACACTTCACAGCTAGATTTGCATCAAGCACATTCAAAAATACGCCATAATTATCCGTCCCCAGGATGACACCGGGGTAGGTAGCAAAGTCTTTCCTGATCCCAGCTCTGTTCATCTTGGCTCCTTTTCAAAAAACACAGCAATCAAGGGTTACTCCAAGCGGAGTCTCCCTTTTTTTCCAAAAATTGGGCCCCACACACACCCACCCATTCAGTGGCAGCAGTTGTGCCCCAGTTGTACACTTCACAGCTAGATTTGCATCAAGCACATTCAAAAATACGCCATAATTAACCGTCCCCAGCATGACACCGGGGTAGGTAGCAAAGTCTTTGCTGAACCATGACTTGTTCATCTTGGCTCCTTTTAAAAAACACAGCAAGCAAGGGTTACTCCAAGTTGAGTCTCCCTTTTTTCCAAAAATTGGGCCACACAGACACCCCATCAGTGGCAGCACTTGTGCCCTAGTTGCAAACAGGATGTTTTGATTTGCATCAAGCACATTCCAAATCCACAAGCATTTACTCTCCCCAGGATGACACAGGGGTAGTAAATTCCTTGTGGATCCATGACTTGTTCATTTTGATGAACGTCAGTCTGTCCACATTGTCACTGGACAGACGCGTGCGCTTATCTGTCAGCACACACCCAGCAGCACTGAAGACACGTTCAGAGACAACGCTGGCAGCTGGACATGACAAAATCTCCAAGGCGTAAGTTGAGAGCTCTGGCCATTTTTCAAGATTTGAAGCCCAAAATGAGCAAGGCTCCATTTGCAAAGTCATGGCATCGATGTTCATTTGGAGATACTCCTGGGAGATTCACTCTCTGCACCTGCACGGTTGTTTGGTGGAAAAGCTGAGCAAAGATCGAGTAACAGCTTCTGCTGATACTCCTGCATACGTGCGTCCCTTTCTATGGCTGGAATTATGTCACAAAATTTGGACTTGTACCGGGGATCCAATAGTGTGGCAAGCCAGTAGTCATCATCACTTCTAATTTTGACAATACGAGGGTCATGTTGGAGGTAGTGCAGCAAGAAGGCGCTCATGTGTCTTGCGCGGCCATGCGGACCAAGTCCACGCTGTGTTTGTGGCATAGAGGTGCTAACCGTTCTTTCTTCCTCTGACATCTCCCCCCAACCTCTTTCAACTGAAATTTGACCAAGGTCTCCCTCATCCGCTGAGTCTTCCATGTCCATGGACAGTTCGTCCTCCATTTCTTCATGTTCTCCTGCACCTTCCTCAACATCTCGCCTGCTACCATGCGCCCTTGTTGATCCCTGTCCCCCATGGTCCCATGCCTGCCGCCTTGGTGATGATGAACGTCTGGACCTTGGTGATGTTGTTGTGTCTTGCGCATATGAATCCTCCTGTAGTTCCTCCTTTTCCTGTTGTCCCACCCCCTGACTCCGAATAGTGTTTAGCGTGTGCTCCAGCATGTAAATGACTGGAATTGTCATGCTGATAATGGCATTGTCAGCGCTAAACATATTCGTCGCCATGTCGAAACTCTGCAGAAGGGTGCATAGGTCCTTGATCTGAGACCACTCCATCAGGGTGATCTGCCCCACCTCTGCATCTCGTTGGCCCAGGCTATACGTCATGATTTATTGCACCAGGGCTCGACGGTGCTGCCACAGTCGCTGTAACATGTGGAGAGTCGAATTCCAGCGTGTCGGCACATCGCATTTCAGGCGATGAACCGGCAGGCCGAAAGACTTCTGGAGCGATGCAAGTCGCTCAGCTGCGGCGGTTGAACGGCGGAAGTGAGCAGACAGTTTTCGTGCACTGGTCAGAAGGCCATCTAGGCCGGGATAGTGTGTTAAAAATTGCTGGACAACAAGGTTCAACACGTGAGCCATACAAGGCACTTGTGTCACCTTGCCCAGGCGAAGGGCCGCACCCAGGTTTGCAGCATTGTCGCACACGGCCTTACCAGGCTGCAGGTTGAGTGGAGACAACCATTTATTAAACTCGGACCGCAGAGCTGACCACAACTCCTCAGCTGTGTGACTCCTATTCCCAAGTAATGTCAAGCTAAAGACCACCTGATGCCGTTGCGCTCTGCTGCCAGCATAGTAATGAGGGGTGCGTGATTCCTTCTGAGCAGTGAGAACGCTGGTGGCCTGACCAGGCAGGCTTGGGGCAGAAGTGGAGGACACAGATGAGGTGGAGGAGGCAGAAGCAGTGGCGGAACTTGGACAGACAGAGGATTGACACACAAGTCGTGGGGACGGCAAGACTTGTGCAGCAGACCCTTCACCATCTATCACCATAGTTACCCAGTGCCCAGTCAGCGACATGTAATGTCCCTGTCCATGCTTACTGGTCCAAGTATCGGTGGTGATATGCACCCGTTGACACACAGAGTTTCTCAAGGAAGCGGTGATGTTGTGTGCGACATGCTGGTGTAGCGCGGGCACACCTTTCTTAGAGAAGTAGTGGCGACTGGGCATCTGGTACTGGGGCACAGCGACAGACATAAGGTCTCTAAAATCCTGTGTGTCCACCAGGCGGAAAGGCAGCATTTCGGTAGCCAAGAGCTTACAGAGGGATAAAGTCAACCTCTTAGCTTTGTCATGGGTCGCAGGAAATGGCCTTTTATTTGTCCACATCTGAGGGACAGAGATCTGGCTGCTGTGTGTAGACGGTGTTGAGTAGGGTGTCCCTGGAAAAATGCAGCTTTGTGAGGAAAGTGCAGGCGGAGACATGATGTCGCCTTCATCCAACATTGGTGCTATCGATGTCTGAGAGAGCTGTACACACGCACTTGTTTCCCCTTCCAAACCAACTGACGACCTACCAAGCAAACTGCCTGTTGCGGTTACATTGGTGGAAGTTGTGCGTGGAAAACCAGGTGTGACAGCTGTCCCCACAGTCCTAGAAGATGAAGAGTGCGCGGATGCACTGGAAGGGGCCGGCGGTGGATGGTTCGCTCCGCTAGGCCGCATTGCAGCACGGTGAGCTTCTCACCGGGACATATGATATTTATTCATGTGACGATTCATGGAAGAAGTTGTCAAACTGCTGAGGTTTTGACCTCTACTAAGAGAACCATGACAAATTTTACAGATCACATAATTTGGGCGATCTTTTGCTATGTCAAAAAATGACCAGGATAGGCAAGACTTAGGGGCACTTTGCACACTGCGACATCGCAGGTGCGATGTCGGTGGGGTCAAATTGAAAATGACGCATGAGGATGCAGTTGTAGACGTGCTACCAGTACTCCGACTCTGTCCAGGAAGGCGCAAGGTAACTTCGTCATCAGTTGCATCCTCCTCCACCACCTCTGTTGACCTCCTCGAGTGCCTGACTGTGGGTTGACAGTAGGTGGGATCTAGAACTTCCTCATCAATTGTTGTGTTTGCACTCCCCTCACCCTCAGACCGAGCCTCTTCTTGCCCTGACCGAATATTTAAGTTGTCATCCCAATCTGTTATCTGCGTCTCATTATCATCAGTATGTTTCTCATTGTCTCTACCAACAGGTGTTACAGTTTGTGAATAAGGGTCAACATTATGCTCAGATACTTGGTCATCATGGCCTGAATCTGAGTCGCAAAGGTTCTGGGCATCACTGCAGACCATTTCCTGGTCTGTACTCACTTTAGCTTGGGAGCATACCTCTGATTCCCAGGACAGTGTGACTGAACAGCTCGGCAGACTCAGCCATCTCTGTTCCACCATACTGTGCAGGGCGGATGGAAACTTGAGAGCTGGGAGAAAGCAAGTGTGATTGGGATGACAACTCAGAGGACTGTTTTTTTTTGGATGCAGTAGTTGAGGTGGCGGAGAGGGCACTTGTTGGACCACTTGAGATCCATTCAAGCATTTTCCTTTTTTGGCCATCATCTACCTTTGTTCCAGGTGTCCGTGTCCGTAAAAAAGGGAGCACATCGGATTGTCCATGGTAAGTAGTAGACATCTTACTTTTGCTGGAAGATGGTCTATCTTCAGCAGATGTTAATGGAGCTTTGCCACCTTCACCACGGACAAACCCTTTTTTTCCTTTTCCAACACGCCTCTTACCCTTTCCACCAGCATCTGTCATTTTGCCACTCATTTTGATTGTGACAAGATTGTGCACTTAAAATGTGGTAGTAAAAATTGAGAGGTGGTGTAGATTGCAGCGGTGGTCTATCTTTATTAACAGCAGAATAAACAACAATAATTATCACTGACAATGCAACTACGGCCCTTAAACTGGCAGCAGTGTTTGCTAGTATAATGGCTTAGCTACAATGAGTTTGAGTGTGCAATGCAGGCAGAGGTGCTGCAAATATCTTTGCACTAGTGGGACTATACAGAAGTCCAATAGCCACGTTTAGGATGCCACTAGGTACACTCAGTGTTTGCTAGTATAATGGCTTAGCTACAATGAGTTTGAGTGTGCAATGCAGGTAGAGGTGCTGCAAATATCTTTGCACTAGTGGGACTATACAGAAGTCCAATAGCCACGTTTAGGATGACACTAGGTTCACTCAGTGTTTGCTAGTATAATGGCTTAGTAACAATGAGTTGGAGTGTGCAATGCAGGCAGAGGTGCTGCAAATATCTTTGCACTAGTGGGACTATACAGAAGTCCAATAGCCACGTTTAGGATGACACTAGGTTCACTCAGTGTTTGCTAGTATAATGGCTTAGTAACAATGAGTTGGAGTGTGCAATGCAGGCAGAGGTGCTGCAAATATCTTTGCACTATTGGGACTATACAGAAGTCCAATAACCACGTTTAGGATGCCACTAGGTACACTCAATGTTTGCTAGTATAATGGCTTAGCTACAATGAGTTTGAGTGTGCAATGCAGGTAGAGGTGCTGCAAATATCTTTGCACTAGTGGGACTATACAGAAGTCCAATAGCCACGTTTAGGATGACACTAGGTTCACTCAGTGTTTGCTAGTATAATGGCTTAGTAACAATGAGTTGGAGTGTGCAATGCAGGCAGAGGTGCTGCAAATATCTTTGCACTAGTGGGACTATACAGAAGTCCAATAGCCACGTTTAGGATGACACTAGGTTCACTCGGTGTTTGCTAGTATAATGGCTTAGTAACAATGAGTTGGAGTGTGCAATGCAGGCAGAGGTGCTGCAAATATCTTTGCACTAGTGGGACTATACAGAAGTCCAATAGCCACGTTTAGGATGACACTAGGTTCACTCAGTGTTTGCTAGTATAATTGAATAGGATAACTGAAGTGAGCACTAATATATATATTATGAGTGCAAGCCAAAAATTACATACTATATACGGATAAGGCTGCACATCAAACTTAGATAATAGTATAATGCCTCAAGCATATGGACAAATATTGGAATATACAATGAAAAATGCTACTTGCTAATTTGAACATGTGAATAATGAATTGCATACCTGCCATGAATATTAGGAAAAAGGAGATATTTAGCAATCGCATTGATCAATGTAACTGAGCCCCAAGGCCTCGTCAAGGCATATCTCTATATTGGGGTCCCTAGCTCTGTGACCCTAACTGTGTGTCATCTCATTGCAATTAAAAACTGCTATGGGTGGAGAGGGGTAACTAAGGACTTTCTTATATAGGAGATGGAAAAAACATGGCCGAAAGGGGCGGAGCTGTGTTCACATTCAGAAAAAAACTACATATAACTGAATAGGATAACTGAAGTGAGCACTAATATATATATTATGAGTGCAAGCCAAAAATTACATACTATATACGGATAAGGCTGCACATCAAACTTAGATAATAGTATAATGCCTCAAGCATATGGACAAATATTGGAATATACAATGAAAAATGCTACTTGCTAATTTGAACATGTGAATAATGAATTGCATACCTGCCATGAATATTAGGAAAAAGGAGATATTTAGCAATCGCATTGATCAATGTAACTGAGCCCCAAGGCCTCGTCAAGGCATATCTCTATATTGGGGTCCCTAGCTCTGTGACCCTAACTGTGTGTCATCTCATTGCAATTAAAAACTGCTATGGGTGGAGAGGGGTAACTAAGGACTTTCTTATATAGGAGATGGAAAAAACATGGCCGAAAGGGGCGGAGCTGTGTTCACATTCAGAAAAAAACTACATATAACTGAATAGGATAACTGAAGTGAGCACTAATATATATATTATGAGTGCAAGCCAAAAATTACATACTATATACGGATAAGGCTGCACATCAAACTTAGATAATAGTATAATGCCTCAAGCATATGGACAAATATTGGAATATACAATGAAAAATGCTACTTGCTAATTTGAACATGTGAATAATGAATTGCATACCTGCCATGAATATTAGGAAAAAGGAGATATTTAGCAATCGCATTGATCAATGTAACTGAGCCCCAAGGCCTCGTCAAGGCATATCTCTATATTGGGGTCCCTAGCTCTGTGACCCTAACTGTGTGTCATCTCATTGCAATTAAAAACTGCTATGGGTGGAGAGGGGTAACTAAGGACTTTCTTATATAGGAGATGGAAAAAACATGGCCGAAAGGGGCGGAGCTGTGTTCACATTCAGAAAAAAACTACATATAACTGAATAGGATAACTGAAGTGAGCACTAATATATATATTATGAGTGCAAGCCAAAAATTACATACTATATACGGATAAGGCTGCACATCAAACTTAGATAATAGTATAATGCCTCAAGCATATGGACAAATATTGGAATATACAATGAAAAATGCTACTTGCTAATTTGAACATGTGAATAATGAATTGCATACCTGCCATGAATATTAGGAAAAAGGAGATATTTAGCAATCGCATTGATCAATGTAACTGAGCTCCAAGGCCTCGTCAAGGCATATCTCAATATTGGGGTCCCTAGCTCTGTGACCCTAACTGTGTGTCATCTCATTGCAATTAAAAACTGCTATGGGTGGAGAGGGGTAACTAAGGACTTTCTTATATAGGAGATGGAAAAAACATGGCCGAAAGGGGCGGAGCTGTGTTCACATTCAGAAAAAAACTACATATAACTGAATAGGATAACTGAAGTGAGCACTAATATATATATTATGAGTGCAAGCCAAAAATTACATACTATATACGGATAAGGCTGCACATCAAACTTAGATAATAGTATAATGCCTCAAGCATATGGACAAATATTGGAATATACAATGAAAAATGCTACTTGCTAATTTGAACATGTGAATAATGAATTGCATACCTGCCATGAATATTAGGAAAAAGGAGATATTTAGCAATCGCATTGATCAATGTAACTGAGCCCCAAGGCCTCGTCAAGGCATATCTCTATATTGGGGTCCCTAGCTCTGTGACCCTAACTGTGTGTCATCTCATTGCAATTAAAAACTGCTATGGGTGGAGAGGGGTAACTAAGGACTTTCTTATATAGGAGATGGAAAAAACATGGCCGAAAGGGGCGGAGCTGTGTTCACATTCAGAAAAAAACTACATATAACTGAATAGGATAACTGAAGTGAGCACTAATATATATATTTTTATATATATATATATATATATATATATATATATATATATATATATATATATATAGAGATATGCCTTGACGAGGCCTTGGGGCTCAGTTACATTGATCAATGCGATTGCTAAATATCTCCTTTTTCCTAATATTCATGGCAGGTATGCAATTCATTATTCACATGTTCAAATTAGCAAGTAGCATTTTTCATTGTATATTCCAATATTTGTCCATATGCTTGAGGCATTATACTATTATCTAAGTTTGATGTGCAGCCTTATCCGTATATAGTATGTAATTTTTGGCTTGCACTCATAATATATATATTAGTGCTCACTTCAGTTATCCTATTCAGTTATATGTAGTTTTTTTCTGAATGTGAACACAGCTCCGCCCCTTTCGGCCATGTTTTTTCCATCTCCTATATAAGAAAGTCCTTAGTTACCCCTCTCCACCCATAGCAGTTTTTAATTGCAATGAGATGACACACAGTTAGGGTCACAGAGCTAGGGACCCCAATATAGAGATATGCCTTGACGAGGCCTTGGGGCTCAGTTACATTGATCAATGCGATTGCTAAATATCTCCTTTTTCCTAATATTCATGGCAGGTATGCAATTCATTATTCACATGTTCAAATTAGCAAGTAGCATTTTTCATTGTATATTCCAATATTTGTCCATGTGCTTGAGGCATTATACTATTATCTAAATTTGATGTGCAGCCTTATCCGTATATAGTATGTAATTTTTGGCTTGCACTCATAATATATATATTAGTGCTCACTTCAGTTATCCTATTCAGTTATATGTAGTTTTTTTCTGAATGTGAACACAGCTCCGCCCCTTTCGGCCATGTTTTTTCCATCTCCTATATAAGAAAGTCCTTAGTTACCCCTCTCCACCCATAGCAGTTTTTAATTGCAATGAGATGACACACAGTTAGGGTCACAGAGCTAGGGACCCCAATATAGAGATATGCCTTGACGAGGCCTTGGGGCTCAGTTACATTGATCAATGCGATTGCTAAATATCTCCTTTTTCCTAATATTCATGGCAGGTATGCAATTCATTATTCACATGTTCAAATTAGCAAGTAGCATTTTTCATTGTATATTCCAATATTTGTCCATATGCTTGAGGCATTATACTATTATCTAAGTTTGATGTGCAGCCTTATCCATATATAGTATGTAATTTTTGGCTTGCACTCATAATATATATATTAGTGCTCACTTCAGTTATCCTATTCAGTTATATGTAGTTTTTTTCTGAATGTGAACACAGCTCCGCCCCTTTCGGCCATGTTTTTTCCATCTCCTATATAAGAAAGTCCTTAGTTACCCCTCTCCACCCATAGCAGTTTTTAATTGCAATGAGATGACACACAGTTAGGGTCACAGAGCTAGGGACCCCAATATAGAGATATGCCTTGACGAGGCCTTGGGGCTCAGTTACATTGATCAATGCGATTGCTAAATATCTCCTTTTTCCTAATATTCATGGCAGGTATGCAATTCATTATTCACATGTTCAAATTAGCAAGTAGCATTTTTCATTGTATATTCCAATATTTGTCCATATGCTTGAGGCATTATACTATTATCTAAGTTTGATGTGCAGCCTTATCCGTATATATTTGCTAGTATAATGGCTTAGTAACAATGAGTTTGAGTGTGCAATGCAGGCAGAGGTGCTGCAAATATCTTTGCACTAGTGGGACTATACAGAAGTCCAATAGCCACGTTTAGGATGCCACTAGGTACACTCAGTGTTTGCTAGTATAATGGCTTAGTAACAATGAGTTGGAGTGTGCAAAGGGCAGGAGGGTACAGTGGCAGGGTTGTGGGTCTGGGTAGAGGAAAGGAAGCCTGCCTTTCTATCCCTCCTAATGGGGAAATGCAGCAAGGAAATCCCTGACCTTAGCTACACAGACGCTGTCATCTTGTGTAGCTGTTAAACTCTGTTTTCAGGACCTGTCACCTATGGCTCTGACCCTGCCGGTATGAGCCCTTAAAAGGACTGATAGAAAGTGCTATCCCTAAGCTGTCCAGCGCTGTGTATGGAGCGCGTACAGCAGTATCGGCGATAGAACTCAGGACGGAGCTGCGCCAGTGATGTCTGACACCAAGGACGCAGAAGAGATAATGGCGTCCGGACGGGCAGATACTCGTTTTTATAATGCAGGGACATGTGACATGGACATCCTATCACACATGCCGTTGCTTCTCTGGCTAAAAGTCCACTTAGCTGTGTGTGTGTCTGGGATTGGCTTACATGGTGGCCCTCCCCACTACACACGCACGCTTAGGGAAGGAAGACAAGGAAAAAAAAAAAAAATGGCGAACGCCATTATCCAAACAGCAGTGATCTGAATGCGCTGTTCCCGCACACTATACACTGAAATGTCATAATAGTGTGAGTCACAGAGTGACTTACACTATTACAGCGGAAAGCCAGCTAGTAATTAGCTGGTCTTTTTGCTGCTAGAACCGTTCTCGAACGTATCTAGAACTATCGACCTTTTGCAAAAAGCTCGAGTTCTAGTTCGATCTAGAACAGCCCCCAAAATCACTCGAGCCTAGAACTGGAGAACCTCGAACCGCGAACCGCGCTCAACTCTAATAGAGACGTGCATGATGGCCTGTAAAGCTGAAGTGCCCATTGTAAAGAAGTGGGTCTATTTTAGTATAGCCCTTTGGCAGGGCAGCCAAAAATTGGGAGGCTCCACATTGTCCCTGGATAGAGACGTGCATGATGGCCTGTAAACCAGAAGTGCCCATTGTAAGGAAGTGGGTCTATTGTAGTATAGCCCTTTGGCAGGGCAGCCAAAAATTGGGAGGCTCCACATTGTCCCTGGATAGAGACGTGCATGATGGCCTGTAAACCAGAAGTGCCCATTGTAAGGAAGTGGGTCTATTTTAGTATAGCCCTTTGGCAGGGCAGCCATAAATTGGGAGGTTCCACATTGTCCCTGGATAGAGACGTGCATGATGGCCTGTAAACCAGAAGTGCCCATTGTAAGGAAGTCGGTCTATTGTAGTATAGCCCTTTGGCAGGGCAGCCAAAAATTGGGAGGCTCCACATTGTCCCTGGATAGAGACGTGCATGATGGCCTGTAAACCAGAAGTGCCCATTGTAAGGAAGTGGGTCTATTGTAGTATAGCCCTTTGGCAGGGCAGCCAAAAATTGAGAGGCTCCACATTGTCCCTGGATAGAGACGAGCATGATGGCCTGTAAACCAGAAGTGCACATTGTAAGGAAGTGGGTCTATTTTAGTATAGCCCTTTGGCAGGGCAGCCATAAATTGGGAGGCTCCACATTGTCCCTGGATAGAGACGTGCATGATGGCCTGTAAACCAGAAGTGCCCATTGTAAGGAAGTGGGTCTATTTTAGTATAGCCTTTTGGCAAGGCAGCCAAAAATTGGGAGGCTCCACATTGTCCCTGGATAGAGACGTGCATGATGGCCTGTAAACCAGAAGTGCCCATTGTAAGGAAGTGGGTCTATTTTAGTATAGCCCTTTGGCAGGGCAGCCAAAAATTGGGAGGCTCCACATTGTCCCTGGAAAGAGACGTGCATGATGGCCTGTAAACCAGAAGTGCCCATTATAAGGAAGTGGGACTATTGTAGTATAGCCCTTTGGCAGGGCAGCCAAAAATTGGGAGGCTCCACATTGTCCCTGGATAGAGACCTGTTGGTTCTTAGTGCGTCCGTGCTTGCATTTAAAAAACGCACGTGTGTGCCTGTTGGTGGCAGCGTTCAGGTGCACTTGTGTGCGTTTGCACAAACTTGGGTATAACGCACAAGTCTAGTGAATACACATCAGCACAGCATTGCAAAATGTGCAAGGGCGTTGGCAACGAACAAGGAAGTGGACATGATGGTGGTGCAGACAGAGACCGAGGTCGTGTGCAAGCTCTAATTTCGCCACAACAAAGGGCCACATCTACTCGCTCGCACATCCTGTCCCAAATTTTTGGGGACCGCAGCAGTACACCGCTCTTGAACTAAGACCAGTGTCAACAAGTTGTTAGTTGGATAGCGGATAATGCTTCCAATCAGATTGGCACCACCACAAACACTCTGTCTTCCACACGGTCAAGTGTCACTAGCCGTGATACTGCACCACACATTTCAGAACCTGATCCTCCTTCATACCACCAGGCCGAGTACACGTCCACGGACACTCGGAAGAGCTATTCACGTTTCCATTCACACATTCTGGCCTCTTGCCAGCTCCTGTTGAAGTGGGTCATGACGAGATTGTATGTACAGATGCCCAAATATTTGAGCAGACACGTTCTCACGAAGTTGGCAATGTGTCTCAACAAGGGGTGGACGATGATGAGACACAATTGTCAGGAAGTCAGGAGGAGGAGCAGGGTGCGTAAGAGGAAGACGACGTGGTGGATGATCCAGTAACTGACCCAACCTGGCAGGAGGATATGCAGAGCGAGGACAGCAGTGCACAGGGGGGGGGAGGCGTAGCATCCCAACAGGCAGTAAGAAGCAGGGTGGTGGCCCCAGGCAGAAGTCAGGCAACCGTTCCCCGGAACAACAACACGACACAAGGTGCCTGTACAAATGGTAAGTCTTCCCGAGTCTGGCAGTTTTTTAAGTTGGCTCCAGTTGATTCTAAAAAGGCCATTTGCAACACCTGCCGTGCCAGCATCAGCAGGGGTACCAAAACTAGCAGCCTGACCACCACCAGCATGATCAAGCACATGTCAGCCAAGCACCCGACTTTGTGGGATGTACAACAGAGTCGAGGAGCAGTGCTTGCTGATGTCACTGCTGCGTCTTCGCTTGTTGTGCATGCGAGCCAATCCCCTGTCCATGCTGCCCGCGAACAAGCCTCCTCCGGCCCTGCACCTGCAGTTGCCCACGCAGAAATAACACCATCATCAAGCACGTCCTTGTCCCAGCGCAGCGTTCAGTTATCCATTCAGCAAACCTTTGAACGCAGGCGCAAATACACTGCCAACGCCCCACATGCCACACTTCTAAATGCTAACATTTCGCGACTGGTTGCGCTGAAAATGTTGCCTTTTAGGCTGGTGGAGACAGAAACATTCCGCGACCTGATGGCGGCAGCTGTCCCACGTTACTCGGTCCCCAGCCGCCACTATTTCTCCCGGTGTGCCGTCCCCGCATTGCATAACCACGTGTCACAAAACATCACACGTGCCCTGAACAATGCTGTTCCAGCCAAAGTCCACCTAACCACAGACACGTGGACAAGTGCTTGTGGGCAAGGCCGCTACATCTCGTTGACGGCACACTGGGTTAATATTGTGGAAGCTGGGACCCAGTCTGAGCGAGGGACGGAACACGTCCTTCCCACACCAAGGTTTGCAGGCCCTACCTCAGTCAGGGTTTCACCTACACTCTACAGCTCCGGAATGTCATGCTCCTCAGCCTCCTCCTCCTCCTGCGCATCCTCATCCACTTTACCCTCCACACCAGTCCCAAGCTGGAAGCACTGCAGCACTGCCTCGGCGAAGCGGCAACAGGCTGTGCTGAAGCTAATCTGCATAGGTGACAAACCCCACAATGCAGAAGAGGTGTGGACAGCTCTGAAACAGCAGGCAGATCACTGGCTCACACCTCTGAACCTAAAGCCAGGAAAGGTCGTGTGTGACAATGGCCGGAACCTGGTGGCGGCTTTGAGGCGAGGCCAGCTGACACATGTTCCATGCGTGGCCCATGTGCTCAATCTCATGGTTCAGCGGTTTCTAAAGTCATACCCAGAGCTGTCTGATCTGCTGGTAAAAGTTCGCCACCTGTCTGCACATTTTCGAAAGTCACCTACTGCTTCAGCCGGCCTTGCCGGCTTTCAGCGCCATTTGCATCTTCCGGCTCACAGACTGGTGTGTGATGTCCCCACGCGTTGGAATTCAACTCTGCACATGTTGGTCAGGATATGTGAGCAGAAGAGGGCAGTTGTTGAGTACCTGCAACACCTAAGCCGTCGGGAAATGGGTCAAACTCCACACATAACACCTGAGGAGTGGAGATGGATGTCCGACCTATGTACCATCCGCCAAAACTTTGAGGACTCCACCAAGATGGTGAGTGGCGATGACGACATTATTAGCATCACCATACCGCTTCTCTGCCTTCTAAAATGGTCTCTGCTAGAAACAAACATGATGCATTGCAGGCGGAGCGCGATGAGTTGGAGCAAGAAACAGAAGTGGGTGTGGGTGATAACACACAGCCCAGCCTCGTCTCATCACAACGTGCAGTGGAGGACTATGACGAGGAGGAGGATGAAGACATGGAGCAACTCTCCGGCCAAATTGAGGATATGACATGCAGTCATATCCTCGGTTCAGCGTGGCTGGCCAGATGACAGGGTAGATGATGAGGAGGAGGAGGAGGAGGACAGCATGTTCAGTCATCGTGTTGGTCAGGATAGTGAAGTGATGGCTGTTAAGAGTCTGGCGCACATGGCTGACTTTATGGTAAGCTGCCTGTCTCGTGACCCTCGCGTTAAGAACATCTTGGCCGACAATCATTAGTGGTTGGTAACACTTTTAGACCCACGCTAAAAGGAGAACTTTATGTCTCTTATTCCCGAGGCAGAGAGGTCAGGCAAAATGCAGCAGTTCCAGAAGGCCATAGTCACGGAAGTAGGCAAAGCATTCCCCTCACAAAACGCTAGCGGCATAGGTCAGGAATCAGTGGACAACCAAGGCGTACAGCCAAGAGGGGCACAAGTCCAATCCGCCAGAGGTAGGGGAACAGGCTTTAAGATGTGGGACAGTTTTCTCAGCCCCTCACATACCACAGCCCCTGAGGTGCGGGGTAGTGCCACAAGAAATTCTAAGTTTGCCCAGATGCTCAAGGAGTACCTTGCAGATTGAACAACCGTACTCCGACATTCCTCTGTGCCTTACAATTATTGGGTATCAAAGCTGGATACGTGGCATGAATTGGCTCTCTACGCCTTGGAAGTCCTGGCCTGCCCTGCCGCTAGTGTTTTGTCAGAGCGTGTTTTTAGTGCCGCAGGTGGAATCATTACAGATAAACGCACCCGCCTGTCAACTGTAAATGCTGACAGGCTGACTCTGATCAAGATAAACAAGGGTTGGATTGGGCCAGACTTCACCAGCAAATGACAGCGGAATTTAAAGTTTGTAACGGGAATTTGCCATGTACCTCCACTCACCCATGGGTACACACTTCTGGACTTTGGCTAATCGCTGGACTGCTCCTCCTTCTCCTCATGTGCCACCATGATGACCGTTACAATAGTTAGGCCGTTGTTTCAGATTTTTTTGCCCATTCTTTCAGAATGGGCATTACAACGACAGGAGACCCGCTCCTTTGCAATGGGAACAATGTTTTGAGGCCCTCATGCACGTCTCTATCCAGGGACAATGTGGAGCCTGACGCTGCCACCGACAGCCACACACGTGCGGTTTTTAAATGCAAGCTTGGACGCAATAAGAACCTAACAGGTTTTTAGGAGCGACAATTACTGAGAGGTTTGACACTATCAGACACTGCTGACGTGTATTATTCACTAAACTTGTGCGTTATATACTAGTTTGTGAAAAACGCACACAAGTGCACCTGTACACTGCCACCGACAGCCACACACATGTGGTTTTTAAATGCAAGCACGGACGCAATAAGAACCTAACAGGTTTTTAGGAGCGACAATTACTGAGAAGTCTGACACTATCAGGACTGTTTTAGACTGTGTACACCAGCCCCAGATATGATGAAGGCTGGTATACGGTCACCACTAGGAATGGCTATATACCCTGCCTGCCTGCCTGTATACAGCTACAATAGTCCTGAGAAGGACTCTTCTGGTCACTAGCCTGTATTCCGACCTGGCTATACCCTGCCTGCCCTGCCTGTATACAGCAACAATAGTCCTGAGAAGGACTCTGCTCCTGTACTACGACCTGGCTATACCCTGCCTGCCTGTATACAACTACAATAGTCCTGAGAAGGACTTCTGGTCACACTGTTTGCAGCCCTGCTACGGAAATAACTATAAAGGGCCGCAAACCTTTCCCTGAAGCAGCAACACTCTCCCTGCACTGACTGTCTGGATGGCTGTGTGCAGAGCTCAGCGCGCCCGCCGGTATAAAGGCTCGGTCACGCTGTGCAGGCCGGCCAATCACTGCAATTCCACAACTAACAGGGCTGTGGCATTGCAGTGGTCTGCCAGCCAATCCCTGCATGAGGGCTGGCTCTCAAAAGAGCGCCAACATGCTGGGTTGAAGACCACGAGTACAGCACGAGTATCGCGAGATTACTCGGTCCCCGCCGAGTAGCCCGAGTACAGTGATACTCGTGCGAGTACCGAGTAGTGACAAGCATACTCGCTCAACACTAGTAAACACCGAACCTGCCAGGGTAAGGCAGGAAGGGTGTCAGCACTACTCCGAGTATTAGTCAGACACAAGAGAACAAGAGTAAAGTGCAAAATCCATACTTTATTAAGACAAACACAACAAGATATGTTTAAAAAGGGGTATACTACCAAACAAATGGGGATGCAATAACCATAGTCCCATAATCATGATAATTTGCAGTCCATAATATTACATAAGAATCTGACCAATAAATATTGGGAAAAGAGGTAGATGAAGAACTAACCAGAAGTACAATCAGGACTAAGGGAAGCAATAGAGATGAAAATAGGGGCTGTATGGGAAAAATAGAGCAGATGAGTCATCATGGAATCTCCGGCTAATAGCAGGGAGAGACCATGATGGCTACAAGGTCAGGCACCAGCTATAGTAAAATCACAGTTAGAATTACGTAGCAAGTGGAGTACCTTGTTAGGAGGCACGAAATAGAGTTTGCTTCTCTTACCTAAAGTGCAAGTGCAGGATGACAGAATCCACAGGTGTGCCTAGGGTGCCAGCAGCCCAAATACAGTCCTTTTTAGCAAATGAATTCCCAATATTTATTGGTCAGATTCTTATGTAATATTATGGACTGCAAATTATCATGATTATGGGACTATGGTTATTGTATCCCTATTTGTTTGGTAGTATACCCCTTTTTAAACATATCTTGTTGTGTTTGTCTTAATAAAGTATGGATTTTGCACTTTACTCTTGTTCTCTTGTGTCCGACCAATTCTAGCCTGTGTGTCAGCACACATGAGCGATTATTTTTTTTTTCAGTCCTAATCGTACCGAGAAAACAATCGCAGCATGCTTTAATGCGAGACTCTTTTCTCTCGCACCCATTCAAGTGAATGGGGCGAGAGAAAAATTGCACTGCACTCGCGGTACACCGGTGTACCGCGCGTGCAGAGCGAGAATCGCAATAGCCGGCTTCGGAGGAAAGAGGGAGACAAATCCCTCCCTCCCCTCCTCCGTGCTGGCCCACCTCTCCTCATTGCCGGCCCGCTCCTTCTGAAAGCCGCCCCCCTCAGCTGAAGTCCGATCGCATGATCGGACCGCAGTCGCAGGGATACTAGCATGACACTCGGCTCCTGCTGTGCTGCCAGCGCAAGCCAAGTGTCATGCGAGGATCGCAGTAGTGCCCCGTGTGGCCCCAGCCTTACTCAAAGAATTCACTGAGAGCGGATTGGAGGTGTGAAATGTGTTGTGGGGCCGACAATAAAGATGTATTTGCTTTTCATGGATGATATGGGGGGCTGGAGTATTTCTCATTTACCTGTAGTTTTATCTGCCTATGAGAAACATGTCAATGCAGGAGTAAGTGCTGTGAACCGGGGAGAAAAATGTATAGTCTTGTTCATTGTCATGATGGATTCACCAGATGTCATATAGATCTTCCCTGTGAATTAATGGGGAAAGAGTAGAGGAATTTTTGTAGTGTCGTGATGAAGTGTCTAATTGTTCATCGAGAATATGTTTAAAGTCACCACAGTAGATTGCATGGCCTTGTTTTACTTTGTAGACTTTTTTTGTGAGTTTGTTAAGAAAGCGAATTTGGGATTTGTTGTGGGCGTACACTACCACAATCGTGTATGTCACGTTATTAATAGAGCCTATTTGAATAATAAATCTTCCTTGAGGATCAGTTTCCAATAAGATGGGTGAGAATACTACAGAGTTTTTGACTGCTAACATGACACCCCTTTGTTTGATGTGTGGCGCCCCTGAGGCTTCCGTCGCCACGGAGACATTGCACCCCAGCCAGAGGTGTGATGTCCCATCCTGGGTAAGGAAAGGGGTGAACGCCGGTCCACAGGAAAATTCACACTACACCCATTGTTAGGTACACACAGGGACCAGGGACAGTGGCAGCAACCCTCCCATGCTGCATGCTGGGAGGGGCCATAAGACCCATCCCTGCTCCCATTGGGTGGTAGCTTAGCAACTGGGTGGGTGGGAGGAGCCAGCCGAGTGCAGAGTAGAAAGGAAGGTCAAGTTTAGTCAGTCTGTCCGGAGGAGGAGTAGTGAGAAGGAGTTGAAGTTAGAGAGGGTGACGAAGTGGAAGTGAAGGAGAAGGAAGGAGTTCTGCAGGAGGCAGAAGAGAGAGAAGAGTAGTGCTCTAGTCAGTCAGGAGCAAGAGAAGAAAGTGACGCTTCCTGGTGAAGACCCTGGGACTCAGAGGGTCCAGGTGACACCAAGTAGAGAAAAGAAGGGATTCCAGGGCCACAGATAGCTTTCAGGCTCGTGGCCTGTTCCACAGGAACATCGGTGGAGGGATCAAGCTGCACACAGGGGACGGTCCCTAGAAACTGGAGGAGGAAAATTCATCTCCAAAAGTAAAAACCGAGGCCCAGGGAAAGCTGCAAGCTCCCCGGGCCACAGCCCACAGCAGAACCTCTAGAAAGGGGGTAAATTACCGACAGTAAGCCCCTGGCCCGGAGGCTGTAGTGGAGGCTGAGCCAGGTTCAGCCAACAAGGGCAAGGCTTAAGGAGTCAGATGAAGAAAGGAACATATAGAGGGGTGTACCGGCTTTTGCCCCCAGATCTACCCAGGATCGGCGGAGGTCCCTGACAGTGAGTCTTAGCAGTCCAGAGGCACCAGTGTGCACCTACCAGGAACTGTGAGTAAACACCTTGAAATTGCACCCTCTGGAGTTGCCTCAGTTATTTCACTGCATAGACTTCCATCACTGCCTAGACACTTACAAGCACCAACTGTTTCCCGGGGTCCAGCTCCACCTGTGGGGAGCAGTACCACCATTGCTGCCATTCCATCACCCCGGAGGCCCCATACAGCAACGGCGGCTTAATAGCCGCAAACCACAGGTGGCATCACGAATATAAACTTTAATAATCACCCCCACTGAAGCCATAATAATTGACCCCACCAGGGTACGGAGTCGGGCCCAGCCACCACTGACATCCCCCAGATGAGTCCGGCCCGGCACCGGGTGTCCCATAGCCCTGGGGTGGGCGAGTCAGATGCGCTTGAATTATATATATGGGAAGAGGCGGTGCCTCAATCTATGGGCATCTTTAGCTATAATATGCGTTTCTTGAGCACAAAAAATGTCTCACCTAGAGGCCTCCGCCTCTCCCCACATAAATGAGCTAATGTGGGGGCTGTTAAGGCCCTTAACATTGAGGGAGTATATAGTGATAACCATTTTTCAATCTAATCAAGGTAAACTTACTATGGGGCTGGATAGGCCACGACAGGTAAAATGCAGTAAACATTAAGCCTGAGAAGGCACCTGTTTGAAAAAGAGTATGCACATAAAACTCGAGAAGTGTTATAAAAAACTTGAAGAACACAAGAAATGAACAATCAGCAAAAATTAACAGAGGTCGGCAGAGAATCTGACTGCAACCTGAGAGACTAGTTGGACAGTCTGGGGTGAAAAACAAGGCACCAATGGAGGTATAAGTTCTTAAAAGTAAACAGAAGGAGGCTATGCCTCCATTATACAGCCAGAGAAGCAGATCCTAAGCTTCAATGCCTATTCATTTTATTCGCCATAATCAAATGCCAGTCCTCCTCCACCTTGGATGGAAGCGCTCTGTCTGGCGCTGGAAGATCAGGTACAGACAAGTTCCAATTCCGCAGCAGGTTTCGTCCCTCTTCATAGGAGGTGAGGACATGCTATGAGTTTTGAAAGTTGATAATGAGCTTCATAGGAAACCCTCCGTCATCCTCCTCGTCGCATTTTCAAATCTTGCGCCTGTGCAGTTAGGTCTGCTCATGCAGGTGCAGTTCGCTCTGGCATATCGCGGCCAGAGCAGAAAACAGCTGCGCTTGCTCGTGCGGGTGAGCTAAATGCGCAGGCGTGAGATTATGGGCGGGTATGAGCATGGCACTGGTGAGGTCATGCACAGCGTCGACCTCACCAGTGCCATGCTCGTATCCACCCATAATCTCGCGGCTGCGCATCTAGCTCATCGAGCGAGCGCAACTGTTTTCTGCTCTGGCCACGATATGCCAGAGCGAACTGCGCCTGCGCGAGCAGACCTAACTGCACAGGCGCAAGATTTGAAAATGCGACGAGGAGGATAACGGACGGCGTCAATCAAGGAAGGAGGATGGCGATCAGCGGCAGGAGGGGGGACAGGAGCAGAAAATGAGCCCGCCCATCTGTCCAACCAAGGTAATTAGCATACCTAACGGCCAAGTTTTCTAAAGTTATTTTTGGGGTCTGGAAGGGGAGTCAGGGCCAAGGTGCACCTTCATAGAATGCAGCCTAGGAGATGCAGAAGGTGATTCTTTTAGTTTAATAGGTAAAAATCTGGTGACAGGTTCCCTTTAAGTGGAGAACAAGATGAGGACAACAAGCATGTAGATGAGCTTCCCTGAGATGGTTTCAGACAGTTTGTGCAGAAATTCTTTGGTTATGCAAACCGATTGTTGCAGCAGCTGCCCAGGTGGCTGGTCACTGATGAACATGCTGGATTTTGAGATCCTGGGCTGGTGTGGTAACACTTTGTCTGTAGTTATAAGGCCATTTGGATGTAGTGCCAAATTCTCTCAAACACCTTTGGAGACAGCTTATGGTAGAGAAATTAACATTCAATTCATGAGCAACAGCTGTGGTAGACATTCCTACAGTCATCATGCCAATTGCACGCATCATCAAAACATGTGACATCTGTGGAATTGAGCTGTGTGATAAAACTTCACATATTAGAGTGTTTTAATTTATTGCTACCAGCCTAATGCACACCTGTGCAATAAACATGGCTATCTAATCAGCATCTTTATATGCCACACCCGTAAGGTGGATGGAGTATCTCAGCAAAGGAGAAGCGAACACTAACACAGATTTAGTCAGATTTGAGGACTATATTTGAGAGAAAAAGACCCTTTGTGTAAATGGAAAAAGTCATAGAACTATATATATACTGTATATATACTGTACACTAGCTGTAGTACACGGGTGTTACCTGGGATAGTAACTGTCTCTCTGTCTCTCTCCCAGTCTCTGTCTGTCTGCTTCTGTATATGTCTCTTTCTGTCTGTCTTTTTCTGTCTGTCTGTCTCTGTGTTTCTGTCTCTGTCTCTTTGGCTGTCTCTGTGTGTCTGTCTCTCTCTCTGTCTCTTTCCCTGTCTGTCTGTGTCTGTCTCTCTGTGTCTATCTCTCTGTCTCTGTGTCAGTCTCTCTGTCTCTCTCTATCTCTGTGTCTATCTTTCTGTCTCTCTCTATCTCTGTGTCTGTCTGTGTCTGTCTCTTTATCTCTGTGTCTGTCTCTCTCTCTATCTCTTTGTATGTCAGTCTTTGTCGCCGGCTGTCTCTTTCTCAGTTATTTCTTTCCAGGTCTATCTCTTTCCCCGTCTGTCTCTTTTCCCGTCTGTCTCTTTTCCCATCTGTCTCTTTCACCATCTGTCTCTTTCACCGTCTGTCTCTTTCACCGTCTGTCTCTTTCCAGGTCTGTCTTCCCATCTGTCTCTTTCCCTGTCTGTCTCTTTCTTTATCTGTTTCTCTCTGTCTCTTTCCCTGTCAATGTCTCTTTCCTTGTCTGTCTGTCTCTTTCCCTGTCTTTTTCCCTGTTTTTGTTTCTTTCCCTGTCTCTCTTTCCCTGTTGTTTTCCCTGTCTGTCTCTTTCTCTGTCTGTCTCTTTCCCTGTCTGTCTGTGCCTGTCTCTTTCCTTGTCTGTACCTGTCTGTCTGTGTCTGTCTGCCTCTGTCTGTCTCTTTCTCTGTCTCTTTCCCTGACTGTATATGTCTGCCTCTGTCTCTATGACTGCCTGTCTCTCTCTGTCTCTTTCCCTGTCTGCTGTCTGTCTCTTTCCCTGTCTGTGCCTGTCTGTCTGTCTCTATGACTGTCTGCCTCTCTCTGTCTCTTTCCCTGTCTGTCTCTTTCCCTGTCTGTGCCTGTCTGTCTGTGTCTGTCTGAATGTCTGTCTCTTTGATTGTCTGTCTGTCTCTCTCTCTCTTTCTCTGTCTGTCTCTGTCTATCCGTCTCTCTGTCTCTTTCACTGTCTATCTCTGTCTGTTTCTTTCTCTGTCTGCCTCTTACTCTGTTTGTGCCTATGTCTCTCTGTCTCTTTCTGACTCTCTCTATCTGTCTCTCCATTGATATCTTATTAGCTCACACATAAGCTTCTTATACTATGAATGTTTTTTGTTCCTATAGCAACCACCCACAGCTGCTATTAATGACCTTTAGCTGGTAGCTCCATTGACATTAATGGAGGCAGGTTTGTTGGAGAGTAATTGTTAAGCGCGGGCTTAAATTTACCAAATCAAAACATAGTCTATGACGTTGCCTGAATCACATGGAGTGTCTGTGCAAAATTTCGTGATTGTAAATGCGACGGTGCGGATTCCTTTAGCTGACATACACACACACATACATACATACATACATACATACATACTGTACATACATACATACACTCAGCTTTATATATTAGATTAGATTATAATACTAGCTGTAGTACCCGGGCGTTGCCAGGGATAGTAACTGTTACTGTCTCTCTCCCAGTCTCTGTCTGTGTGTCTCTGTCTGTCTGTCTCTCTGTCTCTTTCCTTGTCTGTCTGTGTTTGTGTCTGTCTGTCTGTTTCTATCTCTCTGTCTGTCTCTGTATTGTCTATCTGTCTCTATCCTATCTCTGTGTCTCTGTGTCTGTCTGTCTCTCAATCTCTGTGTCTGTCTGTTTCTCTTTCTCCGTCTGTCTCTTTCCCCGTCTGTTTCTTCCCCCGTCTGTCTATTTCCCCGTCTGTCTGTCTCTGTCTGTCTCTTTCCCCGTCGGTCGCTATCTCTGTTTCTTTCCCTATCTGTCTCTTTCCAGGTCTGTCTCTTTCCCCGTCTGTCTCCCCGTCTCATTTCCTGTCTTTTTCCCTATCTCTCTTTGTCCATCTTTGTCTGTCTTTTGCTGTCTGTCTCTTTCCCTGTTGTCCTGTCTCTGTCTGTCTCTTTCCTTGTCTGTCTCTATCCAGGTCTGTCTCTTTCCCCATCTGTCTTTGTCTGTCTCCCTGTCTATTTCCCAGTCTGCCTTTCCCCGTCTGTCTCTTTCCCTGTCTGTCTCATTCTCCGTCAGTCTCTATCTGTCTCTGTCTGTCTCTTTCCCTGTCTGTCTGTCTTTTTTCCTGTCTGTCTCTGTCTGTTTCTTTCCCTGTCTGTCTCTGTCTTTCTCTCTCTGTCTGTCTCTCTCTCGCTATCCGTCTCCCCACCGACATAATTTTACCTCACAAATAAGCTTCTTAGGCTAAGTTCACATTTCCGTTGTTTTGTATCAGTCACATGCGTCGCTTGACGCATGTGACTGATGCCCTGTTCAACGCTGTACAATGGATGACAAAGAGCAGAATTCTTTGTCGGATTCCGTTGTGTGCGGGGGGCGGAGTTCTGGGGGGGGAACCGGGCGGGGCCGTGGCACTGAGGACGTCAGTGCCGCAGGGACTGCAGGACAGGTGAGTGTGTGTGTGAGTGTGTGAGAGTGTGTGAGTGTGTGTATATACATGCTGAATGCGGGAGGGGGCGGAGCCGAGCGGGGGGCATGGCCAGGCGCTGAGGATGTCAGTGGCAGTGCTGCGGTCTGCATGGCTGGGGACAGGTGAGTGTATGTGTGTGTGTGTGTGTGTATGTGTGTGTGTACATGCGAAGTGCGGAGGGGGCGGAGCCGAGCGGGGGGCGGGGGCCAGACGAGGGTGTCAGTGGCAGTGCTTGTCTGCACGGCTGGGGACAGGTGTGTGTGTGTGTGTGTGTATACACACATGTGCGGAGTGCGGGAGGGGGCGGGCCAAGCGGGGAAGTGTTGGCCTCTCTGCACACGTAACCAGACTAAATATCGGATAGCAAAGCACCCGATGTTTACCTTGGTTACCCGATATTTACCTTGGTTACGGGCCTACACCGCTTAGCGCTGGCTCCTTGCACCGTAACCAGGGTAAATATCGGGTAACCAACCAAAGCTGGTGACGTGTGCAGGGAGCCAAAGAGCATGCGCAGCGAAATCCGACGGATCGCGCTGCTCAAAAAACGTTACATGCTGCGTTCCCCCCGCCCGGCGGTCAGTCGTTCCACGACTGATCAGTCGGGCGGAGGGTGCAACGCAGCATCATCAGTCACCATCCCCCGCTCATACAAGTCTATGGGAGCAACGGAATCCGCTAAACGGATTCCGTTGTTTACAAGAGCAGCGGATTGTGACTGATACATTTTAGCGGAAATGTGAACTTAGCCTTATACTGTGACTGTCCTTTTTTCCTATAGCAACTAATCACAGCTCCTATTAATAACCTGCAGTTCCAGACTCCATTCACTTTAATGTAGGCATGTTTTTTGGAGAGTAACTGTAATGCGCGGGGTTAAATTTTCCTGTCAAAACATAGCCTACGACGTTCCCTGGGTCACATGGAGTGTCTGAGCAAAATTTTGTGATTGTAAATGCGACGGTGCGGATTCCTTTAGCGGACATACACACGTACATACAGTCATACACACACACATACTGTACATACATACACACACACACACATACATACATACATACACTCAGCTTTTTATATTAGATCAATAATTTTGGTAATCCTAATTAGAGATGAGCGAAACTGTTCAATAAAGGCTCACGAATCTCAGGTTCGAAATGAGTGTGAGCACATTCGTTCGTACTTGGCAAACACGACTCCATCCCCCAAAATTTGGTAATGCTTGTTTTTGTTTGGTTGCCGGCCCTGACAATTGGCTTCTTTTCCATAAATGTTTTTTAGTAACATTTTCTTGTTTTTAGGATTGTGGTGCTGTTTCATGTGGAAATGTGTAAAATCAGTGCAGGAGGCCTCGGGAGAAGGCTGTTGGTATGCGGCTGCTTTTTTTTTCTTTTCTGAACTTGATTTGCAGATGTTCATGTAGCCAATCATGGTGCAGGACATTATCAAGGTGGAGGCAGAAGGGCTTCTGTGATTGGCTTGCTAAGTCACCTGTCAGTGTGGATATAAGTAGCAGCCATTTTTCCTCAGCATAATTTTGTGAATGTTGTTCAATAAGGAAGCTGCTGCTAGTAAATAGTGAAATTAGGAGTTTAGCTACATAGGCCAGCGATAGTTAAGAATAGGGATGTGCACTGTAGGGAGAGGTGTTGTTCCAATAATATGCACATGAAATCATAGAAATAGGGATTGCAGGTACTTGTAGTGCGTCAGAAATAGTTTAGGCCAGCGATAGTAGGGATATACACTGTAGGTGTGTCGCCCACCTGTAGCAGTCTCCTCAGGGACATCACTCCACCTTAGGGACGCCACAGGGTCTTCACTCGGTGATTTCTGGCAACAGGTATGCCAGTTTTATATATATATATATAGGAGTCGTGACGCCACTCACGGTTTGCGGTCAGGGTTATGGGTGACCGCCACTGCAGGTTTAACGAGCATCTGGGGCTGATGGCGTCTGCAGTCAGATCGTATGGCCTCCTGTGAGTGAGGCTGGCCCCAGGGGCTCGGGTGGGTAGAACAACAGGTCCCAGAATAACTCAGTCTCAGTCCAGAAAGTCTTTCAACTCTTTTACTCACTTTTAGATGTTTTGTGAGGTACTCGGGCGATGCTGAGATTAAACCAGGAGAAACCAGATATCCTTTAGGTCGGTCTAAGGGTAACCATTAACTCGCCTTCCTAGCACTTCTTGTTTGGGATAACCCCTGACTTGAAGTACTGTGGGATTCATCCAGGGAAGTTGCTACTGCCTTTTCTCCCCTTTTTGGCCAATTTGCCGGCAGCGTGGACCAGGTGAGATGGCTTCTGGCTCGGTCTCCTTATGGGTGCCCCTGTTGCTGCTGGGGCTCAGACTCTAGATCATTGGTGAGGTACCTCCAGTCCTCTCACCGACAGGTTTAGCAGATTAATAAATGGACGTCTACTCTAGGGACCTGTTTGTTCTGTCCCCACTTAAAGGCGATGGAAGGTGCGTAGTTGTGAGAGGTTGTGAGAATCTTACCTTCGTTTTTCCTATAGGTGGGGCAGTCAGGACCAGAGCGCTCCAGAGTGCATGCAGAGTGCAGTAATCCAAGTACTTGGCATTGTAATTCTCCTTGCGATGCTTGCCTCTGAAGCTACTACGTGATCCGAAGACTTTGCTCCTTGTAGCTCCAATCCAATAAGGGATGTTGTTCTCACAAACTCTGGTTTGGAATGAACATACCAGGATGTGATGCAAGAGGGTCATCAGACACTCCCATGGGCTGGGCAAAAGAAACAGAGGAGCTGAAAGGTCTGACCAGTAGATGGCAGCAGAGACAAGCATGAAAAACATTAAATAAGAGTGTTAACTAAAACAAATAGAAACAGCACACTCCCCGTCTGAAATTCACTTTGGGGATTTCACTATTAAGTCCATAATACAACCTGAAAGGAAAGGCATGTTAAATGCAAAAACAAGCTCAATTGAGTCCAAAACAAGAAGGATGGCTCAAAGTTCAGGTCCGGTAGCGTTCATCCTGTAGGGACGCTCTCTATGGGCAAAAGCAGAACAAGTTCGTGGATTGGCCTTGCAAAGGTCTTCGTCTCACCTTTCCTGATGACCTTTAGCTCCACCTTCCGAACATTGCCGTCCTGGCTAGGCAGTATCCTAGTAATCAGTCCCATAGGCCAGTCAGTCCTTTCTGTGGTCTGATCTTTCAGGAGGACTAGGTCTCCTTCTTTGAGGTTCGGCTTGGGATGTCGCCACTTCTTTCTTCCTTGAAGAATGGTGAGGTATTCCTTCCTCCATCGGTTCCAGAAGTAGTCAGCCAAGTATTGAACCCGTTTCCAGTGTTTTTGATAAGTGTTCGCGTGGGTGAACTCTCCGCTGGGCATTACCGCGTTGTCAGTTTTTTGGGTAATGAGAATAGTAGGAGTTAATATGGTTGGTGTTTCTGGATCCATGGTCACCGGCACAAGGGGTCTTGAATTGATAATGGCTGAGACTTCAGCTAAAAGAGTGACTAGAGTCTCATGTGTGAGTCTTGAGGAATTGACGTCCATTAGCATGGAGTTCAAGATGTTGCGTGAAATCCCGATCATCCTCTCCCAGGAGCCTCACATGTGAGAACTGTGAGGGGGATTGAAGATCCAGGTGCAACCTTTCTCTGCCAGCTGATCTTGGATAGGTTTGGTGTCGATGTTCAGTTCTCTACATGCACCGACGAAGTTGCTTCCACGGTCAGACCTCAGCTGTTTCACTGGTCCTCTGATGGCAAGGAACCTTCTCAAGGCATTGATTAGGCTGGAGGTATCCATGGACTCTAACACCTCAATGTGAACGGCTCGAACACTCATGCAGGTGAATAACACAGCCCACCGCTTGCTGTTTGCTTGGCCTCCGCGAGTTCTGCGTGTGGACACCATCCATGGTCCGAAAACGTCTAGGCCCACGTAGGTGAAAGGTGGCTCTGTAGAAAGTCTGTCTGTAGGCAAGTCAGCCATTTGCTGGTACAGTTGTTTTCCTCTCGCTTTACGACAGTGCACACAATGGTGTAGTATTTGTGCTACACGTCTCTTCATTCCAATAATCCAGAGGCCTGCAGACCGTAAAGCACCTTCTGTAATTTGCCTGCCTTGGTGTTCAGTCTTTTCATGGTGGTGTCGGATAAGCAAGACTGTAACATGGTGTTTGTTGGGAATGATGAGAGGATTTTGTTCTGCAACTCCAAGATGAGCCTGGTTCAAACGACCGCCATCTCTCAGTAAGCCGAAACTGTCGATGACTGGGTTTAAATTGGCGAGAGGACTTCTTAATGGAATCTGCTGTTTGTTGTATAAACACTTCCATTCTATGGTGAATTCACTGTGTTGGAGGTGGCGTATTATGAGGGACTCGCTATAGGAGATGTCCTCAGCAGAAAGGGGTTTGTGGCAGACATGCCAGCGATGACAGTCTTTGTTTTTAAGGTCCGTATGATAGCATCTGGCGATGTGCACTAACCTAGCGACAGTCCTGACGAGCCTCATCCAGCTGGAGAAACGTTCAAAACGTTGGCAACCGAAGTTGGAAGTTTTTTCTGCACTGGTGGCCAGGGTATTGACTTCAGCTCGGACATCTGGATCGTTGTCTGGATCTAGGATGCTGAAGGCTTCCTGGACACCTTCTTCTGACTGTCTCAGCAGGAACTCTGGACCTGTAAGCCAAGAAGAGTTAGCAAAAGAACTTATAGACGTAGGTCTAGTTGCGTGATCTGCTGGATTCAGTTCGGTTGGTACAGGTTCTGCTAGGTTGTTGCAGACTTCTTTGTCCATAAAGGCGATGCTGTGTTCTCTCATTTCAGGCTTGCTGTTCATGGAACGCTGAAGAGAGTTAAATCTGGTCTGAGCTTGATCTCGGTTGTTTGGGAGTCTTACCCTGGTAGATCGGAAGGGTAATGGAGAGACCCAATGGTTGGTTTTGTCTTTAGAAAACTCACAGTCCATTATTCCAATGAATTCTCTGTCCTCTACTGACAAGGCTACTTTATCGTTGTCCTTGGTTGTGAGAAAGACTGATCTTCCCAAGTTGTCGATATGCAGAGAAGAAGCGATGTCAGGTAGCTGTATTGTGTCTGGAGACTTCTCTTTGACTCCATAGTGATGAGGACATGGCTTTAAGTAGGTTGTGCGCCCATCTCCATGCACATAAGTCTTGAAGGAATCAATTTCTGATCGATCAACGCACACATTTCCTATGACTACCCATCCCAAGTTCAGTCTCTGGGCATATGGTGCATAGTCAGGCCCATTACACTACTGTCGCACCTTGTGTACCCTTAGATTGTCTCTGCCGAGCAGGAGTAGAATCTCTGCGTTATTGTCCAGAGGTGGGATAACACTAGTGAGGTGTCTTAGGTGTGGTTGATGAAATGCAGCTTCTGGGGTAGGAATTTCATTCCTGTGGCTGGGTATTTGGTCACATTCAACGAGCGTTGGTAGAGGTATTTCAGTCTTCCCATTGATAGGAGAAGCAATGAATCCCTGGGCTCTTCTGCCGCTAGTCTCTATGCGACCCGAGCAGGTGTTCAAGGTGTAGGGTTCTGATGGTCCATTAATTCCGAAGGCTTCAAAGAATTTGGTTCCTGCTAGGGACCCGTTGCTTTGGTCGTCTATGATGGCATACACCTTCATTGCCTTTTCTGGATGTCCCTCGGGATAAACCTTGATGAGGCATATTCGGGCACAACATTTCTGCATTTTGCCCTCTCCACATACCTCTGAGCATGAGCAGAAGATGGCTGTGGTGGTGTCAGTCTGATTCTTGGACTCCCCGCCATGACTTGGAGTGGGAGTGGTGGTGACTGCAGCCGGTGTGTCTCTAGCTAGCTGGGTTGGGTGCATGGCTGAAACGTGTTTTTCACTATGACATTCCTCACACTTGACGATGGATTTACAGTCCTTGGCCATGTGTTCAAGTGATGCGCAGCATTTGAAACAGATCACAAGCTCTGTGAGGACTTTCTTCTGCTCCTGTAGGGTTTTGGATCTAAACCCCCTGCACTTGTTCAGTGAGTGCGGTTTTTTATGGATGGGACATTCTTGATTGAAAGACTTATCTCGTGATGAGATGGTGTACTGTTTATCTGTGGGTGCTGCAGGTGATGGTAGCTCAGTCTTCCTGACACTCACAGTGTTCTTAATGTCTCTGCGTTTGTGTATGGCACCTTCATACCTTGATGAAGATGATGTTGCAGCTGCCGAAGTGTTGAACTCTAGGAAGTCGAGGCTGGGGTCGTTCCTCATCTGGGCCTGCTCGTCGATGAACTTGCATAACTGAATAAATGGGGGAAAGGTGACGTCATGCATTCTTTTGTACCTTGAGACTGACATTGCCCATTTCTCCTGCAGACTGTATGGCAGCTTCACCATGATTGGGTTCACTCCATGGGCTGTATCCAGGTAGCACAGCCCAGACAGACGAGGATCTCTTTTGGCGAGCTCCAGCTCCATGAGAAGATCACTTAGGTCTTGAAGCTTGTGGACTTCTTTAAGGTTGATCTTTGGGATGTCCTGCAGTGTCTTGAATAGGGCTTTCTCTATTGCTTCTGCGCTGCCAAAGGTGTGTTCCAGTCTCTGCCATGCAGCAGCGAGACCTGCTTCTGCTTGTCCCACATAGACGGTTCTGAGGCTCTTGATACGGTTTGTAGAGCCTGGACCCAACCACTTGATCAGGAGGTCGAGCTCCTGTTCTGCAGTGAAGTTGAGATTGGCGATGGCTGCCTTGAAAGTTGCTTTCCAGGCCCTGTGGCTCTCTGCACGATCATCAAATTTCGTGAGACTAGTGTTGATTAGCTCTCTGCTCACCATGAACCTGGCAAACTCAGACATATCTGATTTCTCACCACTTGTTGCCACGACGACTCGTGATGCCCCTAGGGCGTATGGGCTGCCTGGCGTGAATGGATGAGATGTTCCAGGGTAAAATGACGTTGCTGCAGGGCTGAGCTGTGGTTTAGCCTCTGTAGATTCTGATGACCGCTGCTTGAGCTGTGGAAGTGGGTCAGGAAACACTTGGTTGCCATCTTGCCGTGGTGACTGTGTTTGAGAGGGCACCTCTTGGTGACTGTTATTAATTTGCTCGGGTGCTTTAGGTGGCACTGGCACTGGTAGAGGTAAGTTGGAAGTTTCGGTGTTGTCGGCTTGGACGGTACTGCAAACCGGGGTTGCTACAGGTAACTGATTCAGTACATAGTCTCTTGTGCGATCAACTGGATTGTCTGCTTCTAGTGGTGGTGAGTGAGCTGGATCAGGAGCTTGGATCAATGCTTGCTTTATCCGAGCCTCCGCTTCTGCCCTTTTGGCTTATGCTTTAGCAGCTTCTGCTTTTGCAAGGGCTTCTGCTTCTGTCCTTTTGGCTTCTGCTTCTGCCCTTTTGGCTTCTTCCTCTACTTCTCTTTCTGTGAAGGAACGTCTCACCCTGGATTCCTCTGCTCTTATGCGGGCCTCTAGTATCCTGTCGCTCAGGGCTGAGCTTCTTGAAGACGATGACCCGGATGACCGAGAGGAACGTCTAGATGAGGTTGATCGGTGTGATCTGGTTTCTTGCTGGTGAGAGATACGGTGTTCGGCCTTGTCTATGGCATCTTGCACCTTGGCATCTCTTTCCTTGTCAACCTCTTCTGCCTTGCTCAGGTCTGAAAGAGCTTCATCAATTTTAGAGTCTTTTAGAAAGGTAATGTACCTTGTTGACAGTCTCTTGTATCTTTCATGAGCTGTGTTCAGCCATTCCATAGCGGCTTGTAAGCATGTGGCATCACCTGATGAGGATTCAAGTCTTGACATGTAATAGGTGACTCGTTCCCACAGTTCTTCCAGGTGTTCACATAGCTCATCTTTCATAGTGTGATAGTTTTCAGTGGCCTTTATCGTGGGTTTGGAAGAGCGCTTCGGTCGGACAACTTGGTCTGCTGGAAGCGTGGGATCTGCCTCCTGGGTTTCATAATGGACAGTTTTCGGCCATTTTGATTTAAAGTGTACTGTCTCTTTAAGAAACTTGACTTTTGAATAGGGGTCCAAAAATTGTTGTGCAGCTCTGCAAGGACTCCCTGATGAGATTCCCAAGGTGTCTTTAGCAAAACTTGGGGTTTGCAGTCCAGCAATGTGCAGTAATGAGGTGTAATGTACTGCAAGTCTATAGAAGGCGTATAGCAAGAGAGAAACAGCAGGTGCATAAACTGTCCCTTTACAATGCAAGCAGAGGGGACACAGGACGTGGCAGATGGGAGAGCTTCCCCTTAGGCTTGTCCAGGCATGCACTGTGCAGGCAGACTAGTGCACAAGGCTTGTTGCTAGGCAGATAACATGGGAAGTTACAGGGCTCTTAGGGATCTGTAGCCGGGGTATTGAGCTGTTCAGCAGTCTTCTAAACTATTCTCTCCCCACTTAAAGGCGATGGAAGGTGCGTAGTTGTGAGAGGTTGTGAGAATCTTACCTTCGTTTTTCCTATAGGTGGGGCAGACAGGACCAGAGCGCTCCAGAGTGAAACATGCACATGCTGAGATGAAACAATGGTGGTTTATTTTCTCCAAAGGTTAGGACATGCAGAGTGCAGTAATCCAAGTACTTGGCATTGTAATTCTCCTTGCGATGCTTGCCTCTGAAGCTACTACGTGGTCAGAAGACTTTGCTCCTAGTAGCTCCAATCCAATAAGGGATGTTGTTCTCACAAACTCTGGTTTGGAATGAACATACTAGGATGTGATGCAAGAGGGTCATCAGACACTCCCATGGGCTGGACAAAAGAAACAGAGGAGCCGAAAGGTCTGACCAGTAGATGGCAGCAGAGACAAGCATGAAAAACATTAAATAACAGTGTTAACTAAAACAAATAGAAACAAACAAATAGAAACAGCACACTGTTCCCTGTGCGTGCCTAGTCACCAGCAGTACTCGACTGCCTTTCTTCAGGTGTCTTTCTGACTGACTCACAGGTAACCGTTCTCCCCCGCTAACGGCTACTTCACGTGCAGGGTCTGACTAGCGTGTGTGCGCGCCTGTGTCTCTTAGCAACCATGCTCACTGCTCTCAGACTGGCTCGCTCCACCTCTTTCCTGACAGCCTCTGCAGATTAGCTTCCAGCCCCTCCACTACACCCCTTGACAAGAATTAAAGGCTAGTCTCTTCCAGAGGCTACCCAAGGGTCCCATCTAATGGTGTAGGAGACCTGGTTGCTATGTGTTTGTGTGTACACACTCTATTACAGCCTTCAGGATTACCTGGAAGTACTGCCCCAGCATGGGTGCAGTACTCAGTGGTGCCTGATCAGGTCAGGGGCACCACATTGGGATTAGAGTTGAGCGCGGTTCGCGGTTCGAGGTTCTCCAGTTCGGGGCTCGAGTGATTTTGGGGGCTGTTCTAGATCGAACTAGAACTCGAGCTTTTTGCAAAATCTCGATAGTTCTAGATACGTTCGAGAACGGTTGTAGCAGCAAAAAGCAGGGCTTTTTACAGCTACAGTGTGCAGGAGCCATCGCTGGCAGCCTGCCACAAGCTGGTAACCAAGATAAACATCGGGTATCCAACCAAAGCGCTTTGGTTAGTAACCCGATGTTTATCCTAGTTATGTGCAGGAAGCCGACACTTCCCCGCTCAGCTCGCTCCGCCCCCTCCTGCCCGCGGCATGTACACACGTACACACCCACACACACACACACACACACACACACATGGTCCCGCTCGGCTTACCTGCGGTGATGAAGTCCCGCCATCCCGACCTCAGCGCTGTCACTGTCCTCCATGGCCGCCGCTTGTCACATCACCTTCTCTCGCTTCCGACCCGAGACTGACTAGCGGTGACGTCACGGGCCTCTCGAGATACTTGGTGTGAAGGCGCCGGTCATTGAACTCAGTGACAGGTGCCGTCAGTGTGCTGGAGATCAGCGCAGGTAATGTACTTCGCTAACAGCAGCACTTGTCATGCCCTGCAGTGACCTGGGCTGACCCATTGATGTTAGCTCAGGTCACTGCATTGCTCTCCCAGCCAATGGGGAACATCCTGCTCTTCATTGACTGGGACCGTGTGGATCGTCATGGCAACCCCTTGGATTACACCAGACCTGGATTTGTTTTTCTTTCTAATAAATTGGTTAAAGAGGGAATGTATTGGGGAGTGTTTTTTCAAATAAAAATGTGTTTGTCGTCTATTTTTTTTTTATTACTGACTGGGTTGGTGATGTCGGGTATCTGATAGACGCCTGACCTCACCAACCCCAGGGCTTGATGCCAGGTGACATTACACATCTGGTATTAACCCCATATATTACCCCGTTTGCCACCGCACCAGGGCGCGGGATGAGCTGGGGCGAAGCACCAGGATTGGCACATCTAATGGATGCGCCACTTCTGGGGCGGCTGCGGCCTGCTATTTTTAGGCTGGGGAGAGTCCAATAACCATGGACCTCCCTAGTCTGAGAATATCAGACCCCAGCTGTCTGCTTTACCTTGGCTGGTGATCCAATTTTGGGGGGACCCCTACGTGGTTTTTTTTTTTTTTTAATTATTTATTTAATTTAAAATAACAGTGTGGGGTGCCCTCAGTTTTGGATTACCAGCCAAGGTGAGGTTGCCAGCTGTGGTCTGCAGGCTGCAGCCGTCTGCTTTACCCTAGCTGGCTACAAAACTAGGGGGAACCCTACGTCATTTTTTTTTTCCATTTTTTTGGCTAAATACAAAGCTAAGCACCCCTTAGTGCCACATGAAAGGCACCAAAGGGTGCAAAATTACAAAATGCAGGAGAGTGGGACATTATGTGTCTTTCTGTCATTATAATGACAGAAAAGACTGATATGAAGTGCACAAGCACAGGAAAATCACCAGAACGCTCTACGCTGTGAAAAGCAGTAGAAAATGGCACTGGAGTGAACATGTGACCGCCTCATGTAGGTTGAAGCTATGGATCCTGGGTAAATTTATGCATTTACCCTCATTCAGTTTTTTTGCAGTACACAAAAAAAACGGAAGGCACACGGATGACAAACATATGACATACGGACCGTCTACGTAACGGAAACGGATGCCACACGGATGCACCCGTGAAAAAAAACGGACTGTTTTTTGCAGACCACAAAAATGGATCGGTCGTGTTAATGTAGCCTTATTCTGATCTGCCGTTTATAAACAGCAGGCAGAAATAAGTGAATAACGCCCCCCAGCGTCAGAAAATCTCCGGGGTTTCAGGGCTAGCTGAGACCCTGGAGATCATGATTCAGGACGGTTTTTCCAGTCCCCGCTTACGTGATCACAGGTATACACCGTACACCGATGATCACGTTACAGTAAATGACAGCGCCGGTAAAAAATTATTTATCTCCCATCTGGCATGAACAAACACTTCTCCACTTCTTCTCCACTTCTTCTCCACTTCTTCTCCACTTTTTCTCCACTTTTTCTCCACTTTTTCTCCACTTTTTCTACATTTTTTCTACACTTTTTCTACACTTTTTCTACACTTTTTCTCCACTTTTTCTCCACTTCTTCTCCACTTCTTCTCCACTTCTTCTCCACTTTTTCTCCACTTTTTCTGCATTTTTTCTCCACTTTTTCTCCACTTTTTCTACATTTTTTCTCCACTTTTTCTCCACTTTTTCTCCACTTTTTCTCCACTTTTTCTCCACTTTTTCTCCACTTTTTCTCCACTTTTTCTACATTTTTTCTCCACTTTTTCTACCCTTTTTCTCCACTTTTTCTCCGTTCTTTTTCTATGGTCGGTCTACCCATTAGCTCTGCCATGCATACTGTAGCTCTACACCTACTGCACATGTTACTTTATGATTGACATCTCTTTCGTACCAGAGCTGTCTAAGCCTACTCTGACCCCATATTTGTCATTACTATATTGTCCTTGTACTGTATTATGACATTTGTATCATGTGTTTCATTTCTTGCTGTGTTGCAATTTTTTTGCTGCATCCCAATTGTACCTCTACATTGTTCGAGTTTATGTTATTGTTCTCTCACTCTTATGTGATACTAATTATTGTCATTTTTCATGATTACATGCAGATAAGTCCAATCTGATGAAGGCTCAGGCCGAAACGTCATTTGTAACTTGTTTTGGACAAAAACATATATGCTTATGAAAAAAAAATTTTTCTTAATACGGACCAATAAAGAGTGATTTTGCATTACTATCCGTTGTGACTTACTGACTTAGTCTGGGAGATTTAGAGTGCCGAGGTTACTCACTAATTTTATCTATTATTACCTCTGAGCACCTATATACCAGTGAGCAGAGCTTCCTCTACAGTAGTTCTCCTGATTAGGCATGCCCTTACCTCATGAGCAGGGCATTGCAGCTTTGGTAGCAACCATTATGACATGGACTCTGCTGCTGTGGACCCGGGGAGAGTGAGTGCAGATTCATTGCACCCACACTCCTCACATGAAGGGTCCGCACTCCTAGAAAATGGGGGATACGTTCCCTGAGTGTCTCCCCCCCATATTCTAGACGGTCCAGAGTCGTCGTGGGACCCCTTTATTATTTTTCTTACAATAAATTGGTGAAAGAGGAAATGTTTTGGGGACTGTTTTTTCAAATAAATTTCTTTTGTCGATTTTTTGTTTTTGTTAGTACTGACAGTTTATGATGTTGGGTATCTAATAGACGCCATGACATCACAAACTGCTGGGCTTGATCTCAGGTGACTTTACAGCTAGTATCAACCCGATTTATTACCCCGTTTGCCACTGCACCAAGGCACGGGATGAGCTGGGGTGAAGCGCCAGGATTGGCGCATCTAGTGGATGCGCCACGTCTGGGGTGCCTGCGGCCTGCTATTTTTAGGCTGTGAAGGCCCAATAACTATGGACCTTCCCACCCTGAGAATACCAGACCACAGCTGTCCGCTTTACCTTGGCTGGTGATCCAATTTGGAGGGGACCCTACTTTTTTTGTGTAATTATTAATATTTATAAAATAATTATAAAAAAAGAGCCTGGGGGGACCTCCACATTGGATCCCCAACCACGGTAAAGCTGCCAGCTGTGGTTTTCAGGCTACAGACGTCTGCTTTACCCTAGCTGGCTATCAAAAATGGGGGGACCCAACGTCATTTTTTTTTTAACTATTTTTTAAATAGAAAAAATTAATGGGCTTCCCTGTATTTTGATTGCCAACCAAGGTAACGACAGGCAGATGGGGGTGGCAACCCATAGCTGTCTGCTTTATCTGCGCTGAGAATCAAAAATACCGCGGAGCGCTACGTCATTTTTTTTAAAGATTTATTTTTACAGCACTGTGATGTCCAGCAATCAAAATACAGGGAAGCCCATTTTGTTTTTAGTTATTTAAATAAATAATTAAAAAAAATATATATGGGCTCCCGCTGCATTTTTTGTATTGCTAGCTAAGGGTAATCCAAGCAGCTACTGGCTGCTAACCCCCACTGCTTGGTGTTACCTTCACTGGCAATGGAAAATCCAGGGAAGCATTTTTTAATTTTTTGGCCAAAAAACTACAAAAAAAGGACGTGAGCTTCGCCATATTTTTGTATGCTAGCCAGGTATAGCAGGCAGGTGCTGGAAGAGTTGGATACAGCGCCAGAAGATGGCGCTTCTATGAAAGTGACATTTTCTGAGGCGGCTGCAGACTGCAATTCGCAGCAGTGGGGCCCAGAAAGCTCAGGCCAACCTGTGCTGCGTATTCCAATCCCCAGCTGCCTAGATGTACCTGGCTGGACACAAAAATGGAGCGAAGCCTACATCATTTGTTTTTTAATTATTTCATGAAATTTATGAAATAATAAAAAAAGGGCTTCCCTTTATTTTTGGTTCCCAGCCGGGTACAAATAGGCAACTGGGGGTTGGGGGCAGCCGTACCTGCCTGCTGTACCTGGCTAGCATACAAAAATATGGCGCAGCCCACATAATTTTTTCAGCAAAAAACTTCTGCATACAGTCCTGGATGGAGTATGCTGAGTATGCTGAGCCTTGTAGTTCTGCAGCTGCTGTGTGTCTGTATGGAGAAGAGCAGACAGCAGCTGCAGAACTACAAGGCTCAGCATACTCCATCCAGGACTGTATGCAGAAGTTTTTTGCCCACCAAAAAAATGACGTGGGCTTCGCCATATTTTTGTATGCTAGCCAGGTACAACAGGCAGCCACGGGCTGCCTCCAACCCCCAGTTGCCTATTTGTACCCGGCTGGGAACCAAAAATATAGGGAAGCCCTTTTTTTTTTAATTATTTCACTTATTTCATGAAATAATTAAAAAACAAATGACGTGGGCTTCGCCCCATTTTTGTGTCCAGCCGGGTACAACTAGGCAGCTGGGGATTGGAATCCGCAGCACAGGTTAGCCCGAGGTTTCTGGGCGCCTCTGCTGAGAATTTCAGTCCGCAGCCATCCCAGAAAATGGTGCTCTCATAGAAGCGCCATCATCTGGCGCTGTATCCAACTCTTCCAACAGCCCTGGAGCCGGGTGGCTTGCTGGGTAATCATGAGTTAATACTGGCTTTGTTTTACTAGCCAGTATTAAGCCAGAGATTCTTAATGTCAGGCACGTTTGACCCGGCCATTAAGAATCTCCAATAAAAGGTTAAAAAAAAGACACCACACAGAGAAAAAATACTTTAATAGAAATAAATACACAGACACATTAGAGACTCCATCTTTATTACCCCCTGTCAGCCCTCCATGATCCTGCTCTTCTGTCTTTCTCGTTCAACAAATGCAGCTCTGCTACATCACTGCTGCATGGGGGAAGACGCTGCTTCCCGTGGAGCCTTCACTCCGTGAAAGCTGCACGAGAAGCAGCGTGCAGCCTTCACTCCGTGAGTGATCAGTGCTGCTGGCTGTCAGCGGTAACGCTGAAAGACGCGTTACCATAGCAACGGTGCTCTCGGAGCTGCGGTTAGCGGTGACGTCACCGCTAACTGCGTTGCTATGGCAACGGTGATCTCCGTTAATGACCGGCTGTGTCAGCCAGTCCCTAACGGAACGGGGAGTCGACCGTGTGCTAGAGCATGTCGCCGGTACACGACGATACACAAATGTGCACCGTGTACCGGAGAGATGCACTCGCAGGTCCTACATGACGCGTCATAGTCATGTGACCAGTCTGTAGCCAATGAGATAATAGCCGCGTGACTGGTCACATGGCTATTTTGATGTCACGATAGGTCCTGCATCACTGCTTGCAGTGCCGGTCACCGGGAGGATTCAGCGATCATCGGATGGAATAGCGGCAGGAGACAGAGTGCAGGAGGGATCGCGGGGACCGGTAAGTGTTATGGCAATGTTTATTAACTGCTTGTGTACATTTATCATGCATTTTTATGTGTTTGTGATTGCCTCCCATTATAGCCTATAGGTTCGAGTTTGGTTCGTCGAACGTTCGACGAGCCGAACTCGAACGGGACCCCCGTTCGGCGAACCGACCTCGAGCCGAACCGCGACCGGTTCGCTCATCTCTAATTGGGATAGGTGTCGTGCCACAAATAGGCATATGAAATCATAGAAATAGGGATTGCACGTACTTGTAGTGCGTCAGAAATAATTTAGGCCAGCGTTAGTAGGGATATGCAGTGTAGGAATTTGTGTCGTGCCACAAATAGACACATGAAATCATAGAAATAGGGATTGCAGGTTCTTATAGTGCATCAGACACAGTTTAGGCCAGTGATAGTTTAGAATAGGGATATTCAGTGTAGAGATAGGTGTTGTGCTACAAATAGGCACATGAAGTCATATAAATAGGGATTGTAGGTACTTGTAGTGCGTGAAAAACAGTTGCCAAACAGTGAGGCATCCAAATAGGTGTTGTTGCCTGCTCCAAATTACACAGGCTGGGGCAAGCACATTAATTGGAATTGTTAGTGCAGTGTGTACACAGAGCATGTTGGCAATTGTAATTGCCTTTAGAAATATTTAAAAAGACCGCTCTGGTTTTAGCCACTGTAGACACGTATTATTGTTCTATAAAATAAATTGTTAGTGCAGTATACAGTGTACAGTTGGCAGTTGTAATTGCCTTTAGAAAATGAAAAAAACATTACTCTGGGTATAACCACGTATATTGTGTGCAGAATTATTAGGCAAGTTGTATTTTAGAGGATATTTTTATTATTGATCAACAACTGTGTTCTTAATCAACACAAAAGACTCAAATATCAAAGCTTAATATCTTTGGAAGTTGAAGTGTTTTTTTTTAGATTTGGCTATCTTAGGAGGATATCTGTTTGTGCAGGTAACTATTACTGTGCAGAATTATTAGGCAACTTAATAAAAACCAAATATATTCCCATCTCACTTGTTTATTTTCACCAGGTAAACCAATATAACTGCACAAATTTTAGAAATAAACATTTCTGACATGCAAAAACAAAATCTAAAAAAATCAGTGACCAATAAAGCCACCTTTCTTTATGACACTCAACAGCCTACCATCCATAGATTCTGTCGGTTGCTTAATCTGTTTACGATCAACATTGCGTGCAGCAGCCACCACAGCCTCCAGACACTGTTCCGACAGGTGTACTGTTTCCGTCCCTGTAGATCTTACATTTTATGAGGGACCACAGGTTCTCTATGGGGATCAGATCAGGTGAAAAAGGGGGCCATGCCATTATTTTTTCATCTTTTAGACTTTTACTGGCCAGCCACACTGTGGAGTAGTTGGATGCATGTGATAAAGCATATTCCTGCATGAAAATCATGTTTCTCTTGAACGATACCGACTTCTTCCAGTACCCCTGCTTGAAGAAGTTGTTTTCCAGAAATTGGCAGTAGGTTTGGGAGTTGAGCTTCACCCCATCCTCAACCCGAAAAGGTCACACAAGTTCATCTTTAATGATACCAGCCCATACCAGTACTCCACCTCCACCTTGCTGGCGCCTGAGTCGAAGTGTAGCTCTCTGCCCTTTACTGATCCAGCCTCTGGCCCATCCATCTGGCCCATCAGTAGTCACTCTCATTTCATCAGTCCATAAAACCTTTGAAAAATATCTTAAGATATTTCTTGGCCCAGTCTTGACGTTTTATCTTATGTTTCTTGTTCACAGGTGGTCGTTTTTCAGCCTTCCTTACCTTGGCCATGACCCACAGTATAGAACACCTTGTGCTTTTTGATACTCCAGTAACGTTGCAGCTCTTAAATATGGCGAAAATGGTGGCAAAGGCATCTTGGCAGCTTCACGCTTGATTTTCCTCAATTCATGGGCCGTTATTTTGCGCTTTTTTTGCCCAACACGCTTCTTGCGACCCCGTTGGCTATTTGCCATGAAACGCTTGATTGTTCAGTGATCACGCTTCAAACGTTTGGCAATTTCAAGACTGCTGCATCCCTCTGCAAGACATATCACAATTTTGGAGATTTCAGATCCCGTCAAATCTCTCTTCTGACCCATTTTGCCAAAGGAAAGGAAGTTGCCTAATAAATAAGCACACCTTATATAGGATGTTGATGTCATACCACACCCCTCCTCATTACAGAGATGCACATCACCTGATTTACTTAATTGGTAATTGGCTCTCAAGCCTATACAGCTTGGAGTAGGACAACATGTATAAAAATTATCATGTGATCAAAATACTCATTTGCCTAATAATTGTGCACACAGTGTATTATTTATGGTCCTAATAAAAAAATGGTGTTCTTCTAACTTTTAGTAACTAAATAATTTATCTTATGTATCAGGTGTCTGACAGGTGCGGTGGTAAGGAACGGTACATTAACCATGAGTGGTAAATTAGGATGAGTTTATTGTAGAAAGGGGAATAGGCGGGGTGTTGGAGGTGTGCGTGTGGGAAGTTTTGTTAAGGGCGTTTTACATGCTGCGACATCGCTAGCGATTGCACCCGCCCCAGTCGTTTGTGCGTCACGGGCAAATCTCTGCCCGTGGTGAACAATATCGCTAGGACGGGTCAAACGTACTTACCTTCCTAGCGACGTCGCTGTGGGCGGCAAAAAACCTCTTTTTTAAGTGGGAGATTTGTGCGCCGTCACATCACACAGCGGGCCACCAATAGAAGAGGAGGGGTGGAGACCAGCCGCATTAACGACATGCCCACCTTGTTGCCGGAGGACGCAGGAAAGCTGTTGTTCGTCGTTCCCGGGGGGGCACACGTAGCGATGTGTGCTGCCTCAGGAACGACGAACAGCCTGCGTCCAGAACCAGCAACGACATTTGGGAATTTAACGAAGTGTCAACGATCAACAATTAGGTGAGTATTTTTGATCGTTAGCGGTCGCTTGTAGGTGTCACACGCAACGACGTTGCTAACGAGGCCGGATGTGTGTCACGAATTCCATGACCCCAGCGATATCTCGTTAGCGATGTTGCTGCGTGTAAAGCAGCCTTTAGTCAAAGGTCTAGTGAGCAAGTACCGGCTCAGCCTGTCCAAAGAGAAGTGAGAACAACTTTCGTCACTGGAAAGCCCACTACGCTAGATTTGTTTTCCAGCCATACATCGATTCAACTTAGAAATGAGGCTCATCAACATCAGGTGGTAGAGTGGTATTCAAGCACTGTATCAAATAGCCTCCCCTCCTCTTTCTCCACCTACACATCACACACAGTTCATTCCTCAGAGTTGCCACCCCAATTACATTTGTTTGTGCCCACATCACAAATCTCCAACCGGCAAACTGATTGTGGGGAACCACACATGGTCGAGTCTGCAGAGCTCTTCACACATTCTATCCATTGGGCATCACAGGTCCACTCCAAAGATTCCCAGAGTGTTGAGGAGGAAAGTATCTGCACGGATGCCCAAAATCTTTGTGTGTTGTATCCTGGCTTGGACGAAGTAGGGTCCCAGCAGGATTCCCACCCTCGTCAACTGACGTTAAACTCCAGGGATGGCGGTGATGATGATGAGACTCAGATACCTCAGTCGCAGGCATACTGTGCTGTGATGTCAGGTCAGGAATATGAGGAGGGGGACAACATAGAGCATGACGACAAAGTTGTAAATCCCACTTGGTGTGAAACCAAAGGCATGCAGCTGAGTAGCTTCACTGATAACGAGGAGAAGAAGGAAGCCAAGGATGTTACAGTGTCGATTCCCGCATAAACACATTGTGATGCAACCATGAGAACAACTACATCCCCAGCCACAACTTTGGCTGTGGCCAGTGGCGGTTGCGGATCTGCACTTCACAAGACGTTTTGCCTAGTCTGGGCCTTTTTTGAGACAGCAAAAGATGACCCATCTTCCGTTATCTACCAGCGTTGTAAACAACTACTGAGTAGAGGCAGAAATAGTAATAATTTGACTACTACAAGCACGAAAAGGCACAAGCGCAATCAACATGCATTACTGGGGGAATCTCACTGCGCTAAAATGAAGAGTAATGGGCCTACCCAGCCACCAGCTGTCAAATCAACATCGTCTGCCGTTTCTTCCTCCTCCTGCATCACTGGGGAAAGGATTGTCACACAGGTCTCCAAATGCAGAACCTTCTCTTGTGTATCCGCTACAGTGAGGGTGAGTGAGGGACCATCAGGTGGTACAGAAGTAACCCTGCTTGGTGCTTTAGATCCATGTAACTATGGGGAGATAAGGTATGCACACCAGTGACTATGTAAGGGGAATACATGAAATAGCAGAAACTGCTGTGTGAATACTGACTTGAAAAATCCAATAGCTATATGCAAGAGTGAAAATGTGAAAAATGGAATCTGCATTACTGCCATGAACATATGAATTAAGAGAAATTTAGCTACTGAATTGATCAATGCAATAGAGCCCCAACACTACGCCAAAGTATTTCTCTACGTTGGGGTCCCTAGCTTGTGTGTGTCCTCTCATGCAGTTAAAAAACTTACCGTGTATGGGAAGCTGAGACCCAGGCAATTTATGCGTATGATATGGATTGGCAATAGGTGTGGTTGGGGAGGGTTCACAAACGAAAAAATACTAGCAAATAGGAATAACGTTTGGAACACCATTCTAAGTCCGAACTGGGTGCAAAAACCTAAAAAAACATCACTATGGGGAGATAAGGTATGCACACCAGTGACTATGTAAGGGGAATACATGAAATAGCAGAAACTGCTGTGTGAATACTGACTTGAAAAATCCAATAGCTATATGCAAGAGTGAAAATGTGAAAAATGGAATCTGCATTACTGCCATGAACATGTGAATCAAGAGAAATTTAGCTACTGAATTGATCAATGCAATAGAGCCCCAACACTACGCCAAAGTATTTCTCTACGTTGGGGTCCCTAGCTTGTGTGTGTCCTCTCATGCAGTTAAAAAACTTTGGCGTAGTGTTGGGGCTCTATTGCATTGATCAATTCAGTAGCTAAATTTCTCTTGATTCATATGTTCATGGCAGTAATGCAGATTCCATTTTTCACATTTTCACTCTTGCATATAGCTATTGGATTTTTCAAGTCAGTATTCACACAGCAGTTTCTGCTATTTCATGTATTCCCCTTACATAGTCACTGGTGTGCATACCTTATCTCCCCATAGTGATGTTTTTTTAGGTTTTTGCACCCAGTTCGGACTTAGAATGGTGTTCCAAACGTTAGATCCATGTAAGACATCGACCACACCACATAGTTCTCAATACAGTATTCCATCTACCCCTACACCTCCCGCCCAGTCCACCGGTCAGACGTGCACCCCTTCCTCCACCCTCTCTCAGCACAGCAGCCAGTCCTCGATCACACACATTTGGTCTTATAAAAGAGTATTTCCTCCCACAAATGAGAAAGCAAAGTGCTTGAACTTGACCATATCGAAATTGTTGGCCGAGAAAATGCTGCATTTCCGGCTGGTGGATACAGACGGTCACACTCCCCTAAGCCCAGTTGCCCAGTCGCCATTACTTCTCTAATATAGCTGTGCCTGTGCTACACCATCAAGTTGCAGCCAAGATTACCTTTTCCTAGGGAAATTCTGTATACTAGGGCACATTTCACCACTCACACCTGGACCAGCAAGCATGGGCAGGGGTGTACATCTCACTGACTGGGCATTGGGTATGGGTGGGGAAGGAGCTGCTTCCAAAGTGTTGAAATTCCCAAGGCTTGCAAGCCAAAATTCTGAATCTACCCCATCCTATTCTGCTTCCTCCACCTCCTCTAGGGCCTCCACTTGCGCCCTCAACCACTCCCTTAATGTAACACATGTTACATAGTTACATAGGTTGAAAACAGACCTAGGTACAACTAGTTCAACCTTCCTCCACCAATTATACATTTTGTCAATAAGTCACTTATAACCAACAATGTTATGTGTACAGAAGAAATCATCCAGCCCTTTTTTAAAAGCTGTTCTAGTATTTGACACTACTACCTCTTGTGGTAGGGTATTCCACAGTCTGGCTGGTCTAACGTAAAGAACCCTTTCCTATTTAGCTGAGGAATCGCTTTTCTTCCACTTGCAGTGAATGCCCCCTGGTCCTTAGTATTGTCTTTGGAAGGAATAAGTGTGTACATGTGCCAGTCCTTTATATTGACCACACATGTACTTATAAATATAAATGAGATCTCCTCTGAGACGTCTTTTTTATAATTAAAACAAATCTAACTTTTTCAACCTCTCATCATATGGAATGCCTTCCATTCCTTGCAGTAGTCTAGTTAACTGCCTTTGAACTGACTAACATCTGAATGTCCTTTTTAATATGTTGAGCCCAAAGCTGGATCACATATTCTAGATGTGTCCTTAAAAGTGATTTAAAGAGGGGTAACAATACGTTGGGATCACGTGATTTAATCTGTCTTTTTATAGATCCTAAAATATTGTTTGCTTTAGCAGCTGCTGCCTGACATTGAGTACTGCTACTCAGTTTCTTTGTAATCAGAATACCCAAGTCCTTCTCATGTTCTGTAGTCCCGAGTTTACTTCCATTTAATGTATACCAGCTATAGGATTACTCCGTCCTAGCTGCATTACTTTCCGTTTATCAAAATTAAATCTCATTTGCCAAGTGTCTGCCCATTCAGATATCTTATGCAGATCATTTTGTAATATTGTACAATCAAGGTCAGTTTTTAATATCCTACATAGTTTAGTGTCATCAGCAAAGACTGACACTTTACTTATCAATCCCATCCACAGGGCCATTAATAAAGAGATTAAAAAGAATTGGTCCTAGCACAGATCACTATGGCACCCCAATGCTGACTATAGCTCATTTAGAGAATGTACCATTTATGACTACTCTTTTCTATCTTTAAGCCAATTCCTTACCCATTTGCAAATAGTTTCCCCTAGTCCTTGCTTCTGGAGCATTAGTATAAGGCTATTATGTGGCTATTATTACAGTATCAAATGCCTTTGCAAAGTTCAAATAAATCACATCAGCTGAATTACCAATATCCAGATTTGCGTTTACCTCCTCATAGAAACCGAACATGTTGGATAGACACGACTTATCCTTCATGAATCCATGCTGTCTGTCAGTTCTTATATTATTTTCTGCAATATATTTTTGCATGTCATCCCTTAAAATGCCCTCAAAAACTTTGCATACTACTGATGTCAGGCTTACGGGACGGTAGTTGTCTGGATCCACCCTCTTTCCTTTCTTAAATATTGGTACCACATCAGCAATCCTCGTATCCTAAGGCACCAACCCTGTTACAAGCGAGTCTAAGAAGATGAGATACAGCGGTCTATGGATTACTTAGCTCAATTCCCTCAATATTCATGGATGAATGCCATCTGGCCCAGGGGATTTGTCAATGTTTAATTTACTCAGACGCAGGCGTACATCTTCTGGTGTTAGATTAATTATATCGGGTGGTGAACTTTGATTTTTGACTTGTTGAATGATCCCTGGAACAGTCAGTGCCTTACTTGAACACTGATGAGAAGTGCCTGTTTAATATCTCAGTCTTTTCTTTGTCATATATAATTAACTTGTTATTATATTTTAAACGGTTGATGCTATCCTTTGTTTTTCTTTCGGCATTAATGTGTTTATGAAAGATTTTGGGATTTATTTTAATGTCCTTGGCGATTTTTGTTTCAGTAGCTTAATTTTGCTTGCTTGGTTTTTTTTTTATATTTGCTATTGTTATATTTATACTTCTGAAATGCTATTTCTGTATTCTCAGCCTTCAAGATTTTAAATGCCCTTTGTTTTTGTTTTATTATACGTTGTACAGTCTTATTTATCTATAGTAGTTTCTTTTTATTCCTGGACATTTTATTACTAGAGGGTTTAAGTTTTTTACAGGACTCTAGGAGCATATCCTTAAACTTACCCTATTTATGTTCGGTGTCCCCAGTTAGCATAACATTGTCCCAATCTACACAATTAAGCTTTTCCCTTAATTTGTTGAAATCAGCTTTCCTAAAATTCTAGGTTTTAGCATTTCCCCTTTCAAATGTTCTATTCAATATTACTTTGAAGCTTACCACATTATGATCGCTATTGCCCAAGTGCCCTGTACCTCGGAAATTGTATCTGGTCTATTTGACAGGACCAGATCTAGCAAATTATCTCCCGTCGTCGGTTCATCTACCATCTGAGAGAGGAAATTGTCTTGAATTGTAGATAAGAACTTATAACTTTTAGCACAACCTGAAGATTCTATGTCCCACTGAATGTCTGGATAGTTGAAATCCTCATAATAAGGACCCGATTATTATTATTATTATTATTAGCTGCCTTTTCAATTTGTTGCAGCATTTCACCCTCTACCTGTTCAGGTATGATAGGAGGCTTATAGCAAACTCCAATTAGCATTTACCTATTAATCCCTTCCCCATGTACATTTACCCATACTGACTCTACATTGTTGCATCCCCCCCACACAAGAGAGTATCCCCCCACCTCCGTACAACTTGGCCATTGCTCAATGGAATCAGGCAGTGCTGAAATTAATCTGCATCAGAGAACGCAGTCACACAGCTACAGAGTTGTTGAAAACTATCCAGGCCAAGTTTTATCATTGGCTGTCTCTACCGAACCTGGAGCCAGGGAAGGCCGTGTGCAAAAATGGTGCAAACCTGGGCGAGATCACACATGTGCCTTGCATGGTTCACGTTCGGAAACTAATTGTACAGAAATTTCTAACACAGTATCCTGAGCTGGATGCTCTGCTGTAGAAGGTACGGTTGATGTGTGCTCCCTTCCGCTGTTCGCAGCCCGTGGCTAATCAACTGGCAATGATACAAAGGAGTTTCGGCCTACCGCTTAAATGGTTGATATGCAATCTGCTGACACGGTGGAATTTTACTCTGCACATGTTGCAGTAACTGTGCCAGCAGCAGCAAAGTCTGCCGCAGTACACCTTGAAGCATAACCTTGGACAATGCAGTACAGAGGTGGGGGAAATCACGTTTGCGGAGTGGGCACAGATCAAAGCTCTCTGCACACTCCTTGACAGTTTTGAAATGTCTACAAACATGGTAAATGCTAACGATGCTGTCATCAGCATCGCTATTCCACTGATCTACATGTTGGAGCACACTTTGAATAATCTGCAGGAGGAGGTTGGGTTCCCAGAGGAAAGGGAGGAAGCAGAGGAGGATGAGGAAGAGATAACATTTCTTGGAAGGTCTGGACAGTCGTCGCACTGGCGGGTGTCAGAGGAGAGTCTAGGCAATGGATGGAGGCGGGCTCATGTTAACAGATAAACTGTAGTGAAGGTTCAGCAGCCAAGCAGCAAATGGAGGAGGAAGAGGTGATAAGGGCAGAAAACTCCGAAGAAGATATTGGTCCCGTCTCTTTTGACCGTGGTTGGTGTGAGGAGACACAGGAGGAGGAGGCAAGCTTGAACATGAACCCGCCAACAAGTCAACATGGACTTGGACAGTGTGGAAGCATCCAATACATGAGCGCCTTCTTGCTGCACTATTTGCAACATGATGTCCATATCATTAAGATTAGAAATTGTGCTAACTACTGGTTTCCACTTTGTTAGATCCACATTACAAGAGTCTATTTAGCAAGATGCTTCCACCCCTGGAAAGGGATGAGCAGATGCTGGAGTATCAACAAAAGCTTGTAGACCATCTTAACATTACTTTTCCACAAGCCAGCAGGGAGGCACACAACGTGCATGGTAGTTGTCTAATTCCAACCATAGGAACGTTGCGTCCTCAACGCAGAAACATTAGTAGCAGCAGCAGTCCACGTGCCAGAACCAATTTATAAGCTTGTAGGAACACATTTTTCACACCATCACATGCACTAGCAGAAAAGGCTTGAAGTCTGATACATAGTCAACAACTAGAGAGGATGGTGCTGCATTATCTAGAGCTCAACATGGATGCAATACGGGGGGATTGGACTCTTTTGCATTTTGGTTTCCAAAAATGGACGAGTGGCCTGAGCTTGCCACTCACGAGTCACGGCTTGTAAGTTTTGGCCTGCACGGCAGCCAGCGTTCCCTCAGAACGTGTCTTCAGCGCTGCTGGCGGTGTTTTGACAGATAAGTGCAGCTGTCTATCCCCTAAAACTGTAGATCATTTAACGTTCATAAAGATGAACGTGCAGATTAGGCGATGGTGTAATGCCAGGCTTCTTTGAGCAAGAGGCCCACACCTGTCTGTCATCTTGCTTGCTCTGATGACTCAAAAAAATGCTGTTTCAGGCCTTGCTCCGGTGCCGGTCACATGCAGCCATGTTGCTTTGTTGGTCTCTTGGTATTGTGTGCCAATTGTGGCCACTTATCCTGTAGACTCACCTTAATTTTTGGAAATGTGGAGACTCAAGTAGGGTTTCCAAGTTTGCTTACGTCTGTAGTGGGGGCAAGAGAAGGACTACACCTGGCACTCAAGCATGTTTTGATTTTTAACATTTAAATGCCGGCCCACAGCCTGTGTTATATGGACCGTAACTCCCTAGTGTTTTAAAGCTCTATGGGGAGGGGGAAATTTCTTATGGGAATGGGGCAATTGATGGTAGTGTACTGCTGTTTGGGTAGGCACAGACAAAAAAGTGATGTGTCTCCGATTGTTGGGTATAGGTTACTGCCAGTGTTCAAGCATGCCACAGGTCCAAAAATGAATTTCTTGATTTAAAAAAATACTAAAAATTGCCCACAGCCTATGTGTTTGGTGGACCGTAACTCCCTGCTGTTTGAAAACCCTATGGGGAGGGGGCAATTCCCTACAAGGATGGGGCAATTGATGGTAGCGTACTGTGGCGTTTTAAAGCCCTATGGGGAGGGGGCAATTCCTTATTGGGATGGTCAAATTGATGGTAGTGTACTGCTGTTTGGGTAGGCACAGACAAAAGGTTGTGTCTCTGATTGATGGATAGATGTTACTGCCAGTGTTAACACCTGCCACAGATCCACTAATGCATGTCTTTATTTTAACAAAAAAAAGGCTAAAAATTGCCCACAGACTATGTGTTTGGTGGACCATAACAGCCTTCTATTTGAAAGCCCTTTCAGGAGGGGGCAATTCCCTATGGGGATGGGGCAAATGATGGTAGTGTACTGCTGTTTGGGTAGGCACAGACAAAAAGTTGTGTCTCTGATTGTTGGGTAGATGTTACTGCCAGTGTTCACACCTGCCACAGATCCACTAATGCATGTCTTGATTTTAACAAAAAAAGGCTAAAAATTGCCCACAGCCTGTGTTTGGTGGACCGTAACTGCCTGCTATTTGAAAGCCCTATCAGGAGGGGGCAATTACCTATGGGGATGGGGCAATTGATGGTATTGTACTGCTGTCTGGGTAGGCACAAACAAAAATATGTGACTCCAATTGTAAGATAGAGCTTATTGCCAGTATTCAGGCCTGCCACAGGCCCACTAATGTATGTCTTGATTTAAGAAAAAAAAAACGGCCACAGCCTATGTGTTTGGTGGATGGTGACTCCTAGGTGTTTTAAAGCCCTATGGGGAGGGCACAATGTTATTGATGTAATTTCTGTCAGCTTGGCTGTTGCTGGTTGTGAAGAGGTTAAGATTAGTGATGAGCGAGCATGCTTGTAACTACTCGGTACTCGCACGAGTATCACTGTACTCGGGCTGCTCGGCGGGGACCGAGTAATTTTGCAATACTCGTGCTTTACTCGTGGTCTTCATCCCTGCATGTTGGCGCTCTTTTGAGAGCCAGCCCTCATGCAGGGATTGGCTGGCAGACCACTGCAATGCCACAGCCCTGTTAGTTGTGGAATTGCAGTGATTGGCCGGCCTGCACAGCGTCACCGAGCCTTTATACCGGCCGGCGCGCTGTGCTCTGTACACAGCCATCTCATATTCCCTGCTTTCCACGCCCACAGGCGCCTATGATTGGTTGCAGTGAGACACGCCCCCACGCTGAGTGACAGGTGTCACACTGCACCCAATCACAGCAGCCGGTGGGCGTGTCTATACTGTGCAGTAAAATAAATAAATAAATAATTAAAAAAACGGCGTGCGGTTCCCCCCAATTTTAATACCAGCCAGATAAAGCCATACAGCTGAAGGCTGGTATTCTCAGGATGGGGAGCCCCACGTTATGGGGAGCCCCCCACCCTAACAATATCAGTCAGCAGCTGGCCAGAATTGCCGCATACATTATATGCGACAGATCTGGGACTGTACCCGGCTCTTCCCGATTTACCCTGGTGCGTTGGCAAATCGGGGTAATAGAGTTATTGGCAGCCCATAGCTGCCAATAAGTCCTAGATTAATCATGTCAGGCGTCTATGAGACACCCTCCATGATTAATCTGTAAGTTACAGTAAATAAACACACACACCCGAAAAAATCCTTTATTAGAAATAAAAAACACACACATATACCCTGGTTCACCACTTTAATCAGCCCCAAAAAGCCCTCCTTGTCCGGCGTAATCCAGGATGATCCAGCGTCGCATCCAGCGCTGCTGCATGGAGGTGACCGGAGCTGCAGCAGACACCGCCGCTCCGGTCACCTCCACACAGCAAATGAAGACAGCCGCGCGATCAGCTGCTGTCACTGAGGTTACCCGCTGTCACCGCTGCATCCACCGGTGGCCGCGGGTAACCTCAGTGACAGCAGCTGATCGCGCAGCTGTGTTCATTTGCTGTGTGGAGGTGACCGGAGCGGCTGTGTGTGCTGCGGCTCCGGTCACCTCCATGCAGCAGCGCTGGATGCGACGCTGGATCATCCTGGATTACGCCGGACATGGAGGGCTTTTTCGGGCTGATTAAAGTGGTGAACCAGGGTATATGTGTGTGTTTTTATTTCTAATAAAGGATTTTTTCTGGTGTGTGTGTGTTTATTTACTGTAACTTACAGATTAATCATGGAGGGTGTCTCATAGACGCCTGACATGATTAATCTAGGACTTATTGGCAGCTATGGGCTGCCAATAACTCCTTATTACCCAGATTTGCCAACGCACCAGGGCAAATCGGGAAGAGCCGGGTACAGTCCCAGAACTGTCGCATATAATGTATGCGGCAATTCTGGGCGGCTGTTGGCTGATATTGTTAGGGTGGGGGGCTCCCCATAACGTGGAGCTCCCCATCCTGAGAATACCAGCCTTCAGCCGTATGGCTTTATCTGGCTGGTATTAAAATTGGGGGGACCGCATGCCGTTTTTTTTAATTATTTAATTATTTATTTCACTGCACAGTATACACACACCGGCTGCTGTGATTGGTTGCAGTGAGACAGCTGTCACTCAGTGTGGGGGCGTGTCTCACTGCAACCAATCATAGGCGCCGAAAAGCAGGACAGCAGGGAATAGGAGATTGATTAATGAGCGGCCGGCTTTTTCAAAAGAGGAAAAGCCACCGGAGTTTGAACAGCTGTGCAGCGCCGCGGCAGTGATCGGGGAACGGTAAGTAAGAGAGAGGGGGGGGAACTGACCGACAGACTGTGAGAGGGGGACAGACAAGACAGAGAGAGACAGACCGACGGACTGAGGGAGATAGAATAAAAAAAAAAAAATGACCGACATCGCTAGTAAAAAGCACAAAACGTGCGTTTTGGACATCGGAGTGCCACACAAGGTTTTCATGTAAAATCTTTCATGTATTAATCTCAAAAAGTAACATACACCAGCTCTATCTCACTATTGGGTATGTGCCCTTAACATTTCCGCCATGAAAATTCATTTTGGTGTCATTTTGGAAGGTTTTCTGGTGAGTCCGTAAAAATGGCATAAAACTCGGACAAAATTGTTCACATCTGTGACTTTTGAGTGATAAATGCTTCAAGGGGTCTTCCCCATGCTGATGCCATGTCATTTGAGCACTCTTCTGAGACTTTTGTGACATTTTTAGGGTTTCTCCATGCTGCCGGGGGGTCATTTCACAAAAATACTCGGGTCTCCCATAGGATAACATTGGGCTCGGTGCTCGGGCCGAGTACACGAGTATCTTGGGAGGCTCGGCCCGAGCTTCGAGCACCCGAGCTTTTTAGTACTCGCTCATCACTAGTTAAGATTCTTCCTGAGGATGCTTCTGGGCTCCCTCTAGTGGCCAGTGCTGGAAATGTGTCAGAATCTTTGCTTGTCACTAAGACAGGTGCAGGGCCTGGCTCTAATACCAGTGGGCCAATCATTTCCAGCCCTTGTGTATAAAGGAAGTGATTCTGCCTCAGACTGATGCTGGTGATATTATGTCCTGTGTCAATCCAGTCAACATGTCTTGAACACCTGGTCCTCCTGTCATGTCAACTGTGTGCCCGTGACCTGTTGGACATTTCTCCAGTTTTCTCCAGCTTGTTTTTTTTCCCTTGGATATCTCCAGTGCTGTCTGCTGCAGTTTGCCTGGTTTTTGGATGCAGTATTTGTCTTTTTTCCTAGTCATCTTGATCTTCATTTTTGGAGCCTGGGATAAGTACTTTGTCTTCTTTCTTGTGGCCGAATGTTTTTCATGCATTTTTCTCTTGTGTGTAATGTTTATTTGATTCTGTTTTGATGCGTTTTGGAATGCTATGGAAACTATTCATTCTCAGGGAAAAACGCTTAGTGGAGTTTTTTCTCTCTGTCTGAACATGGTTCTGCGTTTTTTCTCTCAAATATGCGTTTGTGCCCAATTGTGTCCCCACTGATGATCCTTATCAAAAGGACATTGCTGATAATCCAGTGAAAGCTTTTTTTTTTACCATTTTTGCATATTCACTTTTGTTGTACTTAGTATTCCACTGCTATATAATGCTCAATATTAGTCGTGTTGGACATTGAATATTTTTCTGCCTAAGGCAGTTGCTACTAAGCCATTTTTCTGACAACCTCTTTGGATGCTAATCCTGTCTGGTGTTTTACACAAGATTTCCCTGTTAGACATACAAAAGAAATATCCATATGAGCAGGTAGATGAATACTATAGATTTAGTACGCAGTGAATGCAACCACTGATCATGCTTGTGGGTGTTCCTGTAGGGAAGCCCACATATAAAAAGCAAACCACTAAATGAGAAATTGAAAACAGGAGGACAAGAAGTGGATAGTATGCAAAAAATCAACAAAGTTTTTATTATATCAAAATTCAAAAAGTGCAATAATTAATCATACAAAAAGGACAAAGGGGATATTGGCAAATCTATATATATAATTGCCTTATTCTGTCTGTCTGTCTGTCTGTCATGCTCCGAAATTGTGTCCTTACGGTGACACAAAGCTGATTGGCCGCTGGGCTCGCCATGGCCCCGCCCCCCCCCACGGATTGGCCTCTCGCCCCGGCTCTCTGCAGGCCCCGCCCCCCTCACGCAATGCACGCTCGCTCTGGCCTAACTGACACGGGGCTCCGATTCCCAGGTGAGTACACACACACATCAGATCACACTCCCTCTCACACACACCTCACACATCACATCCACACATCACATCCACACATCACATCCACACATCACATCCACACATCACATCCACACATCACAACATGCTGGGATATCGCTTGCTTCTACACCGGCTCCGTCAGGATCCCGGCAGCGCCAGACATAGCCTTGCGATGCTGGGATCTTAACGGAGGCCGTGAAAGCTGGTAACCATTATACACATCGGGTAACTAAGGTCCCTTAGTTACCCGATGTGTATCATAGTTACCAGTGTACACCGGCTCACACTCACTCTCACACACACCTCACACACACATCACATCGCATCCACACATCAAGGTCCTGCAGCTGCGGAACATACATAACATAACAGCACACACACATAACAGCACACACACACACACACACAAATCAGATCACACTCACACATACCTCACACATCACATCGCATCCAAATACTCACAACATCCTGGGATATCGCTTGCTTCTCGGCGGCGATATTGTGCTGTGAGCTTCCAGGACCTGACGGAGGATCACATGGCCAGAAGCATGTGATATCCCCGGATGTTGTGAGTATCAGCGCGTATGTGCAATATCGTCAGTGTCTGTGTGTGTGAGTGGATGCGATCGGTTGTGTGTGTGAGTGGATGCGATCGGTTGTGTGTGTGAGTGGATGCGATCGGTTGTGTGTGTGAGTGGATGCGATCGGTTGTGTGTGTGAGTGGATGCGATCGGTTGTGTGGGTGAGTGGATGCGATCGGTTGTGTGGGTGAGTGGATGCGATCGGTTGTGTGGGTGAGTGGATGCGATCGGGTGTGGGTGAGTGTCGGCAGAGGAGCACGGCGTGCTGGAGGAGGCTGGGAGCAGAGAGGCTGATCTTGGGGAAGGCTGGGAGGGGGAGGCTGATGCTGAGGGAGGCTGGAAGGAGAGAGGCTGAGCAAACGTGCTCCATCCGCCATACTGCGCACTCCCCATCGTGCTGCATCCCCCATGCTGCGCACTCCCAAACGTGCTCCATCTGCCATGCTGCGCACTCCCCATCGTGCTCTATCCGCCATGCTGCACACTCCCAAACGTGCTCCATCCGCCATGCTGCGCACTCCCAAACGTGCTCCATCCGCCATACTGCGCATTCCCCATCGTGCTCTATCTGCCATGCTGCACACTCCCAAACGTGCTCCATCCCCCATGCTGCGCACTCCCAAACGTGCTCCATCCGCCATGCTGCGCACTCCCCATCGTGCTCTATCCGCCATGCTGCACACTCCCAAAAGTGCTCCATCCGCCATGCTGCGCACTCCCAAACGTGCTCCATCCGCCATGCTGCGCACCCCCCATCATGCTCCATCCGCCATGCTGCGCACTCCCAAACGTGCTCCATCCGCCATGCTGCGCACTCCCAAACGTGCTCCATCCGCCATGCTGCGCACTCCCAAACGTGGTCCATCCGCCATGCTGCGCACTCCCAAACGTGGTCCATCCGCCATGCTGCGTACTCCCAAACGTGGTCCATCCGCCATGCTGCGCACTCCCAAACGTGCTCCATCCGCCATACTGCGCACTCCCAAACGTGCTCCATCCGCCATACTGCGCACTCCCCATCGTGCACCATCCGGCATGCTGCGCACTCCCAAGCGGATGGAGCATGATGGGGGGTGCGCAGCATGGCGGATGGAGCACGTTTGGGAGTGCGCAGCATGGCGGATGGAGCACGTTTGGGAGTGCGCAGCATGACGGATGGAGCACGTTTGGGAGTGCGCAGCATGACGGATGGAGCACGTTTGGGAGTGCGCAGCATGCCGGATGGTGCACGATGGGGAGTGCGCAGTATGGCGGATGGAGCACGTTTGGGAGTGCGCAGTATGGCGGATGGAGCACGTTTGGCAGTGCGCAGCATGGCGGATGGAGCACGTTTGGGAGTGCGCAGCATGGCGGATGGAGCACGTTTGGGAGTGCGCAGCATGGCGGATGGAGCACGTTTGGGAGTGCGCAGCATGGCGGATGGAGCACGTTTGGGAGTGCGCAGCATGGCGGATGGAGCACGTTTGGGAGTGCGCAGCATGGCGGATGGAGCACGTTTGGGAGTGCGCAGCATGGCGGATGGAGCACGTTTGGGAGTGCGCAGCATGGCGGATGGAGCACGTTTGGGAGTGCGCAGCATGCCGGATGGAGCACGTTTGGGAGTGCGCAGCATGGCGGATGGACCACGTTTGGGAGTGCGCAGCATGGCGGATGGAGCACGATGGGGGGTGCGCAGCATGGGGGATGGAGCACGATGGGAGGTGCACACCTCCCCCCAACACACACACACGCGCACTGCACAACACACACACACTAGGAATCACAAACAACGCCCTACACAGACACCCACACACACAGACAACGCTGCACACACAAATATACGCACATACTGCACAACACACACATTGCTCAAAACATACCTCCCCCCAAAACACACCACACACACACAAACCGCACAACACACTCACACACACAACGCTACAGACACACAGCGCTCCACAAACAACGCAACACACATACAACACCGCTCTCACCCCCCGCGACACTCAGAACATGTACAGCGCCCTACACAAACACTTGGTAACTACACACAACAACATCTATATATATATAACAAAAATCATACATGAACTACACAATACGTAAATTCTAGAATACCCGATGCGTAGAATCGGGCCACCTTCTAGTACAGATATAATGGTAGCAGCAATGAGGAATCATGTAATACAGTAATAATAAGAATGCTATGTATAGCATACAAAGTTACTAACAATTCACTGACAGTGCTACATACCAAGACCAGTGAGGGTGTGAAATACCACCCACTAATAAAGTGCCAATAGTGCCAAGATAAAGACCTGGAGTCCCCCCCAGGGATAGGAGGTTACGCGCGTTTCACGTGTTACTAGTCTTCACGCTTCATCAGACCAGGGAGGGGTGAAAACTCCTCTGTCATAGTACCCTTTAAACTCACCATATGGTGTGTCACATGGTCAAACAGAGCCAATCAGTGGTGTTTACACGGCGCATGCGCGGACGGCGCTCGTCCCTGTCAGCGGGCGCGAGCGGCGTCTAGCAGAAAAGTGCACGGAGGGGGGGGAAGAGGATGCGTCCAGATGGCCACCCCCACCCGTGCACAACACCGCCCAAAAGACGCCGCCAGGCACGCCGGGAACAGGACGCAGGGCGCGCACGCGCACACACCAACTGCTGGAACTTACATAGGAAGGAACCCCATACATCAGAGTATTCGGACATCAGAAAACATTGGCATGTCCCAATGGTAGGGATGATACAAAATGGTAATCTATACACGAGGATCCAGTAAACAGTAGATCATGGGGGATTCCTTTCTGACCAGTCAAACTGTAGAATATATCCAGGTGAGGCAAGGGACCAGGACAGGAGAAAAAGGACTGCAAACAGAAATCAGAAAATAATAAAAAATACAGCACAACAAAGAAAAAGACGACACAAAAGAGTCATATAATATTAAAAGGCCATAATAAATAATGTGATGATAAAATACAGATAAAACCCACATCCGAGTATGAGATGTGGGGGGAAAGAAAAAGGGGGGGGAAGGGGAGATGAGGAAGAGGGACTACAGGAAGGGGGCAAAGCTCAGGGACTCGTTCAAACCAGACGGAACCATAGTCCCCAGTGTCGTAATCCATTTAGTCTCCCTTTTGAGCCAAGAGTTTTTTTATGTTTCCCCCTCTATTACCACCGTGGACAACATCAATCCCCATGACTCGTAATAATTTGGCATTGCACCCGTGGTGACTCCTGAAATGTCGTGGGAGCATTTTAAGAGTTGCTGTGTCAATCACTGTCCTGGCCGCACCAATGTCTCTCACATGCTCGCGCACTCTAACCCGCAGTTCCCTCGACGTCAGGCCAATATAGACCTTAGGGCAGCTGCATGTGGCATAATAAATGACGTTAGAGGTGGCACATGAAATATAGGATCTAATGTCAAACTTCCGACTGCCATCGGCAGTGAAGAAGACTTTGCTGCGGGAGACATTGGTGCAGGCAACACAGTGACCGCACTGAAAGCAACCACGTATGGGGTTAATAAATCCAAAGGGATTGGGCACCACGGGTGTATAGTGGCTATGTACTAGGTAGTCTGAGGTTTTTAGACCGTCGTGCAGTCATAAGAGGATGATCAGGGAGGAGATCCTTCAGGGTGGGATCAGATATTAGTATGGGCCAGTATTTTACCAAAATTGACCGCATGTTATGCCACTCATGATTGTATGTAGAGATGAATCGAGCCTCTCCGAGCCCCGTGTCCACCCTGCCAGATGGTTGCAGGAGCTCTCGTCTCTGTGTTCCTTGCCCGATTATAGCCCTTTCTGATGGCACAGCGGCTATACCCCCTAGCAACCAGCCTGGAAGTAAGATCTGTGGCCTGGGCCTGAAAATTCTCCGGTGTTGAGCAAATCCGCTTCATCCTGAGAAACTGCCCAACCGGGATGGCCTGAATGGTGCTAAAAAGATGTGAAGAAGATGCGTGAAGAAGAAAGTTGACCGCCGTGGGTTTCCTAAAGACGTCCGTCTGTAATTGGCGACCGCGGTCAACTCTGATCATAATGTCCAAAAAATCAATTTGCTGTAAATCATATTTAAAAGTGAGCCTGAGATTCAATGAGTTCCGATTGAGGGAACTCATGAACTCAGAGAGCTGCTCCACTGTACCCTGCCACAAAATAAAAACATCATCAATGTATCTTAACCAGCACTGCGCATGGGCCGCGGCTGGCACGCCCTCGCCGCCAAAAATGTCCCTCTCCCAATGGGCGAGGAACAGATTAAAATCTTGCATCTGACGAATTTAAGACCTTATCTACTAGAGAGTTAGTAAGTGAAAGTGAGAATAGACGGACGTAACCATACTGACGGGCATGTGTCATGGTGACCTGAGGGCCCAGGCATTTGGTTGCCGGTGGAGTACGGTAAAGAACTCCCGGAACCATAGCACCGATGGGGCACAGAGCTTTAAGTCAGGCAAACACTCCAAGCAGACCTAATAAAATCTGCACAGTGAGGAGACCATCCAGAACCTCACTGACCGTAAAGTCCGGGGCCACGAGCAATGATGGGAGAACCAGGGACCAGAACGGAACATCGACCCTACAAGGTTCAAACTGCCGCCGTACAGACTAGAGACTGAGAGACTAACAGGAGGGGACCTCAAGATGCTCCAAGCCATGGGGACCCACCAACTTGAGAAAGGTACAGGGGAAAGAAACCACCAGGTCACCAACCCGGCACTGGGACCAGCGGTGACACCAGCCTTCCTCCGGGTACCAGTTACCAACCTGCTGTGAGTAAAGAACCCAGTTACACTGCAATCCCTTGTGTGGCCTACCTTCTTTCTGCGCCTAACTCCATCACCAACTGCCCGGGGGCCCATAGCCCTACTTGAGTAGAGCCCAACACCCAGGCTGCCACTAACATCAGCCCCAGTGGTAAGAAACTGTGCAGTGGCTGTTCCATCACCATAACCGCAACCCGCAAGTGGCGTCACGATATAAACTTTATCAACATTCCCCTGTACGTAACCCCCTTCAAAGTGACTTCCAGGGTCACGGAAACAGGCAACGTCCACCCAGTGAACTGTTCCCCGTAAATATGTGACGCCCTGGCAGAACCAGGTAGTCACACAAGAGGCCCCCGCATAACACCATCCCTCACAGGGTTACATACAGCCGACCTGAAACCCTAGCCACCTCCCTCAGGGCAAGACAGACACACCAGTGGGTGGGACCAGGCGGTTAGGAAACGCCCACCTAGGGGTCTAGACAGCCCGGGGTGGGAAAACAGTCAGATTGAGTCGAGTTGAAGTCTGGAGTTCGAATTTAGAGGAGTGGAGGCTGGGGCTAGGTGTAGCTCCAGTGGAGGGGAAGCTCAAGTTGACTAGCACCATGGTTAGAGCCCTGGTGCCTTGGCTAGGTGGCAGACGGTGGTCCCCGTCAGCAGGCGACGGGAAGACGGCAGACGGAGATCCGAAGTGGACCAGGACAGGCTTGTAACCCACCGGTGCTGACACCGGAGAACCGACCCGGAAACCGTGCACAGAAGGGGTACTTGGACCCTGAAGCCAGGACCAGAACCAACAGCCTAGCTAATTAACCTATTGAGGGCAGGATTTTAGATCCTGTCCCAACCAAAGTCAAAAAAGCAGACAACCACCCACAAAGAGGGATAGGGCAACCGCCAGGGCCCAGTAGATCCCACGGGTCAGCATCAGCGGGCACCGCTCCTCAGGTACACAACAAGCCAGGAACGGACTCCCGTGTTCCATACCGGGAAGTCTAACACAAGCTAAAACAGTGCAGAGTGAAAAGACGACGACAACCAGCCCAGGTGGGGGACCAGAGTACAACCAGCCACGGCGGCCGGCCACCAGCACCTTGCTTTACCAAAAGACTCATGTGATTTATTCAACTGTGAGTAACCAAACATCCCCTGGTACGTCCGGGCGCGCAGGCCCCTGCCATCGCCATCCCCTGCACAGAGCCACTGGGCCCCAGGGCAACCATCCCTACCCACGGAGGGGTTAACATCCAGCTGCCATTACATCTCTCCCGGGGTGTCCCACAACAGCAATGGTGGTGCCACCTTTCACCACACACCGTAGGTGGCGTCATGAGCTGAATACGGCCAAGCCCATACAACTACGTTCCCCCCTTTTCATTTGGCATGTCCGCATGACCCCCGGGTCCGGAGGATCCCTCGAGCCACACAGCGGGTCTGGATCCGAGCAGCCCAGCTGCTACAGGCGTGGGGGCAGCACGCCCCAAAAACTGGCGTCACGAACAGGATTCAAACCCATCCACTTACCTGGTGGAAGTGCGCCTTGTTTTTGACAGTCAGCGGTGATCCGTTGCAAAATTTGGAGAAGTTGACATTTTGCCACCATCTTCTCCCCAAAGAAAGGGCGCAAAGCTGAAGCCAGCCCCTGGGACAAGGCTGGAAGGAAACAACACCCTGAGGCCAAAAATGAAACTAACCAGCCGCACGAGGGAGTGCTTGCAAAAGACTATGGGGGGGGCGGGCGAAGAGTCTGCAGCATGTGACCCGAGGAGATAGAGGGCAGAGACGCCAGGACTCTGCAACCCTTTTGTTCCTGGATACCAACGGAGAAGGATGGCTGATAAGTCTGGCAACCCAATTGTGGAGGGACTCGTGCCCGGAACAGCCGACTGGGTGGAAGCCCAGACAGAACGAATGTGCTGCAGAATCCAGGCCCAGGCCAATTTCCTGCTAAAGCAATGGACGGCCGAGATGAGGGAGCTAGCTGCAGCCTTTCAGGCCCGTGAAGTGGAGGCGACCTCGGAGGAACGGGGAAGCGACCCACGCCCCAATGTCCCACCGGGACCGGCCCACCAGGCCAAGGAGCTCGGTCTGCCCCCGTCCGCCACGCCGACTCCCTCGCTGCCCGTACCTGTAACAGACACCCCGCTCGGTCCGCTGCCACAAGCAACGTCAGCGGTACCCGTCTCATTTGCCTGTGAGGACCCGGCAGCGGAATCCTCAGGCCGCGAGCACGCCATCGCCCCGGCACCCGCACCAGCTCCATGCCAGTTTAAAGCCTGGAAGAATCCCCCTCTGGTCCCGAGCCAGGCTGCAGCCCCAATGATGTCACCCCCGGTCCCAGAGAAGGCAGCGCACTCAAAGACGACAGCCCCGGCAATCCGCCCGGCTGCAGCAGAGGCGGCGCCCGACCGGAAGCCAGCATCGGCAGAGACGCCGACCGTTCCCCAGTTCCCGGTCCCGGCTGAGGCGCAGCCGGGATGCACTTGTAGGGCAGCAGAGCGGGCCATGACACAGCAAAGCCCTCCATTGCAAGTGATGCCGGTCGTAGCCGGCATGGAGGGTATCCAGCTGGGCCCCGCCCCTGCGCAAGGGGAAACGGAGTACAGAACCGGTACCCCGTATTGGGAGCGGCAGTGGCAGCAGCTAAAGAAAGAAATTGCTGCTCGGGAGAAGAGAAAGGCGGAGGTGTTATCCTGAACATACACCGAAAAAGAACACCTCTGGCAAGCCACCTCCTGGGTGCGGGGCCCAACGTACCAAGGGCAGGTACGGCACTTTGATGCCCAAAGAGATTGGGGCTTCATATACGAGCCGGGCCTGGAGGCCGAAATCTTTGTCTCCCATAGAAATGTGGCCCCTCACCTGCCTGTTGGCCACCCGTATCGAGACCTAGAGCCCGGAGAGTTGGTCTCCTACACCTGGCATTGCAGAGAGAGGGGGTGGTTCGCCCGCGACGTGAGGAAGTGGGTGAAGATGGGTGCTCAGCTACACATCCGCCCATCTCCGCCATCTCCAAGAAATGAAGAAGTTTAAGGTAGCGGAATCCTGGCTACGCCAGTTGTGTGAGTCCCCGTTGGGACCGTTCACCGTTTAAAAGTTCCTGATGTCTAAAAAGTTTTAAAAATGGACCAAGGCCGTGAACTGGCAGGCCAACCCAAAGACTATTGGGCCTTGTAAATAATCCCTGACCACCCTTGTCATCCTGCCGCAGTCTCTGGAGAGGCTGATTGGAGGAAGGGCCCGCGGTAGAGTAGGCCGAGGCACAGTCACTATTGAGACCGGTGACTACCCTTCAGTCCAGGGGTCCCCGGACTTGGGGCCCGTGACAAAAGACTGCCGGGTAAGGAACTTTTTATCCAGCCCATGTGGGCGACACCCGGACCTGTTCCTGGACTTGGGCAAAGGGGTGCGCACCAGTGTTTAGCGGTGGCACCAGGGGGCAGGTTGTTTTGGGTTTGGGTGGGGGTGCGGTGCGAAGTGGCCCGGTCCGTCCCGTCCCGTTTTAGATGTGTAATGTTTAAGAAAAGTGTCTCCCGTAAGGGAAGAAAAAGAAAAAATTGTACAAATGTTATTATACTTGTTATCCCTGCTTTATCTTTCAGTTGCAGTTCAAATAAATACTAGTGGTTGGACAGCCCACGGACGGTCTGTATTAAACTAAGGGGGAATATGACACCCTGGCAGAACAAGTAGTCAAACAAGAGGCCCCCACATAACACCATCCCTCACAGGGTTACATACAGCCGACCTGAAACCCTAGCCACCCCCCTCAGGGCAGGACAGACACACCAGTCGGCAGGACCAGGCGGTTAGGAAACGCCCACTTAGGGGTCTAGACAGCCCGGGGTGGGAAAACAGTCAGATTGAGTCGAGTTGAAGTCCGGCGTTCGAGAGAAGTGGAAGCTGGAGCTAGGTGTAGCTGACTCGCCCACCCCAGGGCTATGGGACACTCGGTGCCGGGCCGGACTAGTCCGGGGGTCGTCAGTGGTGACTGGGCCCGACTCCGTACCCTGATGGGGTCAATTAAGATGGCTTCAGTGGGGGTGATTGTTAAAGTTTATAATTTTCGTGACGCCACCTGTGGTTTGCGGCTATTAAGCCGCCGCTGCTGTATGAGGCCTCCGGGGTGATGGAACGGCAGCAATGGTGGTACTGCTCCCCACAGGTGGAGCGGTGCCCCGGGGCAACGGTGCTTGTAAGTGTCTATGGTGATGTTGGTGTGAATGACACGGTGCAGGGCCGACAGGCAGTGAAAGAAACAGTCACAAATAGTAGTCTCTTTACCTTCTCCTCTTTTACTTTGAAAACAGTCCAGTCCTGGGAGACCGTGCAGGTGGTCGAGGGCTCCGGCCGGCCTAGAAGTAACTGAGGTATCTTTTTGGCCAGATGAGTATGAGGCCTACTCCTGTTCTTTCTTTGCTGTTATAGGACCCTGCACTCTGGATTAGCAATGGCCCTCTTGCTGCTGGGACCGATGATACGTCCCTCTCCTTGTGTGGTAGGCTGCGCAGGCCCTCTCTGGTGCTTCTCTGCTGGAGTCCACACCGGGCCCTGGTGATGCAGCTGTACCTTCTGGTTGTTTATGGGCCAGGTGCTTGCAGCTCTCCTGCCCTTCGGATTCAGCTACCAGGGAATATTTTAGGCCCTGGTGGCCACAGACTCCGATGTCCAAGTCTACTTCTTTGCCTCTCTGCAGGTCTGGCCTCCCTGGACTGAGCTAACCAGCTCCAGACCCAGTTCACCAGACTGCACACTCTGCGTCTGCTCTCTCTGCTCTCTCCTTACAGACTGAACACTAACTCCTCCCTCAGGTAAGACTTGAGGAATGCTCCCTGGAACTCCAGGTTCAGAGCTCCCCCTGCTGGCCTGAGGGAGAAACTGCATTGGATGTTGAACTTACTGGCCAATGATTCCCCCAATTACCTCCAGGCTCAGCATTAACCCTTTGGAGGGGCAATGCTGTTGTGGCGACCAGATCCTGGGGCGCCACATAGCTCTAGCGGAGGTGAAGCTCAAGTTGACTGGTGCCAGGGTTGGAGCCCTGGTGTCTTGGCTAGGTGGCAGATAGTGGTCGCCGTCAGCAGGTGACGGGAAGACGGCAGACGGAGATCCGAGGTGGACCGGGACAGGGTTGTAGCCCGCCGATGTCCGACACCGGAGAACTGACCCGGAAACCGTGCACAGAGGTGCTACTTGGACTCTGAAGCCAGGACCGGAACCAACGGCTTAGCTAATTAACCAATTGAGGGCAGTACTTTATATCTTGTCCCAATCAAAGTCCCAAAAGCAAGCAACCACCCACAGAGAGGGTTAGGGCAACCGCCAGGGTCCAGTAGATCCCATGGGTCAGCGTCAGCGGGCATGGCTCCTTAGGTACACAACAAGCCAGGAGCAGACTCCCGTGTTCCATACTGGGAAGTCTAACACCAGCAAAAACAGTGCAGAGGGAAAAGATGGCGACCACCAGCCCGGGTCGGGGACCAGAGTACAACCGGCCGCAGCGGCCTTGCTTTACCAAAAGACTCGTGTGATTTATTCAACTGTGAGTAACCAAACATCCCCTGGTACGTCCGGGCACGCAGGCCCCCGCCATCGCCATCCCCTCCACAGAGCCACTGGGCCTCGGGGCACCCATCACTACCCACGGAGGGGTTAACATCCAGCTGCCATTACATCTCCACTGGGGTGTCCCACAAGAGCAGCAGTGGTGCCACCTTTCACCACACACCGTGGGTGGCGTCACAAACTGAATACGGCCAAGCCCGTACAACTACATTCCCCCCTTTTTATTTGGCGTGTCCGTGTGACCCCCAGGTCCGGAGGATCCCTCGAGCCACACAGTGGCTATCCGAGCAGCCCGACTGCTACAGGCGTGGGGGTGGCACAAATATATGGCCTGGGACTGAGTACCCCATAGCCCTGGGGCGAGTCAGTGGCAATTCCCTATGTACTACTGTTTGGCTGCACGCAGACAAAACGCTGTGTGTCATGGATATGTTAAGGCTGGCTGACAATCCTGTGGCAGTGAGTGTAAGAAAATCCCAGAGATTGGTAGCACGTGTTGTTATCTGACAGTTCCCTTTTTCTGCAGCTGCAGACTCTAGAACTGTGGGAAGTTTTTCCTCTCTGTTGCCAGCCTCTGACTCCCTTTTTAACCCCTTCACCCCCGGCCACTAAAACACCCTAATGACCGGGCCATTTTTTGCAATTCTGACCAGTGTCAATTTGACAAGTTATAACTCTCGAACGCTTCAACGGATCCTGGCGATTCTGAGACTGTTTTTTCGTGACATATTGTACTTCATGGCAGTGGTAAATTTAAACCGATAATTTTTGCGTTTATTTGTGAAATTTTAGGAAATTTTGCGAAAATTTTGAAAATTTCGCAATTTTCAAACTTTGAAAATTTATGCCCATAAATCTGAGAGATATGTCACACATAATAGTTACTAAATAAACTTTCCCACTTGTCTACTTTACATCAGCGCAATTTTCGAAACAAAATTTTTTTTCGTTAGTAAGTTAGAAGGGGTCAAAGGTCATCAGCAATTTCTCATTTTTCCAACAAAATTTAGAAAATATTTTTTTTTAGGGACCACATCACATTTGAAGTGACTTTGAGAGGCCGAGGTGACAGAAAATACCCAAAAGTGACCCCATTCTAAAAACTGCACCCCTCACTCTGCTCAAAACCACATCCAAGAAGTTTATTAACCCTTTAGGTGCTTCACAGGAACCAAAGCAATGTGGAAGGAAAAAATGAAAATTTTACTTTTTAACACAAAAATGTTACTTTAGCCATAAAATTTTCATTTTCACAAGGGAGAAAAGAGAAAGTGTACCCTATAATTTATTGTGCATTTTCTCCTGAGTACGCTGATACCTCATATGTGGTAAAAATCAATTGTTTGGGCGCACAGCAGAGCTCGGAAGGGAAGGCGCGCCATTTGAATTTTTGAACGCAAAATTAGCTGCACTCATTAGCGGACGCCATGTTGGGTTTGAAGACCCCCTGAGGTGCCTAAACAATAGAGCTTCCCCACAAGTGACCCCATTTTGGAAACTAGAGCCCTCAAATAATTTTTCTAGATGTTTGGTGAGCACTTTGAACACCTGGGGGCTTCACAGAAGTTTATAACGTTGAGCTGTGAAAAGAAAATTATTTTTTTTACCACAAAACAGTTGCTTCAACTAGGTAGCTTTTTTTTCACAAGGGTAGCGGCAAAAAATTCACCATAAAATTTATAGTGCATTTTTTCCTGAGTACGATGATACCTCATATGTGGTGGAAAGTAATTGTTTGGGCGCATGGCAGGGCTCAGAAGAGAAGGAGCGCCATTTGACAGCAAAATTGGTTGGAATCATTAGCGGACGCCATGTCACGTTTGGAGACCCCCTATGGTGCCTAAAGAGTGGAGCTCCCTCACAAGTGACCCCATTTTGGAAACTAGACCCCTCAAGGAGTTTATCTAGATGTTTAGCGAGCCCCAAGGGGCTCCACAGAAGTTGATAATGTTGAGCCATGAATACAATTGTTTTTTTCACCACAAAACTGTCACTTCAACCAGGTAGCTTTTTTTTCCACAAGGGTATCAGGAAAAAATGTACCATAAAACGTATTGTGCAATTTCTCCTGAGTACGCAGATACCTCATATGTGGTGGAAAGTAATTGTTTGGGCGCATGGCGGGGCTCAGAAGAGAAGGAACGCCATTTGACAGCAAAATTGGTTGGAATCATTAGCGGACGCCATGTCATGTTTGGAGACCCCTATGGTGCCTAAACAGTGGAGCTCCCCCACAAATTACCCCATTTTGGAACTAGACCCCTCAAGGAATTTATCTAGATATTTGGTGAGCCCCTTGTACCCCCAGGGGCTCCACAGAAGTTGATAACGTTGAACCGTGAAAATTATTTATTTTTTTTAACCACAAAATTTTTGTATCAACCAGGTAGCTTTTTTTTTTTTACAACGGTATCAGGAAAAAATGCACCATAAAACGTATTGTGCAATTTTTCCTGAGTACGTAGATACCTCATATGTGGTGGAAAGTAATTGTTTGGACGCATGGTGGGGCTCAGAATAGAAGGAACGCCATTTAACTTTTCAAACGCACAGACGCGGTGCACTGATCGGCCGCTGCAGGACGCACGGTCGGATGAGATTCAAAAAGCGTTGGGGATACGGAAAAAAAGGTCACGCCAAAAATTGAGCAGGGATGCAGATCTGTTATGTGCATCCCTGATCAGCGCTTGGCGGGACGCACGGACGGATGCGATACAAAAAGCGTTGCGAACACGGAAAAAAGTCACGCCAAAAATTGAGCAGGGATGCCGATCCGTTATGTGCATCCCTGATCAGCGCTCGGCGGGACGCACGGACGGATGAGGTGTAAAAATGGACAGGATACAAGAAAAAAAAAAATAAATTATACTCACAGTACCAAGAGGATCACTGACCAGAGGAACTGCAGAGGAACAAGAAGGCAGTGAGATGGACAGCTTTACACGAGCAGCAGGCAGGACGTTGGACAGATCAGCAGAAGGACCCAGCGATGGAGGCAGATGTGATCGGGCCAGTGAAGACCTCGGACGACCTGTGAAGGCAGGTAAGAGGACGTCGGGGGTGGGGGGTGGGGGTTTGCAGAGGGGGATGGGGAGAGGGGGGGTTGCAGAGGGGGATGGGGAGAGGGGGGGCAGAGAGGGAGAGCAGAGGGGGCGGAGAAGCAAAGGCAGAAGGAAGGAACTTTGGAAGCAGAATAGAGATGACAGAGGAGGCAGGCAGATCGCGTGGGGAGCAGATCGGGATGCCGGGGGGCAGATCGGGGCGTAGGGGGGCAGATCGGGGGGGGGGCACGGGCAGGGGCCTTCACGGGAGCGCACAGGGGCCTTCACGGGAGCGCGCAGGGTCCATCGCGGGAGCGCAATACTTACCATTGGAGCAGGCGCGATGACATCAGAGGCGGCGTCTGCACGCTGCAGACATGTTGGGGGAGGGTCCCCAGACCAGCACAGGCCTGGGGAGGACGGCCACCTGCAGATCACACCGCCCTGCTGCACACTGATTGGAGCGATTGCGCGTCATAGCACGATCGCTCCAATCAGTGCTGCAGGGGCTGGGGGCGACATGTTTGAGATCCATCTATGATCTGCTGTAGCTGCTACAATAGATCATAGCAGGATCTCACAGTATCGCACTAATTCGGGCATTATTTTTGCCGAAATTAGTGCGAACGATGTGGTTGGCGGTTCAGATTTGAACAGCCAATCACATCGATGGCCTATGGGGGGTGGCGACGCCACTCCCCCTGGGGTCAAGCAAAGGTCCCCTGCTGTAAGAAACAGCAGGGGATATAATTTGAAAGCCGTTGCTATGGCCACGGCAATCAAATGAAGTTTAGGCAGTAAAATTACGTCCCTGGTCGTTAAGTCACGTTAAAATAGGACGTAATTTTACTGCCCGCGGTCGTGAAGGAGTTACACCTCACTCTGGGGCTATTTGGGTGCGGTTTATAGTTTGTTCCTGACTGAGCTGTGGAGAAGTTGTGGTGTTCTGTTGCTCCAGACTCCTGTGGTTGCTGCAGCTCAGATGAATGTTGTCTTTGCTACCTACCAGGGCTATGGTGATTGCAGTTGTGTTTCCCCCTGTATTGTTGTCCTTTTGTGTCCCCCTTTAGTGATAGTGGTATAGGTGAAGAGCTCATACCCTTCATGCTTAATTAGGGTCCATTTGCTGGAGTGAAATAGGGCCCCAGGTATTTCAGCTTGGCGACAGGTGTGGAACCGTTATCGGGTCTGTTACGATTGTGAGGGTGAACTGCAGGTCCTAGTCAGGGGTCACCACTTTCCCTATTCCCTAGCTATAAGGCATTCCTTACCCCTTCCTGTGTGTTGTCCTTTACTGCCGGTAGAGGTTCTATCCTCGGCATGACATTGTGTCTCCGATTGTTGGGTAGAGGTTACTGCCAGTGTTCAGGCCTGAAACAGGCCCACTAATGCATATCTTGATTAAAAAAAAATGAAAAAAATGGCCCACAGCCTATGTGTTTGGTGGACCATAACTCCCTGGTGTTTTAAGGTCCTATGGGGGGGGGGCAATTGATGCTACTATTCTACTCTGCTGTGTGCCTGAAAGTTTTTTGAATCTTAAGGCTCCAAGATGGGTGTCCAAGTTGGTTCTTGTCTGCAGTGTCATTGGTATGTTAGCACCAGCCCTACATCTGGCTGTCATCCACCTAAATATTACCTTCCTTATCTGCCAACATTGTGAAAAATGACTCAGTAGAGTCAAAAATTCAATAAATGTTACTACTACATGAAGGAACCAGTACATTTTCAAACAACATGCATTAGTGCGGTAATCTGACTGCATTAAAATGCAGACTACTAAGCCTACCCAACCACCGGCCACCAAATCAACCTTATGTTTTGCTTCTTTCTCCCCCTCTGATCAAAACCTCATGAGCCGAGTAGTTGGGTGTCCCACTCAAAGTTGTCATTAATGAGGTTTTGCCAATAATTTAGTACTACCATAAGCTGTCATTTTTACACAACATTCTTCAGTGGAGAATAGTGTAATGCATGTCTTCACTCTTTTCTAAAAAAAAAAAAAAAAAAAAAAAAGCAGCCCACAGCCTGGGTTGCATAGACCGTAAGGCTAGATTCGCACACTGCGTCTTTTTGACGCTGCGTTTTTGTGCGTTTTTGGCCGCTAAAAACGCACAAAAACGCACCTGCGTCGAAAAAACGCATAAAAAAAACGCATGCGTTTTTGCCGCGATTTGGTGCGTTTTTGGCTGCGTTTTGCTGCGTTTTTGATCTCTGCGTTTTGCTGCGTTTTTCAAATGCATTGCATGGGCGGAAAACGCAGAAAAACGCAGGAAAGAACTGACATGTCCATTTTTTTTTTTTTAACTCAAAAACGCAGGTAAAAAAACCAGATGTGTGCGGACAGCAAAAATGAAAACTCATAGACTTTGCTGGGGAAGCAAAGTCCTGCAGTTTTGAGGCCAAAAGCGCACCCGAAAAACTCGCAAAAACGCCGCGAAAAACGCACTGTGCGCACATAGCCTAACTCCCTAGTGTTTTCAAGCCCTATGGGGAGGGGCTAATTCATGGTATTAAACTGCTGTTCATAAAGGCAGACACTAGTGATGAGCGAGTATGCTTGTTACTACTTGGTACTCGCACGAGTATCACTGTACTCGAGCTACTCGGCGGGGACCGAGTAATCTCGCGATACTCGTGCTGTACTCGTGGTCTTCATCCCTGCATGTTGGCGCTCTTTTGAGAGCCAGCCCTCATGCAGGGATTGGCTGGCAGACCACTGCAATGCCACAGCCCTGTTAGTTGTGGAATTGCAGTGATTGGCCGGCCTGCACAGCGTGACCGAGCCTTTATACCGGCGGGCGCGCTGTGCTCTGCACACAGCCATCCAGACAGTCAGTGCAGGGAGAGTGTTGCTGCTTCAGGGAAAGGTTTGCGGCCCTTTATAGCTATTTCTGTAGCAGGGCTGAAAACAGTGTGACCAGAAGTCCTTCTCAGGACTATTATAGTTGTATACAGGCAGGCAGGGTATAGCCAGGTCGGAGTACAGTAGCAGAGTCCTTCTCAGGACTATTGTTGCTGTATACAGGCAGGGTATAGCCAGGTCGGAATACAGGCTAGTGACCAGAAGAGTCCTTGTCAGGACTATTGTAGCAGTATACAGGCAGGCAGGCAGGCAGGGTATATAGCCATTCCTAGTGGTGACCGTATACCAGCCTTCATCATATCTGGGGCTGGTGTACACAGTCTAAAACAGTCCAGATAGTGTCAGACTTCTCAGTAATTGTCGCTCCTAAAAACCTGTTAGGTTCTTAGTGCGTCCGTGCTTGCATTTAAAAACCGCACGTGTGTGCCTGTCGGTGGCAGTGTACAGGTGCACTTGTGTGTGTTTTTCACAAACTAGTATATAACGCACAAGTCTAGTGAATAATACACGTCAGCAGTGTCTGATAGTGTCAAACTTCTCAGTAATTGTCGCTCCTAAAAACCTGTTAGGTTCTTAGTGCGTCCGTACTTGCATTTAAAAACCGCACGTGTGTGGCAGTCGGTGGCAGCGTCAGGCTCCATATTGTCCCTGGATAGAGATGTGCATGATGGCCTGTAAACCTGAAGTGCCCATTGTAAGGAAGTGGGTCTATTGTAGTATAGCCCTTAGGCAGGGCAGCCAAAAATTTGGAGGCTCCACATTGTCCCTGGATAGAGATGTGCATGAGGGCCTCAAAACATTGTTCCCATTGCAAAGGAGCGGGTCTCCTGTCGTTGTAATGCCCATTCTGAAAGAATGGGCAAAAAAATTTACCACTGGGGGTATACCTGAAACAACGGCCTAACTATTGTAACGGTCATCATGATGGCGCATGAGGAGAAGGAGGAGCAGTCCAGCGATTAGCCAAAGTCCAGAAGTGTGTTACCATGGGTGAGTGGAGGTACATGGCAAATTCCCGTTACAAACTTTAAATTCCGCTGTCATTTGCTGGTGGTGTGGTGAAGTCTGGCCCAATCCAACCCTTGTTCATCTTGATCAGAGTCAGCCTGTCAGCATTTTCAGTTGACAGGCGGGTGCGTTTATCTGTAATGATTCCACCTGCGGCACTAAAAACACGCTCTGACAAAATGCTAGCGGCAGGGCAGGCCAGGACTTCCAAGGCGTAGAGAGCCAATTCATGCCACGTGTCCAGCTTGGATACCCATTAATTGTAAGGCACAGAGGAATGTCGGAGTACAGTTGTTTGATCTGCAAGGTACTCCTTGAGCATCTGGGCAAACTTAGGATTTCTTGTGGCACTACCCCGCATCTTAGGGGCTGTGGTATGTGAGGGGCTGAGAAAACTGTCCCACATCTTAAAAACTGTTCCCCTACCTCTGGCGGATTGGACTTGTGCCCCTCTCGGCTGTACGCCTTGGTTGTCCACTGATTCCTGACCTATGCCGCTAGCGTTTTGTGAGGGGAATGCTTTGCCTACTTCCGTGACTATGGCCTTCTGGAACTGCTGCATTTTGCCTGACCTCTCCGCCTCGGGAATAAGAGACATAAAGTTCTCCTTTTAGAGTGGGTCTAACAGTGTTACCAACCAGTAATGATTGTCGGCCAAGATGTTCTTAACGCGAGGGTCACGAGACAGGCAGCTTACCATAAAGTCAGCCATGTGCGCCAGACTCTTAACAGCCATCACTTCAGTATCCTGACCAACACGATGACTGAACATGCTGTCCTCCTCCTCCTCCTCCTCCTCCTCCTCCTCATCATCTACCCTGTCCTCTGGCCAGCCACGCTGAACCGAGGATATGACTGCATGTCATATCCTCAATTTGGCCGGAGAGTTGCTCCATGTCTTCATCCTCCTCCTCGTCATAGTGCCCACTGCACGTTGTGATGAGACGAGGCTGGGCTGTGTGTTATCACCCACACCCACTACTGTTTCTTGCTCAAACTCATCGCGCTCCGCCTGCAATGCATCATGGTTGTTTTTTGAGCAGAGACCATTTTAGAAGGCAGAGAAGTGGTATGGTGACGCTAATAATGTCGTCATCGCCGCTCACCATCTTGGTGGAGTCCTCAAAGTTTTGGCGGATGGTACATAGGTCGGACATCCATCTCCACTCCTCAGGTGTTATGTGTGGAGTTTGACCCATTTCCCGACGGCTTAGGTGATGCAGGTACTCAACAACTGCCCTCTTCTGCTCACATATCCTGACCAACATGTGCAGAGTTGAATTCCAACGCGTGGGGACATCACACACCAGTCTGTGAGCCGGAAGATGCAAATGGCGCTGAAAGCCGGCAAGGCCGGCTGAAGCAGTAGGTGACTTTCGAAAATGTGCAGACAGGCGGCGAACTTTTACCAGCAGATCAGACAGCTCTGGGTATGACTTTAGAAACCGCTGAACCACGAGGTTGAGCACATGGGTCACGCATGGACCATGTGTCAGCTCGCCTCGCCTCAAAGCCGCCACCAGGTTCCGGCCATTGTCACACACAACCTTTCCTGGCTTTAGGTTCAGAGGTGTGAGCCAGTGATCTGCATGCTGTTTCAGAGCTGTCCACACCTCTTCTGCATTGTGGGGTTTGTCACCTATGCAGATTAGCTTCAGCACAGCCTGTTGCCGCTTCGCCGAGGCAGTGCTGCAGTGCTTCTGTGTCGCCCTGGACAAGCCAGGGGCCACAGAGCACAACACTTACACACCCCACACTCCCTGCAGGCACATCATAGTCAAAACACAAAATCCTTGTTGCCTTCCCCAGGGGCTGTTGTCCACACCAGGGGGTGGAGCCAGGCGGTTGGTCTCCACCCACCAAGGAGTTCACAGTCCTGGAGGAGGGAAAACACAGGCAGTGAGAGTTAAGCTAAGGAAGTGGAAGGAGGAAAGTAGTAGAGAGGAGAAAAGTGACAGTAAAGAGCCTGAAGTTGGTCCGGGTGTGTGGCCCGGACAGGACAGCAAGGTTGTCAGGATGTGGTGACCGTCTGCAGTGGAGGCCGATTGGAGTCTGCCGTAAGGACCGTGGACGGGTGGTGACTCGGCGGTACCGGACCGGTATACAAAGAGAAGCCAGCACCATTGGCAGGGGCCTTTCGGATCCCGGCAAGGCTTGGTGTCGCCGTGAATTTGCCAAATCCGTTAGTGAAGGGGACCTCCGGGTTTCCAAACAGCCAAGTCCCGATAGAAGGCAACCGTCCAACTGTGAAGGGGAGACACCGCCACCGCCAAGGGCAACCGTCTCCCAGGGCCAGCGCCTGTGGGCAAAAGGGGATCCTCCGGCCCATATCCAGGTCGGAGAGCGGGTTACCAGTGGGAAACCATCACTACCAACACTGAACTTAGGTGCAGGGAGAGACAGTAATCACTAACCTGCAGGGAGGAACAACCGCAGCCGTCCGAGGGACCCGTCCATCCAGCCGCTTGTTTTACCGTGAACTGTGTCATCATCATTGGGCTGAGTGAGTACCTCCGTGCTGTGCGGCACAGCGCTGCCCCTGCGACCCTGCACCTCATCAGGCCCCGCAACCCGCCTGTCATCCATCTCTTCCCCATCACCGGGCCACGGGACAACCAACCCTCCTACCCACGGAGGGGAGAAATAACAACAAAGCTGCTCCCTGTCACAGGCTCCTGGGATCCCCGTCCAGAGCAGCGGTGGTGTCCACACAATCACCACAACCGTGGGTGACGTCACGGACAATATCCCCAAAACCCAAACCACCCCTTTTCACTCACGGGCGAGGAGCGCCGCTCGAGTCCCCAGGATCCGGCCATCGCTCGAGCCACCGAGCAGCAGCAGCCGTAGAGCAGCGTCAGCCGGACCCGAGCAGTGGGAGAGCGCAGCGTCCCCTCCTCCGCCCGCGACACTTCCAGCTTGGGACTGGTGTGGAGGGTAAAGTGGATGAGGATGCGCAGGAGGAGGAGGAGGCTGAGGAGCATGACATTCCGGAGCTGTAGAGTGTGGGTGAAACACTGACTGAGGTAGGGCCTGCAAAACTTGGTGTGGGAAGGACGTGTTCCGTCCCTCGCTCAGACTGGGTCCCAGCTTCCACAATATTAACCAAGTGTGCCGTCAACGAGATGTAGCGGCCTTGCCCACAAGCACTTGTCCACGTGTCTGTGGTTAGGTGGACTTTGGCTGAAACAGCGTTGTTCAGGGCATGTGTGATGGTTTGTGACACGTGGTTATGCAATGCGGGGACGGCACACCGGGAGAAATAGTGGCGGCTGGGGACCGAGTAACGTGGGACAGCTGCCGCCATCAGGTCGCGGAATGCTTCTGTCTCCACCAGCCTAAAAGGCAACATTTCCAGCGCAAGCAGTCGCGAAATGTTAGCATTTAGAAGTGTGGCATGTGGGGCGTTGGCAGTGTATTTGCGCCTGCGTTCAAAGGTTTGCTGAATGGATAACTGAACGCTGCGCTGGGACAAGGACGTGCTTGATGATGGTGTTATTTCTGCGTGGGCAACTGCAGGTGCAGGGCCGGAGGAGGCTTGTTCGCGGGCAGCATGGACAGGGGATTGGCTCGCATGCACAACAAGCGAAGACGTAGCAGTGACATCAGCAAGCACTGCTCCTCGACTCTGTTATACATCCCACAAAGTCGGGTGCTTGGCTGACATGTGCCTGATCATGCTGGTGGTGGTTAGGCTGCTAGTTTTGGTACCCCTGCTGATGCTGGCATGGCAGGTGTTGCAAATGGCCTTTTTAGAATCATCTGGAGCCAACTTAAAAAACTGCCAGACTCGGGAAGACCTAACATTTGTACAGGCACCTTGTGTCGTGTTGTTGTTCCGGGGAACAATTGCCTGATGTCTGCCTGGGGCCACCACCCTGCTTCTTACTGCCTGTTGGGATGCTACGCCTCCCTCCCCCTGTGCACTGCTGTCCTCGCTCTGCATATCCTCCTGCCAGGTTGGGTCAGTTACTGGATCATCCACCACGTCGTCTTCCTCTTCCGCACCCTGCTCCTCCTCCTGACTTCCTGACAATTGTGTCTCATTATCGTCCACCCCTTATTGAGACACGTTGCCAACTTCGTGAGAACGTGGCTGCTCAAATATTTGGGCATCTGTACATACAATCTCGTCATGGCCCACTTCAACAGGAGCTGGCGAGAGGCCAGAATGTGTGAATGGAAACGTGAACAGCTCTTCCGAGTGTCCAAGTGTGGGATCAGTAATGTCCATGGACGTCTACTCGGCCTGGTGGTAGGAAGGAGGATCAGGTTCTGAAATGTGTGGTGCAGTATCACGGCTACTGACACTTGACCGTGTGGAAGACAGAGTGTTTGTGGTGGTGCCAATCTGACTGGAAGCATTATCCGCTATCCAACTAACAACCTGTTGACACTGGTCTTGGTTCAAGAGCGGTGTACTGCTGTGGTCCCCAAGAATTTGGGACAGGACGTGCGAGCGAGTAGATGTGGCCCTTTGTTGTGGCGAAATTAGAGCTTGCACACGACCTCGGTCTCTGCCTGCACCACCATCACGTCCACTTCCTTGTTCGTTGCCAACGCCCTTGCGCATTTTGCAATGCTGTGCTGATGTGTATTCACTAGACTTGTGCGTTATATCTAAGTTTTTGCAAAACGCACACAAGTGCACCTGAACGCTGCCACCAACAGGTACACACGTGCGGTTTTTAAATGCAAGCACGGATGCACTAAGAACCTAACAGGTCTCTATCCAGGGACAACGTGGAGCCTCCCAATTTTTGGCTGCCCTGCCAAAGGGCTATACTACAATAGACCCACTTCCTTACAATGGGCACTTCAGGTTTACAGGCCCTCATGCACGTCTCTATCCAGGGACAACGTGGAGCCTCCCAATTTTTGGCTGCCCTGCCAAAGGGCTATACTACAATAGACCCACTTCCTTACAATGGGCACTTCAGGTTTACAGGCCCTCATGCACGTCTCTATCCAGGGACAACGTGGAGCCTCCCAATTTTTGGCTGCCCTGCCAAAGGGCTATACTACAATAGACCCACTTCCTTACAATGGGCACTTCAGGTTTACAGGCCCTCATGCACGTCTCTATCCAGGGACAACGTGGAGCCTCCCAATTTTTGGCTGCCCTGCCTAAGGGCTATACTACAATAGACCTCCTTACAATGGGCACTTCAGGTTTATAGGCCCTCATGCACGTCTGTATGCAGGGGCATTGGTGAACCTCACAATTTTGGACTGCCCTGGCAAAGGAAAATACTACAAAGACTCACTTCCTCAAAATGGGCACATTAGACTCAAGAGGCCTTCATGTACGTCTCTTCTCAGGGACATCGGAGTGCCACACAATGTTTTCACGTAAAATCTTTCATGTAATCTCCAAAAGTAACATACACCAGCTCTATCTCACTATTGGGTATGTGCCCTTAACATTTCCACCATGAAAATTCATTTTGGTGTCATTTTTGAAGGTTTTCTGGTGAGTCCGTAAAAATGGCGTAAAACGCGGACAAAATTGTTCACAGCTGTGACTTTTGAGTGATAAATGCTTCAAGGGGTCTTCCCCATGCTGTTGCCATGTCATTTGAGCACTCTTCTGAGACTTTTGTGACATTTTTAGGGTTTCTACATGCTGCCGGGGGTCATTTCATAAAAATACTCGGGTCTCCCATAGGATAACATTGGGCTCGGTGCTCGGGCCGAGTACACGAGTATCTTGGGATGCTCGGCCCGAGCCTCGAGCACCCGAGCTTTTTAGTACTCGCTCATCACTAGCAGACACTAAAAAATGTTTTGTAGAGGTTACTGCCAGTGTTCAGGCCTGCCACAGGTCTCCTAATGCATATGTGTTTGGTGGACCATAACTCCTTGGTGTTTTAAAGCCATATGGTTAGGGGGAAGTTTATAATATTAAACAGCTTTTTATTTGGGAAGGCAAAGAGTAAAAGATAACAGAGAGTGGTAGAGCAGACCAGTGCACAAATAAAGCTACATTAATCTTCAAATCTTCATTATCTGGTAGTCATTGGCGCGGCTTGGAAATACCCTGCTCTACCACTCTCTGTTATCTGCCGATTTGGGGACCGCTGCCATGATTCAGAGTTACTTACATGCTGTCATAGGAGTTGTGACTTTCACAACCCCTATAGGTGAGTTTGACCACCCCTCTTCATAACCCCCCCCCTTCCTACAGGGGTAAGACCCAATTGCGCTCTTTTTTCCACAGTTTTTTCTTCTAAAGAGTAAAAGATGTCAGAGCCTGAAAATTATTGTTTTGTTCTGCAATACGCTGCAGGTTATTTGACGAAAAATACAGATTAGTCATCAACTGTGGCATACCCATGTCTCCCATCACAGTGATCTTCTGCCCCATAGGTGGTAGCCCTTGTTCTTCTTCGATAGTCTTATCCAACCTTTACAAATCTATTGTAGAAGTTAATATGTCACCTGGTATATCTAGCTGCAACTCTCTTAGTACTTTGTTGACCAAGTTTGATAAATGGCTGGAGCTGGGAAGGCCATGCGCGAGGGTTCAAACCTAGTGGCGGCATTGGCGGCACTAGGGCTGGGCAACACAATGTCTGTGCGACATGACATATGCACTGTATGAATAACTTGGTTGTACAGCAATTTCTAAGACAGGATCATGTGCTAGATTCACTGTTGCAGAAGGCACAGTCAGTAAGTGGTGAACGAGGGTATTTGTTAGTGGTTTTATTGCAAATAAAGGATTTTTTCAGGTGTGTGTGTTTATTTACTGTAAGTTACAGATTACTCATGGAAGGTATCTCGGGGAGACGCCTGCAACGATTAATCTAGGAATTAGTGGCAGCTATGGGCTGCCATTAACTCCTTATTACCCCAATTGCCAACGCACCAGGGCAAATCGGGAAGAGCCGGGTACAGTTCCAGAACTGTCGCATATAATGTATGCGGCAATTCTGGGCGGCTGCTGACTGAAATTGTTAGGCTGGGGGAAGGGCCGGCTCCAGGTTTTTATGGGCCCCGGGCGGAAGAGTTCCAGTGGGCCTCATAAACACGCAGACACACACACACATACACAGATATGTACATATACATATTTAAAGACAAACTCACAAAATACCTATTAACAGACAAATCTATACAGTCATATACACTGACATACATATACACATCATTCATGCCTACAGACAGACACACACAGCTCTGCTGCATACAGACACACACACTGCTCTAAGCAACAACCAGGACAGTTAAAGCAGACTTATATAAGGTAAAAGGCAACAACTTCAGGAACATATTGAAACAGCAGAAAAAAAAGTCTTTAAATTTGCCTTATATTACATCATATCCCATGGCCCAAGAACCACCAACACCAAAGTAAGTTGCACATAGAAAAACTTTAATTGGTTGGGTCAAGCATATATTACATGGGATATAAAAATTGTGACAAGTAAGAAGGTTAAATGACACATAAGAGCGAATAAAGAACCCCATGTGGGGCTGCATGGATCAAATTAGGTGCACACAAAAGGGTGTACTCCCAGCAGGGCCAGTGTAGGTGCCTTTTACAAAACGCAGGTTCACCTAATCAAGAACTCTAGGCACATTACAGATAAATGAACAGGAATATATTCCCAACAGAGCCAGTGTAAGTGCCTATACAGAAGATAAATTCACAGTCAGTGACAGAATAACACTTTAGTAAATGACAATAAGCATGTTACCCACACACATCATCCGGTGAACAGGGATGTGTTCCCAGCAAGGTCAGTGTAAATGCCATTGCAATAAACAGGTTCACAGTGAGTGATAGAGTAACATTCAAGTATATGAACATAGGCACATTGCCCAGGCATCTAGTCCAATGGACAGGGATATATTCCCAGCAGGGCCAGTGTACGTGCCTATATCATAAACAGGTTCACAGCAAATGACAGGGTAACACTTTAGTGAATAACAATAGGCACATTACACAAACACATGGTCCAACGGACTGGGAAGTATTCCCAGCAAAACCAATGTAAGTGCCTTTCCAAGTTCACAGTAATGACAGGATAACACTTAGTACATAATCATCGGCACATTACCCAGACACATAGCCCGGTGGATATTCCACCAATTATAGCACTCACATGCAGTCACACAAGGGGACTTTTTTTTTTTCCCTTGTGTGACTGCATGTGAGTGCTATAATATATATTCATATATATTCCTGTTAATTTATCTGTAATGTGCCTAGAGTTCTTGATTAGGTGAACCTGCGTTTTGTAAAAGGCACCTACACTGGCCCTGCTGGGAGTACACCCTTTTGTGTGCACCTAATTTGATCCATGCAGCCCCACATGGGGTTCTTTATTCGCTCTTATGTGTCATTTAACCTTCTTACTTGTCACAATTTTTATATCCCATGTAATATATGCTTGACCTAACCAATTAAAGTTTTTCTATGTGCAACTTACTTTGGTGTTGGTGGTTCTTGGGCCATGGGATATGATGTAATATAAGGCAAATTTAAAGACTTTTTTTTTTCTGCTGTTTCAACACACACTGCTCTGCTGCACACATACAGATACACACAGCTCTGCTGCATACATACAGACACACACTGCTCTGCTGCATACATACAGACACACTTACACTGCTACGGCGGCTTTTCCTCTTTTGAAAACGCTGGCCGCCCATTATTCAATCTCGTATTCACTGCTTCCCCCGCCCACCGGCGCCTATGATTGGTTGCAGTCAGACCCACCCCCATGCTGAGTTACAGCTGTCTCACTGCTACCAATCACAGCCGCCGCTGAGTGGGTCTATATCGTGCAGTACAACAAATAAATAAATAAATAATTACAAAAAAACAGCATGTAGTCCCCCCCAATTTTGATACCAGCCAAGGTAAAGCCACACGGCTGAAAGCTGGTATTCTCAGGATGGGGAGCCCCCCCCCAGCCTAAAAATATCAGCCAGCAGCCGCCCGGAATTGCCGTATCCATTAGATGCGACAGTCCCGGGACTCAACCCGGCTCATCCCGAATTGCCCTGGTGCGGTGGCCATCAAGGTAATAAGGAGTTAATGGCAGCAGGCCATAGCTGCCACTAAGTCCTAGGTTAATCATGGCAGGCGTCTCCCCGAGATACCTTCCATGATTAACCTGTAAGTGAAAGTAAATAAACACATACACCCAAAAAAAAATCCTTTATTTGGAATAAAAGACAAAAAGACCCACCCTCTTTCACCACTTTATTAAAATCCCCAAATACCCCTCCAGGTCCCTGGTAATCCACACGAGGTCCCGCATCCAGCTCTGCTACATGAAGTGGAAAGGAGCTGCTGTAGGACACCGCCGCTCCTGTGTGCTCCACGCAGCAACTGAAGTGAATCGCGCTGTCAGCGGGGACGTCACTGAGGTAATACCGGTGTTTGTGTGCGGTGATGATGGGTGCGGTAGTGCCGGTGTGTGTGCGGTGATGATGAGGGCTGTAGTTTCGGGATGTGTGCGATGATGTCGGGATGTGTGCGGTGAAGATGTGGGCGGTAATGTAGGGATGTGTGCGGTGAAGATGAGGGCGCTAATTTTGGGATGTGTGCGGTGAAGATGTGGGCGGTAATGTCAGGATGTGTGCGGTGAAGATGAGGGCGGTAATGTTGGGATGTGTGAGGTAATGTCGGGATGTGTGCGGTAATGTCGGTATGTGTGAGGTGATGTCGGGGTGTGTGCGGTGATGTCGGGATGTGTGCGGTGATGTCGGGATGTGTGTGGTGATGTCGGGATGTGTGCGGTGATGTCGGGATGTGTGTGCTGATGTCGGGATGTGTGCGCTGATGTCGGGATGTGTGCGGTAATGATGAGGGCTCTCTCTCTCAGCTAAAGAAAACTTAACGCAACGCGTTCACTGGAATCCTTGGCCTTTATTATAATACTTTTTGCAATGCAAGTGTGAAACTAGCTAAGAGACGGCAGCCACAGTTTCCTGCCGAGGACTGCGGTCCCCGGAACTCGGCCCGGGGGCAGCAGAACTGAAGGAGAGTGGGCAGGGCCCGGGGGCAGCTGAAGTGACGAGGCCGAGTGGGCCCCCCAGCTCTCCAGGGCCCCGGCATTTGCCTGGGTATGCCGGGTGCTGACGCCGGCCCTACCTGGTGGGCTCCCCATAACGTGGGGCTCCCCATCCTGAGAATACCAGCCTTCAGCCGTATGGCTTTATCTAGCTGGTATTAAAATGGGAGGGACAGTTGTCACTCAGCGTGGGGGGCGTGTCTGACTGCAACCAATCACAGGCGCCTGTGGGCGTGGAAAGCAGGGAATACGAGATTGATTAATGAGCGGACGGCATTTACAAATGAATTATTGCCGCGTATTCTCTGCACAGCTGTTCCTCGCCGCGCTGGTGATCGGGGATTGGTAAGTATGAGTCGGGGGAAGAAAAAGACCGAGCGCCAATGTAAGTATGACTGAGAACAGCAGAAAAAAAAGGTAAGTAGACTGACTTTAATAAAAAAAAAAAAAATAGATCGGACGAAACGTGCAGGCACGGACCCATAGACTATAGCGGGTCCGTGCCTGCGTGCTGCCGGCCAAAAACGGACATTTAATTAATTCATGAAATAATTAAAAAAAGGGCATCCCTATATTTTTAGTTCCCAGTCGGGTACAAATAGGCAGCTGGGGGTTGGGGGCAGCCGTACCTGCCTGCTGTACCTGGCTAGCATACAAAAATATGGCGAAGCACACGTCATTTTTTTGGTGGGTAAAAAACTCCTGCATAAAGTCCTAGATGGAGTATGCTGAGCCTTGGAGTTCTGCAGCTGCTGTCTGCTCTCCTGCATACACTAGTGAATGGAGCATGCTGAGCCTTGTAGTTCTGCTCCCCCTGTCTCTCCCTCCAGCATACAGTCTTGGATGCAGCATGCTGAGTCTTGTAGTTCTCCAGCTGCTGTCTGCTCTCCTGCATACACTAGTGAATGGAGCATGCTGAGCCTTGTAGTTCTGCTCCCCCTGTCTCTCCCTCCAGCATACAGTCCTGGATGGAGGATGCTGAGCCTTGTAGTTCTGCAGCTGCAGTCTGCTCTCCTCCATAAAGACAGACAGCAGACAGCAGCTGCAGAACTACAAGGCTCAGCATACTCCATCCAGCACTGTATGCAGGAGATTTTTGCCCCCCAAAAAAAATGACATGGGCTTCGCCATGTTTTTGTATTCTAGCCAGGTACAGCAGGCAGCTACGGGCTGCCCCCAACCTCCAGCTGCCTATTTGTACCCAGCTGGGAACCAAAAATATAGGGAAGCCTTTTTTTTTTTTTTAATTATTTCATGAAATAATTAAAAAAAAAATGACGTGGGCTTCGCCCAATTTTTGTGTCCAGCCAGATACAACTGGGCAGCTGGGAATTGAATCTGCAGCGCAGTGTGCCCAAGCCTTCTGAGCACCCCTGATGCAAATCGCAGTCCGCAGCAGCCCCAATAAATGGCGCTTTCATAGAAGCGCCATCTTCTGGCGCTGTATCCAACTCTTCCAGCTGCCTTGGTGACGGGTGGCTCGCTGGGTAATAATGGGGTTAGGGCTAGCTGTATATTATCAACTGGTCCTAAGCCCAAAATTCATGGTGTCACACCAATATTAGACATGGCCACCATGAATTTCTAGTACAGATAAAAAAAAACACAACACACAGAAAAATATTTTTATTAGAAATAAAACACAACACAATTAGTGACTCCATCTTTATTGAAATAAAGAGCACCCCTCCGCAGTAATCCTGGGTCAAGTGTCCCGCGCCATCCAATCCGGATCCAATATCATCTGATCGTTTTGCTGGAAGGCAAAGCGATCAGATGATGTGTCAGGTTCAAGGGCCTGAATCACATGACACATCAGCTGATTGTATAAACGGCTTTTATACAATCAGCTGCTGCATCAGTGCAAAAAAAACAAACAAAAAAAAAACTACACACTTCTGTGCAGACTCCTGTCCGACAACAGCAGCTGATAGTTTAGCCGGCCGGGCGGTAAAAAGCCGTCCTCACCGCTCGACTTATAGTGTCAGCTGATTTCGTCAGGTGACCGAATCAGCTGATCATCGCCAGGTCTGAGAGAGTGACAAGAGAGAGGAGAGATGAGAGAGAGAAGAGAGAGAGGAGAGAGCAATGCAGCCTCATTCCGTGAACTGCTCCGATTTTAGAGGTGTGTCCAACGGCTCACAGCTGAAGTCCGGCTCCTCCCCTCAGTGCATAATTAAATTAAATTATATTTATAAATAAATAATAATTCTAATTTAAAATTATAAATAAATTAAATTAAATTCTTTACCGGGACAGTCGGGACTCAACCTCGTGAACTAATTCTCCTTAGGCAGTAGCTCTATCCATTGAGCCACTGCTTCTAATGAAAAGCATAGGAAGATTTGGTAATCTTGACCTCTATATTGCAGTAGAGCATCCAGAAGCAGATTGTTTAGCTGCAAGGATGGATGGATGGATGGTGAAAGGAGGAAACACTGGTACCATTCAGCGAGCTAACCGCTCAATTTTACTGCAAGGGTAGGGCCCTCTTCCCTCTGTACTAGTCTGTCTACTGTAACTTGTATATGTATTTTGTATGTAACCCCCTTCTCATGTACAGAACCATGGAATTAATGGTGCTCTATAAATAAATAATAATAATAATAATAATAATAATAATTTTCCTATTTCAGGTTTATACACGCATTATATGGCTTGTAAATTTCCTTGCATTCTGGCCACAGTGCTCATTCCAATATAACAGTGAAAGGAGGAAACACTGGTACCATTCAGCGAGCTAACCGCTCAATCTTCATATTTCCAAAGTATGTAAAGCGCTGTGGAATTAATAGCGCTATATAAATGAATAAAATTATTATTATTATTTCAGGTTTACAGAGGCATTATATGGCTTGTAAATTTCCTTGCATTCTGGCCACGGTGCTCATTCCAATAAACAGTGAAAGGAGGAAACACTGGCACCATTCAGCGAGCTAACCACTCAATCTTCCTATTTCACGTTTATACATGCATTATATGTCTTGTAAATTTCCTTGCTTTCTGGCCACAGTGCTCATTCCAATATAACAGTGAAAGGAGGAAACACTGGCACCATTCAGCGAGCTAACTGCTCAATCTTCCTATTTCAGGTTTATGCACGCATTATATGGCTTGTAAATTTCCTTCCTTCTGGCCACGGTGCTCATTCCAATGAAAGGCCATGCCTTTCCCCCTGACCTGATGGTTGAATAAAACAGCTTTTTTACCGCATATTTGGTTAGTGCCTTCCATCTCTTTTCACATGGGATGGATGGATGAATGGATGGAGGGTTGAATGGATGGAGAGATGGAGGTATGGATGGAGGGAGGGAGGGATGGAGGTATGGATGGAGGGAGGGATGGAGGGATAGATGGAGGGATGGATGGAGGGATGAATGGATGGAGGGATGGAGAGATAGAGGGATGGATGAATGGATGGATGGAGGGATGAATGGATGAATGGAGGGATGGATGGAGGGATGGAGGGATGGATGGATGAATGGATGGATGGAGGGATGGATGAATGGATGGAGGGATGGATGGATGGAGGGATAGATGGATGGAGGGATAGATGGATGGATGAATAGATGGATAGAGGGATGGATGGATGGATGGATGGATAGAGGGATGGATGCAGGGATGGATGGATAGAGGTATGGATGGAGGGATAGAGGGATGGAGGGAGGGATGAAGGGAGGGATGAATGGATGGAGAGATGGAGGGAGGGATGGAGGGATGAATGGATGGAGGGAGAGATGGATGGATGGAGGAATGGAGGGAGGGATGGAGGGATGGATGAATGGATGGAGGGAGGGATGGAGGGATGGATGGGAGGGCAAACACCGGCACTACCGCACTCATCAATCTCGCACACACGCAGGCACTACAACCCCCATCATCCTCGCACACACGCAGGCACTACAACCCCCATCATCCTCACACACACGCAGGCACTACGGCACTCATCATCCTCGCACACAAGCAGGCACTACGGCACGCATCATCCTTGCACACACCAGCACTACGGCACTCATCATCCTCGCACACAAGCAGGCACTACGGCACGCATCATCCTTGCACACACCAGCACTACGGCACACATCATCCTCGCACACATGCAGGCACTACAGCCACTCATAATCCTCGCACACACGCAGGCACTACGGCACTCATTATCCTCGCACACACGCAGGTACTACAACCCCCATCATCACCGCACATGCAAGCACTACGACACTCATCATCCTCGCACACATGCAGGCATTACCTCAGTGATGTCCCCGCTGACAGCGCGGCTCACGTCAGTTGCTCCGTGGATCTGACAAGGAGCGCTCGTGTTCTACGGCGCTCCTGTCAGCTTCATGTAGCAGAGCTGGATGCGTCGCGGGACCTCTGTGGATTACGTCGGACCTGGAGGGGTATTTGGGGATTTTAATAAATTGGTGAAAGAGGGTGTTTTTTTGTCTTTTATTCCAAATAAAGGATTTTTCATTGTGTGTGTTTATTTACTTTCACTTACACGTTAATCATGGAAGGTATCTCGAGGAGACGCCTGCCATGATTAACTCCTTATTACCCCGATTGCCACCGCACCAGGGCAATTCGGGATGAGCTGGGTAGAGTGCCGGGACTGTCACATCCAATGGATGCAGCAATTCCGGCGGCTGCCTGCTGATATTGCAAGGGTGATGGGCTACCCATACCGTGGCGCTCCCCATCCTGACAATACCAGCCTCCAGCCATGTGGCTTTATCCGGGCTGGTATCAAAATTGGGGGGAACCGCAGGGTTTTTTTTTTTTTATTATTTATTTATTTTACTGCACGATATAGACCCCCCGCCAGCGGCTGTGATTGGTTGCAGTCAGACAGCTGTCACTCATCGTGGGGGCATGTCTGACTGCAACCAATCATGAGTGCCAGTGGGCGGGGAAAGCAGGGAATACCAGATTGAATAATGAAGCGGCAGCCATTTTCAAAAGAGGAAAAGCCGCCGGAGCTTTGTGACAGCCGTGCAGCGCCGCGCCCGTGATCAGTGAGTAGGAATAAGAGAAGGATTGTGCTGGGGATGCAGGACGCATGCAGATACACAACGTGCGCACATAGCCTTACTGTGAAAAGCCATGCTTTTTGGTGATCGAACCGTTATTGAACGTAACTCGAACAGCCGAAGTTGAAGCAAATTGTTCGAGTTCGTTGAACGACTTGAACACCGCGCAAAATTACTCGAATTTGAAATCGGCGAACCGTTCGAATCGAACATCGCTCAACTCTACTGCTGAACAGCTAACTTAAGATCTGCTACCTCCAGGGACAGACCCAGAAGCCGCTGAGCCAGAATAGTGATGGGATCCATGGAAAAAACCCACAATAATCAAAGTAAAACAAGTGTTTCATGTTATGATTCAGGGACCGGGGAGGATCAAATAATGCGGAATACCAAAAGGTAACAAAGTGGCTGGAAACTTAACGGACTGCAGACCTAATCGTGACACACAACTAAAGGGTGCTTTACACGCTGCGACATTGCTAACGATTTATCATCGGGGTCACGGTGTTTGTGACACACATTCGGCGTCGTTAGCGACATCGCAGCGTGTGACAGCTAGGAGCGTCGATCAACAATCGCAAAAACGGCAAAAATCATTAATCGTTGACACGTTGCTCCTAATCATAATGTCATTGGTGTTTCATTCCGCAGGTTGTTTGTCGTTCCTACGGCACCCCACATCGCTGTGTGTGACACAGTAAGAATGACGAACATCATACTTCCTGCGTCCACCGGAAAGGAGGAAGGAAGGAGGTAGGCGGCATGTAACGGCCGCTCATCTCCTCCTCTCCTCTTCTATTGGGAGACCATTTTGTGACACTGCTGTGACATCGCTTTGAAGCCGAACGCACCTCCCCCTTGAAGGAGGGATTGTTCGGCGGCCACAGCGACGTCGCTGAATGGGTATGTGCGTGTGACGCTGCCGTAGCAATATTGTTCGCTATGGCAGCGATTACCACATGTCGCACGAACGATGGGGGCGGGTGCTATCGCTCGTGACATCGCTAGCAATCACTAGCAATGTCACAGTCTGTAAAGCACCCTAACAGTAGCCGTGGGGCGTGCCTATGATGACCTAGACGCCTCGACAAAGCCGGAGAACTAAATAATCTCACAGATAGAAATATAAGAAAGCTAATCTGCCTCGGAGTAGTCCCCCAGGATAGATGGATATCCCCCCACATGTAAAGGCTACAGTGATATAGAAAAACACAATATAAAGTCAGAAAGGACAGATTTCAGCAAAGGTGAGGCCCAAACTATCTTTATAGAAAAAGATAGGAAAGAGCAACTGTCTGCAGACGTAAAAACCCTAATAAATACCAGCACTACTGATATGGAAAAATTCTGAGGTTACTAAACCTCTCCCCCACTGTACCAAAACTCAGATGTTACTGGGATCCAAAAAAAAACTAATACAGATGAGGAACTGAATCCAAGCATGAAAAAATACAAATCTTGCAGAATCATGGAGCTAAGTATACAGACATTCCCAGCAGGGAATGAACCCATTCTACCACAAACTCCACGCAGAAAAATTAGGAATCATGCATATTATCAAAGCAGAACAACAACAAAAGATGGTAAACAAACAGCAGAGGTACAAGACCACTTATCTGAGGAAGTTCTGGAAGTGAGCAGAGCTGGTTGCAGAATGTCCTAAACACACAGGAGCAATTGACCACCGGCAAGTAACAAGAGAAAGCTATTAAGTTAAATAGCCCAATCAGACCCTGATTGCCAGTCCTCTGCAGGTGTGTCGCTTCCATTCCACACATCAACTGCACTACCAGCACTAACCACAAGAGGGAGCTCCGAACTGGAAAACGTATTCACAACAGTTTCAATTTTTTATGTTTTTTTGTGCGTCTGGAGATAATGTACCGCTAATTATAGGAAAGTAGCAAGTCATCCGTGAAGGTGAAGATCCCTGACCAAGCCTACCACTGGGCCCTAGATTTCCTCACCATCCCAGATAGGTTGCACACCTATGTGCCAAGATGGATACCTGACCCTGGCTGATCCTGAAGTAGGCTCTAGTTAGGGATCAGATGGGATGAGTGCTTAGTCAACCCCACTTAGCTCTAAAGAAGACACAGGGATAACAAACAGGGAGAAGGTGAATGAATAACTTATCTCCTGAGGACTCAGGGAGAGGAACTGCAACAACCACAAAGTTTCTGTAGTTGTATACAAGCAGATTGCTTGCACTAAAGATTTGTTAAGGGTATAAGAGCTAATGTAGCGCCCCTGAGCCACTCAGGGCACTACAAGTAACTGAATCCTCTTGGGATTGCAGGAACTACCCCCTGAGATCTGGAGTACCAGTGCAAATACCACCAAAGAACACCCAAAATCCTAGTTCTCCACTCCACACTGGGCATAGAGGGTTAACCATGTAAGGGGATGAACGCCATGGGAAGTAACGAGTCCTGGGATTAGCCAGCCTGGTGGGAGGGGTCAGCAGTCAGTCTAGAGAAGTGTGGCACACAAAGAGGTGTGTGGACGTGCCTGAGCTGGGTCCGTGCAATGGTGACCCCGGGGGTATGGGAGAGAGGTCACCAGGGCAGGTATGGACAGCTACCGCTGCGACCAGAGCACGAACGAGGCACAGGGCCCTAGATCAGGTGCCAGTTATACACGGCTTGATAAATACCTGCCCGGTGAGGACACTTTCATAGACTTCACTGAACCAAATAATCCGGGGGCATCAGCAGTAAACTAGGATCGGGGTTCGGACACTTACCTCCCCACAGGGTCCGCACTGCCTGCCGTACAGAGAAGGACTCTGTAACCAAGGCCGGATTATAGGCGGGGCAGGCGGGGCTCCAGCCCCAGGGCCCCCACCACAAAAGCTTCTGAGGGGGCCCCACCACCATCAGTGTGGGCGCCATTTTATTAACGCCGCAGTGGTTCATAACCGCACTGTACCTTTAAAGAATTTCAATCCCGGCCGTCACTGTGCTGCAGACACGCCCACTGCACACGGTGTGGGCTGCATCTGCTGGGATGACGTCACCGCGTGCATGCTGCTGCTGCTTCTTCCTGCCGAAGAGGAGCTTGTGGGAGGACCGGAGCGGAGGCTTAGTGGATCACGGTGAGTATGACGTCATCCATCATGGTGCCGGCAGGAGGCTACAGTGAGGAGGGAGCAGGACGCCGCTGATAACACCAGACGGGATTCCATAGTGTCAGCGGCAGCTCTGGGATCAGTGTGAGTTATTGCAGGAGTATGAACTGCTTCAGATCAGGTCTGGCTGTCAGTGCCGGGTCATCGGCTGCAGCCTCATCCCTCCCCTGCAATAACTCACACTGAGCTCCAGCAGAGAGCACAGACATCACTACACAGAATCCTGAACTGATCACATCTGAGCCTGCAGCACAGCACAGATTACACTATATGGCCCATATTACATATAGAATATGTGAGGTCCTGTAGGTCTAGATGTGATCAGTGCAGGACATTGTAGATCTGTGTACATGGTATACCACATCCAGTGTGAAGAGTAGTGTGATATACTGTGTATACACATCAGATGGTATATAATAATGTGTATATTCTATAACATCTGGTGTCTGTATCACAGTAAACCCGGTCAAATGCCGGGGGGCCCACTCGCGGTGGCAGGAGTGGCGTACCGCTAGTTAGGGGGGCCCGGTGCCCGCGCTGCCTCCCCCGCCGAGGATCGCGCTTTCAATTGTATCGGCATCGCAGCTGCCGATACAATTGAGAGCAATTATGAGATGGAGCGGCGCGCTCTCTCTCATGATTCTCCTCCCTGTGTCTGTCGGCGCTCTGACAGCTCTGCAGCAGAGCGTGGTGACGTGATCACTGCGCGCCTGCTGAGAGGTCAGAGCGAGTGACAGCAATGGACGCGCTGAGGAGACCGGAGGAGCGGGGTAACGAGGAGAAGTGAGTATGTACAATCACTGTGGCCAGCCGACCATGGGGGTGCATTAAATGATATGGCGGCTGTATACTACATGAAGGTGCCTAATGCTATCTGGTTCTGCACTGTGCTATATATGGGCTGTATACTACATGAAGGTGCCTAATGCTATCTGGTTCTGCACTGTGCTATATAGGGGCTGTATACTACATGAAGGTGCCTAATGCTATCTGGTCTGCATTGTGCTATATAGGGGCTGTATACTACATGAAGATGCCTAATACTATCTGGCTCTGCACTGTGCTATATAGGGGCTGTGTACTACGTGAAGGTGCTTAATATTATTTGGTCTGCTCTGTGCTATATAGGGGCTGTGTACTATGTGAGGATGCCTAATGATATCTGGCTCTGCACTGTGCTATATAGGGGCTGTGTACTATGTGAGGATGCCTAATGCTATCTGGGTCTACACTGTGCTATATAGGTGCTGTGTACTACATGAGGGTGCCTAATGCTATATGGATGTGCATTGTACTATATGGGGGGCTGCTTAATGTAATATGGGGGCTACATAGTGCCATATGGGGGCTGTATAGTGCCATATGGGGGCTGCATAATGCCATATGGGGGTTGCATAATGCTATATGGGGGCTGCATAATGCCATATGGGGGCTGCATAGTGCCATATGGGGGCTGCATAGTGCTACATGGGGGCTGCATAATACTATATGGAGGACTATGGGAGCTTCATAACACTATATGGAGGAATATGGGAGCTGCATAATACTATACCCCCAGAGTTGTATGTCCTCTCCACCCCAGAGCTGTATACCCCCAGAACTGCAGGTCACCCCCCCACTTCAGAGCTGTTTGTCCCCCCCACCTCAGAGCCACTGCCCCCCTCTAGAGCTTTATGCCCCCCATTGCTATGTACCCCTTTCCTCAGTAATTTGTATGCCCCCAGTAATGTGTATGTCCCCAGCCTCTCTTGTGATGTGTATATACATCGGTGTTAGTGTGATCTATGTGCGGCCATGTCTGTTAGTGACTCCCACCAATCAGCGTGGCACAAACACATGTCCAGGAGGAGCTGGATGGAGACAAGCGGGGAGGTGAATGAGACTGTTGCTGGCTTCCCAATATTAAACATATATATAAAAATATAAAAATGTGTCTGTGTGTGCATGTAACATGTGTATCTATGTATGTCAGTATATATGACTGTGTCTAGATTTATGTCTGTTTATATGTGTTTTTGTGAATTTGTCTTTAAATATATACTGTATGTGTACGTATGCCTGTATGTGTATGTATCTGTGCATGTCTATGTGTGGATGGGGCCCACTGAGACTCTTTCGCTCAGGACCTACAAAAACCTGGAGCTGGCCCTGTGTGTACCAATCATGTATTCTCCTGTACACTGTACAGGGGCATACCTTTGGGGGGCATGCGGCATATCTGCCCCTGCACAGCAATCAGGGGGACACCATTGGAAAGTGTGAGGCAGCAGTATGGTGGGAGAAAATTGTAAGTGGACAGTATTGGGAAAGAAAAGTGTGAGGGGCATAGTATACAGACTGGGTAGTGGGGGGGGATAAGCAGTACAGAGAAGGGGCAGCATGGTGGCCAGTATGAGGGTACAGTATGGAGGGCACAGTATGCTGAGGAGGGGGAATGTGAGACTGAGGTGCAGTATAGTGACTGGATAGTGAAGGAGGTAGGCAGTATAGAGAAGGGGCAGCATGGTGGCCAGTGTGAGGACACAGTATACTGAGGAGGGGGAATGTGAGACTGAGGTGCAGTGTAGAGAAGGAGCAGTATGGTGGCCAGTGTGAGGGCACAGTATGGAGGACACAGTATGCTGAGGAGGGGAATGCAAGATTGAGGGGCAGTATAGTGACTGGATAGTGAAGGAGGTAGGCAGTATAGAGAAGGGGCAGCATGGTGGCCAGTGTGAGGGCACAGTATACTGAGGAGGGGGAATGTGAGACTGAGGTGCAGTGTAGAGAAGGGGCAGCATGGTGGCCAGTGTGAGGGCACAGTATACTGAGGAGGGGGAATGTGAGACTGAGGTGCAGTGTAGAGAAGGAGCAGTATGGTGGCCAGTGTGAGGGCACAGTATGGAGGACACAGTATGCTGAGGAGGGGAATGCAAGATTGAGGGGCAGTATAGTGACTGGATAGTGAAGGAGGTAGGCAGTATAGAGAAGGGAAATTAGGAAATATCAATAAAGAAATGTTTTTTATATTTTGTTGGATTTGTGCTGAGCCGACTCTTCCATCACTTTTTCGCCTGTTATACCGGCTAGTACTGACCTGCAGGCTTGTGCACTTTGGAGAATTACTAGGAGTTGGAGAACAGGTGAGCTGGAAATATCCCCCCCCCCCCTTTTTTGTTCAGTATAGAGAAGGGGCAGCATGGTGGCCAGTGTGACGGCGCAGTATGCTGAGAAGGGGGAATGTGAGACTGAGGAGCAGTATTTATATCTAAATGCTACAGTTCGTACTCTACTGTTATGGTTAAAATGGTAACGTTATTGGGCCCCCACCAGATTATCTGCCCAGGGGCCCCCACCAACCTTAATCTGGCCCTGGACCCAACCAACAGAGAGTGTCAGGGACAGAGCAACCTGGGTCACTACATTGGCACTGATACTCCTTGAGACCTAAACCAGCAATCCCTGTGTCCGAGTGAGTAAAGACTGTTCATTACAACCTTGTGTGGTCTCTGTTATTGCCCTACACGTCTCCCAGGCACGGCCCTACCTGCGGAGGGCCCAACATCATTGCTGCAACCACCACCAGCCCTGGGAGTACCCACATTCAGCAGCAGAGGTTCTATATATTTAACTGCAACCCGCAGGTGGCATCACATGAACATTAACTCTTATCTCCCCTGTAAACAATCCCCTTTTACAAAAGAAACCGCAGGGCTTGGGACCGGGCAACGGCCACCAGAGTGACGTTCCCATCTACAACCGCCTGGGACCGAGTACCCCCTTCCCTGGGCGCTACACTATCACCAGCACAGAGTAAGAGGAAATGAAGGTATATAAAGACACCAAGGGAAGTGCTGATGAAAAACAGCCGAAAGGCTGAGTAACTCTGCAGAGTCCTAAAGGGAACAGGATGAAAACCAAGCAGAAATAATGGGTCAGAGAACAATTTGCGTAGCCAAATGCTGTGACCTTCTATAGCCAGATACCACAGGATTGTCTGTGACCCGTGACACACCCTTGACAAATAGTCTCCACAGTACATATGCAGCATTATGAGAAGCTGACAATCTGTCTGGTATGTGGAGGTGGAAGAATAAGTCCCCAGGGTTGTGCCGAGGGCACACCAACACAATACAGTCTGTTGTTTTCCATACTTTATTCATAAAGGAACAAAATTTGCATCTATATCTTCTGAGCTACATTTTCCTGACATAGGTTTCACTCGTTAACAACTAGGAACGACAGAGGCCCTTGCTTTCAAGAACGTATTCCTAAAAGGGCGATATTTGATTCTGTAGCTTCTGAACTAAATTTTACTGAATTTTTACCAGGGCACTGTAAGGGTGTGATAAAATTGTCCCAGACCTTTCATCTTCCCCTGCTTCTATGGGACCTGGTGCGCGTCTTCCTTGTCTCTCTTCCTTGGTTGCCCAAGGATCTCTTACCTCTGCCGCTAGAGTTGTTTAATGGGAATTAATGTAATAATTGTTTGACTAGGGCCTTCAGATATTGCACCATTTTACTAGCCAACTCAATTGCAGGAAAGAGGGCTGTAAAGTTCTCCTTGTAGTGTTGGTCAAAATGGGTTAACAACTATTAATAAGTGTTGGCAAAAATTCATACAACGAAAGGGTCACGGTAAAGGCAGCAAAACATAAAGTCAGACATGTGTGCCAGACACCCAAGAGTCCATACTTTAATGTCCTCAAAAGGAAGATGACTCTCCGTCTACTCTATCTACTCCTACTAACACTTCAGTATTGTTGCTTGACAACATTTTTTTTTTAAATTGGTCATAAAGCCAGTGAGGCAGATCATTTGCATTACTTGCAACACAGTAAACTAATGAGCTGACCCCAAAAATTGATATGAAAATAAAAAAGGCCCTCACTTACATTTTATATTCCAAAAGTATGACTCAGGGCTCTCCCAAAGTATTGGTAGAAGGCAGAATGAGGGCCCTACCAAATGTGTGAGTGAGAGCCACCTGATGGCCCTCCAAAAGTTCTGGTTGAGGGCAGCCTGATGCCCTTCCATGCATGTGCCAGCTAACATTCAGTGGGGACACCATTGTGTCTATTTTGGATGCCAACCTCTGTGGTCAGGCATAGACAAATCAGGGTGTCAGGTTTAGGGAACTCCAATCCTGTTTAGGGTCCTTTGATTAGATCCCCTCTGATTTGTTCATCCTTATGTGTATAAGGATGCAGTGGTGAATGAAAAATAGTGACTTTGGCCACAAGCACTTGTGCACATTAGTCTTTAGGTGGACATTCCCATTAACATTCTTTTCAGGGCATGGGTGATGTTAGGAGACATGTGCTGGTGTGGGGCAACAAATCTTTGTGGCAGCTGGGGAGCGAGTACCAAAGGACGACCGCCATCATGAGGTTGCGGCAAGTCTCAGCAACACTTGCAGGGCAAGAAGTCTATAATTATGCCATTTAGTTTTTGGGCCTGTGGGTGGTTGTTTGGCTAGTTGTGTATTTTCTTTTAGAAGAGACAGCTGAGGGTGCTTGCAAATGTACAATGACATATACAGGGTGGGAAGCATCTGTGCCTGTATCATGGACAGGGAATTGGCAAGCAAGTAGCACCCTGTGTACTTTTTTCCTCCATCTCCACTTGGTTGTCATGCAAAGCTCCCACTTTGTGAGCAGTGAGCATTGAGCCCTTTCTCCTCTTGTATCACCCCCGACTGACTGCTCCCCATCCCCTTGTATCACCCCTAACTGACTGTACCCTTTCCTACCTGTATCAGTCCTGCCTGACTGCACCCCATTCAACTGTATCACCCTTGACTGAGCCCCCTCCCCTGCATCACCCCTGACTGACTGCACCTCCATTCCTTGTGTCACCCCTGACTGACTGCCCCCTCTCTTTGTATCACACCTTTTAAGACTGCACCCCTGGCCTCTGTATCATCCCTGACTGAGCCACCTTCACCTGTTTCATCACTGATTGACTACACCTCCTTCCCCTGTATTTCCTTTACTGACTGATTCTGCTCCCCTGTATCACCCCTGAGTGACTGAGCCTCTCTCCCTGTATCACCCCTGACTGAGCCCTTTCTCCCCTGTAGCACCGCTGACTGCGCCCCATCCCCCTGTATCACCCTTGTCTAACTGAGCCCCTTCCCTCTGTATCACCTCTAACTCACTCCTCTCTCTCCTGCTGTATCACGTGTAACATCCGTCACCGACTGTGCCCTTTCCCCCTGTATGACCCATAACTGAATATGTCCCCGTCCCAAGTATCACCCCTGACTAACTGCGTCCCCTCCCACTGTATCACCCCTGATTCACTATGGTTTTCTTCCCCCACCACTAACAAAATGAGGCCTTTCATAAAAAGTTATGGCCTTATAGGTGACAAAGAGATTTCCATAAAGTGTATGGAGGATGTTGTGAATACATTTGAATTAGATTCCAGTTTGGGGTTCTCTCTTGTGGTCAGTACTGGTAATGCAGTTGACTTGCTGAATGAGAACCAGCCAGCTGACGAGGATTGACAATCATGCCATTCGGATTAGGCCTATATAGCTGAGTAGTGGTGTCTTGTTCCTGACCTTGTCACCTCGACAAAGCCGGAGAACTAAATATTCTTACAGAGAGAAATATTAGAAAAGTTAATCTGCCTCGGAGTAGTCCCCAAAGATATAGATAGCCGACCACATGTAAAGACTATGGTGATATAAGAAAACACAATACGTAGCTAGAGAACAGATTCAGCAAAGATGAGGCCCAAACTATCTACATAGGAAAGGATAGGAAAGAACACTGACTGCAGCCATAAAAACCCTAGTTAATACCAGCAGGCCTGATATGGAAAAATACTGAGCCTGCATAGGCTCTCCCCCACTATATCAGTACTCTGGTGTTACTAGGATCCAAGAGAAACACTGAAATAGAGGAGGGACTGAATTTTGTACCAAGCATGAAAAAACACAATACATAGCAGAACATGCAGCAAGGTACACAGATACTCCCAGCAGGGAATGATCCAACTCCACCAAGAACTCCACACAGGCAAAATAACAAAAAAGTTGAAACCATAAGCAGAGTTACAAAGACCAACTTATCTGGTAAACACAGAGAAAAGGGCTGTTTTCAGAATGTCCATAGCACACAGGAGATACATTGAGCACCGGCCAGGAACAAGAGAACACTACCCAGTTATATAGGCCCATCCGAATGGCCTGATTGCCAATCCTCGTCAGCTGGCTGGTTCCCATTCAGCAAGTCAACTGCACTACCAGCACTGACCATAAGAGGGAGCCCCAAACTGGAATCTAATTCAAATGTATTCACAACAGGGGGATGTAAGGGAAAGCTCTCTTTTTATATCACTCCAATGTCAAACATAACTGACTTAGGGCCTCCACCACTTTTAGTACATACAGTATAGTATGCACATTCACGTAATGTATTTTCTGAAGAAATTCAACAATGGAAATCCCACAGCAAATTAACAGCAGTAATATTCACGCAAATATTGTGCAGGTATTGCTGCGTGTATGAATACGCAAATGGTTCATTCACCTTTACCACTGACCTCTTTCTTTGTGTTTCAAAAGATGAAATTAGTGGTGAATATCTACATCATAAATTGACACATTGTTCATGTCAAATCTGTAGCGCCGGTCAATTTGTTTAGTGGTTAATACACACCAGTAGAGATGAGCAAATCTGTTCAATAAAGGTTCTCCAATTTCAAATTTGATACGAGCCTGAGCTTGTTCATTCGGGCTTAGTAAACCTGAGCACATTCTCCAAAATTCAATAATGTTCGTTTTTATTCGTTTTCTGCCCCTGAATGCTGGCCCACATTTCCAAAAATGCTTTTTTAATATAATTTTCAGCTTTTGTAAAGGATTGCGGTGCTGTCTGAGGCCTAAAACACACGTCCTTGAAAACCATGCACGTGTAAAACGGGCCATTTTTCGGGTCCGTTTTCCGTTTTTTAGGTCCGTTTTTATGGTATGTGTGGCCTGCGTGTGTATCCCGTATGCTAGCCGTATGTCCGTGTGTGCGTGAGTGAAATAACTGACGTGTGTGTGTTGTCCATGTGAAATGTACGTGTGTGATGCAAAATGTCGTTACTACATGACGGAAGACAGAGTAGCGGGATGAGAATGAACTCGGGTGAACTTCACCCGACTTCATTGTCATGCTGCGGCTCTGTCTGTGTGCCGTGTACTGATTAGCGGTCACCTGTGAAGGATTCACCGATGACCGCTAATCCCCCGAGTGACTGAAGTGTCCCCCCCTCTCTCATACTCACCGATCCCCGATCACAAGCGCTGCACGGCGTTCACACTGCTCCGGCGGCTTTTTCTAATTTGAAAAAGCCGGCCGCTCATTAAACAATCTCGTATTCCCTGCTTTCTCCCCCCACCGGCGCCTATGATTGGTTGCAGTGAGACACGCCCCCACGCTGAGTGACAGGTGTCTCACTGCACCCAATCACAGCAGCCGGTGGGCGTGTCACTATGGAGTATAGAAATAAATAAATAATTAAAAAAAAACGGCGTGCGGTCCCCCCCCCATTTTAATACCAGCCAGATAAAGCCATACGGCTGAAGGCTGTTATTCTCAGGATGGGAAGCTCCACGTTATGGGGAGCCCCCAGCCTAACAATATCAGTCAGCAGCCGCCCAGAATTTCCGCATACATTATATGCGACAGTTCTGGGACTGTACCCGGCTCTTCCCGATTTGCCCTGGTGCGTTGGCAAATCGGGGTAATAAGGAGTTATTGGCAGCCCATAGCCGCCACTAAATCCTAGATTAATCATGTCAGGCGTCTCCCCGAGATACCTTCCATGATTAATCTGTAAGTGACAGTTAAAAAACACACACACCCGAAAAAATAATTTATTAGAAATAAAAAACACTAACAAAGTCCCTCATCACCAATGTATTAACCACGACAAAGCCCTCCATGTCCGGCGTAATCCAGGATGGTCCAGCGTCGCTTCCAGCTCTGCTGCATGCAGGTGACAGGAGCAGCAGAATACACCGCCGCTCCTGTCAGCTCCACACAGCAACTGAGGTGAGTAGCGCGATCAGCTGAGCTGTCACTGAGGTTACCCGCGGCCACCGCTGGATCCAGCGGTGGCCGCAAGTTACCTGACTGACAGCAGCTGATCGCGCTACTCACCTTTGCTGCGTGGAGGTGACAGGAGTGGCGATGTATTCTGCTGCTCCTGTCACCTGCATGCAGCAGAGCTGGATGCAACGCTGGAGGTCCGTGGATTACGTCGGACATGGAGGGCTTTGTCAGGGTTAATAAATTGGTGATGAGGGACTCTGTTAGTGTTTTTTATTTCTAATAAATTATTTTTTCGTGTGTGTGTGTTTTTTAACTGTCACTTACAGATTAATCATGGAAGGTATCTCGGGGAGACGCCTGACATGATTAATCTAGGACTTATTGGCAGCTATGGGCTGCCAATAACTCCTTATTACCCCGATTTGCCAACGCACCTGGGCAAATCGGGAAGAGCCGGGTACAGTCCCAGAACTGTCGCATCTAATGTATGCGGCAATTCTGGGCGGCTGCTGACTGATATTGTTGGGCTGGGGGGCTCCCCATAACGTGGAGCTCCCCATCCTGAGAATACCAGCCTTCAGCTGTATGGCTTTATCTGGCTGGTATTAAAATGGGGGGGACCGCACGCCGGTTTTTTTAATTATTTATTTATTTATTTTACTGCACAGTATAGACACGCCCACCGGCTGTTGTGATTGGGTGCAGTGACACAGCTGTCACTCAGCGTGGTGGGCGTGTGTGACTGTAACCAATCACAGGCGCCGGGGGGCGGGTAAAGCATGGAATACGAGATTGATTAATGGGCAGCCGGCTTTTTCAAAATAGTAAAAGCCGCCGGAAGTTTTTATAACAGTAGTGCAGCGCCGCGCTGGAGATCGGGGAATGGTAAGTATGAGAGAGGGGGGGGGACTGACCGACAGACAGCGAGAGGGACAGATAAGACAGAGAGACCGACCGACAGACATAGAGACCGACCGACGGACTGAGGGAGAGAACGAAACAAAAAAAGAAAAAAGACCGACATCACATGAAAAAAGCACAAAACGTACAGGGAGCAAACAGAGATGCGTCCGTGTCACTCGGACGTGCGCACAGACCCATTGACATTCATTGGGTCCGTGCTGCGTGTTGCGTGCAGAAAACGGACATGCTTCCGTGCAAAATGCACAGAGGTAGGGATCACGGACACGGACAAACGGACATGCATCAAAAACGCACGTGGAGCTTTTATCATACAATAACATTGGTGCACGTTTGGCCGTGTCTCCAGTATACACGGAAACGGACCAAACACGCACGTGTTTCACGGATGTGTGTTTCAGGCCTGATGTGGGTATGTGTAAAATCAGTGGAGGAGGTGGGGACTCTGGACAGTGAGAAGGCTTTTTGTGCACAGCACTATTTTTTTTTTCTTAACTTTATTTGTGGATGTTGCTGCAGCCAATCACAGTGCAGCAAACATCCACAAGGTTCACACAGAAGGGCTTCTATGATTGGCTGCCTAAGTCACATGTCCGTGTGGATATAAATTGCGGACATGTTACGTCGTTGCCATTTTGTGAATGTCAAATATTAGGGAAGCTGCTGTCGCTGGGACTACTTGACAGTGAGCTTAATTAGGGGTTAAATGTTAGCTAGATGAGATAGATAGGAGAATGATGGTGTAGAATAGGGACATGTAGTGTAGGTGAGCTTAGTTAGGGGTTTAATGCTAGGAAGTTGAGATACATAGGAGAGCGATAGTTTACAACAGGGACGTGCAGTGTAGAGAAAGATGTGTGTGCCACAAATTGGCACATTTCATTATCAAACTATGGATTGGTACTTGTAGTGCCTGCTAAAGAGTTGCCAATGAAGCATGTAAATAAGTATTGCTACGTATTACTGCTCAAAATTGTGCAAACACAGTTATACGTATTCTTATTTGTTAGTGCCTGGCCTAAAAAAAGTAGGTAGGAAAGTATCTAAAACATTTTTCTTGGCAATTTTAATTGCCTGGTCAAAATTCTGCAACCACAGTTATAGGTATTGTTGCTTGTTAGTGCTTGGTCTAAAAAAGGTGGTAAGGAAATATCTAAAAATTGTTTATTTCCAACTTTAATTGCTTGCTCAAAATTATGCACTGAAATACATGTATAGGTATTCAAATTTATTGTATTGAAATAAAGTTTTTATTTTTCAAATTTTTAAACACTCAATTTTGTGTTCTCAAAAAAACGTTTTGGTCAGATGACCTTCATCAAGTTTTTTTACACTATGAATAAAGAAAAACAGAAATGTAATGGAATCATGCGGCATGAAAATCATTGACATGGTGCCATCCAGGATCGTCACTTCCATCTATGTTACCGAAAGTGACATTACGTTATCATTACACACACGCGTTATATTTCTGTTATATATCTATGTAAGCGCTGATTACTTCTGCGCATGCGCGGGCCTGCCAACCGAATCATTCCACATAGTGCCATCCAGGAACGTCACTTCCATTTATTTTACCGGAAGTGACGTTATGACATCCTTAATTACACGCCCATTATCTCATTAAGCGGTATATTTAAACTCAGACATTTTAAAGGCAGGTCACTTGCATTATGGACCCGGAGAGGCAGTTTCTTATCTAAAGTGATAGCTTATCCACACTACCTTACAAGCTTTGGTAAGTTTAATAGCTTCCTTGTGCATTAATTCAGTTACTATTGAAATCGAAATTGTTGCTGATGCCATAGTAATTATCTGCCTTACAGTTCCAACACTGAGGATATTTACTTACTTATTGTTCCTTTTCACTCATAGGATGCAGATTCCAATGCTCATTGAATATTGATTTGTACATCGCATTTCAGTCATGATGTATATTTTTTTCTGATGTTCTATCAATATATGATATATTTTGGACACTTTGATTTTCATGGAAATACTTTTGTTTATATTACATTTGCATTAATTGAGGATATGTCTTCTAACTTGTATATATTGCATGTCAATGATTTTCATGCCGCATGATTCCATTACATTTCTGTTTTTCTTTTTTCTTAGTGTAAAAAAACTTGATGGTCATCGGACCGAAACGTTTTTTGAGAACACAAAATTGCTTGTTTAAAAATTTGAAAAATAAAAAAATTATTTCAATACAATAAATTTGAGTGCCGGATCTTTTGGAACATTTTGATACGGGTTGGACCCTATTCAGGCACCTTATATATTAGCAGGAGTGCCGCACTTCTATATCTACATGTATAGGTATTGCTAGTGGTGCGTGCTGAAAATTTGCTATTGAACAAGCTAAAAAAGGTCTTCTTGGCACTTTACCGTGTCTGCTCCAAATTACGCAGGGAACCGCATATGTTGGTAGTGGTACTTTTTAGTGCCTTTACAATATTGCAAACTCAGGCAGGAAAGAAATAATTTATCTTTTGTGTCAGGTGTCTGATAGGTATGGGCGTAGGGTTTGGAAACACTTTTTTGAAAGGAGAAGGGTACAATAACCATGAGTGATAAATCACAATGATGTTTTCGTGGAAAGGGGAATAGGTAGGGTGTTTGAGGTGTACGTGTGGGAAGTTCTGTTAGTCATTGGAATAGTGACCAAACGACGGCTCATCCTATTCCCATAGAAATGAGAACAACTTCCATTACTGAACAGCCTACTTCACTAGATTTCTTTGGCAGCTGCAAATTGCTTCAACTTTGAAATGAGGCTGATAAACAGCAGCTGCTGGAGTAGATGGCAAGCGCTACATCAAGTGGCCTTTCCCCCTCTTCCTGCACCTCAACATCACACACAACTCATAGAGGTGCCACCCCAATTACACTTGTTTGTGCCCGCACCACAAATCGCCAACCAGCAAACTAACTGTGGGGAAGCACACTTGGGCGAGTCTTAAGAGCTGTTCAGATATTCTATCCCATGGGCATCACAGATCTGCTCCAAAGATTGCCAGACTGAAGAGGAGGAAAGCATCTGCACCAATGCCCAAATTGTTTGTGAGTTGGATCCTGGCCCTGATGAAGTAGGGTCCCAGTAGGATCCCGACCCTCGTCAACTGATGTTAACCCTCAGGGGTGGAGGTGATGATGACAAAAAACTCTGATACCTGAGGTGCACGCGTACTGCCCTGTGATGTCAGGTCAGGAAGAAGAGGAGTGGGACCACATAGAGCCTGATGATAAAGTTGTAGATCCCAGTAATTGTGAACCCAGAGGCACGCAGCTGTGTATCTCAGCAGATGAGGAGGAAGATGAGGATGTTATGTTGGCGATTCCCGCACAAACCCGTAGGAAGAGTTGCCTAGCCTGGGTCTTTTTTGAGACAGCAAAGGATAACCCAACTTTCATTATCTGCCATCATTGTAAACAACGACTAAGTAGAGGCAAAAAGTCAAATAAATTGACTACTATATACATAAACAGGCACATGCGCAACCAACATGCATTACTGTGAGAATCTCACTGCATTAAAATGTAGACTACTGGGCCTACCCAACTATCAGCCACCAAATCTTACCATGTCTGTTGCTACTTCCTCCTCCTGTAATCAACGCCTTACGAGCCAAGTAGTGGGGTGTCCCACACAAAGTCATCATTAATGAGGTTTCACCAAGAATTTTGGACTGCCCAAAACCCGTGATCTTTACACAACATTCTTCATTAGTGGACAATAGCAGCACATTTTCAAGTTTTAGATCATGATGATCCCTTGAAAGTGTAGACCGCCTAACATTCATTAAGATGAATAAGTCGTGGATGTCCAGTTATTTTGCCACCCCAGTCCCAGACTGTACAGACTAGGTGATGGTGTAGTGCCAGGCTTCTGTGAGCAAGAGGCCTACACCTGTCTATCATGCACCTCTTGATTATTAACATTTAAATGCCAAGCCATATCTTATTGGTTGCATAGACCATACCTCCCTGCTGTGCAAAGGCACTATGGTGTAATGGGGGGGGCGCAATTGATGTCACTGTCCTGCTGTCTGACTGAAATGTTTTTAAATCTGAACACTCCAAGTCGGTTTTCAAAGTCATATTTTCACTGCAGTGTCATTGGTCTGGGAGCAAGAGGCCTACGCCTTTCTGTCATCTTGCTGTCTCTTGTGAAGGTAGAAATGGTGATTCAGGCTTTGTTTGAGGGCAGTCCCACTCACCCAAGTTGCTTTGTTGGGCTATTTGTAGTGAGTGCCAATTGTTGCCACTTTTCCTATTGCCTGAACTTAATTTTTGGAAATGTGGAGACTCTAAGTCTGGTCTCCAAGTTGTCTTTTGTCTGTAGTGCCAGTCTTCTGGGAGCAAGAGGCCTACACAGGTCACTGTAGCATGTCTTAATTTTGCAAATTGTAATGCTAGCCCGCAGCCTGTGTGTTGCATGGACCATGCCTCCCTGCTCTTATAAAGCCCTATGGGGAGGGGGGCAATTGATGCTACTGTACTGCTATCTGCCTGAAAGGTTTTTAAATCTTGAGACTACAAGATAGGAGTCAAAGATGTGTCTTGTGGGTAGTGCCAGTCTTCTGGAACCAAGAGGCCTACACTGGTCACTGTAGCATATCTTAATTTTGCAATTTGTAATGCCGGCCCAAAGCCTCTGTGTTGCATAGACTGTACCTCCCTGCTCTTTTAAAGCTCTATGGGGAGGGAGCAATTGATGCTACTGCTGTATGCCAAAAAGGGTTTTAAACATTTCTGTTGAGTTTTAAAATTTAAGTACCAGGCAACATCCTGTGTGTAAGTCAACACAATTAGGCAGTGCTTACATTAATATGCATCAGAGAATGTAGTGATACACCTGCAGAATTGTGGAACACTATCCACTCCGAGTTTGATAAATTGCTGTCTCCACTGAACCTGGAATTAGGGAAGGCCATTTGGGATTAGGGTGCAAACCTAATAATGTTTTTAATTCTACGTGTTGTATTATAAATTTAGCTTTGTTGAGCAGGCTGATCAACAACAACACTTGAGTGTTGCCAGGGTACAGCACCTTCATTACTCATAAAATAATCTGTAAAAGTTTCTCTCACCAACATACCAGAAATATTCACTCATACACATATTCTGGGAATGCCCAAAAATACGAAACATTTGGACAGAAGCTACTAATTTGATAAATAAAATTACTCATTCTAAAATTAAAATAACACCTCAAATGGCTCTACTCTCTATGGACCTAGAATCCATTAACCCTTGTCATACTCCAATTATTATACATATTCTCCTCATAATAAAAAATTCCATTGCAGCAAATTGGAATAGTGACAATATACCAAATATAATGGAAATTAACAACAAGCTGATACTACATCACAAATTTGAAAGGAAACATGCTATATTTAATAACTCATTTGGCTCTTACCATAAAAGGTGGGGAGTATGGTTAGACAATTTAATAGATACTGGATGACTATTGAATCCCAAATATATAGGTTGACTTCTACTACTCTGTGACAGTCTTATAAATTTATAGATTTTTAGTCTTATAAATGTATAGATTTTCTCAAAGAGACTCTACTCCAAAGATACAAAAACCTCTGTTCCTCCCTACCCAACCCTCTCTCTCTTTTTCTATATTTTCTCCTTTCCTTCTTTTCTTTACTCATATAATTTATTTTTTTCCCCCTCCTTTGTTACTTAAGGTTAATTCTCCCTTTTACTACTTACCCTTCCCACCTTTTTTTCCTTGATCTTTCCCAGGTTTGCCCCAATAAAGTTGTTCTTCCCTAATTTATCCTCCCTAACCCCTCCTTCCTTACCCCCTATATATACTAAATGGTTAATGTAAGTATACTTATTCATAATGTAGTCGAACAAATTTATTAATGAAATTAATTCTGTTTTATTTGTTCAAATTTAAAATACAATAAAAATGATTGAAAATCATACAGAAATATTTGGTTTCTCAGCCACTGACAATACAGGCATAAAGCTACGCGCCTGAGCAACCTCACATACCGAGTTATATTGGCGATTAAAATTGTGTAGAACACAACAAGCTTTTATAACAGCATCCACGGTGTTTACATGTAGTTGTATGGCTGTGTGGAAAATTCTCCACTGATTACTCATAATTCCAAATGTACACTCAATATATCTACGTGCACAACTCAGCCTATAGTTGAATATCCTTTGTCGGTCATCAAGTCCCCTACGCGGGTAAGGCCGCATCAGGTTAGGAAGTAGAGGAAAGGCTTCATCTGAAACCATAACAAAGGGAACAGGATGTGTTGAACCAGGCAAAGGTTTGGGCCTGGAATTGTTTCAGAATTTTGAAGAATGTGAAACCCAATTTGTGAATTCCTCAAAACAAGAGAATCTTCTGTACTGCCATATGCACCTACGTCAATGGTTACAAAATTGTACTGTGCATCAGCCACAGCCATAAGGACAACTGAAAAATATTTTTTATAGTTGAAAAAACGTGACCCTGATCATAGTGGCTGTTGCACCCTCACATGTTCCATCTACAGCACCTAGGCAATTTGGAAAGTAGGCTACAGATTGAAATCCTGATGCTACCTGCAACCAAATAGCCTCGGTTGGGGATGGCATAACTATGGGCTGCAATGTTTCCCAAATAACAATGCAAGTGTATCTGACAATTTCAGATATGGTTGACTTTCCAACCCTAAATTGCAGATGCAGAGATGAAAAACTGACCAGTGGCCAGAAATCTGAAAAACAAAAAGTAAGATTACAACGTTAAACATTAATGTGATTATGTACAAACTTTAATTTCAGAATATTATTCATTTAATTATTATTAATTAATAGCCTCCATCATTTGGGTAAAAATATATATACACATTTCTTGTGCTTCATATTATTTATGATTTTAAATAACAATTACTGTAAGGTGATGAGCAGTCTTTCCTCTGCTGAGGAGATTGCCTTGCGCATCATGGTGTCTTGATATGTGATGTTTTCCTTAACAATGTGTAATAGCCTATCAAAAGCCGTAATGGATAGGCGACAGAAAGACATAAATTTGTCTTCATACCTGCGAGAATTTTTTTTTTAAATTATAAAATAATTTAATATTTGAAAATTAATATTTTACAATTTTTTAAATTGTTCTTTTTGACCAATAAATATATATATAATTTATAAGGAAAAATTATGAAACCCAACATTAAGATTTAAAATTAACATATAAATTGTTTAATTAAAAAAAATATATATATATATTTTAAGATCATATGTTAGTCATTATTTAAATATTTATTATTAACATTGTTGAATATTTGATATTACAATATCTTACTTTCTTAAATCTCTGTGTAACATTTTGAAATGTCCCTTATCTTCACGATCCATTAAAAGTGGAGGCACCCACATTTTTTGTGTTTGTTGTTGCTATGAAATATAATTTTAACAATATTATCAATTTTATAATATATTTATACTATTAAATATATATTTTTATTATTTTATGAAATTACCTGTAGTTGTTGTCGTCGACGTAATAACATTAGAATTATTAGTAGTCGTTTTCTCTGAGCCCTCCTTAAACGTATTGGTCCAGTTTGTGAGGCATTTTGCAAATCAATGTTCTAAATCAACACAATGAAGTGAATGTGTGGTAGCAGGAAATTAAATCAGTAAAAGCCTACTTATATGTTTTTGGTTTTTTTTAAATTTGAGTTTGTAAACTTTGTTTTATCATGACAGAGTTTAGGAAATGTAACAAAAATTAAGCAATGGAAATGCACGTGAAAAGCACATTAAACGAACCGAAAATGCAAGAAAAACACACTTAAAATGAATGCGTATTTTCAGCGTTTTTTTTGACACACAGAATTTGGACATTGTCAAATTTTGCCAGAGGATGCATTCATTTCTGCAAGGTACAGGACGCAATGTGCGCACATAGCCTTACTCTTCAACCATGTTCCATATTCTTTTTGGATAAACATGTATATAAAATTAAAGCAGCTAATTTTAAAAGTTTTTATCAGTTTTTAGAAAGTAGTGTGATAAATCTTCCCGTTTGGCTGACAGATGAAGTGTAACGTGAGAGGGAGAAGAGGACAAGTGTGCAACTATAGTGAATATTCCCAAGTTAGTCCCCTTAACTAATTTCTAGATACAAATACAGGTGAACACAATGGTCTCATACATCACAACCTCTGTACTTTTTTCTGTAGTCAAAATAGTTCTAAGAGAGACTTTAATATTTACGTCTTATTTCTTTTTTAACCTTAGTGACCAAGCCAATTTTGACCAGGCCAAATTTTGGAATTCTGACTAGTATCACTTTATGTGGAAATAACTCTGTAATGCATCAATGAATCCCAGTGATACTGAGAATGTTTTTGTGATACTTTGTACTTTATGAAAGTGGCAAATTTAGGTCAATATTTTTTGTGTTTATTTGTGAAACTATCACAATTTTGGCAATAATTTAGAAAAATTTTCAAACTTTCAATTTGTATTTCCTTAAAACAGGTATATCAAAAAGACTGACCCGCACATTCCAGCAGGTGTGAATCTAACTCAAATGTCTCTATCTGGCTTAAAAACCTACATGTCTGGGCAGCTGGCTTCAGCTATAAGGGTAAGTTCACACAGTGCGTTTTTCGCGGCGTTTTTGCGCAGTTTTCGGGTGCGTTTTTGCTCAGAAAACTGCATGACTTTGCTTCCCCAGCAAAGTCTATAAGTTTTCATTTTTGCTGTCTGCACACAGCGGTTTTTTTCAGCTGCGTTTTTGTGGTGCCACAAAAACGCAGCATGTCAATTATTCCCGCGTTTTTCACTGCGCTTTTCATCCATTGAGTGCAATGGGATGTTGAAAGACGCAATGAGAAACGCAAATAGCTGCGTTTTGGTGCGTTTCTAAGACCAAAAACGCAGCTATAAATGCAGGAGGTGGGTAGTAAAGTGACATGTACAGGAAGAGGATTCCTTCTGTCGGTAAACACAGAAGCATGAATCCTCCCGGTACCGTAACCGCCGCTTCCACCTCCCGTCCTGTGCATATATGCTGCCGTGCGGCACCATGTCTGGGCGGGAGGTGGAAGCGGCTGCGAAAACAAAAGTGAACAGTAGAAAAAAAAAAAAAGTTATACTCACCTGTCTGCAGCCTCCCGGTGCCATGCCCGCTCCCATCTCCTCCTCCCGGTATCGCCGCACCGGGTGTGTGCAGTCTCCCCGGGTACGTATGCCTGCAGGATGCAGGACCTGGCGATGGATCACCTGATGCAGTCACCTGACGCATCAGCTGATCGTAAGTCTCGGGCTGACTCCAGCGCCCAGCCGGTTATCAGCGGATGCGTCAGGAGACTTCATCCCTGATTACCGGCAGCTGCTGCAGCGATCGGACAGGATCAGACTCCCGCCCCATCGCTGCAGGAGCTGCCGGTAATCAGCAAATAAGTGAGTATTTTTTTTTTTTTTTGCACCGATGCATCAGCTGATTGTATAATCGGCTTTTATACAATCAGCCGATGTGTGATGTGATTCAGCCCCTAGAACCTGACACATCATCTGATCGCTTTGCCTTCCAGCAAAATGATCAGATGATATTGGATCCGGATTGGACGGCGCGGGACCCTGACCCAGGATTACTGCGGAGGGGGGGTTCTTTATTTCAATAAAGATGGAGTCACTAATTGTGTTGTGTTTTATTTCTAATAAAAATATTTTTCTGTGTGTTGTGTTTTTTTTTTATCTTTACTAGAAATTCATGGTGGCCATGTCTAATATTGGCGTGACACCATGAATTTCGGGCTTAGGGCCAGCTATACAGCTAGCCCTAACCCCATTATTACCCAGCGAGCCACACGGCATCAGGGCAGCTGGAAGAGTTGGATACAGCACCAGAAGATGGCGCTTCTATGAAAGCACCATTTTCTGGGGTGGCTGCGAGACTGCAATTCACAGCGGGGGTGCCCAGAAAGCATGGGCACCCTGCACTGTGGATTCCAATCCCCAGCTGCCTAGTTGTACCCGGCTGGACTAAAAAATTGGGCGAAGCTCACGTCTTTTTTTTTTTTAAATTATTACATGAAATTCATGAAATAATTAAAAAAAAAAGGGCTTCCCTATATTTTTGGTTCCCAGTCGGGTACAAATAGGCAGCTGGGGGTTGGGGGCAGCCCGTACCTGCCTGCTGTACCCGGCTAGCATACAAAAATATGACAAAGCCCACGTCATTTTTTTTGTTTGGGGGGGGCAAAGAAATCCTGCATACAGTCCTGGAAGGAGGATGCTGAGCCTTGTAGTTCGACAGCTGCTGTCTGCTCTCCTGCATACACTATTGGATGGAGGATGCTGAGCCTTGTAGTTCGACAGCTGCTGTCTGCTCTCCTGCATACACTATTGGATGGAGGATGCTGAGCCTTGTAGGTCTGCTCCCCCTGACTCTCCCTCAAGCATACAGTCCTGGATGGAGCATGCTGAGCCTTGTAGTTCTGCAGCTGCTGTCTGCTCTCCTGCATACACTATTGGATGGAGTATGCTGAGCCTTGTAGTTCTGCAGCTGTCTGCTCTCCTGCATACACTAGTGGAGAATGAAGAACACATTGAAGAAGGAAATGACATCAGACCTTTTTTTTTTGTTCACTGATAAAAAACGCATAAAGACGCAGTGAGCAAAAACGCAGCAAAAAACCGCACCAAATCGCGGCAAAACGCGTGCGTTTTTTGCCGCCTTTTTTTTGACGTGGGTGCGTTTTTGTGCGTTTTTGCCGCAAAAAGCGCAAAAAAATGTAGCGTCAAAAAAACGCAGTGTGTGAACCTAGCCTTAAGAGGAATGAACACAGCCTGGTTACAGGGCGGAGTGCTCAATCAGAAAGATAGTGCACTACAAATATATCAAAAAGACTAACCTGCACATCCAACAGGTGGGAACAGGTGCTAGCTGAAAACACAGTCTAAGGCTATGTGCGCACGTTGCGTACAAGCCCTGCAGAAATTTCTGCAGCGATCTGAAGAGCACATGTGCGCTTTAGATCGCTGCAGAAATGTCCGTAGTGAGCGCCGATTCCATGCGCTCTGCCTGCAGCTCCTGCCATAGACAGAGCAGGAGCTGCCGGCAAAGCGCAGGAAAGAAGTGACATGTCACTTCTTTTTGCGCTGCGCTCTTAAACGCCACGTGCGCACGGCCCCTGCACAGTCTCCATAGACTGTGCAGGGGACGCAGGACGCATGCAGTTACGCTGCGCTACAAAGCGCAGCGTAACTGCATGTTTTTACGCGACGTGCGCACATAGCCTAACTACAAAATACATACAGCTGCACGCTAAAATGCTAACAATGACTAAGGCTATGTGCGCACGTGTGCGCTCTGCACCACACCGAAAATGTGCGCTTCAGAGCGCAGCTGAAAAGCTGCGTTCTGAAGCGCATGGTGCCGGCAGATTCGTGCGCTCTGCATGCTGCCTCTCCCTATAGACAGCATGCAGAACGCACGAAAGAAGTGACATGTCACTTCTTAGAACGCAGCGATTCGGCAAGCAGCCGAATCACTGCGTTCTAACATGCCACGTGCGCACGGCTCCTGCACAATCTCCATAGATTGTGCAGGGGACGCAGGGCGCATGCAGTTACACTGCGGTGCAGAATGCAGCGTAACTGCATGTAATACGCACACGTGCACACATACCCTAAGGGAACTCTGGTATTGCATTACTGCTATAGAAATATTTGAAAAATGAGATCTTTAGCTTATGTATTGGCCAATGCATGTGACCCCGGTACCTAACACTTTCTAGTATTAAAAGCTTACCATGTGTCAGAACAGACAGTCTGACACATTGTACAGTCTGACACATGGAAGGTTTTAATACTAGAGAGTGTTAGGTATAGTCCTAATTAGGGTAAACCTTGTCACGGTGGAATGGCTTTATGTTTTTTTGTTCAAAAATAGTGTTTACTAATATACTCTCTGTTTATTTATATACAATATGGCTTTTATTTAGTTACAGCAGGGTATATGTCCATATTATTTTCATCTTGGGTGTTCAGAGACCAAAGTGTCTCCATCTGCCTTATTATAGTGAGTGGTTCCATCGGAGGATTTGTCTGAATCTCAATTTTTAAGATTTACACAAAAAGCCCAATGCAGGGCTTGCTCCAGGTTTTCGTGGGCCCCGGGCGAAAGAGTCTCAGTGGGCATACACAGACGTGCACAGATACATACACATAAAGGCATATGTACATATACATACAGTATTTCAAGGCAAATTCACAAAAATACATAGAAACAGACATAAATCTATACACAGTCATATACACTGACATAGGCCTGAAACACACATCCGCAAAAAACACGTGCATGTCTCGCGGTCCGTTTTTTCGGGTCTGTGTTCCGTTTTGGATGTCCGTTTCTCCGGTACGTGTGATATCAGTGTGCTTGCCATGCATGCGTGTTGAATGTCCGTGTATGCGTGAGATACATACGTGTCATGTCCGTGTGCAGTCCATGTGCAGTCCATGTGTCTTGAGCCGTTTCCCCATTAAAAAGAAAAAAAAACGCACACGGACCGTACGGAAAGCACACGTACCTGGTCCGTTTCACGTACGTGCAGAAACGGACCTATTGACTTTAGCGGGTCTGTGTCTGCTTGATGCCGGCAAAACGCGGACATGTAATCCGTGTTAAAAAACACACACACGTACAAACCACATGGACACACGTTCCGTGTGGCTTTACGTGTGTGCCTGTTACTATAGAGTAACATTGGTGCACGTGTGTTCGTGCCGCCGGTACGTGTCAAAAAGTCCCAAACACGTACCGGCGGCACGGATGTGTGTTGCAGGCCATACATGGATATACACATCATACATGCACACACACAGATACATTAGATGTATTTTTAAAATGAGGATGTCAGCTGTAGTCTCACTGACCTCTCCCACTTGTCTCTCATCCAGGGCCACCCAAGTTTGTGGCTGTGCAGGCCACGCTGAGTAATGGCCTTCACTAACAGACATGGCCACGCACAGTGCACACTGACACTGCTGGATATACATGATAGGAGGGGCAGGGAACTACAGTATATACATCACAGGGGAGGCTTGGGGCTACAGTATGTACATCACAGGTTAGGCTGGGGGCTACAATATATACATCACAGGAGTGACTGGGGCTACAGTATATACATTACAAAGGATCCTGGGGCAACAGTATATACATAACAGGAGAGGCTGGGGTCTACAGTCTGTACATCGCAAGGGAGGCTGGTAATTACTGTATATATCACAGGGTGGCTGTGGGCTACAGTATATACATTACAGGAGGGGCTGAGGGGCTACAGAATATACATCACAGGGGAGGCTGAGGGATACAGAATATACATCAGAGGAGGGGCTGAGGCTAAAGTAAAATACAGGAGAGGCTGGGGCTACAGTATATACATCACAGGAGGGCTAGAGATACAGTATATATATATCCCAGGAGGAGCTGGGGCTACAGAATATACATCACAAGAAGAGCTGGGGCTATAGAATATACATCCCAGGAAGGGCTGGGGGCTGCAGAATATACATAAGAGGTGTCATGATCCTGGTCCGATTGGGCCACTCACCACCCATCGATCCAACCCCTGGGGTCCCCGCTCCCCGCTGAGTACGCTCTCCTGCTACCCCGTCAATACCTTTTCCCCGTTGTTCCCAGCCCCGCGCCACTCACTCACTGCAGCCACTTGTGCCCCAGCATCCTGCCTATCCTCCTGTGGTCTCGGCTCTGACTTCCGGGTTGCGGCCCTCATACATGCACACTAGGGGATGCGTGCATGCCCTCTCCTTGACTTAAAGGGCCAGCACAGCTGTCCGGAATATCATTAATAAGTAACCTTGTGTATTTAAGACTTGCTACTCCCCATGGCCAGTGCTTGTTCAACATGTCCCTGTAGCTTGTCTCTTGTACTAGTTGTTCAGGTTCTGTGCTAGGTGTAACTCTGTCTCTGCTTGCAGATCCTGAGTACTGTTCTGAGCACACACTCCAGCCTGATCCCAGTAACCTGTACCAGTCTCCGGTTCTGGACTTCAGCGTGATCCTGTTAACCTGCACCAGCCTTTTCCTCTGGACTTCAGCCTGATTCCGTTAACCTGCACCAGTCTCTGGTTATGGACTTCAGCCTGATCCCGTTAACCTGCACCAGCCTCTGTCTCTGGACTTCAGCCTGATCCCATTAACCTGCACCAGCCTCCGCTCCTGGACTTCAGCCTAACTCCTGTGACCTGCACCAGTCTCAGTTCTGGACTTCTGCCTGATCCCGTTAACCTGTAACTGGTCCAGATTGGATCATGCATCCAGTGACTCTTGCTGATCCTGGCTTCCGTGCATCTAGGCCCTCTGCGGTTACGCCCGACAGTCCCTGTATAGGGGTTCGCTCAAGGCGGCGTCGCAGGGGAGTCCGGTGTGCGGTCCAGTGGGTCCACTCCCAGGACTATCCTTACAACAGGAGAGGCTGGGTGCTGCAGAATATACATCTCAGTAGAGGCTGGGGGCTGCAGAATATACATCACAGGAGAGGCTGGGGGCTGCAGAATATACATCACAGGAGAAGATGGGGGCTGCAGAATATACATCACAGGAGAGGCTGGGAGCTGCAGAATATAAATCACAGGAGAGGTTGGGGCTGCAGAATATAAATCACAGGAGAGGCTGGGGGCTGCAGAGCTCCCCAAGAGGGCAGCGGCACCCAGAGACTTGGTTTACCACATTGTCAGCATCTGCTTTCTTGCTGAGTGAGTACCTGATTAACCCCTGCAACCAGCGAGCCTGTGATCCCCCTGACCACCATCACACCATCCAGAGTCCCGGCCTTTCCCTACCCGTGGAGGGTAACATCATCTAGCTTCCCCACTCCATCACCCCGGGTACTCCCAACTAGTGTTGAGCCACCCCCCTAGTGTTCGAGTTCTTTTCAGTTCATCGAACGGCGGCTCAGTACGGCAAACCCCATTGAAAACAATGGCAGGCAAACAAAAACACATACAAACACATTATACATGTACACATACAGTTAATAAACATTGCCATTACACTTACAGGTCCCCGCGACGTGTCCTGCACACTGTCTCCCGCCGCTTTTCCTTCCGATCATCGCTGCGTCCTCCCGGTAACCAGCACTGATGATAGGACCTTCCGTGACGTCGTCATAGCATGTGACCAGTCACGTGTCTATTATCTCATTGGCTACAGACTGGTCACATGGCTAGACGTCATGCTAGGTGTTACGGTTGCTGCGAGCACTGGAGACTATGTCCAGATTTCTTGCTACTGCACATGTGCGAGCGCTGGAGACTAAGTCCAGATTTCTTGCTACTGCACATGTGCGAGCGCTGGAGACTAAGTCCAGATTTCTTGCTACTGCACATGTGCGAGCGCTGGAGACTAAGTCCAGATTTCTTGCTACTGCACATGTGCGAGCGCTGGAGACTAAGTCCAGATTTCTTGCTACTGCACATGTGCGAGCGCCGGAGACTAAGTCCAATCTTGGAGCCATTGCACATGTGCGGGTGACATCATCGCTGACACGAGGTCACATGTCTCTGACACCTTCTATGCCGATTGGTCGCTGGTCATGTGCTTGTGACGTCTTGCTCGGTGATAGGCCAGCATGACGTCACTCCTGTCGTTCTGGCAGCGGATTGGCTCTGGTGTCCTCCATCTTGGATGAGGCACAGAGTCTATATAAGACCCTGACACACGCCGCATGGTGCTCAGTCCTCTTGGTTCATGCATATGAGTAGACGCTCTGTGCGCGTTCCTCTAGGCATTCCTCTGTCTATGCTAGGTGAGCGCTACCGGCAGGGTAGCGTTCTTATACCTTACAGCTTCGGCTGCTGTCCGTATCCTTACCTCTTAGGGGAGCGGACATAGGCAGGTGCCTGAGGCACATGGTCTGGCTGGGCCTTGTGATTCTACTCGTAGGTGGACGTTGCCGCTAGGGTAACGTTCCTTATACTGCGTCTGGCAGTTGTTCGTATCCTCGCACACTAGGGGAGCGAACAGAGGTAGGAGCTTTGTGCGGCTTACGCTGCTGTTCGTCTCTTTTGCACCACTAGAAGAGCGGACCTAGGCAGGTGCCATATCTAGTGGTTCGTGTCCTCGCACACTAGTGGAGCGAACGCAGGTAGGAGCTTTGTGCGGCTTATGCTGCTGTTCGTCTCTTTTGCACCACTAGAAGAGCGGACCTAGGTAGGTGCCATTTCGCACACATTGCCTTTGTCTCTGTGATTATTAACAGAGATCATTCCACACACCCTCCAAGTAAGGGAGGAATTGCTTTACTTACTTATTATATCCTTCTGTGAGTTAACAGAGGTATTGCACTCTGCCATAGTCTGCAGCAAAGTCTTTGCACGGTGGACCCTGACTGTCTGATACTCCTTTCGGTTATTATCAGACAGCCCCCCGTAACATTAGGACTGAGCCAAGGGTCTGGCAGTTATGGCAGAATATCAGCAGTTACACCGTTACATACAAGTACTTGAGTCACGGCTCAAGAGTATAGAGGATAAACCTCAGACCATGGTGACATCTGCACATGATCCTCGACTTGCTCTGCCAAACAGATATTCTGGCGATGCCAGATCATGTCGTGGTTTCATTAGTCAGTGTCAGATACACCTAGAGGTCAACTCTTCTCGCTTCTCTACGGAGAGGTCCAGAGTAGGCTTTATCATCTCCTTACTTCAGGACAAAGCCTTAGAATGGGCGACTCCCCTATGGGAGCGCTCTGATGTGGTTACTCTGAGACATCAAGACTTTCTTGATGCTCTTAAGGCGGTATTCATGGGTCCGCAGGTTACCCATGATGCGGCCCTGAGACTGTTAGATCTATCTCAGGGTTCGTTATCCACTAGTTCTTATGCCATTGCTTTTAGAACTCTGGTGGCAGAACTAGATTGGCCAGAGAAGGTGTTGATTCCTATCTTCTGGAGAGGGTTGGCAGGCTATGTCAAGGATGCCCTTGCTACTCGTGAGGTCCCTGCTTCTCTGGAGGACTTGATCACAGTAGCAACGAGGATCGATGTACGCCATAAGGAACGTAGACTCGAGGTCTCTTCCTCACGCCCTAAGCATCGGGCTATTCCAGTTGTTGAGGGTCCACTACCATCTTCCTCAGCATCTGAAACATCTCCCACTCCTATGGAGTTAGGTCATACGTTCTCCAGACTACGCAAGTCTGGTCCTCCTATATGTTACGTATGTCGTCAGGCTGGGCACTATGCCAACAAGTGTCCTAGTCGTCAGGGAAACTCCCTGGCCTAGTAACCATTAGAGGGGGGTTACTAGAGACGTCTTCTGCACCCTCTAAGTGTTGTATCCCAGGTCAGCTCTCGTTATCTGAGAATACATGGCCTATTATGGCTTTTGTGGATTCCGGAGCTGACGGGATTTTTGTGTCCTCAGGATTTGTAAAGGGACACAATATTCCCTCTATCATGTTAGAGGCGCCTATTCCTGTCCGTGTTGTTAATGGCACTATGTTGTCTGACTCCATTACATTGAGGACAGTTCCCTTGCGCCTTTCCCTGTCTCAGGGTCACATAGAGGAGATTTCTTTTCTTGTTTTGCCTGAGGGTATAGACGACGTCCTTCTGGGTCTTCCATGGCTTCGGACTCATGCTCCTCACATTGACTGGGAGTCTGACAGCATTATTAGTTGGGGTTCGAAATGTCAGTCCCGATGTCTTCCCTTACCACCTAAGGTCGTTGCGGTTGCATCAACTGATCTCTCTCCCATACCTACACCCTATTTGGATTTCGCTGACGTGTTCTCCAAACAGGGTGCTGAGGTTCTTCCACCCCATAGGCCGTATGACTGTGCCATAGACCTTATCCCAGGTTCGGTTCCACCTAAAGGCAGGGTTTACCCCCTGTCGATACCTGAGTCGGAGGCCATGTCGACCTATATAAGAGAGAGTTTAGAGAAGGGGTTCATTCGTAAGTCTGTCTCTCCCGCGGGAGCTGGGTTTTTCTTTGTTCGGAAGAAAGAGGGTGATTTGCGTCCCTGCATAGATTACAGGGGTCTCAACGCAATCACAATAAAGAACAAATACCCATTACCTTTAATTTCGGAGCTCTTTGACAGACTGAGAGGAGCTCAAGTTTTTACGAAGTTGGATCTGCGGGGTGCGTATAACTTGGTACGAATTCGAAAGGGTGACGAATGGAAGACCGCTTTTAACACCCGAGACGGTCACTATGAATACCTCGTCATGCCTTTTGGGTTATGTAATGCACCCGCAGTATTTCAGGACTTCGTAAACGATGTGTTCAGGGATTTACTGTTATCCTCAGTAGTGGTGTATCTGGACGACATCCTGATTTTTTCTCCTGATCTGGAGACTCATCGTCAGGATGTCGTTCGTGTCCTTTCCCGTTTAAGGGAGCACTCATTGTTTGCTAGACTCGAGAAATGTGTATTCGAGCAGTCCTCATTGCCTTTTTTGGGTTACATTATCTCACAAGAGGGTCTGGCTATGGATCCTGCGAAGCTCTCTGCTGTCCTGCAATGGTCCGAACCTCATTCCTTGAAGGCGGTGCAACGCTTCTTAGGATTCATACATTATTACAGGCAGTTCATACCCCATTTTTCTACTTTGGTGGCCCCTTTGGTGGCCTTGACTAAGAAAGGTGCTAATCCCAAAGCCTGGTCTACTGAGACATCTCAGGCTTTTGAGGCAGTAAAAAGACACTTTTCAACTGCTCCCGTTCTTCAAAGACCCAATGAGAATAAGCCCTTCCTCTTAGAGGTTGATGCCTCTTCAGTGGGTGCTGGTGCGGTCTTGTATCAAAAGAACGGTGCAGGTAGAAAAAGGCCGTGTTTCTTCTTTGCTAAAACCTTTTCACCGGCAGAGAGAAACTATACCATTGGGGATAGGGAACTGCTCGCCTTGAGATTAGCCTTGGAGGAGTGGCGTCACTTGCTGGAAGGAGCGAAACATCCTTTCCAGGTCTATACAGACCATAAGAATCTGACGTACTTACAAACCGCTCAGCGTCTGAATCCTCGCCAAGCCCGCTGGTCCTTGTTTTTCTCCCACTTTCACTTCTCCATCAACTATCTGTCTGGGAGTAAGAATAACAAGGCAGACGCCCTGTCTCGCTCTATGCTTTCTACCCAGGAAGAGATTGACGAACCTCGTCTTATCCTTCCCTCCAGGGTTTTTCATACGCTCTCCCCTGTGACATTAGACCAAATCCCACCGGGCAAGACCTTTGTTCCGCCTGATCGACAGAATGATATACTGTCATGGGCCCACACCTCATAGGTGGGTGGGCATTTTGGTATTAGGCGGACACGAGAGTTACTGGAGAGGTGGTATTGGTGGCCACACTTAGCCAGCCACGTCAAGAGATATGTCGGTTCCTGCTACTCGTGTGCTCGCAACCGTCCATTACGGCAGAGACCGGCTGGGCTCTTGCATCCTTTACCAGTGCCAGATAGACCATGGGAGGTGGTAGGCATGGACTTTGTGGGTGATCTTCCATGTTCACAGGGACATAGATTTGTGTGGGTCATTACGGACCATTTCTCCCGGATGGTTCATCTCGTACCGTTATCGAGAATCCCATCTTCCAGGGTACTAGCCAAACTATTCCTCAAGCATGTCTTTAGGCTTCACGGGATGCCAGATCGTATCATTTGTGATAGAGGCCCGCAATTTACTTCCCGTTTCTGGCGAGATCTTTGTAGCCTTCTGCAAATTGAGTTGAATCTCTCTTCGGCATACCATCCGGAGACTAATGGTTTGGTTGAACGTACCAATCAATCTATGATTATATACCTTCGACACTTTGTTGCTGAGAACCACGATAACTGGTCCTCCCTCCTACCCTGGGCAGAATTTGCCCTTAACAATTCGCTGGCTGAGGCCACTGGGCAGACACCGTTCGTACTCAATAATGGGCAACACCCTAGGGTACCGGTACCGTTTCCCGCTGCTGCACCTCCTTCTCTTGTGGCCGACTGGGCAACTAATGCCAGAGAGGTTTGGGATCGGACTCAAGAGTCGATCCAAGCAGCTAAGGACCGTATGAAGACGGTGTCCGATCGGTTTCGTCGCCCGGCTCCTGTCTTTTCTCCAGGGGACTTTGTGTGGCTCTCTGCAAAACACGTGAGACTTAGAGTGAGCTCTGTCAAATTTGCTCCTCGCTTCCTGGGTCCTTATGAGGTTCTTCGACAGGTAAATCCTGTAGTCTATCAATTGAAGTTACCTGTCCATCTTAGGATTCATGACAAATTCCATGTCTCACTGCTAAAGCCGGCTATTTTACCTCACGCTCGTGAAGTGCACTCTCCTGCCTCTGATTCCTCTCGCTCTAGCTATGAGGTACGAGCCATAGTTGGTTCTAAGATGGTTAGAGGGCGCAGGTTCTTCTTGATAGATTGGGAGGGCTATGGCCCGGAACATCGCTCTTGGGAGCCTGAGGAGGCTGTCCATGCTCCCGACTTAGTTGCCGATTACCTGCGTCGCCGGGAGGGGGGCCCTTGAGGGGGAGGTACTGTTACGGTTGCTGCGAGCACTGGAGACTAAGTCCAGATTTCTTGCTACTGCACATGTGCGAGCGCTGGAGACTAAGTCCAGATTTCTTGCTACTGCACATGTGCGAGCGCTGGAGACTAAGTCCAGATTTCTTGCTACTGCACATGTGCGAGCGCCGGAGACTAAGTCCAATCTTGGAGCCATTGCACATGTGCGGGTGACATCATCGCTGACACGAGGTCACATGTCTCTGACACCTTCTATGCCGATTGGTCGCTGGTCATGTGCTTGTGACGTCTTGCTCGGTGATAGGCCAGCATGACGTCACTCCTGTCGTTCTGGCAGCGGATTGGCTCTGGTGTCCTCCATCTTGGATGAGGCACAGAGTCTATATAAGACCCTGACACACGCCGCATGGTGCTCAGTCCTCTTGGTTCATGCATATGAGTAGACGCTCTGTGCGCGTTCCTCTAGGCATTCCTCTGTCTATGCTAGGTGAGCGCTACCGGCAGGGTAGCGTTCTTATACCTTACAGCTTCGGCTGCTGTCCGTATCCTTACCTCTTAGGGGAGCGGACATAGGCAGGTGCCTGAGGCACATGGTCTGGCTGGGCCTTGTGATTCTACTCGTAGGTGGACGTTGCCGCTAGGGTAACGTTCCTTATACTGCGTCTGGCAGTTGTTCGTATCCTCGCACACTAGGGGAGCGAACAGAGGTAGGAGCTTTGTGCGGCTTACGCTGCTGTTCGTCTCTTTTGCACCACTAGAAGAGCGGACCTAGGCAGGTGCCATATCTAGTGGTTCGTGTCCTCGCACACTAGTGGAGCGAACGCAGGTAGGAGCTTTGTGCGGCTTATGCTGCTGTTCGTCTCTTTTGCACCACTAGAAGAGCGGACCTAGGTAGGTGCCATTTCGCACACATTGCCTTTGTCTCTGTGATTATTAACAGAGATCATTCCACACACCCTCCAAGTAAGGGAGGAATTGCTTTACTTACTTATTATATCCTTCTGTGAGTTAACAGAGGTATTGCACTCTGCCATAGTCTGCAGCAAAGTCTTTGCATGGTGGACCCTGACTGTCTGATACTCCTTTCGGTTATTATCAGACAGCCCCCCGTAACACTAGGTCCTGTCAGTGCATCTCTCCGGTACTCGGTGCTCGTATGAGCATCTCCGTGTACCAGCGAGATGCTTGGGCACATGCTTGGCTCTCCGGCGCCGGGAATCAGGTGATCGGAGCACCGTTGCTATAGTAACCTGCCTGTCAGATTACAATAGCATCGGTGGCAGCGGTGACGTCACCGCTTACAACCTGCAGCCTCTGCTCACTTACTGAGTGATTAGACTGCACGGGAGCAGCAGCGTCTTCCTCCCATGCAGTGCTGTCTGATGTAGCAGAGCAGCATGAGTTGAAGGAGAAAGAAGACAGAAGACCAGGATCGTGGAGTGGTGAGAGGGAGTAATAAACATAAAGTCTCTAAGTGTGTCTGTGTATTTATTTCTATTAAAGCATTTTTTCTCTGTGTGGTATCTTTTTTTAACCCTTTATTGGAGATTCTTAATGGCCAAACTTGCCTGGCATTAAGGGCAGCGTCACACGGTACAATCTATTGTCCAATCGCACGAGCGATCGTACCCGCCCCCGTCCTTTGTGCGTCACGATCAATTAGTTGCCCGTGGTGCACAAAGTTTTTAACCCCCTGTCACACGCACTTACCTCTCGGACGAAGTCGCTGTGGGTGCCGAACATCCTCTGCCTGAAGGGGGAGGGATGTTCAGAGTCACAGCGATGTCACACATCGGCCGGCCAATAGAAACGGAGGGGCGGAGATGAGCGGGACGTAACATCTCGCCCACCTCCTTCCTTCCGCATTGCCGGCGGGACGCAGGTAAGCTGTGTTCGTCGTTCCCGGGGTGTCACACGGAGCGATGTGTGCTGCCTCGGGAACGATGAACAACCGGAGCACAGAAGGAGGACCGACATTTTGAAAATGAGCAACGTGCCAACGAGCAACGATAAGGTGAGTATTTTTCCTCGTTCACAGTCGTTCGTAGCTGTCACACGCTACGATATGTCTAACGATGCCAGATGTGCGTCACGGAATCCGTGACCCCGACGACATATCGACCGATATATCGTTGCGTGTGATGCCGCCCTAAGAATCTCTGGCCTAATACTAGCTAGTAAAACAAAGCTGGTATTAACCCATTATTACCCAGCGAGCCACCGTCACCAGGGCAGCTGAAGAGTTGTATACAGCACCAGATGATAGCGCTTCTATGAAAGCACCATTTTCTGGGGCGGCTACGGATTGCAATTTTCAGCAGAGGGGCCCAGAACGCTCTGGCCAATCTGTGCTGTGGATTCCAATCCTCAGCTGCCTAGTTGTACCTGGCTGGACACAAAAATGGGGCGAAGCCCACGTCATTTTTTTTTAAAAATTATTTCATGAAATTCGTGAAATAATTAAAAAAAGGGCTTCCCTATATTTTTGGTTCCCAGCCAGGTACAAATAGGCAGCTGGTGCTTGGGGGCAGCCCGTAGCTGCCTGCTGTACCGGGCTAGCATACAAAAATATGGCGAAGCCCAAGTCATTTTTTGGGGGGGCAAAAAACTCCTGCATACAGTCCTGGATGGAGTATGCTGAGCCTTGTAGTTCTGCAGCTGCTGTCTACTGTTTGTCTGTATGGAGGAGAGGAGACAGCAGCTGCAGAACTACAAGGCTCAGCATCCTCCATCCAGGACTGTATGCTGGAGGGAGAGGCAGGGGGAGCAGAACTGCAAAGCTCAGCATCAGGTAGTCACACATAGGCCCTGCATAACACCAATCCAACACAAGGTTATATGCAGCCGACCTGAAACCCTAGTCACCCCCCTCAGATTAGGACATACACACCAGTGGGCGGGACCAGGCGGATGGAGAATGCCCACCTAGGGATCTGGATAACCTGGGGCAGGAAAACAGTCAGATTATTCTGTAGCTCAAGTGGAGTTCAGACCAGTCAATGTCTGAAGTCCAAGTTGACAGGCGTTGGGGTTGGAGTCCCGGCGTACTGGCTAGGTGGCAGACAGTCAGTGTCAGCAGGAGTTGGGAAGATGGCTGCCGGAGATCCAAGGTGGACCGGGGCAGGGTTGTAGCCCGCCGGTACCAATACCAAAGAACCGACCCGGAAGCCGTGCACAAAGGGGGTATTTGGACCCTGAAGCCAAGACCGGCACCAACGGCCTAGCTAATTAACCAATTGAGGGCAGGATTTTAGGTCCTGTCCCAACCTAAGTCCCGAAAAGAGACAACCACCCACCGAGAGGGATAGGGCATCCGCCAGGGCCCGGTAGATCCCAAGGGTCAATGTCAGCAAAAGGACCGGGAGCAGACTCCCGTGTTTCACACCGGGAAGTCCAACACACAACACAAAGCTTGCAGAGGAAAGAGACATTGACTACTAGCCCAGGTGTGGGACCAGATACACCCGACCACGGCAGAGAGGGAGGAGAGAGGAGAGAGAGGAGAGGGAGGAGAGAGGAGAGAGGAGAGAGAAGAGAGAGGAGAGAGATGAGAGAGAGGAGAGAGAGGAGAGAGAGGAGAGAGAGAGGAGAGAGAGAGGAGAGAGAGAGGGGAGAGAGAGGGGAGAGAGAGGAGAGAGAGAAAAGAGAGAGGAGAGAGAACAGAGAGGAGAGCAGAGAGAGAGGAGAGAGAGAAGAGAGAGAGAAGAGAAAGAGAAGAAAGAGAAGAAAGAGAAGAGAGAGAGAAGAGAAAGAGAAGAAAGAGGAGAGAGAGAGAAGAGAAGAAAGAGGAGAGAGAGAGAGAGGAGAGAGAGGAGAGAGAGGAGAGAGAAGAGAGAGGAGAGAGAGGAGAGAGAGCGAGAGAGGAGAGAGAGAGGAGAGAGAGAGAAGAGAGAGAGAAGAGAGAGAAAGGAGAGAGAATAGAGGAGAGTAGGGAGGAGAGTGGAGGGAGAGAAGAGAGAGAGAAGAGAGGAGAGCAGAGAGAGGAGAGAGAGAAGAAAGAGAGAGAAGAGAGAGAAGAGAGGAGAGAGAGAGAAGAGAGAGAAGAGAGGAGAGAGAGAGAAGAGAGAGAAGAGAGAGAGGAGAGAAGAGCGAGAGAAGAGAGAGAGACACATGCAGGCACTACCACCCCCATCCTCATCACCGCACACACAAGCACTACCGCACTCATCATCATCCTCGCAAACACACAGGCAGTACCGCACACATCATCATCAATGCACACAAATGCACTACCACCCTCATCATCATCCTCGCATACACGCAGGTACTACGGCACTCATCATCATCACCGCACACACATGCACTACCGCCCCCATCATCATCTCCGCACACACAAGCACTACCACACTCATCATCATCCTCGCACACACGCAGGCACTACCGCACTCATCATCATCACCACACACACCCCGGCACTACCGCCTCCATCATTATCCTCGCACACACCCCGAAACTATCGCCCCCATCATCATCATCCTCGCACACACGCAGGCACTACGGCACTCATCATCATCACCGCACACACATGCACTACTGGACTCATCATCATCATCTTCGCACACATGCAGGCACTACCCCATCATCACCCTCGCGCACACGCAGGCACTACGGCACTCATCATCCTTGCACTCACGCAGGTACTACGGCACTCATCATTCTCGCACACATCCAGGCACTACTGCACACATCATCTTCCTCGCACACACGCAGGCACTACCTGAGTGAAGTCCCCGCTGACAGCGCTGCTTACTTCAGCTGCTGTGGGATCTGACACAGAGCGCTCCTGTTCTACGGCGCTCCTGTCAGCTTCATGTAGCAGAGCTGGATGCGTCGTGGGACCTCTGTGGATTACGTCGGACCTGGAGGGGTATTTGAGGATTTTAATAAAATGGTGAAAGAGGGTGTTTTTTTTTCTTCTATTCCAAATAAAGAATTTTTCGTTGTGTGTGTTTATTTACTTTCACTTACAGGTTGATCATGGACGGTATCTCGGGGAGACACCTGCCATGATTAACTCCTTATTACCCCGATTGCCACCGCAGCAGGGCAATTCGGGATGAGCTGGGTAGAGTCCCGGGACTGTCACATCTAATGGATGCGGCAATTCCAGGCGGCTGCTGGGTGATATTGTTAGGGTGATGGGCTCCCCATAACGTGGCGCTCCCCATCCTTACAATACCATCCTCCAGCCGTGTGGCTTTATCCTGGCTGGTATCAAAATCGGGGGGAACAGCAGGTTTTTTTTTTATTTATTTTACTGCACGATATAGACCCGCAGCTGTGATTGGTTGCAGTGAGACAGCTGTCACTCATTGTGGGGGCATGTCTGACTGCAACCAATCATGGGCGCTGGTTGGCAGGAAAAGCAGGGAATACCAGATTGAATACTGCAGCGGCAGCCATTTTCAAAAGAGGAAAAGCCGCCGGAGTTTTGTGACAGCCGTGCAGCGCCGTGATCGGTGAGTAGGAAAGAGAAAGGGATTGTGCTGGGGATGCAGGACAAATGCAAATACACAACGTGCGCACACAGCCTTACTGTGAAAAGCCACGCTTTTGGTGATCGAACCGTTATCGAACGTAACTCGAACTGACGAACTTGAAGCAAGTCGTTCAAGTTCGTCGAACGACTCGACACTGCCCCAAATCACTCAAATTTAAAATTGGTGAACCGTTTGAATCGAACATCGCTCAACTCTACTCCCAACAGCAGCAGCGGTACTCCCTATTACCGTATACCACGGGTGGCATCACAAACTAAACATATCTCCCCTGTAAATAGCGCCCTTATTCATTCGGGTGTGTCCTTTAGCCCCTGGGTCCGGAGACGCTCGAGCCACGAGTAGTGACATCCGGATCCGAGCGGTTCAACCGCTGCTGGGGCGGTGCAATTCCGGAAAAACGTTGGAGTCATGAACAGGATTCGGACAGGACCCACTAACCTGGGTGTCGTGCACCTTAGGAAATCCAAGCTGCAGTGTCAATATCCCGTTCCCGTTATTTTCCGCTATCTTTGGCACAAAAACGCCATCTTCCAGATCAAAAGCGCGCAAAGCAGAAGCCCTGCTTTTCTTCCTGAGAGTGTGGCCAGAAACGGAAGTTCCCAGGGGTCCCCAGCGCAAAAGTGAGTGGCTGGCGAAAACCAGGGGGGCGTGACGGGATGTAGCAGAGGAAGTGAAGCAGGGATGCCATAAACTTCCTGGGCAGGAGACTGAGCAACTCTGCAGGAGGATGCGGACACAGTTCCTCTTCATTTTGGATCATTGGAGAGAAGACATGAGGAGCCTGGCAATGGCGGTGCGAGCCCGTGAGATAAATGTCCCACGCGAGGAGCGGATAAGTGGCTAACCAGTCCCTGTTGACTCGGCCTATACGGCTGCAGGATCCAGTCTGCCCCCACCCGCTGCAAGCATTCTGCCACCGTCACCCTCATCCTCGGTGGATGCCGAGCTGCCAACCCCAACACCGGCAGCGGAACCTCCAGTCCCCGTTTGTGAGAAGCAGATTGCAGAGCCCCTGAGCCTACCATCAGACCAGGCCATGACAGAGTTTATCCCAGCACCGGCCCGACCAGACCCGGCCTCATCACTGGGCCCGGCCGCATCACCTGGCCCGTACCCCGAAACGGAGCACCCAGACTCTGCATCCCCAGCTGCGGAGCAGTCGGTTTCTTTATCCATCATAGCGGAGGCAGAGCCTGTGGAGATACCAGCTCCGCCGACGAACAGCATCCCGGCATCTACTGGGGTCGCGGACGTCCACTTGCAACCAATGCCAGTAAGGCAGGCAAGGCCGGACGCTGACACCCCTTACTCGGAAAGAGCAACAATTGAAGAAATTGCACCGAGAAATGAATTCAAGAGAACAGCGATGATGGGAGATTGCTGCCCTCACCAAACAAGAGAAAGAGCATCTGAGGAATGCCACCTTCCGAGTCAGAGGGCCGCGGTACCGGGGCCTTGTTGAGCGCTTCGACCCCGATAAATCATGGAGGTTCATTATGGAAGCGGGCCTCATGGCTGGGGTATTTGTTGCCCGGAGAGATGTAGAGGAGCATCTCCCGACGGGGCACCCGGGCCATAACCTGAAACCGGGAGAAGTGGTTTCCTACACCTGGCATTGTGGAGAGCGGGGCTGGTATGCCCTAGATGTGAAAAGGCTTGTCATGATTGATGAAAAGGCCATACCAGTTTCCGCCGTGGATTAACAGCACTGATGGTAGTGGTACCCAGCTATCAAATGTTGATTCCGTTTTCTTTTATTATTTTTCTTAGTTTGTAATTTTTCTGAAAAATGATAGGTAATGTTTTAAAAATGCTAATAATGTTGAAAGAAAATGTTGATTATCCGGGAAAGTCACCTGATTTTCTAAAAGTTAAAAATGGACCATGGCTGCGGGACTGGCAGCGGCCAGCAAGGACTTGTACTTTTTGTATATAGTTGCGCCCACCAGAGTCGTCTTTTATGCCTCCAGGACTTCAACCCTGTCACGGAACCCAGTAGGAAGCAGCGGGATTCAAGTTCTTTGGGTGGAAGGAAGAGGGACATTGGGAATGGACTGTCGAAGGAAGGTGCTGCAGTAGAGTAGGCTGAGCACCGAATACCGCTACAACCGGTAGCGTTCTCAAGGTTCTACTGATAAAAATGAACTCTAAAAGTTTTTATAACGTAACGTTTAAGTGCTGTGCCTCCCCAGTGAGAGATGTGAAACTCTTAATAAAATTGCTATTTTTCTCTTTTTCCAGTTCACAAAATAAACCTCTGGATGTCCTGTAGCTCAGGAAAGAGCTACGTTTAACCAAGGGGGAATTTGATGCCCCTGGACTATTCAGGTCGTCACAGGATACTGCACGCACTTTCTTTATAGTGCATGATTCAACCCCCCATTTTTCCGGGGTCCCATCCTGCAGTACTGCCTCCACCAGCATATACAAATCCTAGTCACACCTTACACCACACTGTTGTGAATGTCAGTTATGCTTTTGCTGCTGTGAGGCTCCCTCTTGTGGCCAGGAATGGTTTGGACAGAGACCAGGTGTGTTGAGTAATGGGCGTTTCCATTGCTAACACTCTGTCTATTTAAACCCTGGTCTGCTAGCAGGCTATGCCGGATGTCAGTTGTTCTTTGTTCACTAGCCTGCTTCATCCTGCTCAGACAGCATCTACCCCAGATAAGTGCTTGGCTCTTTATTTGTTGTTTGGTTCTTTTTGCCCTTATCTGAGTTTGTCATTTACTGTGGCTATTGTCAGTTTATTTGCATACAGGGATCTTCCCTCTCAGTTGCTTAGCTGGGAAGCTCCCTGCAGCTATGTTTGGAGTATTGCTCCTATAAGTCCATGTGTTTGTTGCTTCTTGAATTGTAATGGCTCCTGCTTTCTGTTCATTGATATGACAAGAGCGCCTGTTATAGGACGGAGTTCAGATCTAGCGATCTGAGGGCTTTTTGTACTATCAGGTTTTTGGATTTTTGTAGGGTTTTTCTCTGGCCACCATCAGTCCCTTTCCTATCTTCTCCTATTTAGTCGGTGGGGCCTCACCTTTTGCTAATCCTATCATCTATCTGTGTATTGTGTTTTCCTATATCACCGCGGTCTTTGAATGTGGGGGGCTTGCTATTCTTTAGCTATTTTCTGAGGCAGAGAGTTATTCATCTTTCCTTACTTTAGGATAGCTACTTCTCCGGCTGGGTTCGCGGTGAACAGGATGTTAGTTCACCCCTCGGCTACTTCTAGTGTTGATGGTTAGTAAGGGGATGGCAGCCAGATTAGTTGCCAATGCTCTTGTCACCTTTTAGCAATGATTTATGGTGGTCTTCCATGGTTCCGGATCATAACACCACACCCTGTTAGGTACATCAGTGGGCTGCTAAGCTGAAATAGGGCCGCCCACCTAGGGGTCAGGCAGGGAGGTGGAAGGTGACAAGTCAGTTGGCTCCAGGGGAGCAAAGTGAGAGGAAGTCGAGTGGTAGCCCTCGAGCTGTGAGGAGCTCGGAGGAAGCTGGGAGTTGGAGCTCCCAGGGGAGAAGCAGACTAGGTCGCAGACGGTTGTCTGGACCTAGAGGAGTTGGACCCCCAGTCGCAGGGGATTGAGGCTAGATTCCTGGGACCTGTCTTGGAGGACGGTCAGAAACCTGAGCCTAATTATTGGTCCAGAACCGGAGGCACATCGGGGTACACGGACCCTAGGTCGGGGAGAGGCTTCAATCAACCTGGCAATTAACCTGCGCAGGACAGGGCCTCTATGGACTGTTCTCACGAAGCTCAGAGATCGGGGGCCCTAGCACAACGAGGGGGATGGGGCTTTCCAAGCAAGGCAGCCCACTGAAATCCCAAGCATGAGCTCCTGAAAGCAAGCTATTCTACTTAGCCACAGTTGGGAGCGGGGCTCAGTAAGCTCCAAACTTACGGGCCACTTGGACACACTAAAATACTGTGCCCGGAGGCAGGTCACGGACCACCAAGCAGTGCTGCAGGGGACAGGACCCGGACGAGCTCCCCAAGAGGGCCGCAGCACCCAGAGACTTGGTTTACCAAGTTGTCAGCGTCTGCTTTCTTGCTGAGTGAGTACCTGATTAACCCCTGCAACCAGCGAGCCTGCGATCCCCTGCACCCCATCACACCATCCAGAGTCCCGGCCTTTCTCTACCCGTGGAGGGTAACGTCATCTAGCTGCCCCACTCCATCACCCCGGGTACTACCAACGGCAGTACTCCCTATTAACGTATACCATGGGTGGCGTCACGAACTATACATATCTCCCCTCTAAATAGCCCCCTTATTCATTCGGGTGTGACCCTTAGCCCCGGGTTCAGAGACCCTCGAGCCACGAGTAGTGACATCCGGATCCGAGCGGTTTGACTGCTGCTGGGGAGGTACAGATGCATGTGATGGAGCATTGCCCTGCATGAAAATCATGTTTTTCTTTAACGATACCGACTTCTTCCTGTACCATTGCTTGAAGAAGTTGTCTTCCAGATACTGGCAGTAGGTCTGGGAGTTGAGCATCACTCCATCCTCAACCCAAAAAGATCCCACAAGTTCATCTTGATGTTACCAGCACATACCAGTAATCCACCTGCACCTTGCTGGCGTCTGAATCAGGGTGCAGCCCTTTGCCCTTTACTAATCCAGCCTCTGGCCCATCCATCTGGCCCATCAAGAATCATTCTCATTTCATCAGTCCATAAAACCTTTGAAAAATCAGTCTTAAGATATTTCTTGACCCAGTCTTGATGTTTTATCTTATGTTTCTTGTTCAAAGGTGGTTGTTTTTTAGCCTTCGTTACCTTGGCCATGTCCCTGAGTATGGCACATCTTGTGCTTTTTGATACTTTAGTAACGTTGCAGCTCTGAAATATGGCCAAACTGGTGGCAAATGGCATCTTGGCAGCTTAACGCTTGATTTTCCTCAATTCATGGGCAGTTATTTTGCTCCTTTTTTGCCCAACACGCTTCTTGCAACCCTGTTGGCTATTTGCCATGAAACGCTTGATTCTTCGGTAATCACGCTTCAAAAGTTTGGCAATTTCAAGACTGCTGCATTCCTCTGCAAGACGTCTCACAATTTTGGACTTTTCAGAGCCCATCAAATCTCTCTTCTCACCCATTTTGCCAAAGGAAAGGAAGTTGCCTAATAATTAAGCACACCCTATATAGGGTGTTGATGTCATTACACCACACCCCTCCTCATTACAGAGATGCACATCACCTGATTTACTTAATTGGTAGTTGGCTCTATACCCTATACAGATTGGAGTAGGACAACATGTATAATAAGTATCATGTGATCAAAATACTCATGTGCCTAATAATGCTACACACGGTGTAGATATACCTTAAAAGCCGGACTAACAAACATACAATAGGTAAACAATATTGATACCAAGTATTAAGGGTGCTTTTCACGCTGCGACATCGCTAACGATATATCATCAGGGTCACGGTGTTTGTGATGCACATCCGGCGTCGTTAGCAACATTGCAGCGTGTGACAGCTAGGAGCAACGATCAACGATTGCAAAAATGTCAAAAATCGTTGATCGTTGACATGTCGCTCCTTTTCATAATATCGTTGCTGCTGCAGGTACGATGTTGTCCGTCGTTCCTGCGGCACCACACATCGCTACGTGTGACACCGTAGGAACGACGAACATCTCCTACCTGCGTCCACCAGAAAAGAAGGAAGGAAGGAGGTGGGCGGGATCTTCCGCCCGCTCATCTCCGCCCCTCCGCTTCAATTGGACGGCTGCCGTGTGACGTCGCTGTGACGCCGCACAAACCGCCCCCTTAGAAAAGAGCGATGTTGCAGGGAAGGTAAGTCCATGTGACGGGTGTAAGCGATGTTTTGCTTCATGGGCAGCAATTTGCCCATGTCGCACAACTGACGGGGGATTGTACACTTGCTAACGATCTCGCTAGTGAAATCACAGCGTGTAAAGTGCCCTTTAACCTCTGTACTAACTCTGATAGTGAACCTATCACACTCAAAGCCAGAAGTGTATCTAGGCTTTCTGGCACCCGGGGCAAAAATTATGTTTAACGCTCCCCCCGCCCTGCGCAGTCTGGGTAGTTGTCTTTCAGATATAATATGAGCACTTAGTCACGTGCAGACAAGCTGCTTTTCCTAACTTTCTCAATGTTCAATGAAAAACATAGGTAGAAAGTCACATGACTAATATGAAAATTGCATATGAGTGGAGTGGCTATGTGATGACTGCTGAAACCAGCAAGCAGAGGTGAATCTTGATAGTTAGGATTGGGCTACACTGCTTAATTTTATATTTAAAGGAGTTGCCCAGGTTTATGATGAAAGTCTGCACTCTAGGTGACTGCAGACGTCTGAATTCTCGCAACCCATGCTCTCCACACTTTTAGGATTCTCTCATGCCAGTGGCGAGAGTGGACGGTCATGGGAGCACAAGTATGCCGGGTACTGCACATGTAACTTATTGATTTGAATTGGAGCAGATGTGCAGTACCCAGCTGAGGCCACTTTCAGAAGATGGAGCAATATTGAGCACTCCGGCCATCTGATGCTGCCGCTGGTACCTAGTACAGCCGATTGGCAGGTGAGCAGGACCCCGTCCGATCAGACATTGATGACCTATCATAAAGATAAGTCTTTAACTCTTTAACTCTAGGCTCTTTAACAAAGCCATGTATAACATAATGTTACAAGTTATGAATTGTAACTTGTGTACAGGATAAGAACTAATAACAGCACAGGTATACAATCACCAGAACCACCAGAGAACAAGAAATACATAATTAGAACCCCCATCGCATCACAACCACTAGCAGTACTGAAATACCATACAGGAACCCCCATCAGTACAGAAATTCCTCACCAGAACCATCTGCAGTACAGAAATCCCTCTCCGGAACCTACAGCAGTATAGAAATACATCCATATAACCCACATCAGTACAGAAACAGCATCACAACCACCAGCAGTACAGAGATTCCTCACCAGAACCACCAGCAGTAAAGAGATTATTATTATTATTTATTATTATTATAGCACCATCAATTCCATGGCACTTTACAAGTGAAAGGAGTGTACATAATAGGGACAAGTACAATAATCATAAACAATACAAGAAAAAGGCAGGTACAGGAGGATAGAGGTCCCTGCCCGTGAGGGCTCACAGTCTACAAGAGATAGGTGAGGATACAGTAGGTTAGGGTAGAGCTGATTGTGTGGGTATGCTGATATTACCCTGTACGCTGTATTAGACTGAGGGTTATGGCAGGCTGTAGGCTTGTCGGAAGAGGTGGGTCTTCAGGATCCTTTTGAAGCTTGCCAAGGTAGGCAAGAGTCTGATGTGTTGAGGCAGAGCATTCCAGAATATGGGGGAGGCACGGGAGAAATCTTGGATGGTGGGAAGAGGAGATGAGAGGGGAGTAGAGAAGGAGATCTTGTGAGGATCGAAGGTTACGTGCAGGTAAGTACCGGGAGACTAGGTCACAGATGTAGGGAGGAGACAGGTTGTGGATGGCTTTGTATGTCATGGTTAGTGTTTTGAACTGGAGTCGTTGGGCAATGGGAAGCCAGTGAATGGATTGGCAGAGAGGAGAGGTGGGGCAGTAGCGGGGGGACAGGTGGATTAGCCGGGTCTCATAGGTTAGAATAGATTGTAGGGGTGTGAGACTGTTAGAAGGGAGGCCACAAAGCAGGAGGTTGCAATAATCCAGGCGGGAGATAATAAGGGCATGTACTAGGGTTTTTGCAGCTTCTTGGGAAAGAAATGTACGGATCCAGAAAATTTTTTTTGAGTTGGAGGTGGCAGGAGGTGAATAGGGCTTGGATGTGTGGCTTGAAAGAGAGACCAGAGTCTAGGATTACTCCCAGGCAGCGAGCACGTGGCACTGGGGAACGTGAGCAGCCATTGACATTGATGGATATGTCAGGTGGGGGGGTTGAGTGAGGAGGAGGAAAGACAATGAATTCTGTTTTGTCCATGTTCAGTTTTAGGAATTGAGCAGAGAAAAAGGATGAAATAGCAGACAGACATTGTGGGATTCTGGTTAGTAGGGGGGTGATGTCAGGTCCAGAGAGGTAGATATGCGTATCATCAGCATAGAGATGATACTGAAAGCCGTGGGACTCTATGAGCTGTCCCAGGCCAAAGGTGTAAATGGAGAACAGCAGGGGTCCAAGAACTGATCCTTGGGGGACTCCCACAGATAGCAGGCGAGATGAGAAAGTGGTGTGGGAGTGGGAGACGTTGAAAGTTCGGTTGGTTAAGTATGATGAGATCCAAGATAGCGCCAAGTCTGTGATGCCCAGAGATGAGAGAATTTGTAGTAGAAGGGAGTGGTCTACTGTGTCAAAGGCAGAGGACAGGTCCAGGAGGAGGAGGACAGAGTAGTGTTGCTTGGCTTTTGCGGTTCGTAGGTCGTTAGTGACTTTGGTCAGGGCAGTTTCAGTAGAATGATGGAGTCAGAAGCCAGATTGTAACCAGTCAAAGAGAGAGCAGGAAGAAAGAAGTGAGGACAGTTCAAGATGTACATGCTGTTCCAGTAGTTTTGAGGCATAGGGGAGAAGTGATATGGGGCGATAGTTTGACACAGAGGAAGGGTCAAGGGAGGGCTTTTTGAGGATGGGTGTGATTGAGGCATGTTTAAAGCATGAAGGAAATACACCAGTTGTTAGTGAGAGGTTGAAGAGATGGGTTAGGGTTGGGAGGAGGACTGTGGTGAGATTGGGGATGAGGTGGGATGGGAGTGAATCAAGCAGGCAGGTTCTGAGATGTGATCTTGAGAGTAGAGTGGAAAGATGATCTTCTGTCATGGTAGAGAAGCTGGATTTGGAGGAAGAAGGCTGAGTAGTTGTGAGGAATGGCTGTGGTGATTGTGAGCCAAAGCTTGCTCTGATGTTGTCAATCTACTGCTTGAAGAAAGAGGCAAAGTCTTCAGCTGAGATGAGAGGTGGTGCCGGGGGACGGAGGAGAGAGTTGAAAGTGTTGAACAGCTGTTTAGGGTTGTGGGAGAGAGAGGATATGAGGGATGAGAAGTAGGTTTGTTTTGCAGCAGTGAGTGCAGACTTGAAAGTGGTGAGAGCTTGTTTGTATGTAATGAAGTGCTCAGTGGAATGAGACCTCGTCCATCTGTGCTCAGCAATTCTGGAAGCCCGTCTCAATTCTTTAGTCTGACTCATGTGCCAGGGGTGCCTGTTGATTGTGCGGGTTTTGGTGTGGGTGAGGGAGGCAGCTGATTTGAGAGCTGCAGAGATGGTGGTGTTGTATAAAGTGGCAGCAGTATCTGCATCGTGTGAAGAAGCAATGTCTGCAAGAGGGAAAAGAGACTGAGAAAGTGAGTGTAAGTCAAGGTGATTGAGATTTCTGCGGCGGTGTGAAAGTTTGTGGAGGGGGGGTTGTGTATTTGGAGAAGAGAGGGAAGAGAATGTTAGTAGGTTGTGGTCAGACAGGGGGTGAGGTGCGTTAGATAGGGAACAGAGACGAGTGAAGATGAGGTCCAGTGTGTGGCCGTCTTTGTGAGTAGCTGCAGAGGACCATTGAGTGAGGCCGAAGGAGGAAGCGAGTATTAGAAGTTTAGAGACAGATGAGTGAGAAGTGTCAATGGGGATGTTAAAGTCACCCATGATGATGGTGGGGATGTCGGTGTAAAGGAAATGTAGTAGCCAGATGGTGAAATGGTCAAAAAAGGCAGTGGCGGGCCATAAATGACAGCCAGTTGGAGGATGGAAGGGGAGTAGATGCGTACGGAGTGCACCTCAAAAGAGGGGAGAGTAACCGAGGGTGGTAGTGGAATTGGTGTAAAGGAGCATTGCTCGGACAGGAGCAAACCAACTCCTCCACCATGCTTGCTACTGGGGTGGGGGGTGTGAGAGAGATGGAGGCCACCATAAGAAAGTGCAGCAGGAGAAGCAGTGTCAGAGGGGGTGAGCCAGGTTTCTGTGATGGCGAGGAAGAAAGTTTTTTACTGATGAAAAGATCATGGATGTAGGAAAGTTTATTGCACACAGAGCGAGCGTTCCATAGAACTCCTGTTAGTGGGACTGGGGAAGACGTGGCTGCGTAAATGGTTATAAGGTTAGAAGAGTTGCGGAAATTAGTATTAGAGTGTGGATCGCAGTTAGATGTGACAATGGGGATGTGGTGAGGAGGACCAGGATTTGGAGAGATGTCCCCAGCAGTGAGGAGAAGCAGAGAGTGTTAGTAGGTGGGAGCAGGAGAGGCCATGAGGTGGCCGTGTGTGTCTGGAGACACTGGGTGCAAAGTGGAGGAACAGATCTGAGGAGATGGGTGGTGACTAGTGATGAGCGAGTACGCTTGTCACTACTCGGTACTCGCACGAGTATCACTGTACTCGGGCTACTCGGCGGGTACCGAGTAATTTCGTGATACTCGTCCTGTACTCGTGGTCTTCATCCCTGCATGCTGGCGCTCTTTTGAGAGCCAGCCCTCATGCAGAGATTGTCTGGCAGACCACTGCAATGCCACAGTCCTGTTAGTTGTGGAATTGCAGTGATTGGCCGGTCCGCACAGCGTGACCGAGCCTTTATACCGGCAGGCGCGCTGTGCTCTGCACACAGCCATCTCGTATTCCCTGCTTTCCTCGCCCACAGGCGCCTATTATTGGTTGCAGTGAGACACGCCCCCACGCTGAGTGACAGGTGTCTCACTGCACCCAATCACAGCAGCCGGTGGGCGTGTGTATACTGTGCAGTGAAATAAATAATTAAATAATTAAAGAAACCGGCGTGCGGTCCCCCCAATTTTAATACCAGCCAGAAAAAGCCATACGGCTGAAGGCTGGTATTCTCAGGATGGGGAGCCCCACGTTATGGGGAGCCCCCCAGCCTAACAATATCAGTCAGCAGCCGCCCAGAATTGCCGCATACATTAGATGCGACAGTTCTGGGACTGTACCCGGCTCTTCCCGATTTGCCCTGATGCGTTGGCAAATCAGGGTAATAAGGAGTTAATGGCAGCCCATAGCTGCCAATAAGTCCTAGATTAATCATGTCAGGCGTCTCCCCGAGAAACCTTCCATGATTAATCTGTAAATTACAGTAAATAAACACACACACACACCTGAAAAAATCATTTATTAGAAATAAAAAACACAAACCAATTCCCTCGTAACCAATTTAATAAGCCCCAAAAAGCCCTCCATGTCTGGCGTAATCCACGGACCTCCAGCGTCGCTTCCAGCTCTGCTGCATGCAGATGACAGGAGCTGCAGAATACACAGCCGCTCCTGTCAGCTTCATACAGCAACTGAGGTGAGTAGCGCGATCAGCTGCTGTCAGTCAGGTAACTCACGGCCACCGCTGTGTCCAGCGGTGGGCGCGGATAAGCTTAGTGACAGCTCAGCTGATCGCGCGGCTATCTTCATTAGCTGCGTGGAGGTGACAGGAGCGGCGGTGTCTGCTGCAGCTCCTGTCACCTCCATGCAGCAGAGCTGGAAGCGACGCATCAAAACTATGAATTAACACATGTGGAATGAAATACTTAACAAAAAAGTGTGAAACAACTGAAAATATCTCTTATATTCTATGTTCTTCAAAGTAGACACCTTTTGCTTTGATTACTGCTTTGCACACTTTGGCATTCTCTTGATGAGCTTCAAGAGGTAGTCACCGGAAATGTTCTTCCAACAGTCTTGAAGGAGTTCCCAGAAATGTTTAGCACTTGTTGGCCCTTTTGCCTTCACTCTGCGGTCCAGCTCACCCCAAACCATCTCGATTGGGTTCAGGTCTAGTGACTGTGGAGGCCAGGCAATCTGGTGTAGCACCCCATCACTCTCCTTCTTATTCAAATAGCAATTACACAGCCTGGAGGTGTGTTTGGGGTCATTGTCCTGTTGAAAAATAAATGATGGTCCAACTAAACGCAAACCGGATGGAATAGCATGCCGCTGCAAGATGCTGTGGTAGCCATGCTGGTTCAGTATGCCTTCAGTTTTCAATAAATCTTCAACAGTGTCACCAACAAAGCACCCCCACACCATCACACCTCCTTCTCCATGCTTCACGGTGGGAACCAGGCATGCAGAGTCTATCCGTTCACCTTTTCTGCATCGCACAAAGACACGTTGGTTGGATCCAAAGATCTCAAATTTGGACTCATCAGACCAAAGCACAGATTTCCACTGGTATAATGTCCATTCCTTGTGTTCTTTAGCCCAAACAAGTCTATTCTGCTTGTTGCCTGTCCTTAGCAGTGGTTTCCTAGCACCTATGTTACCATGAAGGCCTGCTGCACAAAGTCTCCTCTTAACAGTTGTTCTAGAGATGTGTCTGCTGCTAGAATTCTGTGTGGCATTGACCTGGTCTCTAATCTGAGCTCCTGTTAACCTGCGATTTCTGAGGCTAGTGACTCGGATAAACTTATCCTCCGTAGCAGAGGTGACTCTTGGTCTTACTTTCCTGGGGCGGTCCTCATGTGAGCCAGTTTCTTTGTAGTATTTGATGGTTTTTGCCACTGCACTTCGGGACACTTTCAAAGTTTTCCTAATTTTTTGGACTGACTGACCTTCATTTCTTAGGGGTACTTTACATGTTGCGACATCGCATCCGAAATATCGTCGGGGTCACATCGTTAGTGATGCACATCCGGCGCCGGTAACGACATCGCAACGTGTAAATCCTAGATGTGCCGATAAACGATCGCAAAAGCGCCGAAAATCGGTGATCTGTGTAGCGTCATTCATTTTCATAACGTCGGGTCGACCGCAGGTACGATATTGTTTGTCGCTCCTGCGGCAGCACACATCGCTGTGTGTAAACTCGTAGGAGCGACAAACATTTCCTTACCTGCATCCCGACGGCAATGCGGAAGAAAGAAGGTGGGCAGGATGTCATGTCCCTCTCATCTCCACCCCTCCGCTTCTATTGGCCGGCCGATTAGTGACGTCGCGGTGACATCGCTATGACGCCGAACGCACCTCCCCCTTGAAGGAGGGATAGTTCGGCAGTCACCGAGCAGGTATGTGCATGTGAAACTGCCGTAGCGATAATGTTCGCTACGGCAGCAATCACCCCATATCGCATGTGCGACGGGACGGGTACTATCGCGCTAGACATCGCTAGCCGATGCTAGCGATGTCGCAACGTGTAAAGTACCCCTTAAAGTAATGATGGCCACTCGTTTTTCTTTACTTAGCTGCTTTCTTCTTGCCATAATAAAAATTCTAACAGTCTATTCAATAGGACTATCAGCTGTGTATCCACCAGACTTCTGCACAACACAAATGATGGTCCCAACTAGAGATGAGCGGTGATAGAATCGAACCGTTCGCTAATTTCAAATTCGAGTTGTTTTTGGGTGATGTTCGACTCGTTCGACGAACTCGAATGATTTGCTTCACGTTCGACAGTTCAAGTTAACGTTCGATAACGGTTCGATCACCAAAAGTGTGGCTTTTCACAGTAAGGCTATGTGCGCACATTGCGTATTTGCATGCGTCCTGCGTCCTCAGCACAATCCCTCTCTCTTTGCTACTCACCGATCAGCTGCATGGATGTCACAAAGCTCCGGAAGCTTTTCCTCTTTTGAAAATGGCTGCCGCTCATTATTCAAAATCGTATTCCGTGCTTTCCCCGCCCGCCGGCGCCCATGATTGGTTGCAGTCAGACACGCCCCCACGCTGAGTGACCGCTGTCTCACTGCAACCAATCACAGCCACCGGTGGGCGGGTCTATATTGTGCAGTTAAATAAATAAATAATTTTAAAAAAAAAACCTGCGGTCCCCACCAAGTTTCATACCAGCCAGGATAAAGCCACATGGCTGGAGGCTGGTATTGTCAGGATGAGGAGCGCCACGTTATCGGGAGCCCACCACCCTAACAATATCAGCCAATAGCTGTCTGGAATTGCCGCATCCATTAGATGTGACAGTCTCGGGACTCTACCCGGCACATCCCGAATTGCCCTGGTGCGGTGGCAATTGAAGTAATAAGTAGTAGAGTTGAGCGCGGTTCGTGGTTCGCGGTTCTCCAGTTCGCGGTTCGAGTGATTTTGGGGGGTGTTCTAGTTAGAACTCGAACTAGAGCTTTTTGGTAAAAGTTCGGCAGTTAGAGTTACGTTCGAGAACGGTTCTATCAACAAAAGCAGGGCTTTTTACAGCTACAGTGTGCAGGGAGCCATCGCTGGCAGCCTGCGGTAAGCTGGTAACTAAGATAAACATTGGGTATCCAAGCAAAGCGCTTTGTTTAATAACCCGATATTTATCCTAGTTACGTGTGCAGGGAGCCGACACTTCCCCGCTGGGCACCGCCCCCTCCTGCACTCGGCATGTACCACACACACAAACACACACACTCACACTCACCTGTACCCAGCCATGCAGTCCCCGGCACTGGCGTCCTCAGCGCACATGGCCCTGCTAGGCTCCGCCCACTTCGCACTCCGCCGCCCGCACACATGGCCACGCTAGGCTCCACCCACTTGCACTCCGCACACATTACCTGGCTTGGCTCCACCCACCTGGGACTCTGCACACATTACCCCGCTTGGCTCCACCCACCTGGCACTCTGCACACATGGCCCTGCTTGGCTCCGCCCACCTGGCACTCTACACACATTACCCCGCTTGGCTCCACCCACCTGGGACTCTGCACACATTACCCTGCTTGGCTCCACCCACCTGGGACTCTGCACACATTACCCGCTTGGCTCTGCCCACCTGGCACTCCGCACACATGGCCCCGCTTGGCTCCACCCACCTTGCACTCTGCACACATTACCCCGCTTGACTCCACCCACCTGGGACTCTGCACACATTAACCCGCTTGGCTCCGCCCACCTGGCACTCTGCACAAAATACCTCGCTTGGCTCCGCCCACCTTGCACTCCACACACATGGCCCTGCTTGGCTCCGCCCACCTGGGACTCTGCACACATTACCCCGCTTGGCTCCACCCACCTGGGACTCTGCAACATTAACCCGCTTGGCTCCATTCACCTGGGACTCTGCACACATTACCCTGCTTGGCTCCGCCCACCTGGCACTCGGCACACATTACCCCGCTTGGCTCCACCCACCTGGGACTCTGCACACATTACCCCGCTTGGCTCCGCCCACCTGACACTCCACACCCATGGCCCCACTCTGCTTACCTGCGGTGATGAAGTCCCGCCCTCCCGACCTCAGCTATCACTGTCCTCCATAGATATAAAGAAGAAAATGGCACTTCCTTCGTATATATTTTCAAAAGATGCCGGGGTGCACTTCAGGTTCCAAAGCCATAAAACAAGAAGTAACAAGGCACTCCCAGAGTGTGATGAAAAAGTATATTTATTGTGCTTGAATTGTGCTTGAAGAACGTTTTCGGCCCAAATTGGACCTTCCTCATTAGCACTAAGCATAAAAATAAAATACAGAAATAAATAACATAAATACAAAAGATGTATATAACACTGAGGGCAAACAAAATAGTTTCATATAAGTGACAGTGTACATTATAATATTCAAATTCATATTCTTTGACAGAAAAAGTCTCATACATATATTCATTTCATATATGTGACAATTTATACATCATTCTGTAATAAACAGATTTCATATTGACTCAGAGAATGTTTTTGAAAATTAAAACATGAAAATGAAGAAAAGAGGAGTAAAAGAAAAGAAAAAAAAGAAGAACCATAGAAAAAAGAAAAAAGAGAAAATGTTGGTTTGTACAGGGTTAATGGAGGGAGGGAGGAAGATGTGTAGTAAATGTCTATATGGGTGGATGAGAATGGTAACAGGGAAAGACCAGTGGATAGCAAATGTGTATAACCATCAGGGGTGTAGGATGTGATAGTATGATTACAGAGTAAGGTGAATTAGTATGAATGTAAGCGCTGTGTGTGGGAGAATGTTTATAGGAATTGTAAGTATTGTGTGAATGAAAGTGGAAGACTAAATATGAGTATTGTGAAAGAGAGGGAAAGGATTTAATGGATAGTCTGTGAAGAAGTAAATAACCGTCAGAGGAGTGAAGAGAAGGCTGAGAGGAAAATGAAGCATGACATGAATCAAAGGTGAAGACGCCGAGGTGCTTACCAAATGTGAGGAGGAATGTAGCATGGACTGCAGGCGCGGAATCCACCGCTGCATGGGGGCTGCCATGACAGTGGCCGGAGAGGTCGGGCTAAATAGGGGCGGTAATCAGTCCGGGCGGTGCTGGTGTGGGATCGCGCGTGCGCAGTAGGAGCGAACTGCTCAGTGAGTTCATTACACGGCGCGTGCGTGTAGTTATTGAAGATGCAGAGGCTTGTGCCGGGAGCAGGACTACGCATGCGTTAGGAAATGTACGTGGAATTGAAATAAGTAAGCACAGAGCATGCGTGGAACTCACAGGGCTAGTAGATTGCGGAAGGATTGGCTGTGCTGGATGTGCGCACAGTGTTTCATATAGTTGTGGTTGATGTCTGGGGAAAATTAGATTGCGCCTGTGTTGGTGAATTATAGTGAGCAATTATAAGAACACTGCGTGCCGAATCTCCATACTAGCTGATATGGGTAAAAACCTGTGATGGTGATCGTAGAAGAGCAAATAGGAGAACAACAGGAGCCACAGGATGAGATCAGTATTTTTTCTTAAAGAAAGAAGAATGAGTTAGAGAATGATCATACACAATATAGCTGAACAATAAACATTAAATATGCAAAGATTCATAAAAAGGATTGAAGGTCGTATTCCCTATTTAAACCTCTAGGGGCTAGGGTGCTGATTTCATGGATGCAATAGGCGGCCACATGGACATTTAATGATGTAGATTACGTTGGTCGATTTACATGTATAGAAATTGTGTACAGGATATTGCCTTCCATTGTGCGGGTTGTAAAAACTGTCACCCTTTTGGACGTTGTTACACTGAGGACAGCTGAGGCAAGGAAAGGTGCCAACTTTAGGTGTACCTAGGAATCTTTGCTTGGGAATTTTTTGGATAGGACCCACATCTGCTCTAATAAGTTTATCTTTAATGTTTGGTGGTCTTTTGTAACAGGGTGAAAAAGGTGTCCTAAATTCGGGAATGTTTGGGTATCCTTGTGTCAAAATTTGCCAGTTTTTACGTATAGTTTTATGGATCTTGAAGGAAAAGGGGTGAAAAGTGTGCGGAAAGGGTATTCTTTTCTCTTTATTCTCGCTAGTGTCAATGGGATGGTGTCGGCTACTGTCTAGTAGTGGTAATGGGTAACCCCCATTAGAGAATTTCTTCTCCATCTCTTGTAGTCTTAAATCTAACGTGTCCTTGTCAGATACGATCCTTTTAACCCTCTGGAACTGGGTAATGGGAATAGATTTTTTTACGGACATAGGGTGATGGCTGGAAAAATGGAGAAGGGTGTTCTTATCAGTATTTTTGGTGAAAAGATCAGTGGATAGATTACCCTCAGTGTCCTTCAGGACAGTGGTGTCCAAGAAATTGATTTCTTGTAGGTCGTATTGTAAAGTAAAATGCAAACCAGGCCAGGTGGTGTTCAACTGATCAAAAAACTCATGAAGGGCTCCAATGGGACCCTCCCAAACGCAAAAGACATCGTCTATGTACCTTTTCCAAATCGGACAGAATTTCTGAAATAGTGGATTTAGGTAGACCACTTTGTCCTCGAATTTCGTCATATAGCTATTTGCGTAAGGGGGGGCCACATTAGAGCCCATCGCGGTACCCTGTGTCTGAAGGTAATAATTGTCACCAAAGAGAAAATAATTTTCTTTCAAAACTAATGTCAATAAATCAACACACAAAGAAATCACAGATTGATCAAACTTATGTTGAGTAAGAAGGTCCTGGATTGCAGTGATGCCAGTATCATGTGGTATACTAGTGTAGAGACTAGCTACATCCATAGTCACTAATAATGACTCTTTCCTTATCCGCCCTAATCTCTTAATGACCTGTAGGAACGTACCAGTGTCAAGAAGGAAGGATTGGGTGGTCTTAATTAAAGGGGTAAGGATTTTCTCTAAAAATATGGATAAGGGAGAGAGAATAGAATCTGATCCTGCCACTATAGGTCTGCCTGGTGGGTTGTCCAGTCGTTTGATTACTTTAGGGAGTATATTTATAAAACCGGGGTAATGGGGTTTGATTTGGTGAGAAACTCAACTGTCTTGGAGTCAATGGTACCCAGATGTAAGTGATGTGTAAGAGTATTCTCAATTTTCCTGGTCAATAATGGTAGGGGGCTACGAGTTAGTTTTTTATATACTTGATCGTCCCTGAGTTGTCGGTCTATCTCTTTAATGTAGTCAACTTTATTCATTATAACAACAGCTCTGCCCTTATCAGCTGGTTTTGTAATAAGGTCTTTGTCATTGGATAGGTCATTTAGTGCTTGGCGGTCTAATGGGGAAAGATTATTATGATAATGAAATTTACCAATATTAATATCATGTCGTAGTTGTTGGAAATCAGACTTCACAAAATCAATAAAAGTTTCAACAGGTGAAGACCCAAGAGGAGGACGATTTGTGCTCTTGGATTTTAGACCCAAATCGGTAACAGAAATGATAGACTGTTTGACCGGAGTGGCAGTTGAAAAAGGCTTACCATCAAAATGAGTTTTAATTCTCAGGTTTCTAAAGAACCGTTGTAGGTCCATGTCTAACTCAAAGGTATTGAGTTTAGCGGTTGGACAAAATGATAGGCCCTTCTGAAGAACTGCCAGTTGTGTGGTACTAAGAATTTTAGAAGACAGGTTTATCACTAAGGATTCTTTACCTGTGATATGGTGGTTCTGAAGGTGTCGAAACCTTCTGCACTGCCCGCCACGTCTTGTCTTTTTCTTCATCCTGCATGACCGCCTCTTGGGCCTAAAAAAGGAACTTGGTTGCTTGTAGATGGGCCCCTGTGCTCGCTGTATGTGCTGGAGTTGGAGTGTTCTGAAAAAGACCGTCTGGATTGATAGCGGAATTTTGTGGAAGAGTAGTTGTCCTGCCATCTGTAGACCCTCAGACCACAAAGAGAGATATATACTCTTATTCCAGGGGTATATAAACTATAATACCGACAACAAAAACACCTATTATTATAAATATATAAATTTAATCAATACACATCAAAAAAGTGCAAAATTGAGATTCAAATACATTAATGCATATATTATGGTTGGTGGAGGGTTTTCGGGCTTTTCCCTGTACTCCCCCTACCTACCCGTGGGGGTCGGCACCCTATGACGTCACGCTAAGGTTCCCCCACTCTGCGTCGACTGGCCCTGTTGAGACCCTATACTTCACACTAATTTGTGCTGCTATTCTGAATGAGGGGCTCTTTCAGGTTGAAGTGATTCCCATTCATGCCTCAATAATGAGATATTGTTGATCTATCTCTGGTCAACAATATCTCTAGTTCGTAAATTCCAGTGTTCACAACAATTCTGGAAACAATTAGTTTTTAAAACAGGGTCTGGGACACAGTCCAGGGTTCATGCATAAATTCCACAATATTATCAACAAAATGGATCGACAAAAATAGCCCGTCCTTATCATTGCCCAACGCGTTTCCCCTCCAGGACTTGAAATCAAAGGAGGTTCTTCAGGGGCTTGTCCAGATTGGAATCACACAGATGGTAAACTGTAACAACAATTTGTCTTAAATTAATCAAAAAACCTATTTATAGTTCCACCAGCCCTATACATGAATAAGACTCCCTAATCAGTCTCTACTTACTAAGTATCCCGCTTGTCAAGAAATACATCGATCCTTAAATGAGGAATCCTCTTATTACTGAAAAAAATATATATAGATATATGTAGACATTTCATTCCAAAGTCCCCTATAGTTCCAACATTTTTCACCCACAGTAGTACTCACTTGCAGACAGGGTTGCATAGATGAAATAGAATATCTGTCTATGAGCCACCACTGGATAGGCGCTTGTTTGCGCTAGTCACCCACAGGGTATATTTTCACCTCCAATATGGAGTTGTTAGTAACTGCAATATATATATAGGAAAGAGTATTAGTCTTTCCAAAATGACCAAGATGGAATAATTTCCCATATAAAAATAGTACTTACTGTTGGGTGAAGCGGCAAAGAATATGCTGGATGTTTAGCTGGGAGTGCCAGTAGTGCCGCGTGCTGGATATGGCCAAATCGGACTAGATGCCAACAATTAGACATCCCGATGGACATGCTGAGTGATTTTGATAATCTGGTGAGCTTGGAGGAGGAAGGGGGTAGAAGAGCAGGTGAAGGCCCTTTCTCTTTGTTGAAAAATAGAAGCATAAAAATGCCACCTCAAGGAGAACAAGATAGTACAGAGATCTTTTGTAAATTGGTCACAATGGACCTAATGAAAATTGATCCCAAATACAATCCCGCTCCGAAGAACCTTACTAGGTATGAAAAAGAAGCCCTAAATAGTCTTGAGAAGAATCAAGAGATCATAATAAAACCGGCGGACAAAGGCGGAAATACGGTCGTTATGGATAGGGACGAATATTTACATATGTGCATGTTGCTTCTGTCTGATAAACAAACATATGAGATCCTTAAACATGACCCTATGGATATTTTCCTGAGGGAATTAAAATCAATATTGATCAAAGCTCAAGACAATAAACTAATTAGTAAGGACGAATTTGACTATCTCCTACCAAAACATCCGAGAATAGCTACCTTCTATACAGTACCCAAAGTACATAAGGGGTTAGATCCCCTTAAAGGACGACCAATAGTGTCTGGGATCAATTCATTATGTCAAAACAGCAGTACTTACATGGACCATATTCTGCGTCCTTTTGTCATGGCCCTTCCTTCACACATTAGGGACACCATGGATCTCCTTCAGAGATTAGAAGGGATGATGGTAGAGAAGGAGACTATACTGGTGTCAATTGATAATCACCTAGTGACTCCCGTAAAGAAACCACTGAGATGTCAATACGTCTTAAAACCTCATTTTATTAAACCATTTAAAATCAATGACAGTATACGTTTAGCAAAAATAGGGCAGTGAAAATCACAAGTGCAAAACCCTCCTAACAGAGAAGGGGTGAGTGCGGGCACACCAAGACATCACTATAGGTCACTTGACCACATACAATTATTCATGTTGTCATGCTGTCAGTTATATAGACTCCTTTGATCTTGTAAATAGGGCACAAAAGTAAAAGAGAGTATTTTAAATGTATCCTACAGGCCACAAATTGCCAGCATGACAATACCAAGCAGTCAAACTCCGCTTAGGTGATAGTCAGATTTGATCATGAATCATGTATACATAGAGGGCGCAACCCATGAATCTATAGCATTTGGAGTCAGGGTGAGTCTGAGGGAATGGTGCCAACCCTATATTAGGCCTAAATATATACTTCGAGTAGTACACGATTCCGGGCATCCACCTCCCATCAGGCCCAGCCTCACTACCACCTGAGGGTTGATTTCCTGAGATTCACTATTGCAAGGTCATGTGGGAGGCAACGCAATAGCAAGTTATTACAAAAATTAGCCCTAGGGCATCCAATTCTAGGCGCTCCTCCCCATGAACTTCCCAACTATTCAGCATCCATGAAAGTTAATATACCACATGATCATTACAATGATAGTACACAGACCTGAATGATGCACACAGTATGCCCGCAGCCGCCTCGACGCGTTTCACTAGCTGCTTCTTCTGGAGGCAGGTGTACTTACAGGGTATCCATAGGCCTTTTTATACCCATATCTGATGGATATTAGGGACAGGTGCTGAAGTGCCGCCACATGTTTTTTCCGGCGCGGGCGCCGCCATGACACCTGGATACCGGAAATGACCCGGCGCTTACTTCCGGTTGCGGTGAAGAGCTGTCAGTCACGGCAGCCATGGCAACGCGATGCCACGACCGCCGCGCATGCGCAGCCCGCCACCGCCTCACCGTACTGGAGCGCTGGGGATCCAGTGTCTGGTTTGGCCGCGCACAACATGTTTAGCGCCACAGCAACCAACGAATCCTTTTCATTAACCATTATCCATTGCTACACATCCTAGAGTAGTAATGTGCGTAGCATCAGGCTATAGATTTTACCGGAGACCCCGCACGTCCAATTCTGGACGCATGCAATACATATAAATAGGGATTTTGTTCCTTTCATACTTCTATAAAAAAACATATTAATATTGTGCCCCATACAGATAGTATCTAAACCCCATCTACATGTCTGTGTTACCTAGCATAGAAGCAGGCCAATATTGCAAAGTCCAAAACAACCAATATATAGAAAAATACACATTAATCTCCAAGACCGCTTGCAAGTATCCCATCCACCTGCCACTCATATATACGGGTTGCTAGCAGGTTCCTCCACATAGCAGCAGGCTCCATGGACATCCATATTGAACCTTTCGTCCACAAAGATATTAGATATACACCAGGTGTCCGGCTGCCTGCTGTCTGTATACATGGGTTGCTGGTAAATTCATCCGGATGCCGACAGGCCCCATAGAAATCCATAGTAAACACCTCCTCTTCTCCACGAAATCATAAGGTATATGCTCTAAATGCTCAATAGAGAAGAAAGGGTGATATTAGTACACCTCACAGAATCTGTTATTAACCCCTAGCCAATAAGATGTAGTCGTTAATACGCCATTGCAAATAAAATAATAAAATCCGTTAGATGCAAACGTCTCTAACCAAGAGCCGGTACCAGACCTAGAGGAAGGCATTAAAGCCAAAATTTTCATTTAGGCCATCCGGAGATACCGTGCCCAACCGGTATATCCATCGGCTTTCAAGCCGAGCCAGGGATTTTCCCACATCCCCGCCACGTGTGTCCATTTTAATCTGGTCAATTGCTTTGACCAGAAGAAGTCTGGAGTCAGAGTTATGAAACTCTCTAAAGTGGCGGGGGATAGTTTTTAATTTTTCGTTGTCCAAGGCCTCCTTCGAGTTTTTAATATCTCGAACATGTTCACCTACCCGGGTTTTGAGTTCCCGGGTGGTCATGCCGATATACAATAAATTACATGGGCATGAGGCCTGATAGACAACTGCCTTTGAAGTACAACTAAGATGTAACCTAATATCGTACTCCTTATCACCCCTGGTGCCTCTGAATGTTTTGGCTTTGCGCATGTTCGCACATGCCTTGCATAATCCACACGGGAAGAAACCTACAATTCCTGTTTTTGTCCGTTCATTATTCCTCATCCCATAATGGCTGCGTACCAGATGGTCTTTAATATTTCTGGCTCTACGCGCCGTCATAAGGGGATATGTTGACAGATTTCTACCTAGGACCGAATCAGTTTTTAAGATGCCCCAATGCTTCCTGAGAATCTCGCCTATATCCCTCCAGCGATTGTTATAGGTGGTAATCAACCGCACATCGTTTCCCTTACTTGATCTTAATTCAGAATAGTTGGGGTAGAGTAGGGACTCTCTGGTACATGATCTTGCCCGATCGAAACCACGCTTTACCATCCTCTTACTATACCCTCGGCATATAAACCTTTCAGTTAGGTCATTGGCTTGTTCAGAGAAGGCCTTTTGAGTGGAACAGATTCTCCTGGCCCTCAAAAACTGTGCCACTGGAATACCCCTAATAGTTGCCGGGATATGTGAGGATTTTGCGTGGAGAACGGCATTCGCAGCCGTAGGTTTTCGATATATTTCGGTATCGAGTCCACCCTGGTCCGTGACTCTGATCTTTATATCAAGAAAATCCATCTCTCGGCCATATTTATATGTGAGGAAGATGTTAATTGCATTTTGGTTCAGTCTGTCTATAAACCCAGTTAATTCATTGGGGGACCCCTCCCACAGGAACCAGATGTCATCGATGTATCTCATCCAATTGTGTACTTTCCCGATATCGACATCTGGTTCCGTGAGGAAGATCTGTCTCTCCCAGGCCCCCAAAAAGAGATTTGCATAGGCCGGGGCACAGGCCGCACCCATGGCGGTGCCCCGCCTCTGGATATAGACAGACCCCCCAAAAGTAAATACGTTGTGTGTTAATACGTATTCCAACAAGGTGAGAAGCAGTTCCACTAGTGCCCTGTCAAGATTGCTGGAGTTTAGAAAGTAGGCCACAGCTTTAAGACCATCATGGTGACCTATTGATGTGTATAAACTTTCCACATCCGTGGTCACCATGATGGTCCCTACATCCAACACGATGTTATCCAACCTCCTGAGGGCCTCCGTAGTGTCCTTTATGTATGATGGGAGGGAGGCGGCCAGAGGCTTCAGATAAAAATCCAGCATCTGGCACACCCCCTCACAAAGCCCATCCATACCCGACACTATGGGGCGTCCTGGAGGATTGGATTGGCTTTTGTGCAGCTTGGGTATCAGGTAAAAAGTGGGCATCCTGGGATGCTTGATCAACAGGCTATCAAATAATTTCTTGGGGATTACCCCCTTTGTACAAGCTTCCTCCAGGATCCCCACTAGTTGAACCTGAAATTCCTGTGTTGGATCCATATATAATTTTTTATAACAGGTTTGATTACCCAGCTGCTTGTTTGCCTCTCTCTCATACATAGCGTTCGGCCAGATGACAAGGTTGCCACCCTTGTCAGCTGGCTTAAACTGGACATCGGTCCACTCCTTCATCTCCTCCAAGGCACTGCGTTCCTGCGAACCTAAATTGGAAAACCTATTAGGTTTCTCATTCAACCTCTCAATGTCCTTAGTGACCATTTTCACAAATATATCCAATGCAGGACACATGCTAAGAGAATGAAACTTTTTGGACCTAGAATAAAGATGGACTGGAAACTTACTTATATGTGCTCCTGACGACTCCTCTGCTAGGGCCTCTAAAGCCTCTACCGCCTCTTCCTCCCTTTCCACTTCGGTGGGCCCCCCTTTTCCTGTGTATTTACAGGATTTTGGTTACCGCTTTTTCTAATGGACTTTAAAACTAAGGAAGCAGTTTGGCGCAGTAGGGCGGCGGATCTTTTTAAGTGCGATTCCTCCTTCCTTTTACAGCAAACGTCTCCTGACAATAAAGAGCTATGTACCAGATATAGGGACTGTGTCCATAAAAGAATGAAAATATGTTGGACCAACCTGTCTTTAGAGAATTATCTATCTAATAACATTATTCCAAGGGGTCTTAGGATCCAAACATACCCCTCTTTTCCTCTTGAAGAGGAGAGTTTCATCAATAGATGGGAGGAAGCAGCGACAATGTGCTCAAAGGCCTTCTTACAGATAATAATAGATAAGAACAAAACGGCTCTGGTTACATTGGACACTGAACTCACAGAATTGACCAGTAACATACAAAAGGATCTCCCTCGAGAGACAGTAAAAAAATTCCTGGATGAAGTAGAGAAAGATATGCAGAAGTGGGAGAAAGAGATTAGTATGGTTAAATCTAAGAAATACCAACGTGATGTGTCCGATTACGCGAACAAAAAAATCTTTAGATGGCAGTTTAAAACGGGTCCATCGAAGAGGGGTAGAGCACAAACCGGATCATTTTCATCAATAACCACTGCTAGTGAAGTGGAGCAATCGGAAGACGAGTTACCATCAGGCAGCAGTATTAATACTAGATCGGGTGGTGTCAGGAGAACTGCCCCCCTCTTTCAGGCAGCAAAGGAGCGAACAGATCAATTCAAGGTAATCAACCTTTCTGACCATATATTATCTGATGTCCATATCCAGCTGCTTGGGAGGGGTCTCTCTTTTGCCCCCACTATGCAGCTAGACACTTTTACGGCCATCAAGGATGTACATCTGTTCGCTCGAAAATTGCTCTTTAAACGCATCTTTACCCAATCCACTTTAGGGGGGCCCACCGAAGTGGAAAGGGAGGAAGAGGCGGTAGAGGCTTTAGAGGCCCTAGCAGAGGAGTTGTCAGGAGCACATATAAGTTTCCAGTCCATCTTTATTCTAGGTCCAAAAAGTTTCCTTCTCTTAGCATGTGTCCTGCATTGGATATATTTGTGAAAATGGTCACTAAGGACATTGAGAGGTTGAATGTGAAACCTAATAGGTTTTCCAATTTAGGTTCGCAGGAACGCAGTGCCTTGGAGGAGATGAAGGAGTGGACCGATGTCCAGTTTAAGCCAGCTGACAAGGGTGGCAACCTTGTCATCTGGCCGAACGCTATGTATGAGAGAGAGGCAAACAAGCAGCTGGGTAATCAAACCTGTTATAAAAAATTATATATGGATCCAACACAGGAATTTCAGGTTCAACTAGTGGGGATCCTGGAGGAAGCTTGTACAAAGGGGGTAATCCCCAAGAAATTATTTGATAGCCTGTTGATCAAGCATCCCAGGATGCCCACTTTTTACCTGATACCCAAGCTGCACAAAAGCCAATCCAATCCTCCAGGACGCCCCATAGTGTCGGGTATGGATGGGCTTTGTGAGGGGGTGTGCCAGATGCTGGATTTTTATCTGAAGCCTCTGGCCGCCTCCCTCCCATCATACATAAAGGACACTACGGAGGCCCTCAGGAGGTTGGATAACATCGTGTTGGATGTAGGGACCATCATGGTGACCACGGATGTGGAAAGTTTATACACATCAATAGGTCACCATGATGGTCTTAAAGCTGTGGCCTACTTTCTAAACTCCAGCAATCTTGACAGGGCACTAGTGGAACTGCTTCTCACCTTGTTGGAATACGTATTAACACACAACGTATTTACTTTTGGGGGGTCTGTCTATATCCAGAGGCGGGGCACCGCCATGGGTGCGGCCTGTGCCCCGGCCTATGCAAATCTCTTTTTGGGGGCCTGGGAGAGACAGATCTTCCTCACGGAACCAGATGTCGATATCGGGAAAGTACACAATTGGATGAGATACATCGATGACATCTGGTTCCTGTGGGAGGGGTCCCCCAATGAATTAACTGGGTTTATAGACAGACTGAACCAAAATGCAATTAACATCTTCCTCACATATAAATATGGCCGAGAGATGGATTTTCTTGATATAAAGATCAGAGTCACGGACCAGGGTGGACTCGATACCGAAATATATCGAAAACCTACGGCTGTGAATGCCGTTCTCCACGCAAAATCCTCACATATCCCGGCAACTATTAGGGGTATTCCAGTGGCACAGTTTTTGAGGGCCAGGAGAATCTGTTCCACTCAAAAGGCCTTCTCTGAACAAGCCAATGACCTAACTGAAAGGTTTATATGCCGAGGGTATAGTAAGAGGATGGTAAAGCGTGGTTTCGATCGGGCAAGATCATGTACCAGAGAGTCCCTACTCTACCCCAACTATTCTGAATTAAGATCAAGTAAGGGAAACTATGTGCGGTTGATTACCACCTATAACAATCGCTGGAGGGATATAGGCGAGATTCTCAGGAAGCATTGGGGCATCTTAAAAACTGATTCGGTCCTAGGTAGAAATCTGTCAACATATCCCCTTATGACGGCGCGTAGAGCCAGAAATATTAAAGACCATCTGGTACGCAGCCATTATGGGATGAGGAATAATGAACGGACAAAAACAGGAATTGTAGGTTTCTTCCCGTGTGGATTATGCAAGGCATGTGCGAACATGCGCAAAGCCAAAACATTCAGAGGCACCAGGGGTGATAAGGAGTACGATATTAGGTTACATCTTAGTTGTACTTCAAAGGCAGTTGTCTATCAGGCCTCATGCCCATGTAATTTATTGTATATCGGCATGACCACCCGGGAACTCAAAACCCGGGTAGGTGAACATGTTCGAGATATTAAAAACTCGAAGGAGGCCTTGGACAACGAAAAATTAAAAACTATCCCCCGCCACTTTAGAGAGTTTCATAACTCTGACTCCAGACTTCTTCTGGTCAAAGCAATTGACCAGATTAAAATGGACACACGTGGCGGGGATGTGGGAAAATCCCTGGCTCGGCTTGAAAGCCGATGGATATACCGGTTGGGCACGGTATCTCCGGATGGCCTAAATGAAAATTTTGGCTTTAATGCCTTCCTCTAGGTCTGGTACCGGCTCTTGGTTAGAGACGTTTGCATCTAACGGATTTTATTATTTTATTTGCAATGGCGTATTAACGACTACATCTTATTGGCTAGGGGTTAATAACAGATTCTGTGAGGTGTACTAATATCACCCTTTCTTCTCTATTGAGCATTTAGAGCATATACCTTATGATTTCGTGGAGAAGAGGAGGTGTTTACTATGGATTTCTATGGGGCCTGTCGGCATCCGGATGAATTTACCAGCAACCCATGTATACAGACAGCAGGCAGCCGGACACCTGGTGTATATCTAATATCTTTGTGGACGAAAGGTTCAATATGGATGTCCATGGAGCCTGCTGCTATGTGGAGGAACCTGCTAGCAACCCGTATATATGAGTGGCAGGTGGATGGGAAACTTGCAAGCGGTCTTGGAGATTAATGTGTATTTTTCTATATATTGGTTGTTTTGGACTTTGCAATATTGGCCTGCTTCTATGCTAGGTAACACAGACATGTAGATGGGGTTTAGATACTATCTGTATGGGGCACAATATTAATATGTTTTTTTATAGAAGTATGAAAGGAACAAAATCCCTATTTATATGTATTGCATGCGTCCAGAATTGGACGTGCGGGGTCTCCGGTAAAATCTATAGCCTGATGCTACGCACATTACTACTCTAGGATGTGTAGCAATGGATAATGGTTAATGAAAAGGATTCGTTGGTTGCTGTGGCGCTAAACATGTTGTGCGCGGCCAAACCAGACACTGGATCCCCAGCGCTCCAGTACGGTGAGGCGGTGGCGGGCTGCGCATGCGCGGCGGTCGTGGCATCGCGTTGCCATGGCTGCCGTGACTGACAGCTCTTCACCGCAACCGGAAGTAAGCGCCGGGTCATTTCCGGTATCCAGGCGTCATGGCGGCGCCCGCGTCGGAAAAAACATGTGGCGGCACTTCAGCACCTGTCCCTAATATCCATCAGATATGGGTATAAAAAGGCCTATGGATACCCTGTAAGTACACCTGCCTCCAGAAGAAGCAGCTAGTGAAACGCGTCGAGGCGGCTGCGGGCATACTGTGTGCATCATTCAGGTCTGTGTACTATCATTGTAATGATCATGTGGTATATTAACTTTCATGGATGCTGAATAGTTGGGAAGTTCATGGGGAGGAGCGCCTAGAATTGGATGCCCTAGGGCTAATTTTTGTAATAACTTGCTATTGCGTTGCCTCCCACATGACCTTGCAATAGTGAATCTCAGGAAATCAACCCTCAGGTGGTAGTGAGGCTGGGCCTGATGGGAGGTGGATGCCCGGAATCGTGTACTACTCGAAGTATATATTTAGGCCTAATATAGGGTTGGCACCATTCCCTCAGACTCACCCTGACTCCAAATGCTATAGATTCATGGGTTGCGCCCTCTATGTATACATGATTCATGATCAAATCTGACTATCACCTAAGCGGAGTTTGACTGCTTGGTATTGTCATGCTGGCAATTTGTGGCCTGTAGGATACATTTAAAATACTCTCTTTTACTTTTGTGCCATATTTACAAGATCAAAGGAGTCTATATAACTGACAGCATGACAACATGAATAATTGTATGTGGTCAAGTGACCTATAGTGATGTCTTGGTGTGCCCGCACTCACCCCTTCTCTGTTAGGAGGGTTTTGCACTTGTGATTTTCACTGCCCTATTTTTGCTAAACGTATACTGTCATTGATTTTAAATGGTTTAATAAAATGAGGTTTTAAGACGTATTGACATCTCAGTGGTTTCTTTACGGCAGTCACTAGGTGATTATCTATATATGATGTCGTCTGATATATGATAAGATGTGGTACATGTGGTATCTTAAACTGGTGTCAATTGATGTTGAGTCACTGTATAGTCGTATCCCCCATCCCTGTGGTCTTAAAGCTATTAACCACTTTCTTTCATCCCGAGGTATTCAGTTTGCCCTCCACAATGAGTTTATACAAGAACTGATGAAGTTTGTACTTTATTTTTAATTCCCAATTTTTCCACCAGCTCAGGGGCACAGCGATGGGGAGCCCCTGTGCCCCCACATACGCAAATTTGTTCCTGGGCTGGTGGGAGGATACTGTAGTTTTTGGTGAGGAAGAGACTGAATGGAGCCCCCAGATTATGTTCTGGGGGAGATACATTGACGATGTCATCATCCTGTGGAATGGGTCCAATGAATCCTTCATCTCATTTGTAGAGCATCTAAACATCAATGACCTTGGCCTAAAACTAACATATGAGATAAATGGGGATAAAATCCCGTTTCTTGACATCTTCATACAAAAAGATGATGATGGGAGATTGAAAACTGATGTGTATAGAAAACCGAATTGTACTAACAACTTATTACATTGGAAAAGTTACCATCCTCCCCCCCTAAAAAGAGGTATACCCAAGGGACAGTTCCTGAGATTATGCAGGAACTGTTCCTTGGTGGGTGATTTTGATAAACAATCGAGATCACTGACCAATAGATTTCTCCAGAGAGGATATCCTGGGGAAACAATAAGAAAGGCCCAAGAACACGCATGAAGAAGTCAGAGGACTGAGCTTCTGGTCCCTAGACAGAGGGATGATAAGGATGTAAAAACAAGGTTGATAGGGACCTTTGATGACCAGAGTAAAAGGGTTTGGGGGATTTTGAAAAAATACTGGGGAATACTCCGGAGTGATCCGGATATCAGTGATGTCATTATGGAGACACCATCAGTAACGATAGGGGACCATGTGGTACAAAGTCTATATACCCCCCCCCCAAAAGAAGGGGACCTGGTTAGACCAGAGAGGAATTGGGACGTATAGGTGTGGGAAATGCTCCTTTTGCAAATTTGTTGTTCCATCAAAGGAGTTTGTCAGTGTGAGTACGGGTAGAATTTATAAAAATAGAAGTTTTGGTAACTGTAAAACTGAAGGGCTAGTTTATTTATGTACATGCTCCTGCCCACTTAACTATGTGGGAAAGACAAAAAGACAATTAAGAACTAGAATCAGTGAGCATTTGGGAGACGTCAGGAACAAGAGAGATACCCCCATTGCCCGCCATGTTAACAGCTGTCATGGGGGTGATGTAGGATCTCTGTCCTTTAGAATTATCGAAACAGTGCCCAAATCGATTAGGAGGGGAGATTGGGATAAGATAATCTTACAGAGGGAGACACGATGGATTTTTTGGCTACAGTCCACCCATCCAAAGGGGCTGAATGAGCAACTCAGTTTTGTGAGCTTTATATAGGTCAAACTGCTACAATAATCTAGCTGGCACATAAGGTACCTTCCAAGAAAAGGAGAGTGTCGGAAAATAGGGACTGCTAAAAGACTATATAGCAGTTGTACATTTGGATAAAAAAACCATAATAAATAAAATAGGAGTGAAATTTAGAAATTATACATATAACCATTTTTGAGTCCACCAAAGCCAATTTTTACATATACTCCTTTACTGAGTTTTTTTGACTTAAGAACATCAAATCACCCTTATGGCTTTTTTATCTTATGTATATATGAATTGGGTTCCGGGTCCCAAAAGTGGGTTCTACTCGGGTGCTATATGAGGGGAGCTATAGAAAGGCATTTCTGCCAGTTAGAATAACCTTTATATATCAAGTATTGATTGTTGTAACTTTGTGCAGCCAGATAGATATGCAGCCCCATATAGAACATATGGATAAACAGCAGTTACCATATAAACAGGAAGCGAGTAATCCATTAGAAGCCACTAGTACCGGAAGTGACGTATTGCTACCTGATATTACATACAACTGTATAGGTGATAATCGATACATGTAACCATATATATGCGACATCCTGAATAACTGGTGGAATATGCTATGTAGAACAATTAGACCCTGCTTGATTTGGCTCATTGGAATCATCTAAAAACGCCGCCCCATACACAATACGGCGGTCACCATAGAAACAGGAAGCGAAACATGAGTGTATAAAAACTTTATTAGAAACGATCAGGACCGGAAGTGACGTATCGCTATCCGGCGTCATATACTAATATAGAGGAGACTAGCAATACAGACAGTCACTTGTACTACACATCCCGAATAATCGCTAGAATAGGTTACTTAGAAATATTACACTCCGTTTCATATAAAACAATATGGAAAGTTTAAAACGGAAGTGACGTGTCGCATCTAATCCGGAGAACCGGATATGGTAACCGGAAGTGATCTCATGGGAATCGTACAACCCGATAGGCTGGGAGGAGTGACAATCAATACTCCCACGAGAGGAACCGGAAATTAGGGGTTGTTGGAGGGATATTTAAACCCCATTGGTGGCCATATCCAGCAGGCGTGCACTACTGGCACTCCCAGCTAAACATCCAGCATATTCTTTGCCGCTTTACCCAACAGTAAGTACTATTTTTATATGGGAAATTATTCCATCTTGGTCATTTTGGAAAGACTAATACTCTTTCCTATATATATATTGCAGTTACTAACAACTCCATATTGGAGGTGAAAATATACCCTGTGGGTGACTAGCGCAAACAAGCGCCTATCCAGTGGTGGCTCATAGACAGATATTCTATTTCATCTATGCAACCCTGTCTGCAAGTGAGTACTACTGTGGGTGAAAAATGTTGGAACTAGAGGGGACTTTGGAATGAAATGTCTACATATATCTATATATATTTTTTTCAGTAATAAGAGGATTCCTCATTTAAGGATCGATGTATTTCTTGACAAGCGGGATACTTAGTAAGTAGAGACTGATTAGGGAGTCTTATTCATGTATAGGGCTGGTGGAACTATAAATAGGTTTTTTGATTAATTTAAGACAAATTGTTGTTACAGTTTACCATCTGTGTGATTCCAATCTGGACAAGCCCCTGAAGAACCTCCTTTGATTTCAAGTCCTGGAGGGGAAACGCGTTGGGAAATGATAAGGACAGGCTATTTTTGTCGATCCATCCATTTTGTTGATAATATTGTGGAATTTATGCATGAACCCTGGACTGTGTCCCAGACCCTGTTTTAAAAACTAATTGTTTCCAGAATTGTTGTGAACACTGGAATTTACGAACTAGAGATATTGTTGACCAGAGATAGATCAACAATATCTCATTATTGAGGCATGAATGGGAATCACTTCAACCTGAAAGAGCCCCTCATTCAGAATAGCAGCACAAATTAGTGTGAAGTATAGGGTCTCAACAGGGCCAGTCGACGCAGAGTGGGGGCACCTTAGCGTGACGTCATAGGGTGCCGACCCCCACGGGTAGGTAGGGGGAGTACAGGGAAAAGCCCGAAAACCCTCCACCAACCATAATATATGCATTAATGTATTTTAATCTCAATTTTGCACTTTTTTGATGTGGTGTATTGATTAAATTTATATATTTATAATAATAGGGGTTTTTGTCATCTGTAGACTCTCCTTTGACTGTAGTCATCCGTGTCTCGGATAAATTTGTTACGTTTGCGAATTTCAAGATCCTTCCTGTCTTGTTCTAGATTATTATGAATCTTCTGTCTGAAGTTGTTGAATTCTTCCACTGTGGCGCTTGCTGTCTCCAATTGTGCTTCAATATTCCTTATACGTTCTTTGGTTTTGTTAATATCTCTTTGTAGGTAGTCAACCGTCAGCGTCATAAGGTCCAATGAACATTTGTTCAAGATCTGTTCAAATCTTTTCTTGTATTCAATATCCTCACTAAAGATAGTGGGACGTAGGGAAACCTGGAGTCCCCGGGGTATCCTCTGAGCCTTTAAATACTCTGTGAGAGTGGCACAATGTAGTTCAAAGTTGATGAGATGACGTGATTCCTTTTCAAATTCTTTTCCTTTGGCCTCCTTTGGAGGGAGCAATAGGAAATCACCAGAAATAGTAGTTTGCGATATAATTATAGAAGTTTCCTCGGTGTTATAGGAAAACGTATTTGACATACTTGCTAGGAGTGCTCATTCAAAGGTACCATAGATATAAAGAAGAAAACGGCACTTCCTTCGTATATATTTTCAAAAGATGCCGGGGTGCACTTCAGGTTCCAAAGCCATAAAACAAGAAGTAACAAGGCACTCCCAGAGTGTGATGAAAAAGTATATTTATTGTGCTTGAATTGTGCTTGAAGAACGTTTTCGGACCAAATTGGACCTTCCTCAGTAGCACTAAGCATAAAAATAAAATACAGAAATAAATAACATAAATACAAAAGATGTATATAACACTGAGGGCAAACAAAATAGTTTCATATAAGTGACAGTGTACATTATAATATTCTAATTCATATTCTTTGACAGAAAAAGTATCATACATATATTCATTTCATATATGTGACAATTTATACATCATTCTGTAATAAACAGATTTCATATTGACTCAGAGAATTTTTTTGAAAATTAAAACATGAAAATGAAGAAAAGAGGAGTAAAAGAAAAGAAAAAGAAGAACCATAGAAAAAAGAAAAAAGAGAAAATGTTGGTTTGTACAGGGTTAATGGAGGGAGGAAGATGTGTAGTAAATGTCTATATGGGTGGATGAGAATGGTAACAGGGAAAGACCAGTGGATAGCATATGTGTATAACCATCAGGGGTGTAGGATGTGATAGTATGATTACAGAGTAAGGTGAATTAGTATGAATGTAAGTGCTGTGTGTGGGAGAATGTTTATAGGAATTGTAAGTATTGTGTGAATGAAAGTGGAAGACTGGATATGAGTATTGTGAAAGAGAGGGAAAGGATTTAATGGGTAGTCTGTGAAGAAGTAAATAACCGTCAGAGGAGTGAAGAGAAGGCTGAGAGGAAAATGAAGCATGACATGAATCAAAGGTGAAAACACCGAGGTGCTTACCAAATGTGAGGAGGAATGTAGCATGGACTGCAGGCGCGGAATCCACCGCTGCATGGGGGCTGCCATGACAGTGGCCGGAGACACCGGGCTAAATAGGGGCGGTAATCAGTCCGGGCGGTGCTGGTGTGGGACCGCACGTGCGCAGTAGGAGCGAACTGCTCAGTGAGTTCATTACACGGCGCGTGCGTGTAGTTATTGAAGATGCAGAGGCTTGTGCCGGGAGCAGGACTACGCATGCGTTAGGAAATGTACGTGGAATTGAAATAAGTAAGCACAGAGCATGCGTGGAACTCACAGGGCTAGTAGATTGCGGATGGATCGGCTGTGCTGGATGTGCGCACAGTGTTTCATATAGTTGTGGTTGATGTCTGGGGAAAATTAGATTGCGCCTGTGTTGGTGAATTATAGTGAGCAATTATAAGAACACTGCGTGCCGAATCTCCATACTAGCTGATATGGGTAAAAACCTGTGATGGTGATCGTAGAAGAGCAAATAGGAGAACAACAGGAGCCACAGGATGAGATCAGTATTTTTTCTAAAAGAAAGAAGAATGAGTTAGAGAATGATCATACACAATATAGCTGAACAATAAACATTAAATATGCAAAGATTCATAAAAAGGATTGAAGGTCGTATTCCCTATTTAAATCTCTAGGGGCTAGGGTGCTGAGTTCATGGATCCAATAGGCTTCTCTTTTTTTGAGAATTTTAATCATATCTCCCCCTCTCCTGGGAATGTCTATATGGTCAATGACTTGGAATTTGAGTTGTGAGATGGTGTGTCTGGCAATTTTGAAGTGATGAGGAATGGGTAAGAGAAGATTTTCGCATCTGATGGTAGACTTATGTTTGAATATGCGATCTCCAATGTGTTGGGTGGTTTCGCCCACGTACAGGAGGCCACATGGACATTTAATGATGTACATTACGTTGGTCGATTTACATGTATAGAAATTGTGTACAGGATATTGCCTTCCATTGTGCGGGTTGTAAAAACTGTCACCCTTTTGGACGTTGTTACACTGAGGACAGCTGAGGCAAGGAAAGGTGCCAACTTTAGGTGTACCTAGGAATCTTTGCTTGGGAATTTTTTGGATAGGACCCACATCTGCTCTAATAAGTTTATCTTTAATGTTTGGTGGTCTTTTGTAACAGGGTAAAAAAGGTGTCCTAAATTCGGGAATGTTGGGGTATCCTTGTGTCAAAATATGCCAGTTTTTCCGTATAGTTTTATGGATTTTGAAGGAAAAGGGGTGAAAAGTGTGCGGAAAGGGTATTCTTTTCTCTTTATTCTCGCTAGTGTCAATGGTATGGTGTCGGCTACTGTCTAGTAGTGGTAATGGGTAACCCCTATTAGAGAATTTCTTCTGCATCTCTTGTAGTCTTAAATCTAACGTGTCCTTGTCAGATACGATCCTTTTAACGGTCATGCAGGACGAAGAAAAAGACAAGACGTGGCTGGCAGTGCAGAAGGTTTCGACACCTTCAGAACCACCAGATCACAGGTAAAGAATCCTTAGTGATAAACCTGTCTTCTAAAATTCTTAGTACCACATAACTGGCAGTTCTGCAGAAGGGCCTATCATTTTGTCCAACCGCTAAACTCAATACCTTTGAGTTAGACATGGACCTACAACGGTTCTTTAGAAACCTGAGAATTAAAACTCATTTTGATGGTAAGCCTTTTTCAACTGCCACTCCGGTCAAACAGTCTATCATTTCTGTTACCGATTTGGGTCTAAAATCCAAGAGCACATATCGTCCTCCTCTTGGGTCTTCACCTGTTGAAACTTTTATTGATTTTGTGAAGTCTGATTTCCAACAACTACGACATGATATTAATATTGGTAAATTTCATTATCATAATAATCTTTCCCCATTAGACCGCCAAGCACTAAATGACCTATCCAATGACAAAGACCTTATTATAAAACCAGCTGATAAGGGCGGAGCTGTTGTTATAATGAATAAAGTTGACTACATTAAAGAGATAGACCGACAACTCAGTGACGACCAAGTATATAAAAAACTAACTCATAGCCCCCTACCATCATTGACCAAGAAAATTGAGAATACTCTTACACATCACTTACATCTGGGTACCATTGACTCCAAGACAGTTGAGTTTCTCACCAAATCAAACCCCATTACCCCGGTTTTATATATACTCCCTAAAGTACACAAACGACTGGACAACCCACCAGGCAGACCTATAGTGGCAGGATCAGATTCTATTCTCTCTCCCTTATCCATCTTTTTAGAGAAAATCCTTACCCCTTTAATTAAGACCACCAAATCCTTCCTTCTCGACACTGGTATGTTCCTACAGGTCATTAAGAGATTAGGGCGGATAAGGAAAGAGTCATTATTAGTGACTATGGATGTAGCTAGTCTCTACACTAGTATACCACATGATACTGGCATCACTGCAATCCAGGACCTTCTTACTCAGCATAAGTTTGATCAATCTGTGATTACTTTGTGTGTTGATTTATTGACATTAGTTTTGAAAGAAAATTATTTTCTCTTTGGTGACAACTATTACCTTCAGACACAGGGTACCACGATGGGCTCTAATGTGGCCCCCCCTTACGCAAATAGCTATATGACAAAATTCGAGGACGAAGTGGTCTACCCAAATCCACTATTTCAGAAATTCTGTCCGATTTGGAAAAGGTACATAGACGATGTCTTTTGCGTTTGGGAGGGTCCCATTGGAGCCCTTCATGAGTTTTTTGATCAGTTGAACACCACCTGGCCTGGTTTGCATTTTACTTTACAATACGACCTACAAAAAAATCAATTTCTTGGACACCACTGTCCTGAAGGACACTGAGGGTAATCTATCCACTGATCTTTTCACCAAAAATACTGATAAGAACACCCTTCTCCATTTTTCCAGCCATCACCCTATGTCCGTAAAAAAATCTATTCCCATTTCCCAGTTCCAGAGGGTTAAAAGGATCGTATCTGACAAGGACACGTTAGATTTAAGACTACAAGAGATGCAGAAGAAATTCTCTAATAGAGGTTACCCATTACCACTACTAGACAGTAGCCGACACCATACCATTGACACTAGCGAGAATAAAGAGAAAAGAATACCCTCTCCGCACACTTTTCACCCCTTTTCCTTCAAGATCCATAAAACTATACGTAAAAACTGGCAAATTTTGGCACAAGGATACCCCAACATTCCCGAATTTAGGACACCTTTTTTACCCTGTTACAAAAGACCACCAAACATTAAAGATAAACTTATTAGAGCAGATGTGGGTCCTATCCAAAAAATTTCCAAGCAAAGATTCCTAGGTACACCTAAAGTTGGCACCTTTCCTTGCCTCAGCTGTCCTCAGTGTAACAACGTCCAAAAGAGTGACAGTTTTTACAACCCGCACAATGGAAGGCAATATCCTGTACACAATTTCTATACATGTAAATCGACCAACGTAATGTACATCATTAAATGTCCATGTGGCCTCCTGTATGTGGGTGAAACCACCCAACACATTGGAGATCGCATATCCAAACATAAGTCTACCATCAGATGCGAAAATCTTCTCTTACCCATTCCTCATCACTTCAAAATTGCCAGACACACCATCTCACAACTCAAATTCCAAGTCATTGACGATATAGACATTCCCAGGAGAGGGGGAGATATGATTAAAATTCTCAAAAAAAGAGAAGCCTATTGGATCCATGAACTCAGCACCCTAGCCCCTAGAGGTTTAAATAGGGAATACGACCTTCAATCCTTTTTATGAATCTTTGCATATTTAATGTTTATTGTTCAGCTATATTGTGTATGATCATTCTCTAACTCATTCTTCTTTCTTTTAGAAAAAATACTGATCTCATCCTGTGGCTCCTGTTGTTCTCCTATTTGCTCTTCTACGATCACCATCACAGGTTTTTACCCATATCAGCTAGTATGGAGATTCGGCACGCAGTGTTCTTATAATTGCTCACTATAATTCACCAACACAGGCGCAATCTAATTTTCCCCAGACATCAACCACAACTATACGAAACACTGTGCGCACATCCAGCACAGCCGATCCATCCGCAATCTACTAGCCCTGTGAGTTCCACGCATGCTCTGTGCTTACTTATTTCAATTACACGTACATTTCCTAACGCATGCGTAGTCCTGCTCCCGGCACAAGCCTCTGCATCTTCAATGACTACATGCATGCGCCGTGTAATGAACTCCCTGAGCAGTTTGCTCCTACTGCGCACGCGCGGTCCCACACCAGCACCGCCCGGACTGATTACCGCCCCTATTTAGCCCGGCCTCTCCGGCCACTGTCATGGCAGCCCCCATGCAGCGGTGGATTCCGCACCTGCAGTCCATGCTACATTCCTCCTCACATTTGGTAAGCACCTCGGCGTTTTCACCTTTGATTCATGTCATGCTTCATTTTCCTCTCAGCCTTCTCTTCACTCCTCTGACGGTTATTTACTTCTTCACAGACTATCCATTAAATCCTTTCCCTCTCTTTCACAATACTCATATCCAGTCTTCCACTTTCATTCACACAATTCTTACAATTCCTATAAACATTCTCCCACACACAGCACTTACATTCATACTAATTCACCTTACTCTGTAATCATACTATCACATCCTACACCCCTGATGGTTATACACATATGCTATCCACTGGTCTTTCCCTGTTACCATTCTCATTCACCCATATAGACATTTACTACACATCTTCCTCCCTCCCTCCATTAACCCTGTACAAACCAACATTTTCTCTTTTTTCTTTTTTCTATGGTTCTTCTTCTATTTCTTTTCTTTTACTCCTCTTTTCTTCATTTTCATGTTTTCATTTTCAAAAAAATTCTCTGAGTCAATATGAAATCTGTTTATTACAGAATGATGTATAAATTGTCACATATATGAAATGAATATATGTATGAGACTTTTTCTGTCAAAGAATATGAATTTGAATATTATAATGTACACTGTCACTTATATGAAACTATTTTGTTTGCCCTCAGTGTTATATACATCTTTTGTATTTATGTTATTTATTTCTGTATTTTATTTTTATGCTTAGTGCTACTGAGGAAGGTCCAATTTGGGCCGAAAACGTTCTTCAAGCACAATTCAAGCACAATAAATATACTTTTTCATCACACTCTGGGAGTGCCTTGTTACTTCTTGTTTTATCACTGTCCTCCATGGCCGCCGCTTGTCACATCTCCTCCTCTCTCTGCCGACCAGAGACTGTCACTAGCGGTGACGTCACAGGTTCTCGCGATACTTGGCTGTAAAGGTCATTGAAGTCAGTGACAGGTCTGCTATCAGCAGTGCCGGAGATCAGCGCAGGTAATGTACCTCGCTATGCTCCTGACAGCAGCACTTGTCATGCCCTGCAGTGACCTGGGCTGACCTATTGATGTTAGCTCAGGTCACTGCATTGCTCTCCCAGCCAATGGGGAACATTCTGCTCTTCATTGACTGGGACAGGGACTATGGTATGGATCGTCATGGGAACCGCTTGGATTACAGCAGACCTGGATTTGTTTTTCTTTCTAATAAATTGGTGAAAGAGGGAATGTTTTGGGCAGTGTTTTTTCAAAAGAAATGTGTTTGTCGTGTATTTTTTTTTTATTACTGACTGGGTTGGTGATGTCGGGTATCTGATAGACGCCTGACCCCCCGAACCCCAGGGCTTGATGCCAGGTGACATTACACATCTGGTATTAACCCCATATATTACCCCGTTTGCCACCGCACCAGGGCACGGGATGAGCTGGGGCGAAGCACCAGGACTGGCGCATCTAATGGCTGCGCCACTTCTGGGGCGGCTGCGGCCTGCTATTTTTAGGCTGGGGAGAGTCCAATAACCATGTACCTCCCTAGTCTGAGAATATCAGACCTCAGCTGTCTGCTTTAACTTGGCTAGTGATCCAATTTTGGGGGGACCCCCACGTGTTTTTTTTTTTTAATTATTTCATTTAAAATAACAGCGTGGGGTACCCTCAGTTTTGGATTACCAGCCAAGGTGAAGCTGCCAGCTGTGGTCTGCAGGCTGCAGCCGTCTGCTTTACTCTAGCTGGCTACAAAAATAGGTGGAACCCCACGTCCTTTTTTTTTAAATTTTTTTGGCTAAATACAAGACTAAGCATCCCTTATTGCCACATGAAAGGCACCAAAGGGTGTAAAATTACAAAATGCAGGAGAGTGGGACATTATGTGTCTTTCTGCCGCTAATGACAGAAAAGACTGATATGAAGTGTACAAGCAAAAGAAAATCACCAGAGCGCGCTACGCTGTGAAAAGCAGTAGAAAATGGCACTGAAGTGAACATGTGACCGCCTCATGTAGGTTGAAGCTATGTATCTGTACCGCCCTGGGGGCTCGGCTGCTCTCCGCCGAGCCACTCGGATCCGGGCTCGGGTTGTCGGTGGCTACAGCGCCTCCGGACCGGGGGCCACGTCGCTCTGGAAAGAGGGGGATGTTTGTTTGTTTGTTTGGTTTGGGGTGGACCGGTTTCGCGGCCGGAGCCGCGGTGACCGGTAACAGTTCGTGATGCCACCCACGGGTCGTGGTGAGGTGATGGGCACCACCGCTGCTGTGAGGGTGCGGAGGCTCGTCCTGGATCGGTGGTGGGTCGCAGCTAGGTGTTGACCCCTCCGTGGGTAGGGGGTTTGTTGGTCCCGGGGCCAGGTGGCAGGAGCGGGGGATTGCAGGACGCAGGGTCTCGCTTGCGGCGCGGTGCCTGATGGCACTGGTGTACTCACGATTAAACCACACAGAGTCAATGGTAAACCAAGTTCGGTGTAGATCAGTGCCGGCAGCCGGCTGCGTGTGTCCCCAGTGAGGTTGGTGATGTCGCCTTTCTCCTGCACCTTTAAATTTGCTATAGTTACTCCTATGCTTCAGCAATGGTAGTCCGCTCCCCGGCTTTTGGGTACCGGAGGAGCCCTTTTGCCCGCAGGCGCTGGTCCTTTGGATCTCTGGCCCTTGGCGGTGGCTTTTATCCGGAATCGGTGGGCTGTTGCCGTCTATCGGGACTTTGGGTGGGAATGAACCCCTGAGGTCCAGACCGCAATCAGTAGATTTGTCTGAGCCCGGTTGCTTCTGGGCTAGAACGGGGTCTGAGTACCCTGCCTTGTGCTCTGGTTGACTTGTTAGCTCCCCGGTTCGGGTCCGAAGGGTCACCACCCTCTTCTCGATCCCTACGGTTCCGCAGTTCAGTCCCTGACTGGACTCTTGTAGACGACCACCACCGTCTGCCTGCCTGACCATTCCAAGGGGTCCAAGGCTCCGTCCTAGGCCCCTGACTCTCAGCTCGCCACTTTTACTCCTCTCACTACTCCTCTCCCAACTCGACTCACTTGTCCTTTCCCTGCCTCAGGCCAGCAGACTCCTCGGAGGGCGTGCCTATCTGCCTGGCTCCGCCCACCTGGTGTGCCTGACTAGACCTGAGGGAGGCGGTCAGGACTTGTTGGCTGCTGGTGCCTCACTGGGGTGGGGGTGTGTGTGGTGTTGTGTGTTGTTACCTGTCACCCCTGGGGGTCCAGGGCATCACAGATCCTGGGTAAATTTATGTATTTTCCCTCCTTCTGTTTTTTTGCAGTACGCAAACAAACGGAAGGCACACGGATGACAAACGGATGACATACGGACCGTATATGGAACAGAAACGGATGCCACACGGATGCACCCGTAAAAAAAACGAACCGTTTTTTGCGGACCGCAAAAACGGATCGGTCGTGTGAATGAAGTGTTATTCTGGTCTGCCGTTTATAAACAGCAGGCAGAAATAAGTAAATAGCGCCCCCCAGCATCAGAAAATCTCCGGGGTTTCAGGGGGTAGCTGAGACCCTGGAGATCATGATTTAGGCCGGTTTTTCCGGTCCCTGCTCACGTGATCACCAGTATACACCGTATACCGATGATCACGTTACAGTAAATGACAGCGTCGGGAAAAAATTATTTATCTCCCATCTGGCATGAACAAACATGTCAGATGGGAGATAAATCTCCTCCCCAGTCCCCTCAGGTCCCCCCGCTGTCGCCAAAGTGCCCCCCCTGACTCCATCCCGGAAATCCTAAATGGCCGCGCGCACAGCAGGGCGCCGGCCGCATTCACCCTGCTCCTCTGATTTCTGTCGCATGTGCCATGACACTATTAAGCCAGAGATTCTTAATGTCAGGCAAGTTTGACCCGGCCATTAAGAATCTCCAATAAAGGGTTAAAAAAAACACCACACAGAAAAATAATACTTTAATGGAAATAAATACACAGACACACTTAGAGACTCCATGTTTATTACCCCCTCTCACCCCTCCACGATCCATGGTCTTCTGTCTTCTTTCTCAACACATGCAGCTCTGCTCCATCAGACAGCATGGGAGAAAGGACACTGTGCTCCGTGCAGAAATCACTCTGTGAGAGTGACCACAGGCTCCCGGCTGTAAGCGACGGGTTGCCATAGCAACGCTGCTCCGATCACGTGATTCCGGTGCCGCTGCGTGTGGTAGCGGTGTCGTCACCGTCACCGCTACCAAGCGCATTGCTATGGCAACGGTGATCTCTGTTATTGACTGGCTGTGTCAGCCGGTCAATAAGGGAACGGGGAAGCAGAACGGGGTGACGACTGTGTGCCAGAGCATGTCGCCGTTACACGGCGATACAGAAACGATCACCGCATACTGGAGATGCACTGACAGGACCTAGGACAGGACATGACATCTAGCCATGTAACCAGTCTGTAGCCAATGAGATAACAGACACGTGTCTGGTCACATGGCTATTTTGACAATGTCACGTAGGTCCTGTCATCACTGCTGGTTACCGAGGATGCAGGGATTATCGGGAGGAATAATGGCAGGAGACAGAGTGCAGGACGCATCCCGGGGACCGGTAAGTGTTATGGCAATGTTTATTAACTGTATGTGTACATTTATAATGTGTTTTTATATGTTTGTGATTGCCTCCCATTGTCTCCTATGGGTTCGAGTGGTTCGCCGAACCGGTTCGCCGAACCGAACTCGAACCAGACCCCCATTCAGTGAACCAAGCTCGAGCCGAACCGCGGCCGGTTCGCTCATCTCTAATAAGGAGTTAAATGGCAGCTTATAGCTGCCACTAAGTCCTAGGTTAATCATGGCAGGCGTCTCCCCGAGATACCTTCCATGATTAATCTGTAGTGAAAGTAAATAAACACACACAATGAAAAATCCTTTATTTGGAATAAAAGACAAACAAAATCCTTCATTTACCACTTTATTCATCCCTAAACACCCATCCAGATCCGAAGTAATCCACACGATGCTTTCAGCTCTGCTACATGAAGCTGACAGGGAGCGCCGTAGAACACGACCGCTCTGTGTCAGCCCCCTCTGCAGCAACTGAAGTGAGCTGTCACCGGAGACTTCACTCAGGTAGTGCTGGTTTGTGTGGGGATGATGGAGGCCGGTGTGTGCGGGGATGACGGGGCATTGTGTGCAGGGATGATGGAGGCCGGTGTGTGCGGGGATGATGGGGGCCAGTGTGTGTGGGGATGATGGAGGCCGGTGTGTGCAAGGATGATGGGGGCCGGTGTGTGCAGGGATGATGGAGGCCGGTGTGTGTGGGGATGATGGGGGCCGGTGTGTGCGGGGATGACAGAGGCCGGTGTGTGCGGGGATGATGGGAGCCGATGTGTGCGGGGATGACGGGGGACGGTGTGTGCGGGGATGACGGGGGCCGGTGTGTGTGTGGATGACGGAGGCCGGTGTGTGTGTGGATGATGTAGGCCGGTGTGTGCGAGGATGATGGGGGCCGGTGTGTGCGGGGATGACGGGGCATTGTGTGCAGGGATGATGGAGGCCGGTGTGTGCGGGGATGATGGGGGCCAGTGTGTGTGGGGATGATGGAGGCCGGTGTGTGCAAGGATGATGGGGGCCGGTGTGTGCAGGGATGATAGAGGCCGGTGTGTGTGGGGATGATGGGGGCCGGTGTGTGCGGGGATGACAGAGGCCGGTGTGTGCGGGGATGATGGGAGCCGATGTGTGCGGGGATGATGGAGGCCGGAGTGTGCGGGGATGACGGGGGACGGTGTGTGCGGGGATGACGGGGGCCGGTGTGTGTGTGGATGACGGAGGCCGGTGTGTGTGTGGATGATGTAGGCCGGTGTGTGCGAGGATGATGGGGGCCGGTGTGTGCGGGGATGATGGAGGCCGGTGTGTGCGGGGATGATGGAGGCCGGTGTGTGCGGGGAAGATGGGGGCCGGTGTGTGCGGGAATGATGGAGGCCGGTGTGTGCAGGGATGATGGAGGCTGGTGTGTGCGAGGATGATGGGGGCCGGTGTGTGCGGGGATGACAGGGACATTGTGTGTGGGGATGATGGGAGGCGATGTGTGCGGGGATGATGGAGGCCGGTGTATGCAGGAATGATGGAGGCCGGTGTGCACGGGGATGACGAGGGCATTGTGTGCGGGGATGATAGAGGCCGGTTTGTGCGGGAATGACAGGGGCGTTGTGTGCGGAGATGATGGGGGTCAGTGTGTGCGGGGATGACGGGGGCCGGTGTCTGCAGGGATGATGGAGGCTGGTAACTGCAGTGACGACACAGCTGATCGCGGCTCACTTCAGTCACTCAGGGGATTTGCGGTCATCGGTGCATTCTTCACCGGTGACCGCAAATCAGGCTGCGACACAGACAGAGCCGCAGGATGACAATGAAGTCGGGTGAAGTTCATCCGAGTTCATTCTCATCGCGCGACTGTCTGTGTCTGCTCTCAACTAGAAATGAGCGATGTTCGAGGTTCGCCAATTTCATGTTCGAGTGATTTTGGGGGGTACTCAAGATGAAACTCGAACTCGAGCTTTTTGCTAAAAGTTCGACAGTTCGAGTTACGTTCGAGAACGGTTCGATCACTATAAACGTGGCTTTTCACAGTAAGGCTATGTGCACATGTTGCTATCTGCATGCGTCCTGCGTCCCCAGCACAATCCCTCTCCTTTTCCTATTCACCGATCACGGGCGCCTCGCCCCACGTCTGTCACAAATCTGCGGTATCTTTTCCTCTTTAGAAAATGGCTGCCACTTAATTAGTCAATTAGTTATTCCGTGCTTTCCTCGACCACCGGCGCCCATGATTGGTTGCAGTCAGTCACGTCCCCAAGCTGAGTGACAGCTGTCTCACTGAAATCAATCACAGCCGCCGGCGGGCGGGTCTATATCGTGCAGTAAAATAAATAAATAATAATAATAAAAAAAAAAAATGCGGTTTCCCCCATATTTGATACCAGCCAGGATAAAACCACACAGCTGGAGACTGGTATTGTCAGGATGGAGAGCGCCACGGTATGGGGAGCCCTCCAGCCAAACAATATCACCCAGCAGCCGCCCGGAATAGCCGCATCCATTAGATGCGACTGTCCTGGGGGACTCTACCCAGCTCATCCCGAATTGCCCTGGTGCGGAGGCAATCGGGGTAATAATGAGTTTAATCATGCCAGGCGTCTCGCCGAGATACCGTCCATGATTAAACTTAAAGTGAAAGTAAAGAAACACACAAACCAAAAAATCCTTTATTTGGAATAAAAGACAAAAAATCACCCTCTTTCACCCCTTTATTAACCCACAAATACCCCTCCAGGTCCGACGTAATACACACGACACTGTCAGCTCTGCTACAGAACACGAGTGCTAAGTTATAAGCTCCACGTAGCAATAAAGTGAATCGCGTGGTTAGCAGAGACTTCAGCAATGCAGAAGTCAAGACTACCAAATCCGCCTACCTTTCATATTAGAAGCAGTAGACTAGTGGATAGAGCGTTCGCATAAGAAGCATGAGGTCGTGAGTTCTAGTACTGGTAAAGATTTTTTTTTTTTTATTTTTAAATTATAATTATTATCTATAAAGTGAAAGTAAATAAACACACACCACGAAAAATCCTTTATTTGGAATAAAAGACAAAAAAACACCCTGTTTCAGCATTTTATTAAAATCCTCCAATACCCCTCCAGGTCCGACGTAATCCACACAACACTGTCAGCTCTGCTACAGAACACGAGTGCTGTATCAGCTCCACGAAGCAGTCAAGTGAATCGCGTGGTCAGCTGAGACTTCAGCAATCCAGACTTCAAGATTACCAAATTACTGCCTATCTGTATCATTTTTTTTATTATTTTAATTATATTTATAATATATTTATAATATATTTATAATTATAATTTAATTATGCACTTAGGGGAGGAGCCAGACATCAGCTGTGAGCTCTCTCTCTTTCTCTCCTTTCTCTCTCTCTCCTTTTTCTCTCTCTCTCCTTTCTCTCTCTCTTTCTCTCCTTTCTCTCTCTCCTTTCTTCCTCCCCTTTCTCTCTCTCCTTTCTCTTCTTTCTCCTCTTTCTCGCTCTCTCTCTTCCTTCTCTCTTTCTCTTGTTTCTCCTCTTTCTCTCTCTCTTCTTTTTCTCTCTCTCTCTCTCTCTTCTTTCTCTCTTTCTCTTTCTCTCTCTTCCTCTCTCTCTCCCCCTCTCTTCTTTCTCTCTCTTCTTTCTCTCTCTCTTCCTTCTCTCTTTCTCTTCTCTCTTTCTCTCTCTCTCCTTCCTCTCTCTCCTTTCTCTCTACTTTCTTTCTCTCCTTTCTCTCTCTCTTCTCTCTCTCTCTTTCTCTCTTTCTCTCTCTCTTCTTTCTCTCTTTCTCTCTCTCTCTCTTCTTTCTCTCTCTTCTTTCTTTCTCTGTCTCTTCTTTCTCTTGTTCTCTCTCTTCTTTCTCTCGTTCTCTCTCTCTTCTCTCTTTCACTCTTTCTCTCTCTCTTCTTTCTCTCTCTCTTTCTCTCTTTCTCTCTCTTCTTTCTCTCTCTCTTTCTCTCTCTCTTCTTTCTCTCTCCTCTCTTTCTCAGACCTGGCGATGATCAGCTGATGCGGTCACCTGACGTCATCAGCTGACACAAGTCGAGCGGTGAGGCCGGCTTTTTACCACCCGGCCGGCTAAACTATCAGCTGATGCCGTTGGACAGGAGTCTGCACTGAAGTGTGTAGTTTTTTGGGTTTTTTTTGCACTGATGCATCAGCTGATTGTATAAAAGCCGTTTATACAATCAGCTGCTGTGTTATGTGATTCAGGCCCTTGAACCTGACACATCATCTGATCGCTTTGCCTTCCAGCAAACCGATCAGATGATATTGGATCCGGATTGGACGGCGCAGGACCCTTGACCCAGGATTACTGCGGAGGGGGGTTCTTTATTTCAATAAAGATGGAGTCACTAATTGTGTGGTGTTTTATTTATAATAAAAATATTTTTTTGTGTGTTGTGTTTTTTTTTATAGGTACTAGAAATTCATGGTGGTCATGTCTAACATTGGCGTGACACCATGAATTTCGGGCTTAGGGCCAGTTGATAATATACAGCTAGTCCCAACCCCATTACTACCCAGCAAGCCACCCGTCACCAGGGCAGCTGGAAGAGATGGATACAGCGCCAGATGATGGCGCTTCTATGAAAGCGCCCTTTTCTGGGGCGTCTGCGGACTGCAATTCGCAGCAGAGGGGCCCAGAAAGCTCAGGCCAACCTGTGCTGTGGATTCCAATCCCCAGCTGCCTAATTGTACCTGGCTGGACACAAAAATATGGCGAAGCCCACGTCATTTGTTTTTTAATTATTTCATGAAATTCATGAAATAATTAATAAAAAAGGGCTTCCCTATATTTTTGGTTCCCAGCCGGGTACAAATAGGCAGCTGGGGGTTGGGGGAAGCCCGTAGCTGCCTGCTGTACCTGGCTGGACACAAAAATATGGCAAAGCCCACGTCATTTGTTTTTTAATTATTTCATGAAATTCATGAAATAATTAATAAAAAAAGGGCTTCTCTATATTTTTGGTTCCCAGACGGGTACAAATAGGCAGCTGGGGGTTGGGGGCAGCCCGTAGGTGCCTGCTGTACCTGGCTAGCATACAAAAATATGGCGAAGCCCACGTCATATGTTTTTTAATTATTTCATGAGGTCTTTATTAATGAGATTAACACTATCTGGTCTGAACTGAAGTTTACAATGAACTGTCACTTGGACAGAATTAATTTTTGGATACAATTGTCATTAACCCCTTCAGCCGCGGGGCACTTTCCGTTTTTGCGTTTTTGTTTTTTGCTCCCCTTCTTCCGAGAGCCGTAACTTTTTTATTTTTCCGTCAATCTTGCCATATGAGGGCTTGTTTTTTGCGGGACAAGTTGTACTTTTAAATGAAACCATAAGTTTTACCATATGGTGTACTGGAAAGCAGAAAAAAAATTCCAAGTGTGGAAAAATTGCAAAAAAAGTGTGATGGCACAATAGTTTTTGGGATCTTTTATTCACGGTGTTCATAGTTTCATAGTTTCATAGTTTTTAAGGTTGAAGGGAGACTCTAAGTCTATCTAGTTCAACCCGTAGCCTAACATGTTGATCCAGAGGAAGGCAAAAAAACCCCAATGTGTCAAATAAGCTCCAATGGGGAAAAAAATTCCTTCCTGACTCCACATACGGCAATCAGACTAGTTCCCTGGATCAACACCCTGTCATAAAATCTAATATACATAACTGGTAATATTATATTTTTCAAGAAATGCGTTCAGGCTCTGCTTAAATTTTACTAGTGAATCCCTCATTACAACATCATACGGCAGAGAGCTCCATAGTCTCACTGCTCGTACAGTAAAGAATCCTCATCTGTGATTATGATTAAACATTCTTTCCTCAAGACGTAGCGGATGCCCCCGTGTTCCAGTCGCAGGCCTAGGTGTAAAGAGATCTTTGGAAAGGTCTCTGTACTGTCCCCTCATATATTTATACATTGTGATTAGATCCCCCTAAGGCTTTGTTTTTCCTAACTAACTAACCCCAAGTTTAATAACCTGTCTTGGTATTGCAGCCCCCCCCATTCCTCTAATAATCTAGGTCGCTCTTCTATCTACCTGTAAGATTATGCTATTTATAACCTTCTATACTTTTGCTAACAAGAAATGCATCCATTCCTCTCTTAAATTCATTCAGTGAGTTGGCCATCACCACTTCCTCAGGAAGAGAGTTCCAGAGCCTCACTGCTCTTACCGTGAAGAACCCTCTTCTATGCTGATGTAGGAATTTTCTTTCCTCCAATCGAAAAGAATGCCCCCTTGTTCTTGTCATAGTCCTTGGTACAAACAGATCATGGGAGAGATCTCTATATGGCCCTCTGATATATTTGTACATATTTATTAGGTCTCCCCTAAGTCTTCTCTTTTCTAGAGTAAATAGACCTAATTTTGATAACCTTTCCGTGTATTGTAATGCACCCATTCCATTTATTATTTTAGTAGCCCGCCTCTGAACCCTTTCAAGTTCAGTAATGTCTTTCTTCAGCACCGGCGCCCAAAATTGCACACAATACTCCAAGTGTGGTCTGACTAGTGATTTGTACAGAGGGAGAATGATGTTTTCATCTCGTGCCCCCAGACCTCTTCTAATGCATCCCATCACCCTATTTGCTTTGGTGGCTGCTGCCTGACACTGGGCACTCCAATTTAGATTCTTATTCACTAAGATGCCTAAGTCTTTTTCCATGTCTGATTTCCCCAGCAGTTTCCCATTTAGTAAGTAATCGTAGCATCTGTTTCTCCTTCCCATGTGCATAACCTTACCCTTATCTGTGTTAAACCTCATTTGCCATTTTTCAGCCCAATTCTCCAATTTACTCAAATCCATCTGTAGTTGCAAACTGTCCTCCTTTGTGTTAACTACCTTACATAGTTTTGTATCATCTGCAAATACTGATATTTTACTCTGTAAACCATCCACCAGATCATTAATAAATATATTAAATAGTAGGGGGCCCAATACAGACCCCTGTGGCACCCCACTAGTAACCCTGGCCCAATCTGAGTATGCACCATTAATAACCACTCTTTGTTTTCTACCACTAAGCCAGCTACCTACCCATCTACACACATTTTCACTATATGGTAAAACTGATATGTGGGTATGATGCCTGAGGTCGGTGCGAGTTTGTAGACACCAAACATGTATAGGTTTACTTGTATCTAAGGGGTTAAAAAAAATTCACAAGCTTGTCCAATAAAAGTGGCGTACGTTTTGCGCCATTTTCCGAAACCCGTAGAGTTCTCATTTTTTGGGATATATGGCTCAGTGATGGCTTATTTTTTGCGTCTTGAGCTGATGTTTCTAATGGTAGCATTTTTGCGCAGATGCTACGTTTTGATCGCCTGTTATTGCATTTTGCGTAAAACTTGCGGTGACCAAAAAACGTAATTTTGGCGTTTGGAATTTTTTTGCCACTACGCCGTTTACCAATCAGGTTAATTGATTTTATATTTTGATAGATCGGGCATTTCTGAACGCGGTAATACCAAATATGTGTATATTTTTTTTTTAACCCTTTAATTTTCAATGGGGGGAAAGGGAAGTGATTTGAACTTTTAGGTTTTTTGTTTTTTTTTTAATTTTTTAAAACTTTTTTTTTACTTTTTTTATTTTATTTTACTAGTCCCCCTAGGGGGCTATAGCGATCAGCAATCCAATCGCTGATCGCTATCTGCTGATCACAGCTATACCGCTGTAAACAGCAGAAATAGTCACTTTCTTTTTTCCTCTGCTCCGTGCCGAGGCAAAAGGAAAGTGAAACTTCTTAGCAGCAGGCGTCATCACATGACCCTGTGCTACGATGGCAACCACCGAACGTCACGTGATCACTCACGTGACGTCCGGAGGGGGCGGCGGTAAGTAGAAAACTTGGCCGCGCGCATATAGATCTCGCTGCCAGACTTTGGCAGCGTGATCTAAGGGGTTAATGTTCCGGGTGGATTGCGATTCCACTCGGAACATGTAGGCACACATGTCAGCTGTTGAAAACAGCTGATATGTGTGCCGATCCACGCCACCTGCTCGCGGCAGGGGGCGGGGCTTACCGGGACACGATCCATGACGGAAAGATCCGTCCATGGTCGTGAAGGGGTTAAGGGTGATGACCATAATCTATACACTGACCTATATAGAAAGCCGACTGATAAAAATAATTTTCCTGCTTTTTTTTTAGTAATCATCCCACTCATCTGAAAAAATCATTGCCACACTCACAGTTTCAAAATGGTGAAAGTGGGTGTATTTTTGTCTTTTATTCCAAATAAAGTATTTTTTCGGGTGTATGCGTTTATTTACTTTCACTTATAGGTTAATCATTGCGGGTGTCTCATAGACGCCTGCCATGATTAACCCCTTATTACCCCGACTGCCACTGCACCAGGGCAATTCGGGATGAGCCGGGTACAGTCCCAAGACTATCACATCTAATGGATGCGGCAATTCTGGGCGGCTGCTGGCTGATATTGTTAGGCTGGGGGGCTCCCAATAACGTGGAGATCCCCATCCTAAGAATACCAGCCTTCAGCCGTGTGGCTTTACCCTGGCTGGTATCAAAATTGGGGGGACCGCATGCTGTTTTTTTTTAATTATTTATTTATTTTACTGCAAGATATAGACCCGTCCACCGGCAGCTGTGATTGGTTGCAGTGAGACAGCTGTCACTCAGCGTGGGGGCATGTCTGACTGCAACCAATCATAGGTGCCAGTGGGTGGGGAAAGCAGGTAATACGAGATTGAATAATGGGCGGCCGACTTTTTCAAATCAGGAGAAGCCGCCGGAGCTTTCTGACAGCCGTGCAGCGCCGCGCCGGTGACCGGTGAGTGAGTGAGAGTCAGTGAGTGAGTCAGCGTGAGTGAGAGAGAATGAGTGAGTGAGTCAGTGTGACAGCCGTGCAGCGAGGCGCCCGTGATCGGTGAGTGAGTGAGTCAGTGCGTGAGAGAAAGAGAGAGAATGATTTTCTGACATGCAATGAATTAGATCACTTCTGGGCATGCTCAGAAGTAAAAACCGAATCTGGTACATGCTTCCGGCGTTTGATGCATGCCACCAGATTCGGCATGCATTGACTTTCATTATGCACCATGCCACACATCGCCGCACCCGGCGCAATGCGTTTTTTTCGCCGCACAAAAAAATGTGCCAGGCAACGTTCCATCCGGCCACCGCATGGGCTAAATATGCTGCATCCGGCAAAAAACGGACAGAACCCAAGGTCATGCGGCACAATGAGGCGCTAATGCAAGTCTATGCGGAAAAAACGCAACCAGCGGCAAAAAAAAACACCGTTGTGTTTTTCTGCAAAGCGCCAGATTGTGCCGCTCAGCAAAAACTGGATGTGTGAAAGCAGCCTAACTGAATGAGCAGAAAGACAGACAATCCACACAGCGATATGAAGACCAGAGGCTAGTTTTTTCAAACACATATCACCCATGGTCTGTATTCATCCATATGGGAGATCTATTGGCCAGTAAGTTAACACCCAACACAGTTCTCCCTCCGGACAGCAGAGGGAGCTCTGAACCTGGAATTTCAGGGAGGATTCCTTAAGTCTGGCTGGAGGGAGGAAGTAGTGGTTAGTCTGTAGACAGGAGTGAAAGAGGACAGACGGAGAGTAGTGCTGCCTTGTAGAACTGGGGCCTAGAGCTGGAATAGCTTGGCCCAGTGAAGCAAGAGGTGCAGAGAGGCACAGAAGAGACTCGGACATCGGAGTCTGTGGTTGCCAGGGCATAAAATCCATCCCTGGTAGCTGAATCCGGAGGGCAGGAGAGCTGCAAGCCCCCTGGCCCAGAAGTAATCTGAAGGTACAGCTGCATTCCAAGGGCCCGGTGTGGACTCCAGCAGAGAAGCACCAGAGAGGGCCTGCGCAGTCTACCACACAGAAAAAGGGACGAACCACCAGTCCCAGCAGCAAGAGGGCAATTGCGAACCCAAAGTGCAGTGTCCTAAAACAGCAAAGAAAGATTAGGGAGTAGGCCTCATACTCAACTGGCCAAAGATCACCCCAGGCACTTCCAGGCCGGCCGGACCATCTTTACCATCTGTGACGGTCTCCCTGGACTAAACTTCTGCCGAGTAAAAGAGGAGAAGGTAAAGAGACTACCGTTTGTGCCTGTTTCTTTCATTGTTTGTCGGCCCTGCACCGTGTTAGTCACACAACACCATAGACTTCCACAAGCACCAACTGTGTCCCGGGGCACCGCTCCACCTGTGGGGAGCAGTATCACCATTGCTGCCACTTCATCACCCCGGAGGCCTTACACAGCAGCGGCGGCTTAATAGCCGCATACCACAGGTGGCGTCACGAACACAAACTTAAAGTCGTCAGCCACATATTCTACTGACACACACCAGGGCCACGGAGCCGGGCCCAGCCACCACTGACTACCACCGGACTAGTCCGGCCCGGCACCGGGTGTCCCATAGCCCTGGGGTGGGCGAGTCAACTTTTGGCGTCACGAACAGGATTTCGTGCCCGGTCACACCGGGTACTGTGCGCCTGCAGGAATTGTGCTTAAAAGACTGTGTACTGTCTGCAAACCGCCGCCGCCATTAGCCTCGCCGAGCGCAGGAAGAAGGGGGCGTGCCGGACAAAGAGCGCGAAGGGAGCGCGAAGGGAGCGCGCCATCAGAGCAGAGTGCTGTTAACCCCGCGCGACCCGGAAGGAAATTTGAAAAGTGAACGGAGCCTGGTAAGGTTCACTAAGGGGGAGGAAGATGTCCGACTCAGAGGGAGAGCAGGTGGCTGCCATCGCCCGAGGCGCCGCGGCACCGGCCGAAGTAATCCCAGTCGCCGTCGCCCCAGCCCCCGCTGCAGCGCCGGTAATGCCGATCACAATGCCGTACATCCCGGGAGCAGAATGGCTACCGCAGTACTCCGGGGAGTCCCATACCTTGAGCGACTTCAGAGAAAGCCTGCACAGCTTGTTCCGGGTGTATCCACTGACTGAGAGGCAGAAGGTGGGCATATTAATGGGGCAGCTAGCCGGCGCAGCCCAGCGTGAAGTGAAGTCCTGGCCTGATACAGATAAAGGGACAGTAACCCAGATATTGGCCAAGCTAAAGAGTACTTTTGACACCCGCACCGCAGCAGAGATAAAGATGAGATTCTTTGGGTGCAAGCAACGGGCCACAGACAGCATAAGGGACTATGCCTTAAACTTTCAGGAGGCCCTGAAAGCAGTTAAACAGGTGGACCCAGAGAGTGTACGTGAAGAACACAAACTCCTAACTGAGCAGTTCATAGAAGGGCTCCTGTCAGATGCCCACAGGACACAGCTGCGTATCATGGTCCTGCAGAACCCTGCTCTGGACTTTGCAAAGTTTAAGGACCAGGCCATCTGGGTACTGAGAGAATCTACACCGAATGACCCAGTATCCCTCCGGCCTCTTGCTATCACGTACCCCGGGGTGGTGCCTGCAACACGAGCCGCTGCAGGGGCTGAGGCGCAGTCCCTGGATAAGGATCCCGCTGCAGAGCTCAGACAGCAGGTCCAGGAGCTGACCAAGACTGTAGCTGCCCTTGCCAAGACTGTGCAGTCTCTACAAGTGACCCCATCGCCTGCAAGACTCGAGTTGGTCTCCAGCCCAGATGACGTCCCCTGGATGCGACAGAGGAGGATTCCGCCGACCCGAGGCAGAGACACAGACCGGTATGATTCAACGGGACAACCGATCTGCCGCCGCTGCAGCCAGGCGGGCCACATTGCACGACGCTGTCCTTTAAATGGGCCGAGCCTGGGGCCAGGAGCCAACCCCCAGGTGTGAGGAAGCCCGGCTCAACCCCCAGCCGCAGCAAGTATGTGGGAGGACGCCCGGTCCTTCCTATGTTGCTGGATGGGATCCCTTTGAATGCCCTCCTGGATACGGGGTCCCAGGTAACAACCATCCCCTACAAACTGTACAAAAGATATTGGGCTGATTCAGACATTGACCATGGCCCAGACGATGATTTAACAATTGTGGCCAGTAATGGTCAGCCCTTACCCCAAATTGGGTACAAAGAAGTAACCATTAAAGTGGGGCGGGTAGAATTGCCATGTCAGGGGATGATAATTGTAGATATAGATCGCAAAGAATCTGACCCACTGCTAACCATTGGTACAAATGTGATAGAAAATTGTATTGCCGAAGTGATAATTTTGTTGAAACAGGCGTCTGAAACCGCCAGCTCCGGGCAGCAGCGTGCCCTACAGAGGGAGATCAGAGCCCTGATGAGGAGGCAGCAGGTAGAGCTGGCCGGAGGAGAAATTGGCAGTGTGAGGGTAAGTGACCCCCTCCCCATTGCAATACCCCCAAGAAGTGAAATGTTGATATGGTGTCGGGCAGCAGTAGGCCTCAAGGGTCAGGATTACCATGCCTTGGTAGAACCGGTGTATTCAGACAGTAGGCCGGGAGTCCTGGTAGCCAGAGGGGTAGCAGACGTCCGCAAGGGGAGAGTGCCCGTCCGTGTCCTGAATTGTGGGGAGGAGGAGGCCAAATTGCCCCGGTACGCCACTGTAGCAAAACTGTACACTGTCAGCAACAATACCATCAAAGCAGTGGAACCCTTGATCCCGTCCGACCAGGCGGAAGACAATGGCTCCAAGGGGCAGCTGGAAGACTGGTGCCAAAAATTACATGTGGGCACCGACTCCACCCCCTCACACCAAAAGCATGGGGTTTACCGGGTGGTACAGGAGTACGAGCGGGTCTTCAGCAAACACCCCCTAGATTTTGGGCAGGTGAAAGGGGTTAAACATCAAATCCCCACGGGTGATCATCATCCCATTAAAGAGAGATACCGCCCTGTGCCCCCCGCACAGTATCAGCGTGCCAAAGAAATGTTGCGGGAAATGAAGGAGGCTGGGGTTATCAGAGATAGTTGTAGCCCCTGGGCAGCTCCCCTAGTGCTCGTAAAGAAAAAAGATGGTACAATGAGAATGTGCGTAGATTACAGGCAAATTAACCGCATTACACATAAAGATGCTTATCCACTGCCCAGAATAGAGGAGTCACTAACAGCCTTAAAGTCAGCTAACTATTTCTCCACCTTGGATCTCACCAGTGGGTATTGGCAGGTTCCCGAGGCAGAGGCGGACAAGGAGAAGACTGCATTCACGACACCAATGGGCCTCTGTGAGTTCAACTGTATGCCATTCGGGCTCTGCAACGCTCCAGGGACATTCCAAAGGCTGATGGAGTGCTGCTTGGGCCACCACAACTTTGAAACCGTGCTGTTGTACCTGGATGACGTCATAGTCTACTCCAAGACTTATGAAGACCACCTGAGGCACTTAGCAGAGGTGTTTGAATCCTTGTCGAAATATGGCCTGAAGATAAAGCCGTCCAAATGTCACCTCTTGAAGCCAAAGGTACAGTACCTGGGTCATGTGGTCAGCGCGGAAGGTGTGGCACCTGATCCGGAGAAAGTCACCGTAATCAAGGACTGGCCAAGACCCACCACGGTAAAGGAGGTGCGGCAGTTCCTTGGGCTGGTAGGCTACTACCGAAGGTTCATTGATGGTTTCACCAAGATAGCAGCGCCCCTTCAAGATCTCCTGGTGGGCCAGCCAAAGCAGGCTAAGAAGCAGAGCCCTCCATTTGAATGGAGCAGCCAACTAGAAACATCCTTTGTCCGGCTGAAAGGGGCTCTCACAGGAGAAGAGATTCTGGCCTACCCTGACTACAGCCAGCCGTTTGTACTGTATACAGACGCCAGCAACGTGGGACTGGGAGCAGTTCTGTCCCAGGTGCAGGGAGGCAGAGAGAGGGTGATAGCGTACACCAGTAGGAAGCTACGGCCCACAGAAAGGAATCCAGAAAACTACAGTTCCTTCAAGCTGGAGTTCCTCGCTATTGTTTGGGCAGTGACTGAACGCTTCAAGCACTATCTGGCATCGGCTAAGTTCACCATCTTCACGGACAACAATCCGTTGACACACCTGGCAACAGCCAAGTTAGGTGCGTTGGAACAGCGATGGATGGCCCGGCTGTCTAACTTTGACTTTACCATCAAGTATCGGGCTGGCAAGAAGAATAACAATGCTGATGCGCTGTCCAGAATGCCTCACTTACCCGAGTCTGGAGAAGACCTGGATGAACTCGAAGAGATAGAGTTACCGGCTTTCCATCACCAAGGTGTGTCCCAGTGTGAGCATGCTGTAGGAGTGAAGCGCTCGAGCCAGCACGAAGTCTCGGTCAACCCATTACTCCACCATAATTGGGAAGAGACGCAGAACGGTGACCCGGCCGTGCGATTGGTCAAAGAAAAGCTAGCACAAGCTGAGACTCATCTTGGCCCAGATGCTCCAGAGGAAGCCCAGCAGTTGTGGAAGGAGAGGGGACGGCTGTTCACCTATCAAGGCAAGCTCTGTAAGAGATATGTCAACTGGCGAACGAATGAACTCGTCTGGCAGATAGTGGTTCCGCAGAGGGATGCTCCAATGGTCCTAGCAGCTTATCATGATAATGCAGGACACTTCGGGTGGAAGAAGTTGGAGACCCTACTCCGTGATCGGTTCTACTGGGTGCACATGAGAAAGACAGTTGAGAAGTGGTGCCGAGACTGTGGTCCGTGTAACCTGAGGCGGAAAGATGATGCTAGCCAGAGGTCTCCCCTACAGCCAATTGTCACGAAGCAGCCCCTGGAGTTGGTGGCTCTGGACTACGTGAAGTTAACACCAAGCCGGTCAGGTTATGTGTACGCCCTCACCATTGTGGACCATTACTCTCGTTTCCTGGTAGTAGTGCCCGTGAAGGACCAGACAGCCAGAACAGCAGCGAGAGCATTTCAGGCCTACTTTTGTCGACCTCACGGTTACCCTGAAAGGGTACTGACTGATCAGGGTCCTGCATTCGAGGCAGAAGTGTTCCAAGAGTTCTGTAACCTGTACGGTTGTAAGAAAATCAGAACCACACCGTACCACCCCCAAACCAATGGATTGTGCGAGAAGATGAACCATGTGGTTATTGACATGCTCAAGACTCTACCTTTGGAAGAAAGAAACCAATGGCCAGAAAAGTTACCAGATCTGGTAGACTTGTACAACCATATCCCGGTAAATTCGACCAACTGCAGCCCTGCTTACCTGATGCGAGCCAGACCTGGCAAGTTACCTGTAGACTTTGAGATGGGGACTGTGTCACCTGAGGCGGTTCAGGAAATGGAAGATTGGGATACAGAGCGGCAGTAGCGGTACCGTAAGGTCCAGGAATGCGTAGAGAGGGCCCTGTCTCAAGCAAGAACGAGACAAGAGCAGCATTACAATCAAACAGCCCCAGCAACTCCCTTAGCACCTGGAGAACAAGTCCTCAAGAAGAAGCGGAGGACGCATAAATTGGATGATCAGTGGGAAAACGAGCCCTACACCATTATCCCCTCCAACTTTGACAACAGTAAGGTATGCCTCATAAGCAAGGATGAAGGCAAGACCTATCAAGCAGTCTCTCGAGACCGCCTGAAAGCGTGCCCTGAACGGTGCAGAATCCAAAGAGAAATGGAAGAAGTACAAGGAAGTCCCCAAAGTCAAGAGAAAGAGGGGGAGATGATCCAAACAATCCTTGGAAAATTCCCCAAAACTTGGACCCGAATAAACAATGCCATAGTGGTACCAGTTTTGACGTTTCCGCAGTTGGTCGAGCCAGAAACAGAAGAGGTTCCGGATCCACCTAAAGAACCGTCCGCTCCAACACGAGATGACACGCCAGCAGTGGAACAGGAGGATCAACCCCCTGTCAGTGGTGAACCTGTCATACCCTTGGCGACTCTTAGACCACATAGGCAATCATCACGCTTACCTATCGGGGTTAGGCCTACCTGTAGTGCTGAGGTAGAAGACACACCAAGTAGTCAGGGGCAAACACCAGAGCTACGCAGGTCTCAACGCAGCACTCGGGGACAACCCCCTCCAAGGTATAGAGAGTCAACTGTATAAGGGAAAAAGAAAGAGTACCTATTAGAATGTAAATAGTTATGCGAAATGTCTGTAATGTTGTGTACCAAAATGTTTTTCTTTTTCTTTGATTGCGAAAATGGACAACTGGGCCACCGGACTATGGGTGGCCAACACCTAAATTGTTCATAGTTAGCACCAGTGTGCTCAACACCCCTGAAGAAAAACCCGTCCGGCGTGCATAGAGTGGGGTCATCAATGCTCTGACGCACGCCCAGAGCCTACGTTGGGGGGTTGATCGTGGCGGGTCCCCCATGGAGCAGTGTAATGGACGCCCGGCAGGGAGCCACACTGGACTCTTATAGTAATGTTTAAGTTTGTAACGTTCAAGTAATGCGCCTCCCATAATGGGATGAAATGTTCTAACATGTCATGTTTGTTTCTACAGTCCGGGAGTACTGAATTTAACTAAGGGGGAGTGTGGCGCCCCAGGACCTGGTCGCCACAACAGCATTGCCCTCCCAAAGGGTTAATGCTGAGCCTGGAGGTAATTGGGAGATCTATTGGCCAGTAAGTTAACACCCAACACAGTTCTCCCTCCGGACAGCAGAGGGAGCTCTGAACCTGGAATTTCAGGGAGGATTCCTTAAGTCTGGCTGGAGGGAGGAAGTAGTGGTTAGTCTGTAGACAGGAGTGAAAGAGGACAGACGGAGAGTAGTGCTGCCTTGTAGAACTGGGGCCTAGAGCTGGAATAGCTTGGCCCAGTGAAGCAAGAGGTGCAGAGAGGCACAGAAGAGACTCGGACATCGGAGTCTGTGGTTGCCAGGGCATAAAATCCATCCCTGGTAGCTGAATCCGGAGGGCAGGAGAGCTGCAAGCCCCCTGGCCCAGAAGTAATCTGAAGGTACAGCTGCATTCCAAGGGCCCGGTGTGGACTCCAGCAGAGAAGCACCAGAGAGGGCCTGCGCAGTCTACCACACAGAAAAAGGGACGAACCACCAGTCCCAGCAGGAAGAGGGCAATTGCGAACCCAAAGTGCAGTGTCCTAAAACAGCAAAGAAAGATTAGGGAGTAGGCCTCATACTCAACTGGCCAAAGATCACCCCAGGCACTTCCAGGCCGGTCGGACCATCTTTACCATCTGTGACGGTCTCCCTGGACTAAACTTCTGCCGAGTAAAAGAGGAGAAGGTAAAGAGACTACCGTTTGTGCCTGTTTCTTTCATTGCTTGTCGGCCCTGCACCGTGTTAGTCACACAACACCATAGACTTCCACAAGCACCAACTGTGTCCCGGGGCACCGCTCCACCTGTGGGGAGCAGTATCACCATTGCTGCCACTCCATCACCCCGGAGGCCTTACACAGCAGTGGCGGCTTAATAGCCGCATACCACAGGTGGCGTCACGAACACAAACTTAAAGTCGTCAGCCACATATTCTACTGACACCCACCAGGGCCACGGAGCCGGGCCCAGCCACCACTGACTACCACCGGACTAGTCCGGCCCGGCACCGGGTGTCCCATAGCCCTGGGGTGGGCGAGTCATATACAATAAGGCAAAAAAATCTAACCTTACCTGTATCATAGCATTTTGCTGAATTTAGGCATAATGTCTCCCAACTACGTTTCCAAATCTTGGAGCAGGTCCATCTGCCCAGACGAGGGGGGGATTGCATCACAATGCTGAAGAGGAGAGAGACCTATTGGATATTCAGTCTGCAATCTCTGCAGCTGCTTGGTCTGAATAGAGACTATGATACCGTGTTTTTCCAAAAATAAGACACTGTCTTATATTTTTTTTGCCCCCCAAAAAAGGACTAGGGCTTATTTTTGGAGGAGGTCTTATTCTTGGAGAAACATGGTTGGGGTAAGTTTACCCCCCAAAAAAACAGACCCCCCCCCCACTTCCCAGGAGACTCATACTTACCAGACCAAGACGTCTGCGTGGCTCCCAGGGCCTCCTGTGATCGCCGGTCGGTGCTGCACGCCGTCCTACCCTGCTGCTAGCTGACACGCTGACACACACAGAAGATCCCAGACACACACAGCAGATCACACACACAGCAGATCTCTCACTCACACACACACACAGCAGATCACAGATACACACAGCCGATCACAGATACACACAGCCGATCACAGGCACACACAGCCGATCGCAGGCACACAGCCGATCGCAGGCACACACAGCCAATCGCAGGCACACACAGCCGATCACAGATGCACATAGCCGATCACAGATACACACATCCTATCACGGATACACACATCCTATCACAGGCACACACAGCTGATCAGATACACACATCCTATCACAGGCACACACAGCCGATCACAGATACACACAGCCGATCACAGATACACACATCCTATCACAGGCACACACAGCCGATCACAGATACACACATCCTATCACAGGCACACACAGCCGATCACAGATACACACAGCCGATCACAGATACACACATCCTATCACAGGCACACACAGCCGATCAGATACACACATCCTATCACAGGCACACACAGCCGATCACAGATACACACATCCTATCACAGGCACACACAGCTGATCAGATACACACATCCTATCACAGGCACACACAGCCGATCAGATACACACATCCTATCACAGGCACACACAGCCGATCACAGATACACACAGCCGATCACAGATACACACATCCTATCACAGGCACACACAGCCGATCAGATACACACATCCTATCACAGGCACACACAGCCGATCACAGATACACACATCCTATCACAGGCACACACAGCTGATCAGATACACACATCCTATCACAGGCACACACAGCCGATCACAGATACACACATCCGATCGCAGGCACACACAGCCGATCACAGATACAAACATCCTATCACAGGCACACACAGCCGATCACAGATATACACATCCGATAACAGCATACCTCCCAACTTTTAAAGAAGGAAAAGAGGGACAAAGTTTGCGGCGCGCGTAGCGCGCCGCGGCAAATTTTTAGACCACGCCCCCTAACCACACCCATTTCACAGTCACGCCCATATCCACTCCCCATCCACACCCATTCAGCACAAACACGCAGGCAGCCGGCGGGCCTCCAGCACGGACACGCAGGCAGCCGGCGGGCCTCCAGCACGGACACGCAGGCAGCCGGCGGGCCTCCAGCACGGACACGCAGGCAGCCGGCGGGCCTCCAGCACGGACACGCAGGCAGCCGGCGGGCCTCCAGCACGGACACGCAGGCAGCCACAGTGAGGCGGCCGGTCGCCCGCACAGTGAGGCGGCCGGTCGCCTTCACAGACAGGCGGCCGGCCGCCTTCACAGACAGGCGGCGGGCCGCCCGCACAGAGAGGCGGCCAGCCGCCCGCACAGAGAGGCGGCCGGCTGCCCGCACAATGAGGCGGCGGGCCGCCCGCACAGACAGGCGGCGGGGGGCGCCCGCACAGACAGGCGGCAGGGGGGCGCCCGCACAGACAGGCGGCAGGGGGGCGCCCGCACAGACAGGCGGCAGGGGGGCGCCCGCACAGACAGGCGGCAGGGGGGCGCCCGCACAGACAGGCGGCGGGGGGCGCCCGCACAGACAGGCGGCGGGTGGCGCCCGCACAGACAGGCGGCAGGGGGGCGCCCGCACAGACAGGTGGCGGGCCGACCGCACAGACAGGCGGCCGGCCGACCGCACAGACAGGCGGCCGGCCGACCGCACAGACAGGCTCCGGCCGGGGGTGAGGGGGGAGGGAGGGAAATCAGCGCTGGGGAGATTAGTTTACTGTACCAGCAGCAGCACAGGCAGCGCTCCTCTCTATGCCACGTCTACTAGGATGGTAGGAGGGAAAAGCAGGGAGGCGGAGAGAGAGTGGGTGGGCGGAGCCCGGGAGCCGGCCGTCCCGCCCGTGGCAACGGGACAAACAACGTAAAGCGTGAAAGTCCCGCTGTATCCGGGACGGTTGGGAGGTATGCAGCATGTTAGAATGTGTACATAAGATCCCGCTGGTGGTGGCCGCAGCTTATAGGCCCCAAATCTGGTGACAGGTTCCCTTTAAAGTGAACCTGTCAGGTGCAATATGCACTCAGAGCCAGGAGCAGTTCTGGGCACATATTGCTAATCCCTGCCTAACCGTCCCTGTATACACTAGCATAGATAAAGAGATCAAGAACAAATATTTTTAAAGATCTTATATCTTATGCTAATGAGCGCGGGGACTAGTCCGAAGGGCGTTACTTCACTTGGCTAGTCGGCTCGCATAGCATGTTAGCATGTTATTACGCCCCTGTGTGAGTACTAATACGCTATGTGAGCCGACTAGCCAAGTGAAGTAACGCCCTTGGGACTAGTCCCCGCGCTAATTAGCATAAGATATAAGCTCTTTAAAAATACTTTTTCTATAGATGCCTTTATCTATGCTAGTGTATACAGGGACAGTTAGGGAGGGATTAGCAATATACACCCAGAACTGCTCCTGGCTCTGAGTGCAGATTGCACCTGATAGGTTCCCTTTAAAGGGAAACTGTCACCAGAAATTTAGCAAAAAAAATAAAAGATTCCCCTCTGCAGCTCCTGGGATGAATTCTGGAAAGGTTCCTGTTGTTATTGTGCCCACTTTGAGACCTAAAAAAATACTTTATGAAGTCTTACCTTTTTGTATGCAAATCTGTTTTTATGGTCACGGGGGCGGGCTGCCTGGCGTCCGTTATTCCCCCTCCTGCCGCTGTACGCCGTCCCCCATTGCTCATTTCCATACATGAGGACGCCTTCCTCATGTAACTGTCCTCCTGAAGTTTTGTGCATGCCCAGTGCCACTCTCGCGGGACTGAGCACTGTGCAAAGTGTGAACGCTTTTGAGGTGATTGCGCAGGCGCGAGATTATGGGCGGCGCTGTGATTGTCATCAGCAGCGTCATCCAAGTACCTGCCCATAATCTCGTGCCCGCGCTTCTCACTCTGCCTCCACCGTTATGCGCAAGCACTGTCCATATGAACCATGTTACCTATTACCGTGGGCGCGAGATTATGGGCGGCGCTGTGATTGTCATCAGCAAAGTCATCCAAGTACCCGCCCATAATCTCGTGCAAGCGGTAATAGGTAACATGGTTCATATGGCCAGCACTTGCGCATAACGGTGGAGTCAGAGGGAAAAGTGCGGGCACGAGATTATGGGCGGGTACTTGGTTAACGCTGTTGATGACAATCACAGCGCCGCCCATAATCTCGTGCCTGCGCAATCACCTGAAAAAGCGTTCACATGCGCAAAACTTCGGGAGGACAGTTACATGAGGAAGGCGTTCTTGTGTATGTAAATGAGCAATGGGGGACTGCGTAAAGCGGCAGGAGGGGGAATAACGGACGCCAGACAGCCCGCCCCCGTGACCATAAAAACACATTTGCATACAAAAAGGTAAGACTTCATAAAGTATATTTGTAGGTCTCAAAGGGGGCACAATAACAACAGGAACCTTTCTAGAAGCAGCCCAGGAGCTGCAGAGGGGAATCTATTACTTTTATTGTGAAATTTCTGCTGACATGTTCCCTTTAACTGGTAGGGCAGCCAGGATAAAGCAGAGCTGAAGTTGTTGGGAAGCTAGGACCCAGCAGCTCTACAGGCAGGAGACCACTGATCGGTAAGCTAATAGAAGCCTGCAGATGTCACTCTGCATAGGTTATTACTGGCCAGAGCTATCTGCAGGAGAGAGAAGTGCTGATTGCACGGTCTCCTCAGCGTCCTGACTCCCCGTGTATCTGCAGCAGTGAGAAGCCGCACAGGGGGAGTCAGAGAACAGCTGCAGAGAAACGCAGGCTCCAGGACTGGGGGGGTCGGCTCTGGGGGAGGGGGGGTCGCTCTGCTGCAGGGGGATCGCTCTGCTGCAGGGGGTGATTCATACCTCAGCAGCAGTCACAGGAGTAGGTGCGCGGTCGGCTCTGTAATGAATAGAAGGGAGAAACAGCGAGGCGGGGCTACAGTGGGTGGGTGGAGCCCGGGATAAACAGCCTCACGGGCGGGACCCGGGATCAAAGGCTCAGAAGAGGGACTGTCCCGCTGTATCCGGGACGGTTGGGAGGTATGGATAACAGGCACACACATCCGATCACAGACACACACAGCCGATCACAGATACACACATCCGAACGCAGACACACACAGCCGATTGCAGAAAAACACAGCCGATCGCAGACACACACACAGACGATTGCAGACACACACAGCAGATCACACACACAGGCGCGCACACACACAGGCGCGCACACACACACATGACATCACATCCAGCACTTACGGCAGCAGGGAATGAGAGCAAGTCACGTGTACAGCCGCAGGTCCTGTTCATCGCGCTGCACTGCCTCTCAGGATTCTCCCGGTGAGAAGAGATCAGTGTCGCTGGATGAGGTGAGTGTGTATACGATCCGATGTGTGTGCGATCCGATGTGTGTGTGTGATTTGATGTTTGCATGTGATCCGATGTTTGTGTGTGCGATCTGATTATATGTGCGATCTGACTGTGTGTGCGATCCGATGTTTGTGTGTGAGATCTGGTGTGTGTGTGAGATCTGATTTTGTGTGTGTGTGTGTGATGTAATGTGTGCGGGTGTGTGATCACTGCAGGTCCTGCCGCTCAGTGTCGGGTGAGTGTAATTGCCGGGTGCCGCTGTGTATAATGAAGTGTCCTGCAGTATCTGTAACTTTTTTAGCTGCAGGGACACTACATTATTGATCCGGGACTAGGGCTTATTTTCGGGGGAGGGCTTATATTTAAGCCTTTCTCCGAAAATGCTGAAAATCCTTGCTAGGGCTTATTTTTGGGGGAGGTCTTATTTTTGGAAAAACACGGTATTAGTGGTTTCTTGTAGTGAATGACTCGCTGATTAAATTCTCTGTGTATTTTTCTGTGATATAAATGTAACCCCATCATGTAACTTTGTAAACAAATGCTTTTGGAAGTGTCGCGAGCGGAGGAGGGGATGCTGCGCTCTCCCACTGCTCGGGTCCGGCCGTGGCTGCTGCGGCTGCGGCTGCTCGGTGGTGGCTCGAGCGGTGGGCCGGATCCCGGGGACTCGAGCGGCGCTCCTCGCCCGTGAGTGAAAAGGGTGGGGATTGGATTGTGGGGATCTGGTTATTGTCCGTGACGCCACCCACGGTTGTGGTGATATTGGTGACACCCCCACTGCTCTGGACGGGGATCCCGGGAGCGATGACAGGGAGCAGCCTGGATGTTAGTTCTCCCCTCCGTGGGTAGGGGGATTGGTTGTCCCGGGGCCCGGTGATGGGGTAGGGATGGATTGCAGGCGGGTTTCGGGGCCTGGTGAGGTGCAGGGTCGCGGGGGCAGCGCTGTGCCGCACTGCACGGTGGTACTCACTCAGCCAGTAACACACACGGAGTCTCTGATGAAACAAACGGCTGGATGGACGGGTCCCACAGACGGCTGCGTTGTTTTCCCCTGACCCCAGGTTGGTAATGTAAGTCCTTTCCTGCACCTTCCGTACGCTCCTCCTGCGCTCCGGTCTCCAGCCGGCTCCCCGGCTCGGCACCGGCGGGCCACCGCCCAGCCCCGGCTACCCATGGCTCCACCAGACTGTCTTCCCGTCTCTCACAGACGGCCACCACTGTCTGCCTGACTGCTGCACGAGGGCCCTAGGCTCCAACCTAGGCCCCAGTCTGCGTCTGCCTCTCTGCAGACCTCCTCTCTCCTCCTCTGCCTGGACTTGTCTGGACTTGTTTCCTGCCTCAGGCCAGCTAAACTCCTCGGTGGGCGTGCCCATCTGCCTGACTCCGCCCACCTGGTGTGTCTGTCTGAACCCGAGGAAGAAATCAGGTCTCACTGCTGTGAACTGCTGGGGGTGGGGGTGTGTGTGTGTTGTTACCTGGGGCCCCTGGCTTGTCCAGGGTGCCACATTCCCCCTTAGTAAAATGCAGACCGTCCGCGGGCTGCCCATCCATCACCAGTTTTGTTTTTCACGAACTGAAAAAGAATAAAACATTTTTTTAAACATTTTCACACATGCATTTTTTTTTTTTTTCATACAACTTCCCTTACGGGAGGCATAACACTTCAACCGTTGCAACAGCAATAAAACACTTTTAGTAACGGCAACGGAACGGGTCCTTCAGTCACCCACCCAAATAACCTGGCCCTGATGCTGCCCCTAAGAAGTAGGCAGCACCCCTTGACCCCAGTCCAGGAACGGGCCCAGATTCCCTAACGGGATGGGTGCTTCGCTGCCGTTGCGGCCGGGCGGACTGCCGGAGCCGTCGTCATCAGCGGTGCCGGACGGACGGGACATCTCGCGCAGCGGTGTTCCAGGAACCAAATACTTGCAGAGTCCTGGCGTCCCTGCTTCCACAGCCACGGTTCACATGCGGCCGGATGCCATCCGCCCCCCCTTAGTGTCTCTCTGGCACCTCCTCTACAGGGGGGGGTTTGGCTTTCGCACCTCCACTGCTCGAGGAGACGCTCGAGCGGGGATTTTTTGCGCCCAAGATGGCGGCTTCACAAATTTTTCGGCCGGACACCTCCGGCGGTCACAAGGCGCACCTCTACCAGACGGCAGAGCGGTAAGATCCTGTTCGTGACGCCAAGTTGTCGCGAGCGGAGGAGGGGACGCTGCGCTCTCCCACTGCTCGGGTCCGGCTGCGGCTGCTGCGGCGGTGGCTCGAGCAGTGGGCCGGATCCCGGGGACTCGAGCGGCGCTCCTCGCCCGTGAGTGAAAAGGGTGGGGATTGGATTGTGGGGATTTGGTTATTGTCCGTGACGCCACCCACGGTTGTGGTGATATTGGTGACACCACCGCTGCTCTGGACGGGGATCCCGTGAGCGATGACAGGGAGCAGCCTGGATGTTAGTTCTCCCCTCCGTGGGTAGGGGGATTGGTTGTCCCGGGGCCCGGTGATGGGGTAGGGATGGATTGCAGGCGGGTTACGGGGCCTGGTGAGGTGCAGGGTCGTGGGGGCAGCGCTGTGCCGCACGGCACGGTGGTACTCACTCAGCCAGTAACACACATGGAGTCTCTGATGAAACAAACGGCTGGAGGGACGGGTCCCACAGACGGCTGCGTTGTTTTCCCCTGACCCCAGGTTGGTAATGTAAGTCCTTTCCTGCACCTTCCGTATGCTCCTCCTGCACTCCGGTCTCCAGCCGGCTCCCTGGCTCGGCACCGGCGGGCCACCGCCCAGCCCCGGCTACCCACGGCTCCACCAGACTGTCTTCCCGGCTCTCACAGATGGCCACCACCGTCTGCCTGACTGCTGCACGAGGGCCCTAGGCTCCAACCTAGGCCCCAGTCTGGGTCTGCCTCTCTGCAGACCTCCTCTCTCCTCCTCTGCCTGAACTTGTCTGGACTTGTTTCCTGCCTTAGGCCAGCTAAACTCCTCGGTGGGCGTGCCGATCTGCCTGACTCCGCCCACCTGGTGTGTCTGTCTGAACCCGAGGAAGAAATCAGGTCTCACTGGGGATGACTGCTGTGAACTGCTGGGGGTGGGGGTGTGTGTGTGTTGTTACCTGTGGCCCCTGGCTTTCATGATGATATGTGAATCCTTAAGGATAAAAATTATAAAAAATTATAATAGTAAAAAATGGCAAAAAATGTATTGCAATAATTTATATGAACAAGAATTTATGTTATTTTTGATGATTCACATTAATTACTATTATTGATGTTTCCCCCTTTTTCCCCTCATATGCTCTGCATTTATAAAAGTATATCTTTTTTCTTGTTTTTTTTTTTTTTAACTTGAATTGGATCTTGGGATTTGAGTTTCACTAATATGTTGATATATTTGATTATGCAAATGAGTAGGGTGTTTGATCCTACCAGATCCATTAACCTTTAGGCTAAGAACGCATTTTGCGTTTCCACCTGCGTTTCAGGTGCTTTTTAGGTCCGTTTTGAGAAGCACCTTTTTCATACCAAAAGGCATGCATTTTGATTTTCCAGCAAAGTCAATGGAAAATGGTGTTTTTCAGACCGCACTTTGCGTTTCTAAACGCTGCGATTAATTTGCATATTTTGTGGCAAAAACCATGCGTTCAAAGAAGCAGCATGTCAGTTGTTTTTGCCATTTTGGCTGCTTTCTACACCCATTGAAATTAATGAGTTGTAGAAAATCGCTGCCAAAATGTGAGCCACAACCTGGGAAGGCGGCAGTAAGAGGATTTTCTGTATGCCACCCATACATATCTAACCCCCTGTGAGCAATACACAGATGGAAGCACTCCTCAGCATATTATAATTAAAACTATAACCTATACGGCTGTTTCTACCGCCTACAACTATCAGGTGCAACTCACCAGGGAATATATCCCATACCACTATACCTTTCTCAAAGGACGTGTGTCCACATCTGAACAGTCCGCATATAATAAATATGCAAAACAGAGCTTGTCTCTTGTGACTCCCAATCAGATATACCCTGGGTGGATTTCCTCTTTTCATCTTTTACTCCTGCAACTGCAGACTTCATAAGATAAAACAATACTCTTGAGAGAATCTGTTTTTCCTCTGTGGAGTGACCCGGCGTGAGAAAGGCCCGTAACCAGGCCGAAACGTCTTCCTCCCTTGTCACTTTATAAATAAAATTCCACGATTTTTGCAAAAGAATCAACCTTGTTCAAGTCTTCTTTCAACTTCATGTATACGTGAGAGTGCAGTGTATAAGTATTGACTGATAACCAGGACCCTGGTCCTCTCATTTGCACCTCGTAAACTCATTTTTTGGTTGTGAGCACACCATATATCTTTGAAAAATGTGAAGCAGTGCACTTGCATTTCATTATGATTGCGATCCATATGTTTTTTTTAACATAACAAAGGCAGGTCTTTCTCTCTCTCTCTCTCTCTCTCTCTCGGTCGGTCTGTCGGTCGGTCTCTCTCTCTATGTCTCTATCTCTCTCTCTGTCCATGTCAGTCTCTCCGTCTCCCTCCCTCTCTCATACTCACCGATCCCCGATCACCAGCGCGGCGCTGCATGGCGTTCATACTGTGGTGGCTTCTTCTCTTTTGAAAAAGCCGGCCGCTCATTAATCCATCACGCATTCCCTGCTTTCCCTGCCCACCGGCACCTATGATTGGTTGCAGTCAGACACGCCCTCACGCTGAGTGACAGCTGTCTCACTGCAACCAATCACATCCACCGGTGGGCGTGTCTATATCGAGCAGAAAAGAAAAATAAATAAGTGAAAAAAAAATGACATGTGGTTTCCCCCCATTTGGATACCAGCCAGGGTAAAGCCATACGGCTGGAAACTGGTATTTTCAGGATGGGGAGCTCCACATTATGGGGTGCTCCCCAGCCTAACAATATCAGCCAGCAGGCGGCTGAAATTCCCGCATCCATTAGATGCGAAAGTCCCGGGACTTTACCGGCTCATCCCGACTTGCCCTGTTGCGGTGGCAAACGGGGTAATAAGGAGTTAATGGCAGCAGCCCATAGCTGCCACTAAGTCCTAGGTTAATCATGGCAGGCTTCTCCCCGAGATACCTTCCATGATGAACCTATCAGTTATAGTAAACAAACACACACATCCAAAAAATTCTTTATTTGGAATGAAAGACAAAAAAACACCCTCTTTCACCACTTTATTAATCCCTCAGAAACACCTCCATGTCTGACGTAATCCACGCAAGGTCCCTTGACGCTTCCAGCTCTGCTACATCGGAAGCTGACAGGAGCGGTAGTTGAACACCGCCGCTCCTGTGAGCTCCATGCCGCAACTGAAGTGAGTCACACGATCAGCTGAGCTGTCACTGAGATTACTCGCGGCCATCGCTCTCACGTGGAGGACTGCAGCTGTGACCGCGAGTAACCTGAGTGAAAGCACAGCTGATCTCGCGGATCACTGCAGTCACTCAGGGGATTTGCAATCACAGGTGAGTCCTTCACGTGTGACCGCAAATCAAGCCGCGGCACACGCAAAGAGCTACGGGATCACAATGAAGTCGGGTGAAGTTCATCAGAGTTCATTCTGATCGCGCGGCACTGTCCCGCAGCCAGCCATGATGTCATTTTGACATCACAATAGGTCCTATGCTGGTGCTGGTTACTGGGAGGATGCAGCGATTATGGAAGGAAAAGTGGCGGGAGACAGAGTGCAGGACACATCGCGAGGACAGGTAAGTGTTATGGCAATGTTTATTAACTGTATGTGTACATTTATAATGTGTTTTTATGTGTTTGTATTTGCCTCCCATTGGTTTCAATGGGGTTCGAGAGGTTCGTTGAACGGCTCGCCGAACCAAACTCGAACGCGGCCTCCGTTCAACGAACCTAGTCGAACCCGAGCCTCTAGAGGTTCGCTCATCTCTACTCTCAACGTGCATGGAGCCGAGCTGAATGGCAGAGTAAGCATCCAGCGTGCATACATTCTGCATCAATTCTGCAGTCACAATACTTTCACATGTGCTGCCAAATCGCTGCAGAATTATACGCATGGACACTACACAATGTGCGCAATGTTAATAATAATATCCAAGTTCAGTGTATAGTGTAGGGGGGGCAGGGGTTCCTGAAATAATGACTATCTCCATTTTTTTTTTTTAACCACGCGTACAGTGGGGCGGTGCAGGCTGTCAACCAATCACACACACACACAGCAAAGTGCATTTTTTGCACACAAGTAAAGGACATGTGGCATTGGCTGTGTATGTCACATGTCCTTGCCCTATAAGGACTTCTGAGTAGTTTCACTTTTGGACACCGTAGAAAGAGTCTACTCTGTGTATACGTACTTCATACCAGAACTGGCTCATCTGGATCGATCCATGCACCTCCTGATTTGTCCTGTGGCTTCTACGCTGGTAAGCTGAACCTTTTTTTGTGTTTTCTATGTGTTTGTATGTGTTTGTGTTTGCCTGCCATTGTTTTCAATGGGGTTCAAAAGTGTTTGTCAAACGTTTGTCGAACGTTCGATGAACACACCCGCCGTTCGATGAACCGAACCGAGCTCGAACACTAGGGGGGTGTTACGGGGGCTGTCTGATTATAAAAAACAAAGGGATATCAGACAGTCAGGGTCCACCGTGCAAAGTCTCTGCTGCAGACTATGACAGAGGATAAGGGGTATCTTGTACTACGGAAGCAGTACTGACACTGATACGTCTCAGTGACACTAGAGCCAATCACGGCGTGTACTGTTAAAGTCACAGCAACTACCGTATTTAGCATTAACGTAAAAGGGATAGGTTAATGAGTGAGGAAGAGTATATAAATGTGCCGCTGTAAATAGTAGTAGCACAAGTGCAGAGTGCAATACCTCTGTTAAACTCACAGAGGCATATAGTTAGGAAATAAAGCAATTCCTCCCTTACTCGGAGGGTGTGTGGTATGATCTCTGTTAATGATCACAGAGACAAAAGCAGTGAGTGTGAAATGGCACCTACCTAGGTCCGTTCCTCTAGTGGTGCCAGGAGACGGACAGCAGCGTAAACCGCACAAAGCTCCAACCTGCGTTCGCTCCACTAGTGTGCGAGGACACAAACCACTAGATATGGGACCTGCCTAGGTCCGCTCCACCAGTGGTGCAAAAGAGACGGACAGCAGCACAAGCCGCACAAAGCTCCTACCTATATTCGCTCCCCTAGTGTGCGAGGATACGAACAACTGCCAGATGCAGTATAAGGAACGTTACCCTAGCGGCAACGTCCACCTACGAGTAGAATCACAAGGGCCAGCCGGACCATGTGCCTCAGGCACCTGCCTATGTCCGCTCCACTAGGATGTAAGGATACGGACCGCAGCCGAAGCTGTAAGGTACAAGAACGCTACCCTGCCGGTAGCGCTCACCTAGCATAGACCGAGAGATGCCTAGAGGGACGTGCACAGAGCGTTTACTCTCATGCATGAACCAAGAGGACTGAGTGCCTGGCGGCATGCGTCAGGGTCTTATATAGACTCTGTGCCTCATCCAAGATGGAGGACACCAGAGCCAATCCGTTGCCAGAATGACAGCAATGACTTCACGCTGGCCTATCACCGAGCAAAGCGTCACAAGCACATGACCAGCGACCAATCGGCATAGAAGGTGTCAGAGACATGTGACCACATGTCATAAGCACATGACCTACGGCCAATCAGCTTAGAAGGTGTCAGAGACATGTGACCTCGTGTCAGCGATGATGTCACCCGCACATGTGCAATGGCTCCAAGATAGGACTTAGTCTCCAGCGCTTGCACATGTGCAGTAGCAAGAAATCCGATCATAGTCTCCAGTGCCACAGCAACCGTAACAGTACCTCCCCCTCAAGGGTCCCCCTCCCGGCGACACAAGTAATCGGCAACTAAGTCGGGAGCATGGACAGCCTCCTCAGGCTCCCAAGAGCGATGTTCCAGGCCGTAGCCCTCCCAATCTATCAAGAAGAACCTGCGCCCTCGAACGGTCTTAGAACCAACTATGGCTCGTACCTCATAGCTAGAGCGAGAGGAATCAAAGGCAGGAGAGTGCACTTCACGAGCGTGAGGTAAAATAGCCGGCTTTAACAGTGAAACATGGAATTTGTCATGGATCCTAACATGGACGGGTAACTTCAATTGGTAGACTACAGGATTTACCTGTCGAAGAACCTCATAAGGACCCAGGAAGCGAGGAGCAAATTTGACAGAGCTCACTCTAAATTTCAAGTGTTTTGCAGAGAGTCACACAAAGTCCCCCGGAGAAAAGACAGGAGCCGGGCGACGAAACCGATCGGACACCGTCTTCATACGGTCCTTAGCTGCTTGGATCGACTCTTGAGTCCGATCCCAAACCTCTCTGGCATTAGTTGCCCAGTCGGCCACAAGAGGAGGAGGTGCAGCCGCGGGAAACGGTACCGGTACCCTAGGGTGTTGCCCATTATTGAGTACGAATGGTGTCTGCCCAGTGGCCTCAGCCAGCGAATTGTTAAGGGCAAATTCTGCCCAGGGTAGGAGGGAGGACCAGTTATCGTGGTTCTCAGCAACAAAGTGTCGAAGGTATATAATCATGGATTGATTGGTGCACTCAACCAAACCATTGGTCTCCGGATGGTATGCCGAAGAGAGATTCAACTCAATTTGCAGAAGGCTACAAAGATCTCGCCAGAAACGGGAAGCAAATTGCGGGCTTCTATCACAAATGATACAATCTAGCATCCCGTGAAGCCTAAAGACATGCTTGAGGAATAGTTTGGCTAGTACCCTGGAAGATGGGATTCTCGATAACGGTACGAGATGAACCATCCAGGAGAAATGGTCCGTAATGACCCACACAAATCTATGTCCCTTTGAACACGGAAGATCACCCACAAAGTCCATGCCTACCACCTCCCATGGTCTATCTGGCACTGGTAAAGGATGCAAGAGCCCAGCTGGTCTCTGCCGTAACGGACGGTTGTGAACACACGAGTAACAGGAACCGACATATCTCTTGACGTGGCTGGTTAAGTGTGGCCACCAATACCACCTCTCGAGTACCTCTCGTGTCCGTCTAATACCAAAATGCCCACCCACCTTTGAGGTGTGGACCCACAACTGTATATCATTCTGTCGATCAGGCGGAACAAAGGTCTTGCCCGGTGGGATTTGGTCTAACGTCACAGGGGAGAGCGTATGAAAAACCCTGGAGGGAAGGATAAGCTGAGGTTCGTCAATCTCTTCCTGGGTAGAAACCATAGAGCGAGACAGGGCGTCTGCCTTGATATTCTTACTCCCAGACAGATAGTTGATGGAGAAGTGAAAGCGGAAGAAATACAAGGACCAGCGGGCTTGGCGAGGATTCAGAAGCTGAGCGGTTTGTAAGTACGTCAGATTCTTATGGTCTGTATAGACCTGGAAAGGATGTTTCGCTCCTTCTAGCAAGTGACGCCACTCCTCCAAGGCTAATCTCAGGGTGAGCAGTTCCCTATCCCCAATGGTATAGTTTCTCTCTGCCAGTGAAAAGGTTTTAGCAAAGAAGAAACACGGCCTTTTTCTACCTACACTGTTCTTTTGATACAAGACCGCACCAGCACCCACTGAAGAGGCATCAACCTCCAAGAGAAAGGGCTTATTCTCATCGGGTCTTTGAAGAATGGGAGCAGTTGAAAAGTGTCTTTTTACTGCCGCAAAAGCCTGGGATGTCTCAGTAGACCAGACTTTTGGATTAGCACCTTTCTTAGTCAAGGCCACCAAAGGGGCCACCAAAGTGGAGAAATGGGGTATGAACTGCCGGTAAAAATTTATGAATCCTAAGAAGCGTTGCACCGCCTTCAAGGAATGAGGTTTGGACCATTCTAGGACAGCAGAGAGCTTCGCAGGATCCATAGCCAGACCCTCTTGTGAGATAATGTAACCCAAAAAAGGCAAGGATGACTGCTCGAATACACACTTTTCAAGTTTAGCAAACAATGAGTGCTCCCTTAAACGGGAAAGGACACGAACGACATCCTGTCGATGAGTCTCCAGATCAGGAGAAAAAATCAGGATGTCGTCCAGATACACCACGACGGAGGATAACAGTAAATCCCTGAACACGTAGTTTACGAACTCCTGAAATACTGCGGGTGCATTACATAAACCAAAAGGCATGACGAGGTATTCATAGTGACCGTCTCGGGTGTTAAAAGCGGTCTTCCATTCGTCACCCTCTCGAATTCGTACCAAGTTATACGCACCCCGCAGATCCAACTTTGTAAAAACCTGAGCTCCCCCCCCTGAGTCTGTCAAAGAGCTCTGAAATTAAAGGTAACGGGTATTTGTTCTTTGTTGTGATTGCGTTGAGACCCCTGTAATCTATGCAGGGACGCAAATCACCCTCTTTCTTCCGAACAAAGAAAAACCCAGCTCCCGCGGGAGAGACAGACTTACGAATGAACCCCTTCTCTGAACTCTCTCTTATATATGTCGACATGGCCTCCGACTCAGGTATTGACAGGGGGTAAACCCTGCCCTTAGGTGGAACCGAACCTGGGATAAGGTCTATGGCGCAGTCATACGGCCTATGGGGTGGAAGAACCTCAGCACCCTGTTTGGAGAACACGTCAGCGAAATCCAAATACGGTGTAGGTATGGGAGAGATCAGTTGATGCAACCGCAATGACCTTAGGTGGTAAGGGAAGACATCGAGACTGACATTTCGAACCCCAACTAATAATGCTGTCGGACTCCCAGTCAATTAGAGGAGCATGAGTCTGAAGCCATGGGAGACCCAGAAGGACGTCGTCTATACCCTCCCCTCAGGCAAAACAAGAAAAGAAATCTCCTCTATGTGACCCTGAGACAGGGAAAGGCACAAGGGAACTGTCCTCAATGTAATGGAGTCAGACAACATAGTCCCATTAACAGCACGGACAGGAATAGGCGCCTCTAACATGATAGAGGGAATATTGTGTCTCTTTACAAATCCTGAGGACACAAAAGTCCCGTCAGCTCTGGAATCCACAAAAGCCATAATAGGCCATGTATTCTCAGAGAATGAGAGCTGACCTGGGATACTACACTTAGAGGGTGCAGAAGACGTCTCTAGTAACCCCCCTCTAATGGTTACTAGGCCTGGGAGTTTCCCTGACGGCTAGGACACTTGTTGGCATAGTGCCCAGCCTGACGACATACGTAACATAATGGAGGACTAGACTTGCGTAGTCTGGAGGACGTATGACCTCACTCCATAGGAGTGGGAGATGTTTCAGATGCTGAGGAAGATGGTGGTGGACCCTCAACAACTGGAATAGCCCGATGCTTAGGGCGTGAGGAAGAGACCTCGAGTCTACGTTCCCTATGGCGTACGTCGATCCTCGTTGCTACTGTGATCAAGTCCTCCAGTGAAGCAGGTACCTCACGAGTAGCAAGGGCATCCTTGACATAGCCTTCCAACCCTCTCCAGAAAATAGGAATCAACACCTTCTCTGGCCAATCTAGTTCTGCCACCAGAGTTCTAAAAGCAATGGCATAAGAACTAGTGGATAACGAACCCTGATATAGCTCTAACAGTCTCAGGGCAGCATCATGGGTAACCTGCGGACCCATGAATACTGCTTTAAGAGCATCAAGAAAGTCTTGATGTCTCAGAGTAACCACATCAGAGCGCTCCCATAGGGGAGTCGCCCATTCTAAGGCTTTGTCCTGAAGTAAGGAGATGATAAAGCCTACTCTGGACCTCTCAGTAGATAAGCGAGAAGAGTTGACCTCTAGGTGTTTCTGACACTGACTAATGAAACCACAACATGATCCGGCATCGCCAGAATATCTGTTTGGCAGAGCAAGTCGAGGATCATGTGCAGATGTCACCATTGTCTGAGGTTTATCCTCTATACTCTTGAGCCGTGACTCAAGTACTTGTATGTAACGGTGTAACTGCTGATATTCTGCCATAACTGCCAGACCCTTGGCTCAGTCCTAATGTTATGGGGGCTGTCTAATTATAAAAAACAAAGGGATATCAGACAGTCAGGGTCCACCGTGCAAAGTCTCTGCTGCAGACTATGGCAGAGGATAAGGGGTATCTTGTACTACGAAAGCAGTACTGACACTGATACGTCTCAGTGACACTAGAGCCAATCACGGCGTGTACTGTTAAAGTCACAGCGACTACCATATTTAGCATTAACGTAAAAGGGATAGGTTAATGAGTGAGGAAGAGTATATAAGTGTGCCGCTGTAAATAGTAGCAGAAGTGCAGAGTGCAATACCTCTGTTAAACTCACAGAGGCATATAGTTAGGAAATAAAGCAATTCCTCCCTTACTCGGAGGGTGTGTGGTATGATCTCTGTTAATGATCACAGAGACAAAAGCAGTGAGTGTGAAATGGCACCTACCTAGGTCCGTTCCTCTAGTGGTGCCAGGAGACGGACAGCAGCGTAAGCCGCACAAAGCTCCTACCTGCGTTCGCTCCACTAGTGTGCGAGGACACGAACCACTAGATATGGCACCTGCCTAGGTCCGCTCCACTAGTGGTGCAAAAGAGACGGACAGCAGCACAAGCCGCACAAAGCTCCTACCTATGTTCACTCCCCTAGTGTGCGAGGATACGAACAACTAACTGCCAGATGCAGTATAAGGAACGTTACCCTAGCGGCAACGTCCACCTACGAGTAGAATCACAAGGCCCAGCCAGACCATGTGCCTCAGGCACCTGCCTATGTCCGCTCCACTAGGATGTAAGAATACGGACGGCAGCCAAAGCTGTAAGGGACAAGAACGCTACCCTGCCGGTAGCGCTCACCTAGCATAGACAGAGAGATGCCTAGAGGGACGTGCACAGAGCGTCTACTCTCATGCATGAACCAAGAGGACTGAGCGCCGGGCGGCGTGCATCAGGGTCTTATATAGACTCTGTGCCTCATCCAAGATGGAGGACACCAGAGCCAATCCGCTGCCAGAATGACAGCAATGACATCACGCTGGCCTATTACCGAGCAAAGCGTCACAAGCACATGACCAATCGGCATAGAAGGTGTCAGAGACATGTGACCACGTGTCACAAGCACATGACCTGTGGCCAATCAGCTTAGAAGGTGTCAGAGACATGTGACCTCGTGTCAGCGATGATGTCACCCGCACATGTGCAATGGCTTCAAGATAGGACTTAGGCGGGTTTTGCACGTTGTGACATCGCAAGCCGATGCTGCGATGTCGCACGAGATAGTCCCTGCCTCCGTCGCAGGTGCGATATCTTGTGATAGCTGGCGTAGCGAAAATTATCGCTACACCAGCTTCACATGCACTCACCTGCCCTGCGACCGTCGCTGTGGCCGGTGACCCGGCTCCTTCCTAAGGGGCGGGTCGTGCGGTGTCATAGTGACGTCACACGGCAGGCGGCCAATAGCGGCTGAGGGGCGGAGATGAGCAGGATGTAAACATCCCGCCCACCTCCTTCCTTCTCATAGCAGCCGGCGGCAGGTAAGGAGATGTTCCTTGCTCCTGCGGCTTCATACACAGCGATGTGTGCGGCCACAGGAACAAGGAACAACATCATACCTGTCGCGGCACCGGCATTATGGAAATGTCGGAGAATACACCGATGATACGATAACGACGCTTTTGCGCTCGTTCATCGTATCATCTAGGATTTACACGCTACGATGTTGAAAGTGACGCCGGATGTGCGTCACTTTCGATTTGACCCCACCGACATTGCACGTGCGATGTTGCAACGTGCAAAGCCGCCCTTAAGGCCACTTTACACACACAGATAAATCTTTGGCAGATCTGTGGTTGCAGTGAAATCATGGACATATTGCTCCATTTGTACACAGCCACAAACCTGGCATTGATTGTCCACAATTTCACTGCAACCACAGATCTGCTGCAGATTTATCTGTGTGTGTAAAGTGGCCTTTAGTCTCCAGCGCTTGCACATGTGCAGTAGCAAGAAATCCGAACATAGTCTCCAGTGCTCGCACATGTGCAGTAGTAAGAAATCCGAACATAGTCTCCAGTGCCACAGCAACCGTAACGGGGTGGCTCATCTCTAGTCCCAACCCCATTTAGAAGGCAAGAAATCCCACTTATTAAACCTGACAGGGCACACCTGTAAAGTGAAAACCAGTTCCGGTGACTACCTCTTGAAGCTCTCGAAGAGAATTCCAAGAGTGTGCAAAGCAGTAATCAAAGCAAAAGGTGGCCACTTTGAAGAACATAGAATATGACATATTTTCAGTTGTTTTTTGCTAAGTATTTCACTCCACATGTGTTAATTCATAGTTTTGATGCCTTCAATGTGAATCTACAATTTTCAGAGTCATGAAAACAAAGAAAACTCTTTGAATAAGAAGGTGTATCCAAACTTGTGGTCTGTAATGTAGTTCCCCCTCACCCTCCCAACACACTGTCTGTATATACTACCTTCTCAGCTTCCCAGCACACTGTGTCTGTATATGCTTCTCCATCACCCTCCCAACACACTGTGTCTGTATATTCTTCTCCTTCAACCCCCCAACACAGTGTCTGTATATGCTTCTCCCTCACCTTCCCCAACATACTGTGTCTGTATACACTTCCCCGCTCACCGTTCTCACCATACTGTGCCTGTATATACTTCCCCCTTCCTCACCCTTCTAACTTTCTGTGTCTGTATATACTTCTCCCTCACCCTCCCAACATACTGTGTCTGCATACACTTCCCCCTCACCCTCCCAAGATACTGTATCTGTATATACTGCCCCCCCCTCACCTTCCAAACATACTGTTTCTGTGTCATTACTGTCATAAGGTGGCACTAGACACTACTTGTATGCAGTAAGTGTAGAGGTAGTCAGACAGGCCGAGATCATAAACCAGGAAGGCACAACAGTAAACAGGGGCAGACAGAGACAAAGTCAAGATACAAGCCGAAGGTCAGGGTTCCAGGAAGGAGAGTACATATAAAATACAGGGAGCAGGCAAGGACGTGGTCAGTAGGAAGTCCAAAGTCAGAAGCTGGGAAGTCACAACAGAAATAGGGGAGCACAGGCAGAGATGGGTAAACAGCAGCTCAGAGTCAAGAGACCAAGATCTGAGCACTGAGACCCACGGGAGCCAACAGCACAACTATAAACAGGAAGTATGACAGGCGGTGTCCTGAGATAAAACGCTGCTTAATGAAGCACAGCAATCATCGGGAACAAGAACCATCTGCAAGAGCACCTCCCAGGACCAGCATGAAACCCAGTGCTTGTGAAACAACCAGCAGAGAATTCATCTTGCAAAATACTCTGCACCATAAGCAACAAGTAAGAGCTCTTCAGGAGAGCATAGCAGAACAATACAGAATGTTCTGCACATCGGAATCATGACAGTTTGTATATATTTCTCCCTCACCATCCCAACATACTGTGTCTGTATATACTTCTCCCTCACCCTCCCAGCATACTGTGTCTGTATATACTTCCCTCCTCACCCTCCCAACATACCGTGTCTGTATATAGTGCCCACCCTAACACTCCGAACATACTGGGTCTGTATACACGTCTCCCTTACCCTCTCAACATACTGTGTCTGTACATACTTCCCTCCTCACCCTCCCCAACATACTGTGTCTGTATATACTGCCCCCCTCAGCCTTCCAACATACTGCGTCTGTATATACTTCTCCCTCACTCTCCCCAACATACAGTGTCTCTATATACCTCTCTCTCACCCTCTCCCCATATTGCGCCTGTATACACTGGCACCCTCACCCTCTGTTGTTCCTCCTCGGTGTCTTCAGCTCCACTGACTGGAGCACTTACGACCAGCGTTGTTTGCCGCGCACTGCACTTTCTCTGAGTTCGGCTGTCAACTTGACAGCGGAGATTCAGAATAGCTGGCTCCCACCATGGAGGGTGTCAAGAAACAGCCACCGGGGAGACTCTCAGAGAATGGCATCAAACGGCCCGACTGCGCCCCCCCTGGAACTGGGCCCAGGGCACATGCCCCGCCAGCCCCCCTAGATACGCCTCTGCTCAAAGCTACCTATCAACGGAGGATAGACAACCTACCTTGAAAAATTATTTATACCCCGTGAACTTTTCTGCATTTTCTCATCTTGGACCCACAAACTTAAAATGTTTTTAATTGAGATTTTATGTGATATACCAATATGCTGCTCCAGCAGCAGTTGAACCGCTCGGATCCGGATGTCACTGCTCGTGGCTCGAGGGTCTCCGGACCTGGGGGCTAAGGGTCATACCCGAATGAAGAAGGGGGGTATTTAAAGGGGAGATATATATAGTTCGTGATACCACCCGTGGTGTACGGTAATAGGGACTACCGCCGCTTCCGTTGGGAGTACCCTGGGTGATGGAGTGGGGCAGCTAGATGTCATTACCCTCCACGGGTAGGGCAGGCTGGGACTCTGGATGGTGCTTTGGGGTGCAGGGGGAACGCAGACTCGCTGGTTGCAGGGGTTAATCAGGTACTCACTCAGCAAAAAAGCAGACCCTGACAACATGGTAAACCAAGTCTCTGCGTGCCGCAGCCCTCTTGGGGAAGCTCGTCCGGGTCCTGTCCCCTGCAGAACTGCCTGGTGGTCCGTGACTTGCCTCCGGGCACAGTAGTTTTTAGTATCCAAGTGGCCCATAAGCTTGGAGCTCACCGGACCTCGCTCCCCACTGTGGCTAAGTAGAAGAGATTGCTCTTAGGAGTTCACGCTTGGGATTTCAGTGGGCTGCTTGCTTGGAAAGCACTATCCCCCTCGTTGCACTAGTGTCCCCGATCTCTGAGCTTCGTGGGAACAGTCCATAGAGGCCCTGTCCTCCGCAGAATAATTGACGGGTTGCTTGAAGCCTCTCCCCGACCTAGGATCCGTGTACCCCTTTGTGCCTTCGGTCCCGGACTGGTGATTAGGCTCAGGCTGCCGACCGTCCTCCAAGACAGGTCCCAGGCACCTAGCATCAATCGCCTGCGACCGGGGGTCTGACTCCTCTAGGTCCAGACCACCGTCTGCGACCTAGTCTGCTTCTCCCATGGGAGCTACAACTCCCAGCTTCCTCTGAGCTCCTCACAGCTCAAGGGCTACCACTGAACTGACTTGTCACCTTCCACCTCCCTGCCTGACCCCTAGGTCGGCGGCCTTATTCCAGCTTAGCAGCTCACTGGTGTGCCTGACAGGGTGTGGTGTGAGGTGTGACTAGGATTTGTATATGCTGGTGGAGACAGTACAGCATGATGGGAACCCAGAACCATGGGGGGTTGAATCCTGCACTGGAGATAAAGATTGTTCAGTACCCGGTGATGACCCGAATAGTCCAGGGGCGTCACACCAACAATAAGCAGCAAGTATTTGTGAAGTGTAAAGTGATTTGTCGCGGGCGGGGAGGAGGGTGTCAGCACACTACGCTCACCCCTTCTACTCGGGTCCGGCGGCTGCTGCTCAGTGGTGGCTCGAGCGGTGGGCCGGATCCCGGGGGTTTCTCGAGCGGCACTCCTCGCCCGTGAGTGAAAGGGGGTAGTTGGGTGTGGGAATTGTTTATTGTCCGTGACGCCACCCACGGTTGTGGTGATTTCACCACCGCTGCTCAATATGGGGATCCCGGGGATGGTGATGCGGAGCAGCCAGGTGTTGTGTTGCCCCTCCGTGGGTAGGGGTTGGTGATCCCGGGGCCCGGTGATGGTTTGGGAGGTGCAGGGCCTGGTGGGCGCAGGGACGCGGGGGCAGCGCTGTGCCTTGCGGCACTGTGGTACTCACTCAGCCTGAGACGTTGACACAGTTTTTACGGTAAACCAAACGGCTGGTAAGACGGTCCCATGGACGGCTGCACTTGCTCTCCCAGTAGGTGACGGTGATGTCCCTTTTCCTTGCACCTGTGTTTACTTGTTGGTTGCGATGGGTCCCCACCGGTAACCCGCTCCCCGGCTTCAAGCTGGACCGGAGGAGCTCTACTCTTTGCCCGCAGGCGCTGGCCCTGAGAAACTGGTGCCTTGGCGGTGGCGGTGTCTCTCCTACACTGGCTGGGCTGTTGCCTTCAATCGGGACTTGGTTGTTGGGGGATCTACGTCCCCTTCACTGACGGATTCGGCAAATTATGGCGACTCCAAGCCTTGCCGGGGTCCGAGAGGCCCCTGCCCTGGTGCTGACTGTCCTTCGGAACACTGCTCCAGACCGCCGGGCACACAGCCTTACGGGGTCCTTCCAGGAACTTCCAAACGGTCCCCCTCCAGACAGTCACCGCCGTTGCTGACCTTGCTGACCTGTCCTGCACACAGCTGGACTACTTCAGGCTTTCTCTCTGTCACCACTCTTGCTTTCCTCCTTTACACTTTACTTCACTTCTACTTTCACTTCCTTAGCTCATCTTAGCTGTTTACTCCTTCACTCCCTGAGCTTATCTGCCTGGTTTCTCCCGCCTCCAGAACTGTGAACTCCTCGGTGGGCGGAGCCAACCGCCTGGCCCACCCCCTGGTGTGAATCATCAGCCTCTGGAGGAAGGCAACAAGGATTTTTCGTTAGCTTAGATGTTCCTACCTGGGATGTAGGGTGTGGTGGTGTGTGACCTGTGTCCCCTGGCTTGCCCAGGGCGACACAGATTGATACCTGTTTAACAAGATATAAATCTGAAAACTGTGACGTGCATTTGTATTCAGCCCCCTGTAGTCTGATTTTTTTGTAGGACCTCCTTTTCCTGTAATTACTGCTGCAAGTCCTTTTGGATATATCTCTACCAACTTTCCACATCTAGATGCTGAAATTTTTGGCCATTCTTCTTTGCAAAATAGCGTTAGCCCAGTGAGATTGGATGGAGAGTCTGTGAACAGCAATTTTTAAGTCTTGCCAAGTCTTTCTCAATGAGATTTAGATCTGGACTTTGACTTGGCCTTATACATACATGAATATGATTTGATCTAAATGATTACATTGTAGCTCTGGCAGTATGTTTAAGGCAGTTGTCTTGCTAGAAGGTGGTCCCATGCTCCAGTCTCAGGTTGTTTGCAGCCTTTAACAGATTTTGCTTCAGAATTGCCATGTATTTAGCTCCATCCACCTTTCCATCAACTCTGACGAGTTTACCTGAATATGCTGAAGAAAAGCTTCCCCACAACATGATGCTGCCACGATTATGTTTGACATTGGGGATGGTGTTTTGAGGGTGATGTTCAGCAGGGTCGGACTGGGCCACCGGGGTGTCGGGGAGGCCCCGGGTTCTTAGTGGGCCTCCCGTACATCACATAGGACACCAGGCTGGTAACTAGAGGCTGGGCTAGGGCAGGGGGTCCCAGGCGGCACCACCAGCGGCAGTGCTGAGCCCGCCTGATTCTATGTTGTCCGGGTCTGCACTGCACCGCCAATGTCACAGTTAACAGACGCGGCTGCACGCTGTACCTACCTGCACACAACCTCAGATCCTCACAAGATCTCCTTCTCTACTCCCCTCTCATCTCCTCTTCCCACCATCGCATCCAAGATTTCTCCCGTGCCTCCCCCATACTCTGGAATGCTCTGCCACAACACATCAGACTGTCGCCTACCTTGGCAAGCTTCAAAAGGAACCTGAAGACCCACCTCTTCCAACAAGCCTACAACCTGCCATAACCCTCAGTCTGATACAGCGCCGCACTATCAGCTCTACCCTCACCTACTGTATCCTCAATTATCCCTTGTAGACTGTGAGCCCTCGCGGGCCGGGACCTCTCTCCTCCTGTGCCTGTTTGTGTCTTGTATTGTTTATGATTATTGTACTTGTCCCTATTATGTACACCCCTTTCACATGTAAAGCGCCATGGAATTGATGGCGCTATAATAATAAATAATAATAATAATAATAATGTATGTGCCTTTGTGTCTAAGTATTTGTGCTTGTGTGTCGCCCGGGGACCAGGGGGGTACTCAGATCCGGGCCACGAGGTCACTTCTGTGGGTATCACGGTGGCGTGACCCGGTCTGTGATCCCAGGCTCCACAGTAAAAAGGGGATTGGTAATGGAGATTGTCCGTGACGCCACCCACGGGTTGTGGTGATGGTGGACACCACCGCTGCGATGAAGGTGCGGGACTCCCGGGAACGGTGTTGGGATGCAGCTTTGGATGTTAAACCCTCCGTGGGTAGGGGCAGTTGGTCCCGGGGCCCGTTTGGGGATAAGCAGGGAGCAGGGCGCAGTGCTGCGACGCGGTGCCCAAGGGCGCGGGCGTACTCACAAGTATTTCACACAGAGTCACTGGTAAACTAGGAATTGCCGGTGTCCGCAGTCTTCGGTACGGGGGTGTTAGTGTCCCACACATGGTGCAGCAGCTCCTTTTCTTTCCCTGCAGCCAGGTGCCTCTCTCTCCACTCTCTTCCTCTTTCTCCTCAGCCGGGAATGGGGAATCCACTCCCCTGCAGTGATCCGGGTCACCCTAGGTACCGGTGGGCCACTACCCTGCCCTGGCTACCTCTGGCCCCTTCCTCACTAACAGCCTGTCCAGGCCCTTTCGGAGCACGCTTCACTATCAGCCTGGGAGCTACAACTCCAGACTCCTCTTCTGTCTGTCTCTCCACACACTCTGCCCCAGCCCCTCCCCTCTGCTCTGTTTTTCTCTTACACTGGGGGAAGTGGTTTGTCCTGCTGCTCCGGTGTGGGATCAGGTTACCAAGGAGGATTAACTCTTTCTGTGACAACCTGGCTTTGCCAGGGCGTCACACTTGTCTATGAGTGGCCTGACTGTGCTCTGTGTGCATGTATGACATGTATGTGTCTGTGTCTAGGTATTAGTGCTTGTATATGAGTGGGCCTGACTGCGCTCTGTGTGCATGTATGACATGTATGTGTCTGTGTTTAGGTATTAGTGCTTGTATATGAGTGGCCTGACTGTGCTCTGTGTGCATGTATGACATGCATGTGCCTGTGTATTAGTGCTTGTCTATGAGTGGCCTTACTGTGCTCTGTGTGCATGTATGACATGTATGTGTCTGTGTCTAGGTATTAGTGCTTATCTGAGTGGCCTGACTGTGCTCTGTGTGCATGTATCGTGTCGTGGGCGGAGGGGACGCGCTCGCCACGCTCAGGTCCGGGGCTTCTGCTGCTGCTCAGTGGCTCAAGCGGTGGACCGGACCCGGGGACTCGAGCAGCGCTCCTTGTCCACGAGTGAAAAGGGGGTGGTTTGTTTAGGGACATAGTTCGTGACGCCACCCACGGGTCGTGGTGATAGTGGGCACGACCGCTGCTGGTGACAGGGATCCCGAGAGCGATGGTAGGGAGCAGCTAGGATGTTGTCCCCTCCGTGGGTAGGGGTTGGTGATCCCAGGGCCGGGTGGGGTAACGGGGAAGCTGGATGGCTGGGGTGCAGGGTTGCAGGGGCAGCGCGGTGCCGGATGGCACTGGTGTACTCACTCAGGCAGTCAATAACAGAGTCTCTGGTAAACCAAACGGCTGGATGGACGGGTCCCGCAGCCGGCTGCAGTGCTTTTGTGCTCTCCCCGGTGATGGTGGCTGTCTTTCCCTGCACCTTGTTAGAATGTTCTGACTCCTGTGGTTGCCCACCGGTAGTCCGCTCCCTGGTGTATAGGTACCGAAGTAGCCCGCTTTGTCCCGCAGGCGCTGGCCCTTGGATCTCTAGCCTGTGGCGGTGGCTGTATATCCTCACGGTGTGGACTGTTGCCTTCTGTTGGGTCTTGGTTGTTAGGAAATCCCTGGGGTTCCTGTCCCACTCGGATTTGACCGTTGTCGGTGGCTCCAAGCCTAGTCGGGGTCCGATGGCCCTGCCTGTGTGCTTAGCTTCACTCCACTCCCTGGTTTGGTACCGGCGGGCCACCGCCCGACCCCGGTCCTACGGTTTTGCAGAGATCCACTATCTCCTGCAGATGGCCACCACCGTCTGCCAACCTTGCTGACAGTGCCTGGGCTCCTACCCAGACATTAACAGGTTCTGTCCTCTCACTTTCACCTCCAAACTTAATCTCTCTCCACTCCAAACTAAACTTAACTGCTTTTCCCGCCTCCAGGCCTGTGAACTCCTTGGTGGGTGGGGCCAACCGCCTGGCTCCGCCCCACCTGGTGTGGGCATCAGACCCTGGAGGGAGGCAACAAGGGTTTTTGTCTGACTGGTGTTACTGTCCAGGGGAAGGGATGTGTGTGTTGTTATGTCTGTGACTACCTGGCTAGTCCAGGGCGTCACATATGACATGTATGTGCCTGTGTAATAGTACTTGTCTATGAGTGGCCTTACTGTGCTCTGTGTGCATGTATGACATGTATGTGTCTGTGTTTAGGTATTAGTGTTTGTATATGAGTGGGCCTGACTGTGCTCTGTGTGCATGTATGACATGTATGTGTCTGTATTTAGGTATTAGTGCTTGTCTGTGAGTGGGCCTGACTGCGCTCTGTGTGCATGTATAACAGGTATGTGTCTGTGTCTAGGTATTAGTGCTTGTATATGAGTGGGCCTGACTGTGCTCTGTGTGCATGTGTAACATGTATGTGTCTGTGTTTAGGTATTAGTGCTTGTCTGAGTGGCCTGACTGTGCTTTTTGTGCATGTATGACATATTTTGTGCCTGTGTATTAGTGCTTCTCTATGACTGGCCTGATTGTGCTCTGTGTGCATGTATGACATGTATGTGTCTGTGTATTAGTGCTTATCTATGACTGTCCTGACTGTGCTCTGTGTGCATGTGTGACATGTATGTGCCTGTGTATTAGTGCTTGGCTATGAGTGGCCTGACTGCGCTCTGTGTGCATGTATGACATGTATGTGTCTGTGTATTAGTGCCTGTCCATGAGTGGCCTGACTGCACTCTGTATGCATGTATGTGCATGTCTATGTATTAGTACTTGTCTGTGAGTGGGTCTGACTGTGCTCTGTGTGCTTATTCCTTTCTCGCCTTTTCATTGGGGGACACAGACCGTGGGTTATATGTTGTCTCCAGGGGAGGCTTGACACTAGATTTAAAAAAGAGTTAGCTCCTCCTCCCACAGCATATAACCCCAGCTAGGCGGGAACTAGCTCAGTTCTTTTTAGTGTCAGCAGGGAGGCTGACACGTCTGGCCTGAGCCCCAGGCCAGCTTATGTTTTTTGTTTATTTATTTCTTTTTCTTTGCGATTTATTCTATTTTTGACTATGGGGCAATACCAGGGTGTGCTCACCCCCGTTCCCCCCGTGTACGGGCAGAGGAAACCTGACGTCCAAAAGCCGTCAGTCTTCCCTCGCGCCCAAGTGGTCGGGTCTGCGTACCCCTCCAGGCTCCCTGGAAGCACCTCACAGAGGTAGCTCCAGAGGGCTAGGCAGAGCCGTGAACCTGCTAGCCTTGAGCCGAAGATGCGTCCCCGAGATCTCCGCATCCCAGGACCGACGCGTCTTCAGACGGAGCAAGAGCAGGTAGGGAGACGATGTGTACCCGTCCCCTGCATCCAAGGCGCCGCCTGAGGAGGTGCCGGTGGGGCGATGCAGGCCGTGATCCCGGGGAAGCAGCATTAATTTAGCTCCCGGCGTCGGCCTTTATGTTTACCAACGCCCCCTCCACTGCTCTAGAAGCCGCTCCCTCTAGTGGGCCGTCTCTCCCCTCCACGCTGCCAGGGAATACTGGACGCCATTACACGTGGGGAGCAGACTCGGGTGAGATCGCCTCCTTGGCTCTGCAACTCTGCAGCACTATATACCGCTCTGTTCAGTGGTATATATCGCTGTCTTCCTAGCGGTGTGTGCCTGCTGGATGGCGGTGTATATCAGCTTTCAGCGGTATATACTAGCTGTGCCTGCGGGTATATACTGACTGTTTGGCAGTGTGTGCCACTTTACTATTGGTACCAGCTCTGTATAGCAGTCCCTTTCTAATACTGCTACTAGCTCCTCACCCACAGTAGTGTAATACTGCTAAAGGCTCACAGTATAATTGTACATTTGTTGCTGACATGCGTAAAAACCGCAAGGGTGATAAAGCTTCCCAGGCATCCTCTATGGACCTGTACTATGCTTGTACCACCTGTGGAAGCTCGTTTCCCAATGGTCGAAGCTATCCACTCTGCCGAGGCTGCGATGCCCCTACTACAATGTCACAACAGGCGTTGCCGGACCAGGGGGTCGTGCAATCTGTGGGTTCGCCCCGGCCGCCATTCAGGCAGCACCCTTGTCTGATGAGGCTATCCCTGCATGGGCTCTTCTGATGTCTAAAAGGTTAGATGACCTGGACGCTCAGTTATCTCAGCCTTCCACAGGCTCCCACAGCCTCCCCCCGGCTCAGCTCCCTCAGAGGAGCCTGCCTTCGTCTGGTGTATCATCCCCAGTACGTATAAAGGCTGTCTCCAAAAGGCGCCATTGCGACCGCTCCGCCTCTTCTGACTCACACGATGGTCAGTCTGACTCAGGCTCCGTGACCTTTAGTAGTTACGATTCCCAAGACTCTGATTCAGATGTCCCTTCTGAGTCTAGGGATATGGAAGACACTCTGATAGCGGCTGTCAATCACTCTCTGTCGATTTCTGATCAGCCCTCGGACCCGACTTCTCAGTTGGCAATCAAGCGAGCTAAGAAGCCTCCTACGTCCTTTGCCCAGGATCCGATTTTTCATCAAATCGTATCTAAACGGTGGGATCACTCTGATAGGAGGTTTAATAAAAATCCTCCTTCATTCGCTTATCCCTTTCCCCGGAAATGGTTAAGCCCTGGTCGGTACCCCCCGTTGTGGATCCGCCAGTATCCAGACTGGCTAAACACACGGTTATGTCTGTTTCAGACAACGCGTCTCTTAAGGACTCGTCCGACCGCGCAGTTGAGGCTGCGGTCAAATCTATTTTCAGGCTTCTGGCTCCTCTCTGCGCCTCCTGTTTGCCATGACATGGGTGGCAAGAGCTATGAGCGTGTGGAGTAGGAATCTGCGCAAGTTGCTTCGCCCTTGCAATATTCCTCCGGAGGCTCTTGAGATTCTTGATTTGTTCTCTCTCACCTCTAATTATCTTCTTCACGGCTCTCTAGATGCAGCCAGCTGGTCAGCCCTAACGGCAGCCAATGCTGTCTTCGCCCGCAGGGTTCTGTGGCTAAAGATTTGGAATGCGGACAGTGCCTCCAAGAAGTCCCTGTCCACACTTCCCTTCCAGGGTCTTCGTCTATTTGGTGAATCCCTGGACAAGCTCATATCTCAGGCGACGGGTGGTAAAAGTACCATTCTACCACAAAAGTGGCCTGTAGCCAGAAATTTCAAAAAATCTTCTTGGCGCAGGCAGTCCTTTCGGCCTGCCCCCCAAAAGCCATCGGCCCAAGGACCATCCCAACGCTCAGATCGAGGATCCGGTCCCTCAAGAGGCTCTTCTTGCCGTTCCCACTCCAAGCAGCCTAAATCCAAAGGACCTCGCTCTGTACAGGCCCCCTCAGCATGACGCCAGGTATCCCGCAGATCCGACTCCTGTGGGATGGCGGCTTCTGCTTTTTCGGAATATCTGGCTGGACCACACTCACGATGCCTGGGTTCGAGAAATCGTCACCTCAGGTTACAAGATTGATTTCCATTCCCTGCCGGCCAACAGGTTTCTGCGTTCTCGTCTCCCAAAGTCCGAAACGCAAAACCGGGCCTTATTTCAGGCCATAGCTTCTTTACAAAAAGCAAACATTATCATTCCAGTGCCCCTGGAACAGTGCGGCAAAGGTTTCTATTCAAACCTTTTTGTCATTCCCAAAAAAGATGGCTCTGTCCGCCCTATCTTGGACCTCAAACAAACAAATTTGTACGGATTTGAACTTTCCGAATGGAATCATTGAGAGCTGTACTAGCCGCCATGGAACCTGGAGAATTCCTAGCTTCCATGGACGTTCAAGATGCTTACTTACACATTCCCATATGTGTCTCTCATCAACGGTTCCTTCGCTTTGCCGTAGGACACAGTCATTTCCAGTTCAGTGCCCTCCCCTTTGGGCTGGCCACTGCGCCTCGGGTCTTCACAAAGGTCATGGCGGCCGTCATGTCCATTTTACACCCCAGAGGCATCCTGGTCGTTCCCTATTTGGACGACCTCCTTGTCAAAGGGAGCTCTCCTCACGTTTGCTCAGAAAGTGTACAGATTTGCCTAGACACGCTGTCAAGGCTAGGGTGGCTTGTCAATTTCAAAAAGTCATCCCTCATTCCTCATCAGCGCATCACCTTTTTAGTTATGCTGATAGACACGGCTCAGTCCTGGGTTTTCCTTCCAGAGGACAATAGGTCTTCCCTGATCTGGGCTGCCCAATCCCTCCTCTCTCGCCGTCACACATCCCTTCGGAACGGAATGAGAGTGTTAGGCAAGATGGTGGCGGTGATGGAAGCCGTGTCCTTTGCCCAATTCCATCTGCGCCCTCTACAACTGGATCTTCTATCCTCCTGGGACAAGAATCCAGCTTCCCTGGACCGGTCAGTCCGCCTGTCTCGGTCTGCGCTCAGCTCCCTCGTCTGGTGGATTCAAGCCTCATCCCTATCTCAAGGGAAGTCCTTCCGCCCGGTCCACTGGCAGGTAGTCACGACGGATGCCAGCCTGATAGGCTGGGGGGCGGTGTTTCTCCACCACACTGTTCAGGGACGCTGGTCTCCTTCCGAGTGCTCTCTGCACATCAATGTTCTAGAGATCAGAGCCATATTTCTGGCCCTTCAGAATCTTCAACCCTTATCACTGGGCCTCCAGTCAGACAATGCCACGGCCGTGGCTTACATCAATCGTCAGGGAGGAACTCGCAGCAAGGCAGCGATGAAGGAGGTATCCAGGATTCTTCTTTGGGCAGAGAAGCACATCCCCATCATTTCAGCTGTCCATATCCCAGGGGGAGACAACTGGGCCGCAGACTTTCTCAGCAGGCAAGGTCTAGCGGCAGGAGAATGGTCCCTCCACGACGAAGTTTTCCATCAGATCACTCTTCGTTGGGGTCTCCCGGATGTGGACCTCATGGCGTCTCGAATGAATGCCAAGATACGTCCCTTCATATCTCGGTCGAGAGACCCGCTAGCGCTCGGCTCCGACGCTCTAGTCTTTCCATGGTCGCAGTTCCACCTACCCTACATCTTCCCTTCGTTTCCTCTCATTCCGAGAGTAATCAAGAAAATCAAAGCGGAGGGAATTCCGGTGATTCTCGTGGCCCCGGACTGGCCCAGGAGTGCCTGGTACCCAGAGCTCCTCCAACTTCTCAGCGACACTCCCTGGCGTCTTCCCGACCGCCCGAATCTTCTGTCGCAAGGGCCAATATTCCACCAGAATACAGCACAGCTGCATTTGACGGCGTGGCACTTGAATCCCTGATTCTAGCCAAATCGGGTTTTTCTTCCAGGGTAGTTCATACCATGCTTACTGCTCGGAAGCCTTCCTCCGCCAGCATTTACCACAGGACCTGGAAGACCTATCTTTCCTGGTGTGACCGTCATAATCGGTCACCCCTGACCTTTTCAATCCCTAATGTTCTTGCCTTTCTGCAAGACGGTCTGGACTCGGGTCTTGCTCTCAGTACCCTTAAAGGACAAGTTTCTGCCTTGTCGATTTTTTTCCAGAAGCAGCTGGCTTCTCGCCCTCAGGTCCGTACCTTTCTTCAAGGGGTAGCGCATTTGGTCCCTCCTTATCGCCACCCCTTAGATCCCTGGGATCTGAATCTGTTTCTGGTAGTCCTTCAACTTCCTCCTTTCGGAAATCTCTCTCCAGCGACTGTCTTGGAAAGTTGCCTTTTTGGTCGCTATCACCTCTATCAGGCGAGTGTCCGAACTGGCAGCTCTGTCCTGTCGCTCACCTTACCTGATATTCCATCATGATAAGGTGGTCCTTCAGCCTTCCCCCGCCTTCCTTCCGAAGGTCGTATCCTCTTTCCACCTGAACGATGACATTGTGTTGCCGTCATTCTGCCCGGCCCCGGTCCACTTCTTTGAGAAAGCCCTTCACAATCTTGATCTCGTCAGGGCTCTGCGGATCTACATCTCCAGAACAGCGCTGTTGCGCAAGTCCGATGCCCTTTTCGTCCTCCCAGTAGGACACAAGAAGGGCGACCCGGCGTCTAAATCCACGATTTCTCGATGGATCAGGACCGCCATCTGTGAGGCATACAAAGCACGAGGTGCCGTTCCCCCTCAATCTGTGCGGGCCCACTCTACACGAGCAGTGGGTGCCTCCTTGGCTATCCACCATCAGGCCTCGGTGGCCCAACTATGCAAGGCCGCTACCTGGTCCAGTGTGCACACGTTCACAAAATTCTACAGAGTGCATACGCATGCCTCCGCGGATGCTGCTCTTGGAAGACAAGTCCTTCAGGCGGCAGTGGCCCATTTATAAGTGGCCACTGCTCGGTTCTGACAGTGTTTTCATATGAGTTCACTGCAGTTGCAGTTGTTAGTCAGCTCTTAGTCTGATGTTATACACTGTTATTAGTTCAGTTCCCACCCAGGGACTGCTTTGGGACATCCCATGGTCTGTGTCCCCCAATGAAAAGGCGAGAAAGGAAAGGACATTTTTGTGTACTCACCGTAAAATGTCTTTCTTGGAGCCTTTCATTGGGGGACACAGCTCCCACCCTTGTGGTTTTGGTTATCCTTTTCCTACTGCTTTAGGCCCGTTTCACACGTCAGTGAAAAACACAGACGTTTTTCACTGGCGTGTAAAACACGCACATGTCCCTGCGTGTGCCGAAAATCACGGCACACGTGGGTTGTCTAAGTGCAATCCGGGCTCCGTTCTCCGTGGCCCGTGATTGCACTTAAGAGATTCACTCACATGCGCCCGCTCCCGCTCTCCGTGGTGCTGAATCCTCCCGCAGCATCCGGCCGGCGGTGACCCCTGCAGCAGCTGCTTCCGGGTCGGCTGTGTCGCGCATAATGAATATGCGCGACAGTAATCAGCCGGCACAGAAGAAGCAGGGAGAACGGGCTGCAGAGGACATCGCTGGACGCCGGGTGAGTTAAAATGTTTTTTATTTTAAAAGCACGTTTTTTTCTGGCACGTGTTTCACAGACCACACCACTGCGTGGTCCGTGGAACATCAGTGATGCCAGAAAAAATCAGTGATGCCAGAAAAAAATGGACATGTCTCCGTGCAGCAATCACGCACACGCGGGTACGCTGCACGGAGACACGTGCAGTGACAAATCACTGACGTGTGAGCAGACCCATTCATTATAATGGGTCTGCGTATGTCCGTGATTCTGGTACGTTTAAAAAAAAGCACAAAGCACAAACGTACCAGAATCACTGACGTGTGAAAGAGGCCTTACACCAAACTGAGCTAGTTCCCGCCTAGCTGGGGTTCTATGCTGTGGGAAGAAGAGCTAACTCTTTTTTAAATCTAGTGTCAAGCCTCCCCTGGAGACAACATATAACCCACGGTCTGTGTCCCCCAATGAAAGGCTCCAAGAAAGACATTTTACGGTGAGTACACAAAAATGTCCTTATGACATGTATGTGCCTTTGTGTCTAGGTATTTGTGCTTGTCTATGAGTGGCCTGACTGTGCTCTGTGTGCATGTATGTGTCTGTGTTTAGGTATTAGTGCTTGTATATGAGTGGGCCTGACTGCGCTCTGTGTGCATGTATGACATGTATGTGCCTGTGTAATAGTGCTTGTCTATGAGTGACCTTACTGTGCTCTGTGTACATGTATGACATGTATGTGTCTGTGTCTAGGTATTAGTGCTTATCTGAGTGGCCTAACTGTGCTCTGTGTGCATGTATGACATGTATGTGTCTGTGTTTAGATATTAGTGCTTGTATATGAGTGGCCTGACTGTGCTCTGTGACATGTGTGACATGTATGTGCCTGTGTAATAGTGCTTGTCTATGAATGGCTTTACTGTGCTCTGTGTGCATGTATGACATGTATGTGTCTGTGTTTAGGTATTAGTGCTTGTCTGAGTGGCCTGACTGTGCTCTTTGTGCATGTATGACATGTATGTGTCTGTGTTTAGGTATTAGTGCTTGTATATGAGTGGCCTGACTGTGCTCTGTGTGCATGTATGACATGTATGTGCCTGTGTATTAGTGCTTGTCTATGAGTGGCCTTACTGTGCTCTGTGTGCATGTATGACATGTATGTGTCTGTGTCTAGGTATTAGTGTTTGTATATGAGTGGGCCTAAAAGCGCTCTGTGTGCATGTATGACATGTATGTGCCTGTGTATTAGTGCTTGTCTATGAGTGGCCTTACTGTGCTATGTGTGCATGTATGTCATGTATGTGTCTGTGTCTAGGTATTAGTGCTTGTATGAGTGGGCCTGACTGCGCTCTGTGTGCATGTATGCCATGTACAGTACAGACCAAAAGTTTGGACACATTTTCTCATTCAAAGAGTTTTCTTTATTTTCAGGACTCTGAAAATTGTAGATTCACATTGAAGGCATCAAAACTATGAGTTAAAACATGTGGAATTAAATACTTAAAAATGTGTGAAACAACTGAAAATATGTCTTATATTCTAGGTTTTTCAAAGTAGCCACCTTTTGCTTTCATTACTACTTTGCACACTCTTGGCATTCTCTTGATGAGCTTCAAGAGGTAGTCACCGGAAATGGTCTTCCAACAGTCTTGAAGGAGTTCCCAGAGATGCTTAGCACTTGTTGGCCCTTTTGCTTTCACTCTGTGGTGCAGCTTACCCCAAACCATCTTGATTGGGTTCAGGTCTGGTGACTGTGGAGACCAGGTCATCCTGCATAGCACCCCATCACTCTCCTTCTTAGTCAAATAGCCCTTACACAGCCTGGAGGTGTGTTTGGGGTCATTGTCCTGTTGAAAAATAAATGATGGTCCAACTAAACGCAAACCGGATGGAATAGCATGCCGCTGCAAGATGCTGTGGTAGCCATGCTGGTTCTGTTTGCCTTCAATTTTCAATAAATCCCCAACAGTGTCACCAGCAAAGCACCCCCATACCATCACACCTCCTTCTCCATCTCCATGCTTCACGGAGGAAACCAGCCATGTAGAGTCCATCCGTTCACCTTTTTTACAAAGACACGGTGGTTTGATCCAAAGATCTCAAACTTGGACTCATCAGACCAAAGCACAGATTTCCACTGGTCTAATGTCCATTCCTTGTGTTCTTTAGCACAAACAAGTCTCTTCTGCTTGTTGCCTGTCCTTAGCAGTGGTTTCCTAGCAGCTATTTTACCATGAAGGCCTGCTGCACAAAGTCTCTTCTTAACAGTTGTTCTAGAGATGAGAAGGTGTGTCCAAACTTTTGACCTGCACTGTATGTGTCTGTGTTTAGGTATTAGTGCTTGTCTGTGAGTGGCCTGACTGTGCTCTGTGTGCATGTATGGCATGTATGTGCCTTTGTGTCTAGGTATTTGTGCTTGTCTATGAGTGGCCTGACTGTGCTCTGTGTGAATGTATGACAAAAAAACAAAACGTGATGAACAGCTGAAAATACCTAAGCCATAATCAAAGCTGGTGAATAACCAGGCGGAGGGAGAGAAAAAAACGCCATCATATGTATATATAGAGCACACCACTAATAAATGACAATGAAAAAACTTTATTAAACACCACACGTTACAAGTATACAAATAAAACCATTTAAAACCACGGGGTATGAAACCCCAATGAGACCATGAGTCACCCAGCCACAATATAAACAATGTGAAAAACTGGAACCTCTAAAAAGTCAACAATGCAGCACAATAAACAATGCAAATATAAAGGCATCAATAGTGTTGCAAGGCACGTACAAATAATCACGACTATAAAATCAGGTCTGTTACACCCAAAATCCACATGATATGGAATATTAACTAACATAGCCAAGGCTCACATAGAGGATGAAATGCCCTATGATACCTCAAGGTGTATATGGAGACCAGCAAAATGAGAAGGTCCACAGATAACAATGGCTGGGGGCTAACCCCACACGTATTGTTTATTTTTCAGCGTTATTGACTTTTCTGGGGTTCCAGTTTTTCACATTGTTTGTATTGTGGTTGGTGACTGATGGTATTATTGGGGTTTCATACCCCGTGATTTTAAATGGTTTTATTTGTATACTTATAACATGTGTAGTGTTTTATAAAGTTTTTTCATTGTCATTTATTAGTGGTGTGCTCTATATATACAGCTCTGGCAAAAATTCAGAGACCGCTGCACAATTGTCAGTTTTTCTGATTTTTCTCTATTTTTGAGTAAAATTTAAATTGTTCTTTTATTCTATAAAACTACTGATAACGTCTCCAAATTTGGTTTTTATTCATGATTATTATTGTAGTATTATTCGGTCACTATGTGGTCTGGTCATGGGGTGTTGGTATTTGACTCTTGTATGTGGTTGTTTTCAGTCACTATGTGGTGGTAATATGTGGTCCAGTCACACAATGGTGGTATTTCTCCCTTGTATGTGGTATTATTCGGTCACTATGTGGTCTGGTCACTGTGTGGTGGTAATTCTCCCTTGTATGTGGTATTATTTGGTCACTATGTTTTCTGGTCATGGAATGGTGGTATTTTCCCTTGTATGAGGTTGTATTCAGTCACTATGTGGTGGTAATATGTGGTCTGGTCACGGTGCGGCGGTATATTTCCCTTGTATATGGTGGTGTTGGTTTTTCTACGGTGGATTGTGTTGTGTATGGAGGTCACATTTTCTCTCTATCAATAAGGGAAGATTATATGAGCAGCTGCGGTCTCCTGCGTTAACCTGCGGAGGAGACTTGTGGACCAAGGTCAAGACGCACTGCATCCAAGACGCAGCAAGTCCTGATCATGGACACGTACCCTGAAGGACGTAACAGCTAACGGGTATATAGCTGTAGGGTGGGCCCCTACAGTGAATTCCCCTGGTGGGCCCCAGACACCTTAGTCCGACCCTGATGTTCACTAGTTGTTTTCTGCCACACATATCGTTTTGCATTTAGCCCAAAAAGTTCCACTTTGGTCTCATTGGACCAGAGCAACATTGTCCACATGACATGTAAAGGAAACAACTAGCATGTGGAATACATAATACAATACAGTTACTGGTCACATGTAAATAATAATAATAATAATAATAGTAATAATAATTAATAATAAAAGGAACTCATCATTATTAGATACAATGGTGTGTGCAATGCACCACAGATGCAGATTAATTTAACCCCAAACGCTTTGGACCTCCACATATCTGCGGGTTAATAGCTAATAGCTTTCTAAAACTGTGCTACCACCACACTGAAGACCAAGCTACTGGGAAGAAACTCATTTTATTCCTCCCCAACAGCATCTGGCTTTCAGTCATAGAGACATGGCAAGTGTTCAATCATCACTCAGTACAAAGTGAGCACTGGCTGTAACCATGCCCTGGCACTGACTGAAAGCTATCTTTACACTGATACACTGCTGAGCCGGCTGTCAGTCATTGCTGACGAATGGTTGCAGCTGCTGCATACCGTGTACTGAGTGGTAACTGAAGGCGTCCCAGCATGCCTTTATGACTGAAAACTTGAGGAATAAAGATCATATTCTCCAGGTAGCCGGGCTTGGTTTCTTTCCAGTAGCCAGGATAGTAAAAAATGCTATAAATCTACAGATTAACCTCATGTTGGCAGGTTAATAACATTTGAGAACTTGACAGGTTAATTTAAGATATATTTGCAATAAAATTAATGTGCAGTGATAAAACAATATGAAGAACCAGACTGTTGAAAGTCTCCAGTAAATACATACACACTGGAAAGACTTTTGCATTTTCAGGCAATAGTAAATGTTCTTAATATATATATATCATTGAATTAATAATACCTCTGATCACTTTCTTTTTATGTGAAGTAATAAGACCGCAACAAAGAAAGGCTGGAGTGAGAGTCATTTTGATTTGAGTTGTTTACCATCAATCATACTCTGCTTGGCAAGGACTGGATGACTATAAGCCTGCACAAGCTAAAAGGGGCAGGAAAACGAGGGAAGGCTGCATTCTTCCTATTTAAAGCTGCAACACTTCAAAAAAGGTCTTGTTTGCAGACCTTTGTCTTGAAGCTCGCAGTGAAGAAACATATACTGATAGCTTAATGGTGCTAAGAAGATCTTAACATAAAGGAGAACCACATGTCTATCAAGCAGACATTATGAATTTATTACAGAAAAGGAACTTGCTAACTTTTATACTTTTAATAGGAAACTTTCTCGCTGTACGAGCCCAAGATGAAGAGAGTGGTAAGTAAAACTGCAGACTGTTAAGGATTTCTGTGACATTTGATTTTCAGAGACTTGAAGGCAGACTTCAGAAGCCTATGTTTTTGGTGCTTTCTTTAACAATAGCTATAAGTATTGATTTTATACTATTTCTGCTGGATTGCCCTTGTCATGTAGATGTGTGCCCAGCACTGATCAGGTATTGTGGGCACAGAACTGGTCCTGACAGTGGTGTTCACTGTTACCTGGCACACGGCTGATAAACCTGATGGCTAAGGAGTTACTTGCTGAATTTTCTCTCTACTTCTTACATCTAGCTAGGGTGGAGTCCTTGCCATGTCTTCAGGCTTTTTCTTTGTTCTTTGCTCACTTTCCATATATTTTCTACTGTACAGTGATTTTTTGTCTGATAACAAGAAAAGTGACTTTTTTGCCATTATTTTGCTAAGTGAATCTTACTTTCTTCTATTTTTTTTCTCTTCACTTCTTAATTTCTAGCTTCCACTTGACATGTACTGTTTTTATTCTGTGCGGTTTGCCTGTTTTTTAGCTAGACTTTAGAGGCAAAGTGACTCCGGAGTTTGAGTGTTCCCAGAAGCCTAGTCCTCTTAAGGGTTTTCTTTAGATTGCTTTCCTTCGGGACTTGCTTAACATAACAAAGACATTGTAGTGAACATTTCACCACAGTCCACAGCCATATTTAGACAATGCAATTATCACATTGTTTCATTGATGTGCAGTACCAAACTTGTATAATTTGCAATTGGGATTGGAGTTTTATGTAAATTTTGTAAGCAAAGGCCATAAGATTTGTGCACACAACAAATACCTACAATGCACAACAGAACATACCCAAAGACACGTACAAATACATATACACCACACAGAATTACATACTCACAGACACGTACACACACACATACACTGCACAATACAACATACCAATAAACACGTATGCACTCATACATCATACTCACAGACACATATGCACACACACATACACCACACAACATATCCATAGACACATGCAAACACACACATACACCGCACAACACAATATCTCCATAGACACATACATACACAGACATACACCACACAGCACAATATATCCATAGACACATATGCACACATACACACACACACACACACACACACACCGCACAGCACAACATATCCATAGACACAAACAAACACACACATTAACCGCACAGCACAACATACCCAGAGACACATACGCACACGCAAACATACACCAGACTACACAACATATCCATACACAAATACACACACACATACACCACACAGCACAACATACCCACAGACACGCACTCACACATACACTACACAATACAACATACCAATAAACACGTCTGCACACATACATCATACAACATACCCACAGACACATATGCACACACACACACACACACACACACACACTCTGGTTTGTGTAGGAGAATGTATCATTAGGGAATAATAGTTGTAGTATTATTGAAAGCAGCTATTCCATTCACTTGGATTTATATTTTGTAACACAACAGCATATATACAAATAATAGATTTGGAGTATAGTGAAGTGACATGAGCTTTTAGAGTTTCTTGTGTAAAAGAGTGTATGAAATGTTTTACCAGTTGTTTTTTATATTTTATCAGTAATTAGATGATCAAGCAAAATAGATACTGGAGAAATTCATGAGCAAGTTTCCCATGTACATTCATGCCTACAATATGAATCCAATATGGGGGCTGTGCTGTGTAGGGTTACACCTAGGAGGCAGCCCAGCACTGTAATCATTAGAACAGTTGGCTGGACAGTCACATCATGGATCATTAATCCTAAATTGGACTGTGTCATTTATTGCTCATGTTATTTAACTCTTGGTAAAACCTATAGTAAAGACATTCAGATGCTCATAATGTACATACTTGAAGAAAACGGCATAAAAACGTTAAGCTCTTGAATGTATGATTTGCAATGTTAAGTTAAGTTGACATAGTATAACAAAGGTTTTACCACTCTTAGTATTACAGCTCAGCTGATAAACAGCTTTGTTATTTGCTACTAGTACCCATTATATCTACTATCAGTTTTCTAACATACTGAAATATATATACCCACACATACATACATATTTGGAAAATATGGTTAGAGCTCTAGTAAGGATAAAATAAGATTTAACATGGTTCTTAATTGGTTAAGATTTCTAATGTATTTGCTTTGTAGTTTTCAAAATGTAAGACCCTAATGTTCAAGTATAAACCCCTAACTTAAGTTGGACCTTGATGGGCAGAGTGTGTCAATGCAGAGATCCCACTATGAACAGGCAATACCATTCACAAACAAGAGGGGGCATCCAGCCTGGGGATCACAATTTAGAAAAGCCAGGGTTGGTTAAACAGATGGCAGTCACTCCATTCCACAAAATGGGAGAGAGAATTATCTTGTTATGAACCAACAACAGAAGGGGGGACACATTTCTTTTTGCAAAAAGGAAAAATGAAGTGTGCATTTAGGTGAAAACCTTGCTAAGATGCAGCTGATAAAATGGTAACATAATGGGGCTGTTGTGGTTCATTAAGTATGCACAGAATGCTGTTTATAGCCTGTCATCAGTGATCTAAAAAGAGTCATGGAAAGGCGAAAGAATCCAAAGTGGCAAATTACTTTGTTGAGCAGCTGCAACTCCTTTGTGCAAGGACTCTAAACCTAGACCCTACAGACCTCAACGTCTGAAATGTACATGTACGTATGTTAATCCTCTTTTCAAGCTTTGTCCTGTTACCTCAGGACACCTATTATTACTAAGAAACTCAGATTTTTCCACTTGTATCATGCTACCTCAAACCCCCTCTTTGATGGCTTTTTGTGCCTGCCTTTGAGCTCCTTTGTTGGTAATAATAATAATAATAATAATAATAATAATAATTTTATTCATTTATATAGCGCTATTAATTCCACAGCGCTTTACATACATTGGCAACACTGGCCCCATTGGGGCTCACAATCTCGGTTCCCTATGAGTATGTCTTTGGAGTGGTAATTTGATTTTCTCCTGGGATATGATGATTTTTGCAATGTTTCAATCATGGTCCTCGTAGGTGTAACTAAAGTTCATTATTTCTTTTTATGAAGGGCATTAAAGTATTGGCAGTTTTGCAGGAAGATTATGCCCTTCCCCAATCCAAGAGTCTCCCATTTCTTTAGCTAAAACATTTTGTTTAATTTGTAATTCCTTTGACTCTTAAACCCCTTACTTTAATATAATTCAAACATAAATACACTGTATATCCTCATCTCATTCCCGAGGTCTTATCTCTTAGCTATATTTAGTTCGATTCACATCTTTTTCCATATACACCTATTTCTAAATAGGAATTAGTTTAGGATTCAACCTAAATAAAGGTCAATAGTCAAAGATTTGCATCTGCTCCATCAAAATCATTCTGAATACTTTAATGATTGAAACCAGCTTCAAGGTCTTCTTTGGTAGTACCTTACACCAGTTTGTATTGCCCAGGCAGTCCCTGGTATCCCCCAAATTGCTTTAAATGTTGCCATACTGCAGGTGACAAGCTCCAAACTGGTGGAACTACTAAAAAGTCAAAAGATTATGACATAGAACCCATTTACTGATATATTCTTTAACAGGATATAACATTCCCCAAAAAATTCTTGGGAGGTTCTCCTCAATTACGATTTGTACATGTGAGAGCTGCTGTGGGTGTGTGAAGTGAGGAGCTGAGCCTTGTCCCCAAGAGGCAGATGCTGGCTATGTCTGCATCTGTTTCTAAGAGCAGCTGCCAATCACTGTAAATCACACACAGCTCCAACAATGTAAAAATAAAAATGTTATGGGTCTCATAAAATAGCAGCACAAAATTATTTTTATTTTTATAAACTTCTATCGTAGCAAACAAATATTTAAAGGGTTGATTAAAAAAATGGTAATCCCTTATTTATGAGATAGGCAAACGCTTGCTAATCACTGGGAATCCTACAGCTGGGACCCCAGCGATTCTGACATGGGGACTTTGAACCCCAAGAATAGAGCTCTGCAGCCCTGTCTTGAATGGGGCAGACGTGTGCATACTCCATTTATTGTCTATTGGACTGCCAAGTGTGGCGCTCAGCTATTTTAACCAGGTCAATACATAGTGAATGGAGTGGAGGCCACACATGCACACCTCTGCTCCATTCAAGATAAGCCTGCCTGTTCTTGAGGTTCCAAAGGTCCAATCTCTGGATCAATGGGTTTTCCAATGGCAGGAGCCTCAGTGATAACCTGTAGATAGGGGATCATTTTCTTTTTAATATTAATTCACTGCTCCATATGGTTTATGGGAATATCTTAGGTTGACTGGTTACAGATTTCAGACGTCTGCATGTTGAAATATCATTAGTATTAGTCATCAGGCTCTTCATGGAGAGGAATCTGTATCTGTTCTCTTAGTTTTATAATTCCAGACATTTCGTAGGGTTAAATATGCTGCCTCTGATGGAGATTGTTGTAACATGTAATGCTGGCCAGAGGTTACAAATTTTGCATGCAACCAATAAAAAAGCTGGCTTCCTCCATGATGACGTAATGGGTTGATGAATGTGTTAGTAGCTTGCTGGATTAGCGTTCTCTTGGAAAACATGTCTCATTACCCAAAGGAGATGCACTGGGAGCTATGTTGCTTTGTTACTACTCAGATTGTAAAATATATACCGTATATATAATGAACTTGCCACGTTATGCTTCTTATCCAACAGATGTGTTGGGGACATGATTGTGAGGCACTAATACTTAAATATTGTCTTCTGCTCTTGTTAGTATAGCATGCCTCACAGATTGCATTGTGATTTGGCAGTTGATGGAGGAGCATGTGACCACTCCTGTCCATCACCCTCCTCCAATTATTAAACACTACCCATGGAGCTGTTTTTCAATTGTTGGAGGCTAATGGGCAGGTCTGGTCACATGCCACCATTTTATGGGCAGAATTTGTGAGCAGAGTATAAGGAAGACTTTACTAAAAATTTTAGTAGGAAAACTTGTAATAGTTATATGTTAGTATGGTAAGTGTACACTATCATGTCCCCAAAACGTCTGTTAAAATAAAGATAATGACCAGCCCCTTTAAAGAACAACTCAACTGTTACTAAGTCCTCCTGATATGTCCATTGGTTTGATTAGTGGGATTCAAGTGGTAACACTGCTCTATGAGGAAGACTCATAGTTGTATGAGCCATAGACTTTCCATGACCTAACACACAGCTCTGCCCGTCTCCTCTAGAATGAGTGGGGGTCTCAGCACCTGAGCTCCACCTATAAAACCTTCTGACATGTTACTATCATATATAAGAAGTGTAGGAACATCCCCTTTAGCTTACTCCTTTTACACAGGGACGTAGGAGCCAAATCTGATGCCCTGTAGTTGTAACGCCTGCCTGGATCCACAGGCTCAGATGGGCTGTAATGGACAGGCTAGAGGGAAACCACTTCACCAAGCAGGACCCCCAGAACCCTGAAACCCTTTAACCCCTATACAGGGATTTGGAATTACACAGGGCCCTGGAGCTCACTACCTGTGGAAGGCTGCAGCCCGATGAGAGTAGTAGTCAGTAAGGGTCAAACCAGGAATTGCAGAACAGGGACAGAATCGGCAGGCAAGGATGTGGTCAAATCCGGTTCGGGCAGCGAGGTACATAAACAGCAGGCAGGAGAGGTAGTCAGGAAACAAGCAGAAGTCAGAACACCAGAATCACAAAACAGAACAGGGCGGAACAGGAACCAGAATTTCAGAACTATCTCTGGCAGTGGTCAGCAGACAGGAGGGGAATTAAGAAGGGTGTGCTGTCTTCCCATTGGTTGTAGCTGAATGATGGTAATTCAGCTGGAAGACATACGCCACCTATAGTCAGCCAGTGGTACTGCAGATCCCAAGGAAACCCAGTCCAGTGGATGAGCGGAGCCTGGACCCACTGGCGCCGCTGGCATCGACTCCTCTCCCATCACCAGCACTATCCACGGCAGGAACATGGCGTCGCCTGGCGATCGGAGTAGAAGTCGCTGGAGCAGAGTCCGGTGGTGACGTAACAGTAGTTGAGTCCATATGTGACACTATGGATATCATACTATTACTCATGTTTGGCACTAGGGTCATCTTATTGGCAGATATATAAGCATATAACTCATGTAGCATTTAGCTCAATACCATATGATAACACTGTTTATTAATGGCAGTGGCTTGAGGCAGGAAAATGAGGGCTCTTCACTTTAATTCCTTATAAAACTTTGTAGGGTTTATGTAAAGGAAACTGTTGTGACGAATTGTATATACTGTAGTTGTAAATGTACAGTACATGCAGAGAATGTGAGGAAAGATATGGCAGAGCAGTAGACAAAGTTTTATAAATTGCATTTTTATTTGTAATGCCGGAATTGACCCGTGTAAATGGATTTCAACAGACAAATCTGAACCGTTTGGATCATTAACTAGTTAAATACAAATGCTTCTACATTATATACAGTACCAGAGGCATATGTAATGGACACATGAAAATGAAGCCGCTTTGACATAATATAATGCTGAACACCAGCAGATTTCATCAGGTACAATATCACCTCATGTGTGTCCTTTATTACTATATTATGTGTATATTATGTTTATATAGGAATAACTATGGACATTGTGACTCTATGAGGGCAGAATACATGTGTAGAGATATCAGAATGTGAACTCAGCCACCTTTCTGGTTGGGGTCAGATGGACGATCTCATGGTCTGGGACTCCTGGTCTGTAAAGCACATAACAGGGATCTTAGAGTTGGTAACAGGTTGAGAGGGATCGTATAGCACAACAGGTGTCTCCACAAGAACACAAAGTGTTCTCCTGTCAGAAACTGATACAACTATATGTATTATAATCCATAATACACCCCCTGCTGCTCCCCCAAAGGACAACAATTTGTAAAAATGTATTTGGAGTTTTTTCACTATTAAGAAGTTTTGTGTCTTCTGATATTCTCAGAATTTACAGGCCTTATTTATAAAAATATTTTTAAAAAATGAAATCTAAGCTCTAATTGGATAGATATTTTTAGCAATGTTGAGCTCAGTAATGCCATTCCCTGTCATATTCTTTTGTTTTTCTGGTGCGTGTATTTCCTCCTAATTTTGTTCTTTTCTAACTTTCCATTTCTAGCTGATCTAAAGAAAGTCAGAAACTAGCCTTGACTTATATAATCATAATCGAGAAAAAAATGAAGATTCCATCTTTAGCCTCTAAAGGGGGCTTTACACGCTGCGACATCGCTAATGCGGAGTCGTTGGGGTCACGGAATTTGTGACGCACATCCGGCCGCATTAGCGATGCCGTTGCGTGTGACACCGATGAGCGATTTTGCATCGTTGCAAAAACGTGCAAAATCACTAATCGGCGACATGGGGGTCCATTCTTAAAAATCGTTACTGCAGCAGTAACAAAGTTGTTCCTCGTTCCTGCGGCAGCACACATCGCTGCGTGTGACGCCGCAGGAACGAGGAAGCTCCCCTACCTGCCTCCCGGCCGCTATGCGGAAGGAAGGAGGTGGGCGGGATGTTACGTCCCGCTCATCTCCGCCCCTCCGCTGCTATTGGGCGGGGGTTCAGTGACGCTTCAGTGACGTCGCTGTGACGCCGCCCGGACCGCCCCCTTAGAAAGGAGGCGGTTCGCCCGTCACAGCGACGTCGCCGGACAGGTAAGTATGTGTGACGGCTCTGGGCGATGTTGTGCGGCACGGGCAGCGATTTGCCCGTGTCGCGCAACAGATGGCGGCGGGTACCCACACTAGCGATATCGGGACCGATATCGCAGTGTGTAAAGTAGCCTTAACTGTTTAGCCATCAGACATATCAAACAATCAACTTACTACATTACCTTGTCGTGTATTGCGTTTCTCTATAAAAATATCCAACAGTGTCTAAAATTTATGAAGTCTTTCTACCATTACCAACTCTTTTGGGACTATGTTTCAGGACTAGTTTTTCTTTACCGGAATAAGGCATTTTGACTCTCTGTTGGTGTGCCGCCCCCGTGTCAGCAGCCGGGCTGCTCGGATACGGATCCGCGGTGGCTTGAGGCGTCCAGACCCAGGGGTGGTGCGGACACTCAAATAAAGGGGGCATTTACAGGGGAGTTGTATTTAGAGTTCGTGATGCCACCCGTGGTATGTGGTAATATGGAGTACCACCGCTGCAGTTGGGAGTACCTGGGGTAATGGAGTGGGGCAGCCAGGTGTTAGAACCCTCGATGGGTAGTGGGAATGCCCCGGGACTCGGTGATGTGCCGTGGGGAGTGAAGGGGTCACTTGCGTATTCACTCAGTCCATAAAGCTGACACCGACAACTGGATAAACCAAACTTCTGGACACCGCTGCCGCTGAGGGGAGCTAGTTCGGGTCCCGTCCCCAGTGGTGCTGCCTGGTGATCCGTGACCTTCCTCCTGGCACTAAGTTCACTTTTCTGTTGGTCCCGGTAGTATAGAACTAGTCGGGTCCTGCTCCCCAGTGTGGCTAACTGTGGGAGCTTGCTCTCAGGGTTCACGCTTGGGATTTTGTCTACTGTTTTAGTGAAAAGTCCTATCCCCCTCGTTGCGCTAGTACCCCGTTTTTGGAGCGGGTGGAGAGCGGATCTTAAAGGCTCCATTTTTGTCAGGTAAATTCTCAGGTTGCCTTAAGCTACTCCTTGATCTAGGGTTCACGTACCCCGTCGTGTCCTGGTCCCAGCCCAGTGATGGTACAAGGCCGCCGGCTGTCCTCCTCAACAATTCCATGACCCTTGTCACGATCCCCTTCGACCAGGGGTCCAGTTCCTACTGGTAGGCCCAGACCACTGTCTGCTACCTAGTTGCTTCCAAGGAGCCCGGCTCCCGACCTCCTCTCTCCTTCACTTCCAACAATTCACTCTCCTACTCCTAACACTCCTGACCTCCCTTTAACCAACCCCACCAAGTGGGCGACCCTATTCCACTCAGGCCGTCCACTGGTGTGTCTGGTGGGTGTGGTGCAGAGTGTACCTTGATTTTATTAGCTGTTGTAGGCAACACCATATAGTTGGGGACCCATAACCAAGGAGGAGGTGGATATTGCACAGAAGGGCAGATTGCACAATACCCTGTGAAGACCTGATAGTCCAGGGGCGTCACATTGGCTCTGCCATTTTTTGCCTCAAAGATCATAGACCCATTTGTGAAAGATATTTGATCCCTCTTCTCATTCTTCATCTAAATTAAGGTTATTATTTCTTAGTTATATAAATACTCAAATTTCACTCAATTTCATACCCAATAATAACCCTGTATTACACTATATATCACATTTCAGACTTTAAAGACACTGAGAAGCAAATCTTGATGAACATCTGGTTGCTCAGAATGTCCAATCATGCTGAAATTGTGCACAGTGATTCTGAAATATCATTAATCAACCATCACAAGTTGTTTGCGCTCTCCTTTCCACCTAAAATATGACAACTATTTTACTTAATATTTATAAGAGTATTTTTGTATATTTACCATACCGAGTTTTCTAGCAATAATGATGAATGCAAGTAAAAGAAGTTGAATCATAATCTTAACTCTACTTCTACATTAGACAAGATTGAATCCAGTGCACAGCTCATTCCACATAAAGACAAAAAATCCACAAGTGTTGCAGAACATCTAGTTGCATCAATATGGAGATATAAGTGTAAGGCGGGCTTTGCACACTGTGACATCGCAGGTGCGATGTCGGTGGGGTCAAATTGAAAGTGACGCACATCCGGCATCGCATGCGACATCGCAGTGTGTAAAGCCTGGATGATACGATTAACGAGCGCAAAAGCGTCGTAATCGTATCATCGGTACAGCGTCGGCGTAATTCATAATTACGCCGACGCGATGGTCCGATGTTGTTCCTCGCTCCTGCGGCAGCACACATCGCTGTGTGTGAAGCTGCAGGAGCGAGGAACATCTCCTACCGGCCTCACTGTGGCTTCCGTAGGATATGCGGAAGGAAGGAGGTGGGCAGGATGTTTACATCCTGCTCATCTCCGCCCCTCCGCTCCGATTGGCCGTGTGACGTCGCAGTGACGCCGCACGACCCGCCCCCTTAACAAGGAGGCGGGTCGCCGGCCACAGGGACGTCGCACGGCAGGTGAGTGTGTGTGTGAAGCTGGCGTAGCGATAACTTTCGCTACGCCAGCTATCACCACATATCGCTGCTGCGACGGGGGCGGGGACTATCGCACTCGGCATCGCAGCATCGGCCTGCGATGTCGTAGTGTGCAAAGCCCGCCTTAGTGTGTGTGTGTGTGTATATAGCTATCAGACAGCAGTGACAGTGTAATTGAATGTGCTCAAATCACACATATTTCTCCTCTCTGTGAGTGTGTCTCCATTTCTCTGTGTCTCATCCTGTCCCTCTCGTCTTTTCTCTCTCCTTCCCATCAAGGGGTTGTCCACTATTTGAACAACTTCTTTTCATTCCCCATGTTGTGACCCTTTAAAATAAAAGAGCTTATACTCATTTCCCATGCCAGTGCCATTCTAGCACTGGTGCTTACTGATCCTCACGTTTTCATGAGCCCCGCTTCCATTCACAATGGCTTCTCTCTCCCCTCCTTCGGACACATGAATAATCAACAGGAAGTGGGAGCTGCAGCTAGCAGCTATCTTCCTGTTGATGAATAATTTATCTGAAGGGAGGGAGAAAGTGGCACCAGCGATAATTGGGCATGAAGTCACAATCTCACGTGAGCCCTGGTAACGTGAGCACCAACACCACTGGAACTTCGCCAGCACAGGAGTTGAGGTTAAGCTTTTTTATTTTAATGGGCCCAAACATGGGCAATGAGAAGGGGTCGTCCAAGTAGTGGACAACTTCTTTAAGGTCATGTTAGCAATAAAACAGACTGGAAACAATAATTTTGGATGACACGATGTTCTAAACAGTGCTTCAAGGTGATTGAACTACTTCATATTCGCCATAAAAAATTTGATGCAAATTGAATTTTGGGAAAAATTTACTGAACATGGAGAATTTTAATTTCAGAAGAGTTGATTATCTCTATTTTACATCTGTAAAATACTAACTTTTATTTAAATTAATTTACACTAAAGGGGGCTTTACACGGTAGCGATATCGCTAGCAATTTGTAGCGATAGCGAGCGTGTAAGCACCCGCCCCCGTCGCGCATGCGATTGTTTGTGATCGCTGCCGTAGCGAACATTATCGCTACGACAGCGTCACACATACTTACCTGGTTGGCGGCGTCACTGTGACTGCCGAACAATCCCTCCTTCAAGGGGGAGGGACGTTCGGCATCACAGAGATGTCACCGCAACGTCACTAAGCGGCCGGCCAATCAAAGCGGAGGGGCGGAGATGAGCAGGACGTAACATGCCGCCCACCTCCTTCCTTCCTCATTGTGGCCGGCGGCAGGTAAGGAGACGTTCCTCGCGCCTGTGGTGTCACACATAGTGATGTGTGCTGCCGCATGAGCAATGAACCACCTGGATAAACAACCCTTACCGATTTTTGAGTTTGGGACGACCTCTCCATGGTGAACGATTTTCACCATTTTTGAGGTCGCTTAAGGTCGCTGGTCAGTGTCACACACTGCGATATCGTTAATGACGCCGGATGTGCGTCACTAACAACTTGACCCCGACGACAAAACGTAGCGTGCAAAGCCCCCTTAATAGCTGCTTAGATCAAAATGTTCCAAATGTAATATTAACAGCATCACACTTTACTCGATCTTGTACCTGTTCATAATTTACCTCCACAAAACTAATGATAGTGATGTTAAAACAGGAAATGACTTGGCAGCCAATGTCTTTGATGAACATCTGCTTGTCTGATGCTTCTCTTCAAGTTATTTCTATTCACAGTGCTAAAGATAAAGCATGTAAAAGCCAAGCCTGGAATGTATTACACTCAATGAGCTAGAGTCCATTACTAGTGGTTCCACTCCTGCACTTAAATCAAAAACCTTCCCTCTCCATATGTGACTCATTATCCATGTTTAACATGCATCTGATGCTAGAGATCAAATAATATATTGACTTTGATCTAAGTATCAAAGTTGGTACTAATATGTACACAGAAGAGTGCCAACTTTAAAATACATTTATTGGGTGTGTTGGCAGCAACTTAAGACACGTGTTTAGCAATGTATCTTTTAAATCATGATCATAGATTGTTGATAAATTATCAGATCACAAGTAGAGAAAGACCAGAAGATGATCCCTTAATAATTACAATGACATCAATGGTATCACGGTGATGATGGAACACACAGACTTTTTCAATAGATGCATGGTGACATTTTTTATATGATTAGATGTAATGAAATGCAAAATGTTAAGACAAGATGCATCAAGAGTAAAGGGGGCTTTAAACGCTGCGACATCGCTAATGCGGAGTCGTTGGGGTCACGGAATTTGTGACGCACATCTGGCCGCATTAGCGATGCTGTTGCGTGTGACACCGATAAGCAATTTTGCATCGTTGCAAAAACGTGCAAAATCGCTAATCGGCGACATGGGGGTCCATTCTTAAAAATCGTTACTGCAGCAGTAACGAAGTTGTTCCTCGTTCCTGCGGCAGCACACATCGCTGCGTGTGACGCCGCAGGAACGAGGAAGCTCCCCTTACCTGCCTCCCGGCTGCTATGCAGAAGGAAGGAGGTGGGCGGGATGTTACGTCCCGCTCAGCTCCGCCCCTCCGCTGCTATTGGGCGGCGGTTCAGTGACGCTTCAGTGACGTCGCTGTGACGCCGCCCGGACCGCCCCCTTAGAAAGGAGGCGGTTCGCCCGTCACAGCGACGTCGCCGGACAGGTAAGTATGTGTGACGGCTCTGGGCGATATTGTGCGGCATGGGCAGCGATTTGCCCGTGTCGCGCAACAGATGGGGGCGGGTACCCACACTAGCGATATCGGGACCGATATCGCAGTGTGTAAAGTAGCCTTAAGACAAACATTGCTAGCTGATTTGTACTTCTTTATTATGATTGTGTCAACTGTAATAGGAAATTACTTTATTAATAGAATACAGTGAATTCGATACATAGTACTCCAGCTAGTAGGAGGGACAAGTAGGATACCACTCCATAACACAATCAGTAAAGAGGATCTCATACTCCATGTATGCATGTGTGCACAATGCGTCTTTAAGGCAATCCAAGAAATACAAGTAATCTGTAATTGTAATGGCACTGGAAAAAAAAGCATGTTGCTTTCTCTACCAGTGCTGTTACATATCTTACTTTTTATGCCTTCCTCTAGTACAGGCCTGCACACTATACGGCCAATGGGCGTCATCTGGTCCTGTATGGCCGGCTTTGTATGGCCCGTGGACCTGTTCTGCAGACGCTGCTCTCTGCTTCTAATATTCAAATGTATTTACTTCTCTCAGACACAAATACAATTGAAAACCTGAGTGCCAGCACTGGAGTAGAGCAGAGGGGAGCTTGTCAGCCCCAGCTTCTATGTGCAGCAGCATGATAAGGTCAGCAAGCTGCTGACATCATCACACTGCTGTTGTTGTCATACAGGCAGTGGACACATCTTCTCAGGTAAGTGCTAAATAGAGGAAATAAAGATTAATTGTGCGCCAAGGTACACACACTAGGCAGGTATATAGTGAAAGGGGGAACAATACAGTGAGGAGCAGTGGAGTGGGGAGATATTATTGAAAGAGACAGTTTGAGGATATATTTTGGAGAGGATGAGTATATGTGATGGTGATATTATGGACTGGCTCAGAGTGGGGGAACAGTATGGAGAGGGGGAGTGTAGCGGTAAGTACAGAAAGAGGAAATATGGGGGGAGGAATATTATGAAGGGGCAGTGTGGGGGGAGGAATATTATGGGGGATAGTGTGGGGGCTATTATGGAGAGACATAGTGCGGGAGGAATTTTTGGAGTTGCTTATTATGGCAGGGACAGTATGGAGAGAGGCAGTGTGGGGGGAGGAATTATATGAAAGGGCAGTGGGGGACAACATGGAGAAGGACAGTTTGGGGGACAATATAGAGACTGCAGTATGATGGGAAGACTATAAAGGAAGGACAGTGTGAGAGTTATTATGGAGAGGAACAGTGTGTAGGACAATATTATGGAAAGGGCAGTGTGTGTGGTGATATTATGAAGTGGGTTAGAGTGGGGGGTACAACATGGAGAAGGGCAGTTTGCGGGACAGTATAGACAGTGGCAGTGTGGTGTAAGGAATATTTTGAAGGGGCAGTGTGTGGAGATATTATGGGGAGGGGAAGAATATTATAGAGGGACAGTGTGGAGAAGTATTATGGAGAGACACAGTGTGGGGGGATATTATGGAGACTATGTAGTGATTATGCTCTAAATGACATCACTGCGATGTTTTAAACTGTTGTGTAACTGAAAGGGTTAGGTATAGAGCTTGTGGTAGAAACCAAGCTCTGGAGCCTCATGGAGGGAAAACATTTTTCTTTTCATATTGAGTACTATAAATAATGAATAACTTTTGGTCCTGTCTTTTTTTAAAGTGACGCCTTGGAGTTTGAAGTTACCACTTTAAAGTTCATTGAATTGCTTGATGCTTTTTTTTCTGGAATGCAAACACACACTATAATGAATTCTTTATAAAGCATAGGCTAAAATAAAAAAAAATCTGTGTAGTACGACAACATGTAGTTATATTAATGGACAAATATGTTTTCATTATTGTTTGTTTGTGCACATAAAAAAATACGTGTGCACTTGAGGACTAAAACTATTTATGATCACCTGTATCATGGATTTTCTGCAGTTTTTCCCCTGTTAAGGTTACATCCCCTTACTTTCCTCCTCCTTTTCTATTCAGTACACAATCTATGTGATCTGTGCAACATAATTCTCAGTGAAAAGCTCCAAGGTGCCTCTCGGTAGCTGTGTTCAGTACGTTTGTCTGCAATCTTCATTTTCTCACTGTCTTCTTTTGCTACCAGGTATCACCAAAGCTTGAATCCTGCACTTATCTACTCCTCAGGTCATTTCCACATCTGTATACTGCTTTCTCTGCCCTTCCTGTATTGAAGTTTTCTTCATCGCCACCCTTAAGAGATCTGTGTACAGGCTGCCATCTCTAACACTGAGAAAAGGGGGGAGGAAGTGAAATTCCTCAGGAGCTGGAGATTCCTCAGGAGCTGGAGATTCCTCAGGAGCTGGAGATTCCTCAGGAGCTGGAGATTTCTCAGGAGCTGGACATTCCCCAGGAGCCGGAGATTTCTCGGGAGCTGGAGATTCTCCACGAGTCGGAGATTTCTCAGGAGCTGGAGATTCCCCAGGAGCCGGAGATTTCTCAGGAGCTGGAGATTCCCCAGGAGCCGGAGATTTCTCAGGAGCTGGAGATTCCCCAGGAGACGGAGATTTCTCAGGAGCTGGAGATTCCTCAAGAGCTGGAGCTCTGACATACTTTTTGAACAGCATTCAGCTAGGTAAAGGACTTTTAGGCACTGCAGCAGCAAAATAGTAGACATTTTTTTAATGAAAATGAGTTATTTAAGAAACAAATGATAAACAAAAATCTGTGCAAAGATTAACAAACAGTAGCTTTTAAAGGGGTATTCCTTCAACCACATCCTAGCCCAATGTGTAGTAGGTGTCATAATAATAATGTTAGCAAATACCTCCAATTATAAATATAGTATAGTTCTCCTGATATGGCTATGTCTGTTCCCTCATGTGCAGGGCATTTTAGCTTAGGTATCCATGGTCATGACCACAAGCAACTACCTGACTAACTAACTGTCGCTATTTGAGTGGATGTAACCATGGATACCTAAGCTGCAATGCCCTGCACATGAGGTAAGAGACATGGCCATATCAGGAGAACTATACTGCATTTCTAATTGGAGGCTTTTGCTATTATTATTATTATTATTATTATTATTATACCTACTACATTTTGGAATAGGATCTTGGGATGGAATTATCCTTTAAGCATCACGGTGTACAGCCTTTCTAAAGAATGACTGGTAAACTGAAGTGTTGTGAGAAGTAAACGTCATGGTATAGTGGTTTAGCGTTCATGATCTTATAGTCATTCACTGTATAAGTACTTCACACGCTCTGTTTCAGGCTGAATGGCTATGTAAATAAATTGGTTGCTGCTAGAGTTCAGGTGCTACACAAATATTACCAGCGATTTTCTTCATAGCACATTAACAAATGATAAATAGTTCAGTAAAATTACTGTTCAAACGGGCAAAACAATGTATCAGTAATGATTATCCAAATTTTATTTTGAACATTTGTTTGCTTTTAACCTTTAAAGGGAATCTGTCACCACTTTGACTTTTTTAAACTGTTAATATGGGCATATAGATTATAGAATGCTGAAATAAGTCATACCTGACTGCCTCATATCAGATGACTTGTTGGAGAAATATCATCTTGTATAACTTTATGTAAATTACCTCTTCCAGGCTATGGGGCGGATGCTGCCTGGAAGATATCTCCACCTCCAGAGAATTTTTTTAAATAAAACGGGCATTACCAGTGTGATGTGTGACGGCCACCCTCTGCTCTCACTGCAGAGCTGAATGTTCTTATAACTGACACTTTTGCAGGTGCCTCTCAGCTTCAGCCTCCAGATTGCAGGCAGACGGTGTTGCAAAATTGCTGTAATGAAGCAGAGCTCAGAGAGCTGCAAAAAATTGTGTTTGAAAGAAGTAAAATTTAATTTCTCCTGTTCTGTGTCAGTTACTTGTCTCACACTGGTAATGACTCGCCCACCCCAGGGCCTTGGGTGACTCGGTGTCGGGCCGAACTAGTCTAATATACTCTACCCGGTCTCCTGTGCAGACATCGCGCTCTGGGTGGCCCCGCTGCAAATGTTCCTCAATGTCCCTCCTAGACACGAACACATCCTTGCCCAACCCTGGTTCCCGGATGAACCACCATCCTCTCTCCAGGCTGAAGTCAATGATGGTGCCCCTCCGGGTTGGGCCATGGGTGGCTTTCCTGGATTTCCGCATTCTTTCTTTCGCGGCCAGGTTGGCAGCTGTGCCTCCCGGCATTCCCTCTCCAGGCGGGACTGGGCTAGCTGTCGTTGACAGATGAGGGTCGTTGCGGCCTGGGTCATGACCGGTTCCAGCGGGACGGCCAGGCCGCGGTCGCAGACCGGTGTTGCGTCCCAGTCCACCCAAGGTGAGACGGTGCCGGACGCGCAGGATGGAGGGCTGGGTAACGGCCCCGCCAAACAGTCTGGAGACGTACTGGGCTCCATGGCAGCAACCGAGGGCTCATCGGGTGTGGTGGTGACAAGCGCGCATGCAGGACGACCGGGCAGGAACCCCACTTGGCAATCCAGGCTCCGCTGGTCGGGGGTAACACTCTCCTTACCCGGCACTGCAGCGGCAGCTGGAACTTCTCCGCTCTCCAGGACGCAGGACGCCACCCAGTTCTCAGGTGCGCGTCCCGGATCAACCACTCCTCCTCTGGCCACTCGTTGCTCGGCATCCACCTCGAGCCTCCGTAGTCGCTGGGTCAATTGCTTGATTTCCTCCAGCAAGAGATTCAGGCCGGGGTCTGCTCCCTTCTCCCATGCCTCTCGTGGTGCACTGGGTAGAGACAGCTCCGCCATGACGCCTCTGCAGCCTTCCCGGTTAGTGCTCGCATCTAACACTCTCGAGCGTTCACCGCCAATGCTCGGCTGCACCCTTCTCTATTCCAGAGGCGGGGTTGGGGGACATACCCCTCCCTGGCGCCAGGCCGGCACCCTGCCCACTACGGGTGGCATTCCTCCGCCCACTATCCAGTACATTCTGGCAACTTCTTCCTTTAGGCAGCAGTATTAACTGCCAGACAGTCAATTTCTTAGCGCGCCATCTTTCAACACTCCCACAGAGCACAGAGGGGGTGGGACTTATCTTCACGCTCTTTTTCAGGCACGCCCCCTTTCTTCTTGCGCCCAGCAGTTTTAATGGCGGCTGTTTCCACACGAATA